>NC_060062.1:26701398-27901398 GCF_020283565.1 Trifolium pratense
CCTTAACCCCTTCATAAATTCAATCATTATTATTATTTTGGCACTTAATTGCATGTGAGGTTTTGTGGAGAAAGAAGCACCGAATAATTATTCTGGAGCTGCAAATCAAGGAACATGAGTTAGTAGAAGGGTTGGAATTTTGGATCAAGTATGGTAATTGGCATCTTTGTTGCATTTCATATGAGGTGAGTTCCTTTATATAGAACATTAGTTTCCCTTGCCTTTCCTAAATGGTAAATTGTGGTCATACAAATTAGGGTTCATTAGAATTAATATTTGGGTGAAAATCATGAAAATTATCACTTGATGAGAAAACTAGAAATTCCCCTTTTTCTCTCTGGTTATGGCATGTAATGTAGTATGATTTTGGGATGCATAGTAACTTAATTTCATGCTTGTGCTGTTATTGTAATGGCCTTAAAATGATTCTAAGTGCGTCATTATGCCTGGGGCTGTTATGGAATAATAGTCTTAACATTAGACTAGGTTAGATCAATAATAAGGCACTTAGGTTGATAATTAGGACTAGGAAAATATAGTTTATCTATCCCCTAATTAATTGTTAGGAGACTAAATTAGAATAAACGCCACTAGTTGCAACTTAAATCCGTTAGGTACCCTAAGTGATACTTTAGTATAAACTATCGATGACAAGACTAAGGCAATTGCAAACTACAATTAGGGATAAGGACTTTACTTAGTAATTCCCCAATTAGCCTATAGAAATTAATTTAATAACAAGTTAACAGTTGATCAAAATACTTGAATTCTGGTGCATACATTATTATGTGCTGATTATAATTACATTTTGTACATGGTCCTTGAGGCACCACATGAGCTTCATTATAGTCGACCGTGTTGGTTGGATTTCGCATTATATGAATCCACATGGTAATTTAATTAATATGTGAGGTAATTTTCGCATCCAATTATTATACTTACAATTGGCCGGACAAGTCGGCGTCTGAGACTACTCACCTCAGGTCGTCCGGGTAATAAAACGAACCAAGATTTATAATTGTGTGACACATTTTATTACATTGAAGTACTTATAGAATAATACATGTATTTTACATGACTGATCAACTGGCAGGATAACTCTTTAACCACTAACACCCTAGGTGTAGGTGGAACTCACTGAGGCTTTTGTCTCAACCAACTCCCTTTTATTTTTTTCAGATAAACAAGTCGATCAAGATAAGGGTAAGAACTAAGAAGTAAGTTGGCGAACGGAGTTGTGCACGTGTTCTTTGACGGACTCCTATTAGTTTATTTTCTTCCTTATTTTGTATAGATTGAACTATTTGAATTATGTAGCGATTATTTCCGCTGTTTGTATTTGAATAATTGTTGGTGATAGTGTACCATGCAAATTCAGACGAATTATCCTTGTAATTTTAATGTATCCGGATTCAAGTATGTATGTCCCTGTCGATATTCTAGACAATTTATATGGGGCGTTATAACAATTATTTTGGCTGTTAAACTTTTTTTTTAGTTATTTTGATTCTCAAACCCTCAAATTTATCTTTTGTTTGTTAGTTAGGTCTTCAAATATGCTTTGTATTAGTCAATTTGTCCAAAACATTATGAATAATAGGCAGATTTTAAAGTATTTTTGTAATTTTAATACACTGTATTGACAACATCTCATATACTCCCTCCGGTCCTTTTTATAAGAAACACTTTAAAAAAATCACAAAGATCAATGAAACATATTTAACATAGTTACTAGTATAACTGACCCGTGCAATGCACGAGTTAATTTTCATTGAAAAATATTAAAATATTAATAATAATATTTTGTGATTTATTAATTAACAAAATTTATTTGATATATTCAATGTAATTTATCTAAATATGAAAAATTATACAGATTTTAGAGATTTTAAAGGGGAAGGGCGGAATGGTCTGACGAAGAGTGAAACTCATCCACTCTCCGTTTCCGATCGACGTGTTATTTTCTCCCTTGTAGCCATCTTCACTGGTCTTTACTACAATGCAAGGATCTCATGAACATAACAAATTGAATAAATAAATTCTATATTATTTTTCAGATGAAGATCAACCTCCCTGTGACCATATTTTTAAATGATTCTCTTGTTTAGAAAATAAAATTGAGAAGAGTGTTAATAACATTTTCTTAATATATTCTATATATAGTGGTGAGACTCACGTGAGTGTCACTCACTTAAAGAGCGAGCTGAGTAATTGAAAGTGTTAAAAAAATAGTGTTTCTGACCTTCTTTATTCATAAACATGTTCATGGTTTTTTTGTCAAGTAACAGATGTGGAAACTTTGTACTATATAATAGTAAACACTACAAATAATGTGGATCTACACATATTTTTTTGAACATCAAAAGAAAGAATTCTATAGATTGCAGAAAAAAACACTAAATTATTTCTTTCTTTTTCTGTTTTCACAGCCAGTTTAATTTGATTCGGGGTTAATTTTGGTATCAAGTGATTTATTTGATTGATATACAACATATGAATATTCAAATGCATTTTGACATGTATTAACATCTAATGTATTACAATAATTACTATAATACAGTTAAGCATATTCCCTATTTTTATTGCACTAATATTATATGAAATTTGAATTTTAATAGGATGATCTTATTCATAGAAAGTTTAAATATGGTCAATGCATAAATAAGTCATTATATTGAATTGAATAAATATAATTGTTAAAAAGTTATTAGAGTAAAGACATAATTTCTTCTGATATAAAAAAAAAGACACAATTCCTTCAATAAATGATCCAATTTAGTCATCATGAAAAAGTTAAACCATCTTTTTAGTCTATGTCAAGGTTTTAAATTGTGGTTGTGGTCATGGATGTGGGTGCGGTTGTTGCGAATGCGGTCATTACGGTCGCTGCAACGCGCAATGCGGCTATTGCGGCGTGAAATCATTTTGACATTTCACAAGCTATATAAAATGAAACTACTATGTAACTATATTATTTATTCATCATTGCATAGTCTTAGTTTATTCCATAAACACTAATTTGAATGTGCTTAAAATACACGGTTGAGAGATGGTTAAAAGTAAGATTTTTCATTAGATTTGACACAAATTATGATTTAAAGGTCATAAATTTTATTTTTTTGTGAGAAAATTTGAACCAACATCGTCGAAAATATCTGATGCGGCTTCTGATGCGGTTGTGGTGCGGTTACAATGCGGCTATACACGTGAATATTGTGTTGTAATTTTTGTCTCTAACATGCAAAGATCACAAATATTTGCAAGGATCATGAATCTGCAATATACAATCAAAACAATTATAATCAACAAAAAAAATTACAATCAACAAAACAAAATTATCTATATTAAGGACATATGCATTGTAAATAGTCTAATCTGCGTAGAAAATAAATTCATAAATAAGTGCTCAATAAATTCATAAATAAGTGCTCATAGTATTTTATTGGTCATAGATATGTATAAAAACAGTAGTACAAAAATAAGCCAACAATGAAGCAGATGAAATGAAATATACTACTCACACAAAATAGACGAATAGAGAAAGAGAGTACCTTTAAATGTTAGCTGAAACAAAAAAAAAAGTGTACAAAAATGGTTAGAGTAGAACAATATAAACGTGAAAATAAGTAAGTAAACAGAAAAAAAAAGTGTGCTATACCTTTTAAAAAAAATGGAAGAAAAACAAAATGTGATAAATAATGGTGAAAACTATACCTATATATTGATCCCAGGCACTAAAACGTTTTTGCTGTTAAATGATATTAATCATGATTAGAATTTTCTTTTTATAAGTCAATGAGGATTTTCTCAAAATAAAAAAACTTAATTAATGTCAACAAAGAGCATAATTACTATTCACACAAAAAATTTGCTACAAAAATAATAATAATAATACGTGATTGACACTAATAATATATTAATGAATTAATATGTAATATAATGAATCAAATGATTTGAATATATCCTGATTTAATTTAAGAACATTAAATTCGATTTATAAACAATAATTGAGAAATGATTGAATTTCCAAATTAGCCAAAGATTCTATGTAAAATGATATCATCATGTATTAGAGAAATTGCAAAGGCCTTCATAGTTAGCCACATAGGAATTGGAGAAATATTAGAATGCCACATAAGACATGGATCAATAAAATGGTGTCACATAGGAATAAGACCATGAGAGAGAAACTCCTAAACATATAAATAATAGATTTTCATTTAATACTCTTATAAATTTAAATTTATTCCATGTATACCCTTATTTAATTACTCTTTATTCAACTAACTTACTTATTTTTAAATTCTCTCTCATAATAAATAAGGGCATAAGTGAAATTGAACATTTAAAACATTTGAAAATTGGTCAAAGTTTCTTATAAAAAGGACCGGAGGGAGTATTTAAAGAAGAAATCAATGTTTGTTCTCCTTATATATATATATATATATATATTGAGGTAGTAGTCCTTTGCTACTCCTCTTTCTTAAAAAAAAAAAAAAGAGAGAGAGAGAGAGGCATTAATATAAGTTTTTATTTTTTTAAGCAAGGCATTAATGTAAGTTGCATGTTGTATTTTTCTAATAATTCTTTTATTCTGTGAGATTAACCAATCACACTTAATTATATTAATTATACAGTATGTCTTGTAATATAAATTTATCTTATTTTGTGATTTGTCTCCTTTATTTTAACCATCAAATATTTGATAAATGGATTGGTATAGAAAATCATATCATACGAACTCTATTACACTTTGATCATTTAGGTTACGTTGAGTTCTACCTTAATTTCACCATGAGTTTTAGCTTTAGCATGCTTAACTCAGCTTGACCAAGAGCTCACTTTCAACTTGTCTAGCTCAATTTTATCATGAACTCCATCTTTAGCATGCCTAGTTGAGCTTGACCACACTTCACCTCCAACAGGTCTAGCTCAATTTGACCATACATGTCATGTTGAGGTCCACTTTCAGCACGTCAAGCTCAACTCGACCATTCAGGGTCACATTGAGCCGCCCCCCCCCCCCTAGTTAAAATCTAAGTTATTTGGACCTCGAGTTAGTGTCTAAGTTGTGGTCATTTGTCTTGGTTGGCCACACATCCTTCTACAATATAGTGACGTGAACTACGTGTGCTCTAGCTCTACATGATTTGCATGAACGAGTGATGTGACCTACACGTGCTTCAACTCAACGTGTTTTGTACGACCATACATCTCCCACTTCAATTACTTTAATTAGTTATTAAAATACAATTAAATGTGTATAAAATCAAATATATTAACTTGTAATGTTTTATTTATTTTATAGATAAATATTATTATAAGGCTTAATGTTGAATGGGCCGTGATGGGTTGGACCGTTATTTCTAGTCAGCCTATTGAGAGGTTCATGCCTCCACTAGGTTGGATACACGGAAAAACAAAACACGCATAATGGCTCATCAGTGAGAGGTAGAAGCATCTCTTAACATTTTTTCTCAATTTCAGTCAATGGATTTTTCTTTCATTCCAGGTACACGGTTACAGTAAATTTTAATTCAATATTCATGTTTATACAATTATGTTATCCTTCATATCTATAAAATGATTTATAAAATTCTTTCAATTGGTATCAGAGCGGCAGGTTTAACCTTATGTTGAAAGGTCTGATGGGATAACGTTTATATAACTGAACGGCTGAGGGCAGGGACCTCTGATTGAGCTTAACTGAATGGTCTAACTCATCACGGTCCATTCAGAAACAAGAGTCTAATCAAATAATTCATCAATAATTAAGTGTTTAATATAATAGACCATAATTTATATGAATAATAATTTTTAATAATTGATTATTGTCAATCGACGATTGATTACTTAAATAATTAATCCAACAATCTAGCCAAAAATTGTTCCTACCAGAAATCGAACTCGGGTTCTCTGAGCAATCCCAACAGCAAAGGATAAGGTTATAAATAAAGACTGACTTAAACTAAGATACCAGCATCCTAAAATTAATTTATCAGGCTGAAACTAACCTAAGGTGAAAAAGATCATCAAAGCATTAGTGACATCTTACAATAAATTAATCTATTACTTCTCTTCAGTGTGATTATCTTCTATTCTAAATTAAAAATATAATAGATATAGATTATAATTTGTTCGATTCTGACTAAAATAAAAGCAAGCCTTTGAAATAAGAACTTGATTAAGGAAGATGATGACTTCCTCAATTTGATTATTTATCCTCTATTCCTCTATATGTTACTACTATCCAACTACAGACACCTAAACTGATTTGAATAAGGAACATTTTACACACTTGCATCAATTTACTCATAGTTCATACATGTTAAAGAATAAATGAAGATCCTATGTTTGTTTCTCTTAAGCATCATGTTAAAGATTTCATTAAAACAAATTGAATTTCATAATAAAAACATGAACACTTCACGCATTAGGCGTGTCCTGGTGTCAGATGCAACACCAACGACACAACGATATTTATAGTTACATTAAATTGTTTCATTTTCTCAAATTATTTTCAGTGTCGACGTGTAAGTGTTTATGTGTGTTTCATGGCATAAAACCACGAGGATTTATTGACATTGGAGTATGTTAATTCATACAAATACTAATGTATACTAATAATGTCAAGTTACCAGTATTACAACAATCACTAAACTAAAACCTGAGCAAAGCACTGTGAAAACCTGAACAATAGACAACCTCACCACCTTACTGCAAAACCAAAATGATTCAAAAAAAGCAAAACATCAATCATAAAAACAAAACAGACCCATTATAATTAAAACAATAAAGTTATGTTTTTTACATCTTTGAGAGCTTGTTGGGTGCACCATCGGTGACTTTAGCAACACAGAGCAAGGAGAGTTCAGCTTTAAGGTCTTTCAACTGAGCTATTAGATCAGCTTTGGTTTTCTGTCTCAACTCGTGAACCTTGACTGCAAAACACAATACACATCAATTAGTGATATCAATCATATGAGAAAGTAGGGTTATAAAAAAATTACCCATTGTTGAATTCTACAGATGCGGCTGAGAACCGTGACTATTGAGACGATGCAAATATCATGAATAATATATTGAGACTTTGGGTTTGGGTCATTATTTTGGTTTTAATTGGCCTTATTTTACCTATTTGGGCCATATTAGTTTTTTTTTATATATACAATGAGTTGAGGATCGAACTCATGATTTATAGCGTACTACTCAAACTCTTCACCACGAGACCAAACCTAGTGGTTTAAATTTTTTTATTCATTTTAACTATGATTAGACAAAATTACTAATAAAAAACGGTAAAATAAAATAGAAATATTAACCAAAAATAATATGGTCCCCATCACAGTTGTTTGTACTTCTTCATCGTGTTTGTATCAAAATTAGACAATCTAATCGTTTGGTACCATCAACATTGCGACTGACATGAAATGGAAACGATTTTGGGGTTATGATTTTGATTTTGGGGTTTCAGTTTTATAAATTTGTAGATTTAGGATTTGTTAATTGAAGAAGAAAGACCTAACTATCGTTTTAGGGATTTACTTTCACGAGAATTAGTTTCACTTCTTCATTGTTTTGGTATTTTAGGAATTTGATTTTATTTTAAAGTTTATTTTAATATACTATTATCATTTTTAAGTTTTTACTAATAAAATATATAACTTTCATTTTTTTATTTTTTTTAATTCATTAATACAAGTATTTGCCACATGTATGTCACTGGACAAGTCCAATAATTTAAAAAAACTAGATGGCTATTATATATTGATCGGCCAAGTTATATCTTGAAAATTGATATAACATCTTTTATTACTATTAGATGAAAGCTTGAATTGCTCTTAGGCCTTCTTTGTGATGATGTGACACCTCTAAGAGAATTTCTTACAAAATAATATATCAATAATGAAAAATGAAAAATTTAATTAAAAGTGACCAACTAATATTATAAGACCTACAAATTTATATCTCAGTTATGGTTTAGAGAGAGACATAAATGATACTATGACCATCAAATTCTCATGATTGTAGGAATTCTAAAATGAAATTCTCACAAGAAGATATATCAACAAACAATTATGTATTCTTATATTATTTGTCTCAACTTTCTACTAAATTTGGACTTATAATGATAAATGATAGTATATAATGTAATTGAGAAAAAACTGAATTACGCCATATTGACATTTTTGCGTCCAACATTACTAAAAAATTCTCCGATAAACAAAAAAAAATATCTTCCTTAGAAAAAAAAATTAATAATATGTAATTTTATTAAAGTTATTGTATAACTATGAATATAATTTTATATTTGAAACCGGACTTTTTAGAAAAAAGAATTGATAAATACGAGAACAATAACTTGTCTATTATTAGTCCATAGAAGAAAAAATAATTGAAATCGGATATGAGATTTATTTTATGCTTAATTGCAAATAATTGGAAACACCAATTAATAGTGTGACTTTTGATTATCTACAAAAGAAACGGCACACTAAAATGAAAAGAATAAAACTCTGTGTTATTGTGGTTTTTGCATAAAGAGTTCTAATTTCTTATGCTATAAATTAACCTTTGCATAGTTAATTTGTAAAAATATAATGCAATGATAACTAAACACTCATTACAATTAAATCTTATGACTATTGAAATGTTTCTCAATGTAACCATGGTCCTTATATAACTAATATCTATTCACCTGTATCACATACTTTTTGTTTAGTCATGCTCTCTCATTTTTTGTATTTAAATTATTTTGTATGTTTTCTATCTATAGATATTTTAGCAAATTATGTCTATATATATTCTCAACAAGTAAGTCAACCACTGTATATTTTTATCTTTTTAAGTATTTATATATATATATATATATATATATATATATATATATATATATATATATATATGAATGTTATTTTTTTTTTCAATATTCATTTTTCACCTTTTTAAGGACTGAGGTTTCAAGATTGCTTTATGGAATAAATGTGGTCATTGCAGTGTGATGATTGTGAAGCACGTCAATTTGATTGAAAGTTTTCCTTCTATTTAAACCATGGATTTGGTATGTTTTGTAAAAAAAAAATGTATGTCTCAACTACATTATAAATAATTTGAATGTATATGACCTATGCAAAAGTTTAGAAGTTAAAGGTTATAATTTATTTTACGACATCTCTATAAGCGAACTTTAAATTGCCCTTATGTCTTATATTTTCTTAATCTTTTTTGACCAGTAATACATTAAAGAGAAGTTAAATAAGCTATTTTAATATCTATCATTTAACTATATGATATTATTATATTTATAACAATTATTATTTTTCATTTATAAAAATATTTTAATTATATATTTAATCGAACCCGTGCGTGCAACGCACGGGTTTACCCTAGTTTATATAATCTGGCAAACAATTGATTACATGTTACTTAGTTTTCTTCTTTTTATTTTTTACCAAAAAACAATACTATTTATTTAAATTAAGGTTAAAATATATTTTTCGTCACTTGTCACACTAAAATTAGCAAAGTTTAGTTTTTGTAGTTATAAAAAAATCACATGTTTTCATTCTAAAAAAAAAATGTTTTTTTTTATGTTCCAGGTGATCGATTTATGTTTATTTTAACGGTTAAATATGTTTTTAGTCCCTACATTTTGTCATATAGTTAAGAATAGTCCATACATTTTTTTTATGGTAAAAAAAAATCCTACATTTTTTTCCGTTATCAAAATTGGTCCCTGCCATTAATTTTTTTTTAACAGAATGCTTATGTGGCGTAACTAGCCAATAACATGATGACACGTGTCTTCTTCCACCATAATTATTGTTAATTTTTTTTAACAGAATGCTTATGTAACCTACCATGGAAGAAAAAACGAGTTGGTGGAGGAAGAGAGATAGGGGAAGATTTGGTGTGAAACCGTGCACAATAATTATGGTGGAAGAAGACACGTGTCATAACGTTATTGGCTAGCTACGCCACATAAGCATTATGTTAAAAAAAATTAACGGCAGGGACCATTTTTTATAACATAAAAAAATGTAGGATTTTTTTTTCACCACAAAAAAAATGTAGGGACTATTCTTAACTATAGGACAAAATGTAGGGATTAAAAACATATTTAACCCTTATTTTAATGTCTATATTATGATCATTTTATGTTCAAGATGTCTCTATATATATTATGTTAAACCTAGATAAGTTTATATTATGTTGAAAAAATGTCAATTTTGTCCACTAGGAAATAAAAACAAACAGAAATTTTTTTGGGATGGAAATATTTGATTTTTATAGGAACGAAAATCAACATTCGCTACATATCCTAAGTTAGACAAAAAACTCTAACTATTAGACTATTTGCCAAAAAGGATTTAAGAATACTTAAAATAGTGCTTAAGTCTTGGAATAAATAATCTTTGACTTTTAAATGATAAAATACACAATTTTCAATACAAAATTACTATCATTATACACTAACAAATATTTTAAGGACAATGTCAAATTTTATCATTATTTATATCTATCATCATCACTTCACAAAAGCAACAAGGATCTGCAATCTACTTGGTTTTATTTATTTTTTAAAAATTGATCCATTATCGTGTGAGAGTATAATACTATGAGTGAAGAGTATTTGCCTAAAAATATGGAAACGTGTATTTACACTCCTTCGTGAAATTTTTCGTGATAAGATGTTCGCACTATATAGCAGTGCTCATATTGATAATAAGGTGGCGATTATGAATAAAAAGTCATCAGTTTGATATTTATTAATGCTATTATATTAAATGAAAGATTTTTTTTTTTTGCCTAGACCCATGAAATGTCAAGAACGACACTGACAACCGATGTATGACTTGTTAACATTGATGTGAGACTCTCAACACTTAGGACAATTGTTAAAAAAAAAACTAATATAAAAATAAGTTAAATATAATTTTAGGCTTTATAATATTATAAGAACATCTCCGATAAAAATTTAGATTTTTTTAACATTAGGTGAATTATTTATAAATTTTTATGAGTAAAAAAATCATATTCAATACTTTTTTATGAAATATTTAATTCACCTATTGTTAAAAAAATTTAAACTTTTGCAAGAGAAATTCATATAATAAACAAAATTTAAAATTTCGAATGATATGCACAAGTTAAATGAAAAGTAAGGCAAAAAAGTATGACAGAAAATACTTCAAGAACAAAAAAATCGCGAAAAAAATAAAAACAAATTTTTTGAAAACTATAGTAACCATTTACTTATTTAATCCAATAAAATATTAATAAAATTTACGTTGACAACATAATCATGACAAATATGATGACTGTTGATATTAAAATGATAGAGCACCATGTATTAGTAAATTTGGTCAAATGAAATTTATAAAAGATAGAAAATACTCACTCCGTGACACTTTATAAGCAAAAATATAGTTTTTAGGTTAATTGTATATTTAATGTATCTAAACTATATTATGGACTAGATACGTTAAATATACAACCAACTATATTTTTGTCACGGAGGAAGTATGTAGAGTAATTGGCAAAATTTTCTACCGAATTTACATACTAGCACTAGCATTTCCACTATTGCCTTATAGGTTCCGTTTAGCGTGATCCAAAACATGAATTTGTTCATGTTGGACCAATTAAATTGACTTGCTATCATAAGTTTGATCCGATTACAATATTCCATACCATTACACACATGGCAACATAATAGTATATCCCTGTTAATATTATTTTAAAAAGAGGACAACTATTTTTACTTGCAGGTTTATTTTTTTATTTGGATTGTTTATCATATGTCGTTAGGGTATATGTTAACACGGTCTTTAAAAATTCACCAATTTTACTTTTTATAAAAAAAGTCATTTTTTTGTCTCTATAAAACTTTTATGCACATAATTTTAATTCTAAAAAAAGTCATTTTTATTTTTTATCATATGTATTTTTTACCTCTCTTAAAAATATAACAGATTTGTCAAAATAAAAAATATATATAACAGATTTTGATTTTTGTTTATAAAAATATAAAATAGGATGTTTTTGTCCTAAAATCTACTATTTTTAGGGACTTTGGTACAGAAAATTTTGGGAGGACAAAAATATGCCATTTTTATTTTTAAGAACTAAAATCAAAATTTGATTTATTTTTAGGGAAAAAAAAATATTTAATTATTCCTCTATTTATTTTGGTCTTTGTCAATAAAATCCCTTTTATTCATTTTAAAATTAAGTTAATGAAGTCCCTATGAGCTTAGCTCGGTTGATAGGGACATAACGTTATAAACGCAGGAGTTGGAGTTCGAATCCGGATACTCTAATTATCCACCTTTAAGATAAAATTTGTAGTCATTAGACTACTTGACAAAAAAATTAAGCTACTGAACATTTCGTTATAAGAATTATGTTACCAACGTTTTGGTCCAGTATTGACCCAACCCACCAATTCTGGTTGCAAACAAAAAAAAAGGAAAAGAGAGAGAATAAAATCACATGTTGCCAAATTTACTTAAGCATGTGTACCAGTATAACTTGACTATCAGGTTGTAAACTTTTAATCCCTACCATTCACATAAATATATATTAAATCAATGGACACAAAGCCAATTGGTCCAAGATGGACAAATGAATTTGTTGGTCCAAATTATACGGACCCTGCCTTATATTACTCTTATACAATACACTCTCACAAACAAACGAATTTAACGTTCTTCAACCCACTCTTAGATTCTTCTTCTTCCTCCCTTCTCCTCTTGCTCTCAAATTTTCAAATTTTTGCTCTCAAATTTTCAAATTTTCAATCATTCCTATCGCTCTCGATATGATATCATCAAGAATAACAAAAAATCTGGATACAGAAACCTTTTATTTCCTCTCCCACAAAGTACGCGAGTTCTGAAAACCCTAACTACCCAAATCGATTTCTGTTCCGATCCACTCTCATGAAGCCTTCTCGCGATGTCTGTTCTGGAAACTGGATCCACTCTCATGAAACCTTCTCGCGATGTCTGTTCTGAAACCTTTTACTACCCAAATCGATTTTTGTTCCGATCAATCGCGATGACAGCGTTGTTGTTTTCCCTATTTTAGATTTCGAAACCCTAATTTAAAATTTCAATTCTTGAAAATTTCTCCTAACTTTCTTTCTTCCATTTCTTCAAAATTTTAATTTTTAGATTTTGAAACCCTAATTTTTACTTTGGGTTTGATTTGTTTTTGTTTTAGGCGCCGGAGACGACGTGGCAGCATCATTTGTATGGAGAGATCAACATGTGGCTGCGGCGGCGGCGTTTCCTGCCCAAGGTGGTCGTGCTTCCTGCCCAAGGTGGTCGTGCGGCTTCCATAGAATCTGGAACCAAGCTCTATATATCTAATTTGGATCATGGTGTTTCCAATGATGATATAAAGGTATTTAATCTCTTTTTTGTATGTTTTATTACTAGTAATATAAATGTCTCATTTACAGGAGCTATCATGGGACTCTATTAAAGGCTTGGCTTTACAATGTTAGACTATTTTTATGCAATAATCTCAATTTGTGAAACCTTTCTTTTCCGCAGATATATCTATAAATGCTGAAAATCTTTGCATGATAAGTTTTGAGATGGTAAGCCTTTTTTTGACAAATGAGATGTTATTCCTTAAGTTTACTCGGTTTTAGGATTTGGAGAATTTCATGGTGCTAATTAAATGCACGCTTCTGATCCAGGTCAGGATAAACCAGAGGTTCAACGAGAACATAAATATGAGGTAAACTTCTCTGACTAGCATGGCTACTCTCAGGTGTTGATATTATTGGGTGATGCAAGCAGTGCACTTGGACATATGAGCAAAGGTGTAGCTGCATTGTCTATGGATAAGTTCATTCAAAGTCGACAGAGACAGGTTGTCTGTTCTTTTCTCGTGCTTTAAATTTTGATAGCCACATTGATATTACCACCAGACCTAAAATTTAAAGCTTTTGAGTAGTACTTTCCCCACATAATTTTTTCCTTAATCTCATTTTGAGTTTTAAAAAATCTCAGGTCATGTTTAGTGATTTGATAGGATGCTGTCATGTTGATACACATGTTTAATATAACTTTGTGTGACAGGAAAACAAATGTGTGGAGGATTTTGGTGACGTTGTTAGAGAGTGAGGTGGAGCATTAATTATGTTAGGCACCTTTCTTAATCCCAGATCAAAGGTTTGTCTATTTTTAATTATGTTAGGCACCTTTCTTATTAAACCACACAGTTCATTTTACTGCACTTTTGTGTTGGATACTGTTAAAGGACAATGCTAATGATACTAAGAATGATGCACAATAGAAATTGTTTGTTGATTTAGAGTTTTGGATGTATGATGATGTGTGGTTGAGTAAACGTGTATCATAAAACTTTCGAAGCAGGTTATAGTAGATTGGTCCCTAAGGTAGCTTAACCTATTGCAGAATCCATAAAAGATGGAGCTTAATATCCTATTGGGTTCTGACTAACTGTTAACATCTAACTTCAATATGTTTTTGGCTGATGTGGTTATTTGTTTATCTTTCGTGTACAATGCAGAAAATGTTATCTGGCATAAGTCAACGTCATGATGTTCCAGGTTTGTACATGCTTTTAGCCCTAACTAGTCATAATGGATTTTCTCTAACGCTGTTGTTCTCATCTGCTGTTATTGACCATAAATTGTTTTCTTCATCATGATTTTATATACTTTTTAATCAGACATTTGAGTTTCGACTTCCTTTTGGTTTCAATCTCTCACATTCCTCCTTTTATTTTAATCCATCTCTCATCTAATTATCTCTGACTTTACTTTTTCTTCGCATGTCTGAAATGCTCCTCCTCATACGATGAGAATAATGTGCTGCTTGCCGTCACCGACGAAGGTAACGACGACCCAAACCTTTTTTCCCCCCTGTTGCTTTCTTTTGTCCCCAATTGCTATTTTTAAAGCCTTTTTACGTTGTCCATATGGTTATGCTAAAAGTTATATCATTTTATTGATTTGCTTTCTACTCTCACTTGAAACCTAATTTCTTAATTGTTGCAAAGGGTAAAAGGAAACGGGAAGATAAGCATGGTCGAGATTTCCCAAAAATTATAAGAGATAGAATTTGTTATCGAATAATCAGGTGAGTATATCCAAACAAACCCATTCATTCTCTTTAATTGAATATTTTCTAATGTTGTCTCCTAATTAATATTCACCTTTTTTTAATTATGAATTTGGGGATCTTTGATTTTGTTTTTATGAAATATAGTGACTAAACCCGTTCCTGGGAGTCAAGGAGAGCATGGTGTTATTGGATCGGCGAGAAGAATTCCTTTAAAAGATATTGCTAACGGTAATGAATCAATTTAAATGCAATTCTGTATAGTAGTGTAATCATTATTAATTGAAATACACTTCTGCAACTGCTATTTCAACCTGCTGTAGTGATTTTGGACGTACCTTTTTTTTTTTTTTTTGCAGCATGAAGTGTGTTGGTTGTGTCTGTTTTATAGCAATTGTGCTTTGAACCAAATATGCCCTGTTTTTGCAGCATCGTTATTTTTCACTATCAGAATATAATTATTAGCCTTCTATGGAAGAAATTGAGTTAGAGTTTTTGAATTTGATTTTGTATATCTGCAGTTGGTTCTTCATCTTTAAAAAAAACAGCAAAATCATCAGCAACAAGAAGTTCGTTGAAGGCAGGGAAATATACAGTACGTAATGGTACATTTATTAATCGCGCAAGATGTTCACTAAGAGCTTCGTTTAGGCGGAATGTGGAATCTATCAAACCACGTCATATTGCATTCCAAGGTAATTATGTTTGAATATGCTATTGGTTTATTAAAAACATAACTAAACAGAATGGTACTGATTATATCATTAAAAATATTTGTACCCTGTTTAAAAAACCACCAGCTGCTATATTAGATGCAATATCGGCTCTTATGACTATGATTTAGTTGTTTATAATAACTTTTCCTATCAGACATAACCAGCAGATAGGAAATATAAGTTCTTTATTGAAACATATAATTGTAAATATAAGTTTTTAACCTGTCTTCTTTAAGTATCCTTTTTTTTTTTTATAACAATAACATTCTTATCGCACAGATGTCGTCGATATTACATTGATTAATCATCATGACGAGAACCAAATGATATGTGCAAATAATGCTGAAGAATCAGATATACCGTCTAATTCGGGTTTTCTTATTCAGATATATCCGCTTTCTTATTAACAGATACTTCTTATTCAGTCTAATTTAGTTTTTTTTTTTTTAATTTTTTCATTTATCTTTTTGATTCTAACACAATCAAATTTGTAACTTTCTATCTCTCTTTCTCCGTTGTATAATAAAAATCAAATTAATCAGTATATCTTCACTTTATTTGTTTCTGATTATGATGATGTGTTGCTTATAAATCTCCAATCAAGGTCTTTTTTATGAATGATTCTTTTCAATTCAACTAGTTTGTTTGTGTATTTGTCTGTTTGTTGCTTCTCATATTCCCTAACTAACTAACAACATTCCACATTACTCATTCAACAACAGTGCTGCTGCAAACATGGCCAACCAACCTAACTTTGCCCGGGATACTTGGAAAGGTACTTTATGATTGTTTTTTGTGTGCGAAGAAATCTTATTATCGACTATTTACTTGTTTGTGCCACAACATAACCTAACCATACAATGATTCTCAGATACAGATGACTGGAAACGATAAAGACCAGAGATAAATGGCCACTTCTGATTTGGTTAATTAGTTGACCAAACCCACTTTTAGGGCCGATCCTGATCTCGAACTTAAATTGAAAAATATCATCATACAACAACTAGACATGCTGCTAGTGATGTTTCTGGACTTGCTGTCAAATGGTACATATATCTTTTTACCAACGAACCAATATCATATTATCAAACCACTCTCCACATTACAGATTAAGTGTTGTTTTAATTCTTTTTGTTATAATTTGCAGCCTTGCTCCGTTAGTCAGGAAGATGAATGAGCCTTGCACCGTTAGTCATCATGCCTATTGAAATGGTTGAGTTTATATGCTTTGCATATTAACTTATCTCTTTGTTTAAAACTTGTTGTCCAGAATCACTTTGGTGTTTTGTTCTCAATCCTTTATGCTTTCAACACCTTATTTTATATGTTTTCCTAGTTCTCTGTTCCTTGTATTACCCATTCTTAACACGATATTGAGAACATGCGTATGGTTATTGAGCTTTACCCTTTTTGCTAATTTAATTTATATATTGTTATGTGGTTTAGTTATAGTTTGCTGTTAAGTTCGCAGTAGCTTTATCAACACATTTAACAAGTTTTTATTGCTAGTTTGTGACTATTCTTTAGTTTTCATGCCTTTACTTATGCTATGTGTTTTGTATGTTATAGTTTCAAATGACAATGGAAGTTACACAGATCCAATTAAATGCCCAAGCAGTGGATGGTGCTGTGAGGAAACAAGCTGAAGATAACTTGAAACAATTCCAGGTTTGTTTTTCAGTTTATATTTTTGGACGGCTCTTGGCAATTTCTACTGGGAACACAGTAAGATGTTAAATCCTGCTCAGGGTTTTTTATGTTTACTTATTATTAACTATTTTTTATTTAAATTTATGTATATGCACCTTTTAGCTGATTGTCAAGCACAAAACCCATGCTTTTATACATATACACAAGATAGATTTTATACTTAGCTAAACAAGGGTGTTTTGTTGTATTTTAAAATGGTCATGCTACTAGGACAGATAACTTGCTGATGTAAAAACTTGCCGCTGGCATTCTCATTCCTATAAAATGAATTTATAGTAGTTAAAGCCAATTTTCAAGACAGCATTCTTTCAAAGTTCAAAGCTTTTTTGTTATTTGAAAAGTTGTATTTATATTCATTTTTGTCTGCTTGGAACATTTGTCTCATCTGCAGATACCAGCAGCAGCGAAGACACAATGATGGTACTGAAGATGCTGGCCTTGTTGGTCATATATTCATCTAAATGAGGTTTTTTTTCTTTCTTTTTTCTTTTCATGACATGTTAACTAGTACAATTTTAAATTTTATAATCTGTCTATCATTGAACCATCAATTAGTAACCTATTCCCCCTATGAGAAAATTTTCATATAAGGAGATCCATGATCATTGTTTGGCTTTGGTTGTTTTTCTAGTTCAAATTTTGGCGTTCCTCTGGTGGTCTATTCCAAAGGAAAAACTATCAATGCGAAGGAGGTGCTAGCTGCTGGTCCTCGGCCTCAACCTATAATGGAAACAGTTTTAATTACTCTGATGCATGTTGGATTACATAGTGAGAAGGTGGAGTTAGAGGTAATCTTATTGATGCGCCATATATATATATATATTTTTTTTTGTTTACTTTTAAAGTGCTTTGATCCATTCTTGTACCTCTGTCTAGTGTTATTCTAGTGTATGATACAAAATACTCAAGTTTGCTTTTTATTTAGTAGTGCCGTTTGTTTCCTTTCTGATTCTGGATGCCTTTTTTCAGGCTGTTTTTATGATATGCGTGGTTTCTGCTGTTGATTCTTGTCAATGGTAAACAATATTTCCGTGTCATTTTAAGAAGCTTCCCTTTAGTGTCTTATCTTCCGTAACGTGTTTAGAGAATTGGTCTGCACTGTACTTGACGATCTTTCTAAGGAGCTTCAGTATATGACTAGAACGAAGGTAATTGTTTTTTATGTCTTTGTTTAAATTTTGACCTTGTGCAATATCTATTTGATTGTAGTTTGGTACTACCAAATGTCTTTGTTTATTTATAGTTAGATGCAAATTTAATTGTAATTTTGTTTTTTATAGAACCCATTTTTATTATAGAAAATTTTATTGGCAGATGCTTATTTGCTTTATTATGATCTCGGACAATAACTTGATTTTCATGCTTTTGTTCCGTATACATGTTACTAAGTATTGAGTGAGATTTACTGCAAGGTAATAGCTCAATTTTGCTTCTAGTACTGCTCTAATAAAAAGTCTGTTAGTTGCAAAGGCGATCTGCGATCCTTAAATATAGGACATGAACAAGCTGCGAGAGATATTTTGAATTCCATTTGTAATTTGATAAAAAATTTATGCTTCCGATTTGAAGAATTGAAAATCGTTTTATTTCTAAATTTTTAAAATTAGAAAATATTTTCTAAACACTATTTTCAAACCAGCGATTAGGGAAAGAGAGGGAGAGATAAGGCGAGGACGACCGGAAATGTCTTTGGTTTACAATAGAGGCTATTTGTGTGGATGCGAGTTGGTGACTGCAGTTGGAAAGAGAGAAATGTCCTGCTACCATCAAAGGGTGAAATACACTCTGTGGTGTGAGACATTAGGTATTGTGCCTTATGAGAATGTTGACATGGTAAGATGAAGTGTGGTCATGCTGACAGGGATCATGTCCTTGCAGAGTGGCAATTGGTGGAGATGGTAGCTGCGTGTGATGGTGTGTTCAGATCTTATTCTCGACGAAGGAGATGGAAGATAGATGTGTTGCAGATCTTGTGATGGAGGGCTGCTGATCTGGTTGTAGATCTTGTGGATGGCTGCCGATCTGGTTGGAGATCTTGTGAAAGAAGGATGCGGTTAGAGAAGAGAAGAAGAGATTGCGTGTTATGATGCAATAATTTTAGTTTCGTACTCTATTTTGTTCGTTGAATGTCTTCCAAGAATGCAATAATTTTTGCTTTTGCTAGTGTTATATTTCTTGTCCTCGTCTATAAGTTTTCACTTTTCACCTTTTTGTTCCTTTTTCCAGGTGTCCTGGACATTTTTATCATGTACGGTGCATATACAACTACCAGCTCTATCACGGATTTTTCTAAGATTTCTTTGGTTTAGCCTTGCTTTAGTTTTGTAACTTTCCTTTATGTGTATATATTTGCCCAAAATAATGATTTTTATCTTATATCTTCAGGTTTTTGTTGTTTTTTATTGATGTGTTGATGATGTTTACATTTACAACTCTTTGTTATGATGGCAGAAAAGCACTCCAGGAAGAGAGTAAAAGCGATTCAAATTCGGTTATTTTCAGATTTTATGTTATTGTTGTCGGGATTTATGCCGATGTCCAGTTTTTCATTAGTTTCCTCATGCAGATTCCTGCATTGTCATCTTCTGACAAACCAATGTGATCGTTGGCCTCTCATTCGCTTTGTGAAGTGGCCGCGCCAGGTTTTGTGTCTTCATTTGCACTTGTTTTTGTAATTGTATTATCGATTAATTCATCTTATTTTGTATGTTCAATATCTTTTGTGGTTATGCTGAATGCCGATATCGGTTTTTATATTGACTAATGAAGGAACGACATTATGTTGGACGGGGAATGTATGAAAGGAGTTTCGATTTCATAAAGTATGCACTGGATATTGTCTTGTATAATTTTTCTTTACTTATAATACATGTAGAAGTACTAAGATATTTGCTTCCATTTCCAATACATTTTTGTGAGAAGTTTAGGGGCTTTAGTTTTTTTAATTAGAAGCGAGTACTATAAGAGAGACTCCTCTTTGTGAGGGACTGTATCTTGTGTTTTTCCCGGTTTAATTTAGAAATATATAATTAAAACTACCTTATTTGTGTGATTTTTTTTATTAAGATACACCTTGTTGCTTTTCTCAGGTATATGCTGTTTTGGCTTGTCATTTTGAGTGCAAAATTTTTATTTGCTTACTTTCTTCAGGTACGTGACATACTCATAGTTGCCTCCAAATTGGAATTATACTGTTAGAACTGGTATCTAAATTAATTAAATATACTGAATTTACTAGAATATTTTAGATAATAAATCTTGAAGCACTGTTCCGAAGAGCAGTGATTACATATAATGCAGTAGCAGTTCTTCCTCTGGCCAAAACTGACAGATTCATTTTCTGACGTAACAATTACAGAAGTTACACACAAATGACAGGAATTTGAGAGCCCGTCCTCTCCCTAACCAACCGGTTTATACCAAATAATGCCTCAATTAAAACAACAAACTACTATTTATAGAGTTACACACACTAATAAAAACATAACTGACATAATTAAAATAACTTCTCCTAATAATATAATAACTGCCATTAATTACATAATAAATACGTAATAATATTTACTAATAAGTGGTCTAACGTATGCATCTGTTTGTTCTTGTGTGCCTATATGTGGGTGAGTGGATAATATTGCTTGTACCTACTGTGCGTATGCTTATATGCTTGTACACTTGAATGTTTTATTTTTGAGGTTTTCAGATCAAGCCACTTGTGAAACCAACAAGGGACATAATAAAAGAGAAAAACTTAGTTTACTCTTGTCATGATTTTGTATCTAAAAGTAAGCGGTGGTCTGTTTAAGTTTGTGGTTATGTCTTTTTGTTTCCTGTTGATGCTATTGGCTACTAAAGTGCCTTTATTTTTGCTGATAATCTCAATGCTTTGACAATTGTTAGCATATGGTCTCCAGTGGTTTTCGTAAGTGCATCACTGTTTTGCCTTTTTACCCCCTTGTATGCTTTAGTTCTACTTTTTTCGTTAATGATAGCTTTCTTCTCTCGTGGGGATGAAATTGTCTTTCAAGAGGTTGTTGAAGTTTGGTGTGAACTATGAAGTAGCACAGATATTAATGTGATATTTATGTACGACATCATTTATGAAGCCTTCTAGCATTTTATGTTTATGTTCATTTGCACTCAAAACAAGCTTTTCTGCTGAAAGCTATATCTTGAAAAACATGTTTAGCTCTTGTAAGTTGTAACTCAAATACTCAAATAAATAGATTATTTTAGGAGGTATTGAACTAATATTGAGTTGGAACATTTTCAGTACTGATGGTTGTTTTTGTTATTGATTTATCTCATCCTTTTCACCTTGACTGTTTCTATTGTGCAGGAGAATGAGGATAGATATATTATACTACCTAGGAGATGCTGCTCTGTTTTCCTATAAATATAAATAAAATACTTTACATTTTTTTTTTTTTTTTAGCGTTTATAATATAGCTCCATTACTAAGATTTTGCATCTACAAACGGTTCCCCCCGAGAGCCCCTTGATTGATTATTTGGCTTTCGTCAGGCTCACAACGGTAAATAAGCGATTCGCGGGAGGCCACCTGTGTCCATTGTTTTATATTTTAGTTTATTATTATAATTTTATTATGTTGGCATGTTTGATTTTGATTTTAGGAAATTCAACGTCTTTTTCCCAGAAAGTTGCGCTCAAGATGGCTTGTACCTTACACTGTTAGTCAAGTCTTTCTTCATGGAGCACTTGAAGCTTCTAAAGAAGATGGCACCACTTTCATAGTTAATGGACAACATGCAAAACATTACGAGGAAGGGTTGCTCCAAGTGAGATATGTCGTTTGCCTCAGTGATTGAAAGCTTTATCAGGGAAGTCACTGTTACTCTCTCACTTATTTACTTCTGTGCCTGGTTGAATATTTGACATTGAAGACCATGCTCTGAACTAGCACAATGTGCTATGTTGACTATCTTTTTGTAAACTATCTTCTAAATGTGAGATTTGAGCCTCTATAAGGGGATACATTCTAGAACTTGTCTTGTGTTCCACTGAAATTGAAATGCATAAAATTGCAGGGTAAGGGGACATATAAGAATGATAAGGCTGGATTGACACTTGCTGATCTTGCTTACCGACGTGCAAAAGCAGTGAAGAATCATCAAAAGAAATCTAATAAATCTAATCCTTTGCCAAAACCTTCCTCTTCCAGGCTAGAGGAAATGCGGGAGCTATTCCAGAGTGACGTGAAGGATAAAAAGCCGAAACGGAGAGGTTCTTGAACAGGAAAGAAGGCGAAGAAGTCATTGAAAAGCAAGTCAAGGTATCAATTGAAAAATCTATCTCATTTTTGAAACTCTTATCTGATCTTTTTAGGCATCGGTAGAAATATTAATTTCATTCTTGATCAACTCAAAAATGTCTTTTGTTTCTGTTCTGTGATTAATGTGGAGTTGTGGTCTGAGGCTTTCAATCGGGCAACTTAACAAATAATGATATAATCCTTTTCATTTTCTTGGTGCTAAGAAAATGTCTAAATATTTTTTACTTAATATCTTCCTCTAAATAGAAAGTAAAACATATCAGTTAATAAATTTGTGAGATTTTCTTTCTTTTCCGGTGTAAGAAAATATGGTTTATCCTTTAATTCACTTTCATAACTCTCATTATACGGTGATCTGAGATACTACATTTAACAGTGAGATTCATCCCATTCCCATTATATTTTAATTTTTTTTACCATTTTCATGTGGAAAATTGACATAAATTCTATTGCATTTCAATCTTCTAACTTTACTTTGTTTTCATTTTTTTTCTTCCAGAAAAGTGGTTTCTTTTATCAATCACAAGTTTCATAACACTGGCAGGGTTGCAATGCATGTCTCATATAATTTTTGTAATGCCAATATTTCTTTTCAGTAAACTTTCACTTTAATGTCTATGGCTTTGTTCTCAAATTGAGAACCCAAAATCTGCACTACTCACTAACTCAAGTTGTTTTGCGTATTATGCTGTCTATGGTTTACAATGTTTGATCTACTTCTACTATATTTTAAACGTATACGGATCAAAAAATATTTTTGAATTGTGTGGGAGATGATTTTGAACCAGTTATGTTGAATTGTGGCTACCATATTAACTTAAGAGGAGATACTTGGAATTTTACACAGAACTTAGAGTTAATTTATCTCGTTCTTTTTGCAGCTGTAACCAGTGCTGCCATGCTGATGGGTTGCAGTTCCCAGGAATTAATAACGGCATTATCTACCCATAAAATCCAACCTTGCGAGCGAGGACACTGTTGCCACAAGTTTGACATTATTGCAGGTTTGTTTATTACTCAAACACGTCCGTTCAATTTTTTGTGGCTCTAAATGCTCTATATTCAGTATGTTTATCTATCTATCTTTTTCACATTCTATTCTCAGGCAATTGAAACAAGAGATACAATTGCCAAATTTATTTATGCAAGCTTGTTTGAATGGCTTGTACAACAAGTTAACAAGTCACTTGCAGTGGGTGAAAACCATACAGAGAAATTCATTAGTATCCTTGCTTTTTATGTGTTTCAGCCATTCCAGGTATTCAATTTGTATTAATTTGCTAACATGGAGATAAGAGACTCTTGAAGTAAACAAATTGTGTGCATTTTTTGGAACAATGAAAATGCCAAAAAGAATTCATTTTATCTTCTTTCCATCACAATGGTACACTTCAAGAGTCCCACATCTTATTAGCAAGTTAAAATGAACACATATTTTGAAAATGCAAATAGAAAATGTTTTCATTAAGTCAACGGGGCCTTAAATTTTTTATTTCAAAAGAAATATTTTCATTGCTTTCATGATAATGATATCAATACAGTATAGCATATTTAATCATGTAGGTACTCGTATGATAACATTGTTTTTCCTCGTCATTCCCCTAAAACTTTACACCCTTCACTAAACCCTCACTTTCATACTTGCTCATGCTTGTACCTACTGTGCGTATGCTTAACATGCTTGTACACTTGAATGTTTTATTTTTGAGGTTTTCAGATCAAGCCACTTGTGAAAGTCACTGTTACTCTCTCTCACTTATTTACTTCTGTGCCTGGTTGAATATTTTACATTGAAGACCATGCTCTCAACTAGTGTGGGGGAGGATATTTATCTTGGAACTTCACTTCTGCTAGTTCTTGTTGATTGAATTTTCTGGCTTGTTTTAATTAAGTTATAATAGAGATTATGTCTTTGAGGGACCCTTGAAAATTTTATTTGATAGACTTGTTCAATGTTGATAATGGGGTTGTCTTTTGAAAGCTAATAATTAGCACAATGTGCTATGTTGACTATCTTTTTGTAAACTAACTTCTAAATGTGAGATTTGGGCCTCTATAAGGGGATACATTCTAGAACTTGTCTTGTGTTCCACTGAAATTGAAATGCATAAAATCGCAGGGTAAGGGGACATATAAGAATGATAAGGCTGGATTGACACTTGCTGATCTTGCTTACCGACGTGCAAAAGCAGTAAAGGCCACCAAGAGGGCACTAGACTCTGGCAAGATTGTGAAGAATCATCAAAAGAAATCTAATAAATCTAATCCTTTGCCAAAACCTTCCTCTTCCAGGCTAGAGGAAATGCGGGAGCTATTCCAGACTGACGTGAAGGATAAAAAGCCGAAATGGAGAGGTTCTTGAACAGGAAAGAAGGCGAAGAAGTCATTGAAAAGCAAGTCAAGGTATCAATTGAAAAATCTATCTCATTTTTGAAACTCTTATCTGATCTTTTTAGGCATCGGTAGAAATATTAATTTCATTCTTGATCAACTCAAAAATGTCTTTTGTTTCTGTTTTGTGATTAATGTGGAGTTGTGGTCTGAGGCTTTCAATCGGGCAACTTAACAAATAATGATATAATCCTTTTCATTTTCTTGGTGCTAAGAAAATGTCTAAATATTTTTTACTTAATATCTTCCTCTAAATAGAAAGTAAAACATATCAGTTAATAAATTTGTGATATTTTCTTTCTTTTCCGGTGTAAGAAAATATGGTTTATCCTTTAATTCACTTCCATAACTCTCATTATACGGTGACTGAGATACTACATTTAACAGTGAGATTCATCCCATTCCCATTATATTTTAATTTTTTTTACCATTTTCATGTGGAAAATTGACATAAATTCTATTGCATTTCAATCTTCTAACTTTACTTTGTTTTCATTTTTTTTCTTCCAGAAAAGTGGTTTCTTTTATCAATCACAAGTTTCATAACACTGGCAGGGTTGCAATGCATGTCTCATATAATTTTTGTAATGCCAATATTTCTTTTCAGTAAACTTTCACTTTATTGTCTATGGCTTTGTTCTCAAATTGAGAACCCAAAATCTGCACTACTCACTAACTCAAGTTGTTTTGCATATTATGTTGTCTATGGTTTACAATGTTTGATCTACTTCTACTATATTTTAAACGTATACGGAACAATAAATATTTTTGAATTGTGTGGGAGATGATTTTGAACCAGTTATGTTGAATTGTGGCTACCATATTAATTTAAGAGGAGAACCTTGGAATTTTACACAGAACTTAGAGTTATTTTATCTCGTTCTTTTTGCAGCTGTAACCAGTGCTGCCATGCTGATCGGTTGCAGTTCCCAGGAATTAATAACGGCATTATCTACCCATAAAATCCAACCTTGCGAGCGAGGACACTGTTGCCACAAGTTTGACATTATTGCAGGTTTGTTTATTACTCAAACACGTCCGTTCAATTTTTTGTGGCTCTAAATGCTCTATATTCAGTATGTTTATCTATCTATCTTTTTCACATTCTATTCTCAGGCAATTGAAACAAGAGATACAATTGCCAAATTTATTTATGCAAGCTTGTTTGAATGTTTGGAAGGGATGATTAATGTTCCTTGATACCATATATGTTTGGAATGGCTGTTTATATGAATTTATAACATGTTTGAATGAATTTTTGAGTTGATTTAATGTTAAACCGCCTTAGAAACTCAAGAACAGATATTTTCTTTCTGGTGTAGTTCGCTAAGCGACCAGGAGTTCGCTGTAGCGAACAGGTTCGCTGGATCTCGCCGAAGCTCGCTATGAGCAGGTGATTCCCGGGTGAGGTTCGCTTAGGCTCGCTAAGCCTTCGCTCAGCGAATAGTTTGTTGAAGCTCGCCAATGCTCGCCATGAGCAGGTGACTTCCTGGTGTGGTTCGCCATGTCTCGCTAAGGCTTCGCTTAGCGAAGGCCTCTGTGACAGCAATTCTTGTTGATGTTTGTAAGTGTGGTTAGGCACTTGTAACATGGTTTAAGAGTATCCTTACATGATTGTTGATACATGTTGATACTGTTAATGCTTATTGTTAATCGTTATATGAATGATAAACGTGTATGCAATAAGTTGTAGCTTAAAATGAGCAATGTTATGTTTTGGCATTAATGTGCAATGTTAAGTGAATGTGTTAGGATTGTGTTCCCGCATTCATAAAAGTGTAGCTTCGAGCTAGAGAATCTCATATGGTTGATATGTGTATGCATACATGCATTCATGATTGTATGTGAACATTGGAAACTTGGGTTCCAATAACGAAAATGGATTATGTGTCCATAATGAAGCCGAGGATCGGATTAGATGAATCCATGAGTCCGGAGTTGCTATCCAACAGGATATAAAACTGTGTTGGCTTATCCAAGGGAGATAAGATGGTTCGGTAAGTTCCGACATATCCAGCATGATATAAAACTGTTCTTGGTCCACCGTTGGTGAGACACCTTGGTACCACATGCATTTAGTTATGTCTAGGGATGACATGACAGTGAATTAATTGGCATTAGATACCTTAGGGTAAATGCGCATATATTTGATAAATGGTATGTGACATTATCTGGTTGAATTGTGTTGAACTTTATTAATTGATAATCGTTTAGTGCGATGTTTTGGCGTGAGTTAGAATATGTATGATGTAGTTCGAAAGTGCAAGACCTTTCTTATGCTCGTATGATATGCGATTATGTTTTCTAACTCTCTGCTTTGTGTTATTTGCTGGACCTTTGGGGGTTCAGATATTCAGGCTGAGGATTGTGCCGACGTTTAGACTGCTGTTCTAGCGTGGTGTTGAAGTACCTTTTGGTGAGGAGACTTAGCATAGATTACTCCTCTTAGTACTAGCTTTTGACTAGAGTTTGTAAATAGTAAATGCTCTGGTAATGTAACATCGAGTCGGGGTTTTCGCTTGGCTTTCATCGTATATCGGTGTTACCTTTTTGATATGCTAGTTCTTGTATAAGTGACATCCTTAGGGATGAATATGGCTTATGTATATATATATGTATATATATGCATGCTTGGTTTGATTGGAATCCGCTGTTGCTTTTCATGTTAAATTTCATGATGCTCTGTGTGTATGCTTGTGTTTTAATTACCGCGTGGCACTCTGCCTTTACACTTGTTGAAAAGTTTTTAAAATTACGTTTTTAAGGGTAGTATGGGTTAGGGTGTTACAATAGTGGTATCAGAGCAGGTCGGTTCGTGTGAACCAATTAGGACTTTTCTTTTCCCCGTATGAGCATGTGTAGGGAACACTGTTAGTACTTTCTAACGTCTAGTTGTGATTCGTTCAGGAATCATGGCTGCTGCGAGAACGAATGCTCAGATTGCGGAGGCTTTGGCCGCACTCACCAACATTGTGGTTAGAGATCACCAACCTAGAAGAGAGGTAGAGATGAGGTTGGAAAGGTTCATGAAGCAGAAACCGCCAACATTTACCGGAGGTTACAACCCGGATGGAGCTCACAAGTGGCTGGAGGAACTTGAGATAATTTTTGAAGCAATGGATTGTTCCGAGGAAGGGAAGACAACCCTTGGGACATATGTGTTGCGTGAGGAAGCGAACGTGTGGTGGAAGAACGCCAAGTTGAGGCTAGGACCCGGTGGTATGGCTATACCATGGGCAATGTTTAAAAGAGAATTTTTGGTTAAGTATTTTCCTGTTGATGTGAAGAACAAGAAAGTGGTGGAATTCATGGAGTTGAAACAGGGAAATATGACGGTAGCTGATTATGCCGTCAAGTTTGAGACTTTGTGTGCGTTTAGCCCGCATTACAACACTATGGAAGCGGAGAACGACAAGTGTGTGAAGTTTGAAAGTGGTCTACGTCCAGACATTAAGCATATGATTGGATTTTCACAGATAAGGGATTTTGCGACCCTTGTGAACAAGAGTAGGATCTGTGATGAAGATGGTAGAGCTAAGGTGAACTACTACAAGGCTGTGAATGACCGAAAAGGGAAAGGACAA
Source organism: Trifolium pratense (assembly GCF_020283565.1). Lineage (NCBI taxonomy): Eukaryota > Viridiplantae > Streptophyta > Magnoliopsida > Fabales > Fabaceae > Trifolium > Trifolium pratense. The sequence goes on from NC_060062.1 coordinate 26,730,194, forward strand.
GAGCGCGGAAAACCTTATGACAACCGCGGTAAAGGGAATACAAGTGGTGGTAAGAAGCCGGTGAATGGAAGTTGTTACAACTGTGGAGAAAGGGGTCATATGTCTTATGATTGCCCGAAGAAAGGGGATAGGTGTAAGAATTGTGGAAAGCTGGGCCACAAGACCGAAGTGTGTAGGACAAAAGTGGTGTGTTTCAATTGTGGTGAAGAAGGCCACAAGAGTCCAACTTGTAAGAAGCCCAAGAAGGTGATGGGCAAGGTGTTTGCTTTGAGTGGAGAGGATGCTAGCCTTGAGGACAATCTCATTAGAGGTACGTGTTTCATCTATAACACTCCTTTAATTGCGATTATAGATACGGGAGCGACGCATTCTTTTATTTCTTTGGATTGTGTGAAGCGTCTTAGTATTCCAGTAACGGATATGACGGGTAGGATGGAAATAGAAACTCCTGCTAATGGTTCAGTGATTACCCGACAAGTATGTCGTAACTGCCCCGTAACCATTTTTGGTAGGCACTTTGGTATGGATTTAGTGTGTATTCCACTTAGTGGTATGGATGTAATTTTTGGTATGAATTGGTTAATCTTCAACCGGATTCATATCAACTGTCGTGAGAAAGCCGTTGTTTTTCCGAGGCCGGAGGAGAACTTGCATTTGATGAGCGGGAAGGAAGTATCGGAAGCGTTGAAAGAACATGCCGAGATGTTCATGATGTTTGCATCATTGAAACTCGAAGGAGGAGTTAAGATAGAAGAGTTACCGATCGTTTGTGAATTCCCAGATGTGTTTCCGGATGATATATCTGACGTGCCTCCAAAGCGAGAGGTAGAGTTTTCTATCGACCTAGTACCTGGAACTAGTCCGATATCGATGGCGCCGTATCGAATGTCAGCATCTGAGTTGAATGAGTTGAAGAAGCAACTTGAAGAGCTGCTTGAGAAGAGGTTTGTTCGACCGAGTGTTTCGCCATGGGGAGCGCCAGTATTGCTTGTGAAGAAGAAAGATGGAAGCATGAGATTATGTATAGACTATCGTCAGTTGAACAAAGTGACGATCAAGAATAGATATCCACTTCCGAGGATAGATGATTTGATGGATCAACTAGTTGGAGCTTGTGTGTTTAGTAAGATCGATTTGAGATCTGGATACCATCAGATTAGAGTGAAGACGGAAGACATACCTAAGACTGCATTTAGGACGAGGTATGGGCACTACGAGTATTCAGTTATGCCGTTTGGTGTGACCAATGCACCTGGAGTTTTCATGGAGTATATGAACCGAATTTTCCATTCATTTTTGGATAGATTCGTGGTGGTGTTCATTGACAACATTTTGATTTACTCAAAATCCGAGGAAGAGCACGAAGAGCACTTGAGGATTGTTTTGCAAGTCTTGAAGGAGAAGAAGTTGTATGCCAAGTTGTCAAAGTGTGAATTTTGGATGAAAGAGGTGAGTTTCCTAGGGCATATAATTTCAAGTGGAGGAATCGCGGTAGATCCTGCGAAGGTTGACGCTGTGTCACAGTGGGGAACGCCGGAATCTGTTTCAGAGATTAGAAGTTTCCTTGGTTTAGCCGGTTATTATAGAAGATTCATCGAAGGTTTTTCGAAGTTGGCTTTACCGTTAACCAAGTTGACGAGGAAAGATCAAGCGTTTGTTTGGGATGGTATTTGTGAGAAGAGTTTCCAAGAGCTCAAGAGAAGATTGACTACTGCACCCGTGTTGATTTTACCTGATGCCAAAGAGTCGTTCGTCGTGTATTGCGATGCTTCGAAGTTAGGACTTGGTGGAGTGCTTATGCAAGGGGGTAATGTGGTAGCATATGCTTCAAGGCAACTGAAGGTTCACGAGAGGAACTATCCGACGCATGATTTGGAGTTAGCCGCAGTGGTGTTTGCTTTGAAAGTGTGGAGACACTACTTGTATGGATCGAGGTTTGAAGTGTTTAGTGATCACAAGAGTCTGAAGTACTTATTCGACCAGAAGGAGTTGAATATGAGGCAACGTAGATGGCTCGAATTCTTAAAGGACTACGATTTTGAATTGAGTTATCACCCCGGAAAAGCCAATGTGGTGGCCGATGCATTAAGTAGGAAAACTTTGCATATGTCATCATTGATGGTGAGAGTTAGAGTTGATTGAAGAATTCCGAGACTTGAGTCTTGTGTGCGAGGTTACTTCTTCAAGTGTGAAGCTTGGAATGTTAAAGTTGACGAATCCTTTTCTCGAGGATATTAAAGAACGTCAGAAATCGGATAAGAAATTGATGGAGAAGATGGTACTCATCAATGAAGGCAAGGAGACCAATATCAAGATTGACGAAAGTGGAGTCATGAGATTTCACGGAAGAGTTTGTGTACCGGATGTACCCGAATTGAAAAGAATGATCATGGAAGAAGGTCACAGAAGTGGTTTGAGTATTCATCCTGGAGTAACCAAGATGTATCAGGATTTGAGGAAGTTATTTTGGTGGCCGGGAATGAAGAGGAAAATTTCTGAATTTGTTTATTCATGCTTAACTTGTCAGAAATCGAAGATTGAACATCAGAAGCCGTTTGGTTTGTTACAACCAATGTTTATACCCGAATGGAAATGGGATAACATTGCAATGGATTTTGTGGGAGGTTTACCGAAGACCAAGAAAAGTAACGAGGTGATTTGGGTAGTGGTAGATCGTCTGACGAAGTGTGCTCACTTCATTGCTATCAGGAAAGGTACTTTGGTGCCTAAGTTGGCCGAGATTTATGTGGAGCAGATTGTGAAGCTACATGGTATTCCAACAAGTATTATTTCAGATAGAGATCCGAGATTTACTTCTAGATTTTGGGAAAGCTTGCAAGAAGCTTTAGGAACGAAGTTGAGGTTGAGTTCAGCTTATCATCCTCAGACAGATGGTCAGTCGGAGAGGACGATACAATCCTTAGAGGATTTGTTGAGGGCGTGTGTTTTGGAGCAAAACGTGAATTGGGATTCTTGTTTGCCGTTGGTAGAGTTTACATACAACAACAGTTACCATTCTAGTATCGGAATGGCACCGTTTGAGGCTTTGTATGGGAGAAGGTGTAGGACACCTCTGTGTTGGTATGAAACTGGAGAAGGTGAAATTCTTGGACCAGAGATTGTACAAGAAACAACAGAGAAGATTCGGATGATTCGTGAGAAGATGAAAGTGTCTCAGAGTCGACAGAAGAGTTATCATGATAAGAGGAGGAAGGACATTGAATTCCAAGAGGGGGATCATGTATTCCTACGAGTTACTTCGACTACCGGAGTAGGACGTGCGTTGAAGTCAAGGAAGTTGACATCGAGGTTTATTGGGCCGTTTGAGATTTTGAAGCGAGTTGGGAAAGTTGCATATAGGATTGCATTACCGCCATCATTGGCGAATTTGCACGATGTTTTTCATGTATCACAGTTGCGCAAGTATGTGTCTGACCCGACACACGTGATTGAATCGGACGATGTTCAAGTGAGGGATGACTTGACCATCGAGACTGTGCCTTTGAGAATCGAAGGAAGAGAAGTGAAGAGGTTGAGAAACAAAGAGATTGCATCCGTGAAAGTCGTGTGGGGAGGACCGGCTGGTGAGAATGCGACGTGGGAGTTGGAAAGCAAGATGAGAGATTCTTATCCCGATCTGTTTCTAGGTAATTTCGAGGGCGAAATTCTTTTAAGGGGGGTAGAATTGTAACGACCCGTTTTTCGTATTCGTATATTTTATTAAATGTTATTTTATTTATTAATTGGCTTTTATTATTTTAGTGAGCGACGAATAATTATTTAGCCGAACGTAAGTTATTAGACGCGAGAACCTTTGTTTTGGGCTTATGGGCGTGAGAGGTAATGGGCCTAAGCCAACTGGGCTTGGTTCATGACCATGGGAAGTAGTATAAGTAGCAAGTCAAACATATGAATAGTATTACAATTCATTTCTTTGAGTTTTGAGTGAGTAGAGCAAGAGCAAAACCATAGAGCTAAGCTAGGGTTTGATCAAGAGAGAAAGCTTGAGCAAGAGAAGGCTTGGATCATCACCAAACTTAAGGTAAGAGATTAGAATTCATGATTCTTGAGTGGCAAGGAGAGGGGAGATTGTCTATGTCTCCATTCCCGAACTCTCCCACTCAATTTCTTTTAGATTTTGATTAAGCTTTTGTATGTGAGTATGATGTTCTTCATCATCACTTTGTATGTGTTAATCACTAGTTTGATTTCATGAAAAATATGCATGTATTTGGATCATGTTGAAAAAGTTTATGAAAGTTGCTTAAAACTCAAGTAATTGGCATGATTTTGATTATTAGAGGTATTTGGATGTTTGGAAGGGATGATTAATGTTCCTTGATACCATATATGTTTGGAATGGCTGTTTATATGAATTTATAACATGTTTGAATGAATTTTTGAGTTGATTTAATGTTAAACCGCCTTAGAAACTCAAGAACAGATATTTTCTTTCTGGTGTAGTTCGCTAAGCGACCAGGAGTTCGCTGTAGCGAACAGGTTCGCTGGATCTCGCCGAAGCTCGCTATGAGCAGGTGATTCCCGGGTGAGGTTCGCTTAGGCTCGCTAAGCCTTCGCTCAGCGAATAGTTCGTTGAAGCTCGCCAATGCTCGCCATGAGCAGGTGACTTCCTGGTGTGGTTCGCCATGTCTCGCTAAGGCTTCGCTTAGCGAAGGCCTCTGTGACAGCAATTCTTGTTGATGTTTTTAAGTGTGGTTAGGCACTTGTAACATGGTTTAAGAGTATCCTTACATGATTGTTGATACATGTTGATACTGTTAATGCTTATTGTTAATCGTTATATGAATGATAAACGTGTATGCAATAAGTTGTAGCTTAAAATGAGCAATGTTATGTTTTGGCATTAATGTGCAATGTTAAGTGAATGTGTTAGGATTGTGTTCCCGCATTCATAAAAGTGTAGCTTCGAGCTAGAGAATCTCATATGGTTGATATGTGTATGCATACATGCATTCATGATTGTATGTGAACATTGGAAACTTGGGTTCCAATAACGAAAATGGATTATGTGTCCATAATGAAGCCGAGGATCGGATTAGATGAATCCATGAGTCCGGAGTTGCTATCCAACAGGATATAAAACCGTGTTGGCTTATCCAAGGGAGATAAGATGGTTCGGTAAGTTCCGACATATCCAGCATGATATAAAACTGTTCTTGGTCCACCGTTGGTGAGACACCTTGGTACCACATGCATTTAGTTATGTCTAGGGATGACATGACAGTGAATTAATTGGCATTAGATACCTTAGGGTAAATGCGCATATATTTGATAAATGGTATGTGACATTATCTGGTTGAATTGTGTTGAACTTTATTAATTGATAATCGTTTAGTGCGATGTTTTGGCGTGAGTTAGAATATGTATGATGTAGTTCGAAAGTGCAAGACCTTTCTTATGCTCGTATGATATGCGATTATGTTTTCTAACTCTCTGCTTTGTGTTATTTGCTGGACCTTTGGGGGTTCAGATATTCAGGCTGAGGATTGTGCCGACGTTTAGACTGCTGTTCTAGCGTGGTGTTGAAGTACCTTTTGGTGAGGAGACTTAGCATAGATTACTCCTCTTAGTACTAGCTTTTGACTAGAGTTTGTAAATAGTAAATGCTCTGGTAATGTAACATCGAGTCGGGGTTTTCGCTTGGCTTTCATCGTATATCGGTGTTACCTTTTTGATATGCTAGTTCTTGTATAAGTGACATCCTTAGGGATGAATATGGCTTATGTATATATATATGTATATATATGCATGCTTGGTTTGATTGGAATCCGCTGTTGCTTTTCATGTTAAATTTCATGATGCTCTGTGTGTATGCTTGTGTTTTAATTACCGCGTGGCACTCTGCCTTTACACTTGTTGAAAAGTTTTTAAAATTACGTTTTTAAGGGTAGTATGGGTTAGGGTGTTACAACACCCACCTCTCACCTTCACGTACGAAGAACCAAAACCCCTCTCACCTTCACATACACGAACCCAACGCCGTCCTCACCTTCAATTCGCATCCCAAAACGCAGCAACCCAGAGCCGTCCTCACCTTCGCAAGAACCAGCGCCGTCCTCTCTCTCAACTCACCACCAGCGCCGTTCCCTCTCACGAACCCTAACTCCAAATCGAAGCTTAACTCCAAATCGAAGCTTCTCTTTCTTTCTCCGGCCTCTACTCTCACGAATCGAAGCTTGTTTTTCTCTCTCACATCGATTCAGGTACTCTTCTTTCTTTTTTAATCCTTTTTAAATATTTTCCTTTTTTTGATTTCTGTCGTGATTTTCCTTTTTAATTGTTACGTGGTTATGTGGTTTTGATGGGAGATGGGTATGATTATGGTGGAAGTGTGTGGTGAGGAATTTGTTTTCACGCATAGAAGAAGGTCTAATTTGTGTTTTCTGTTCTCTGTTGTCTCAGTTTGTTGGTTACAAAATCTCCCTTTGTTCTGATTTTTTCGTGGTTTATTACTTGGTTTGTTACTTGATTTCTTTGTGATTTCTTTCGTGATTTTACATGGTTTGTGGTTTGTTACTTGGTTTTAGCTCTTAGAATTGTTTCTACTGCAATTGATTTATGTTTTTTTTCATCTGCAATTGATTCATTTAAGTGATTGGTTTCCCATCGGGTACGAAACCAATACTTTAGTTGGTGTTACCATGTTTTAACTTAATTTCACAACATAGGTATGGATCGTAATTGGATGAAAGCTAGTAGATTAAGTGCCGAGTTTGAACGGCGAGTGATTGAATTTATTCGATTTGCTGAAATCAATCTTCCATCTCCCGAAAATAATGATGAAAAAAATCTTCCTCCTAAAAGTAATGAACATTTTCGATGTCCATGTGTTCTTTGTGGAAATAAAAAACTAGAAATTCATAAGGATAAAAAGTATTGCTTCTGAGATGGAAGGAAAGACAGAAGAAGAAGTAGAAAGATATGCAGAAGTTTTCAGAGAGCGATACAAGGAGTTGAATGGTAAGTTGCCATGAACATGAAAATGTGAATATTTTGCAGTAGTAAAACTAATTTGTAGAATCCAGATGAGTATAGATATGTATTTTGAAGGAAGTTTTTGTGTGTGATAAAGTCAGTTTACTCGCTTCTTGGTGTACTATTGTGGTTATGAAATGTGAAGACTATGCAAATTATCCAAAATCCTTGCCCAATCCTAGTAGCTTTAGTTTGCTTGATTGATTGGCCAACAACTCTGATATGTTGAGATGGACTGTGTAGTGTTTATTGAGACAGCTACAATGCATCTACATATTTCCTTTTTTATGTGTGTTGATTTACCAACCAAAACTTGAAATTCACATATCTTAAAAAATATGGGTCTTCTGATTTATGTATTTTGCTTGATTGATGTAGATTATGACAGAATTATAAAAAACATTGAAAGAGGTGAGTCAAGAATAGCTCGGAAAGATGAGATCATGAAAGCTATTGGGAAGAAGTTGGACCGCTACAAGAATCCTTGGCTAGAGTTGAAGATACAATATGGACAAAACAAAGGGAAATTATACAATGAAGAATGTGATCGATTCATGGTGTGGATTTTATTTAATTTTCATTTTTAGTCTATTCTTATTGAATTCATTTATCCCCAATTCATTATGTTGTCTGGTTTTTAACAGAAAATTCTTAATATTATTTTATTGTGGCACAAAATTTTCAGATATGCATGACTCACAAACTTGGATATGGGAATTGGGATGAATTGAAGGCGGCATTTCGAATGTCACCCTTGTTTCATTTCGAATAACAAGGAGAGATGTGACACCCTCATTCGGTTGGTAGAGAAGGAAAATCAAGAATATGATGAAAGGGAGAGACAAGCTCGTAAAGAAAAGAAACTTGCCACTAAGGTTCTTTTGAATCCCTTTTTTTACCTAATGAATTTCTTGAATCATATTGAAATAAACTCTTTTTAAGTTAAAGTTCTACAAACCTTTCAGAGTTCGACTCCATCAAAGCGCCCCTTGCCAAGACAGGCAGAGAGTCCATCTCTGAAGAAGCGGAAGCAATTAACGATGGATCACTATGTAAGCTCGGTAAGTTTGTTGCCAATGCATCATATATTCCATCATCATGATTACATCCATGTTGCAATTTCACTAATGCAGACTGGTATTATTGTGGCAGGGGAAGAGAAAAAAATAAATGGACGAATGCCCTACATTCCGGTAAATGAGAGGGGTTGTTTGTAGGTTGACTTCTGATTTTAAAGCCTTGGTGACTTTGATATGGCCTAGTAAACATCTCTATTGATCGTAGCGTGGCTTCTGGCTTCCCAAGTTTGGTGCTAGGGGCTTCTACCTAACACTCTAATTTTACCTCTTACACCTTCCTTTCTGCATTCTTATTTTTTTACTCTCCACAGCGCTGCTTTGCCTAATGTAACCTACGACCCATTCTGCATATATAAGTATTTGCCTATTTGCCTGATTAGTACTTCTGCATTCTGCATTAGCTGTGTAGTTTCCTAGCTGTGTAGGACTTCCTTCCACAATTAGAAATTCTTGACATTTCTCACAATTGTCTTCTTGGAACACTTCCTTCCCTGTTTCCTAGCTGCATTAGTTGTTGTAGTTTCCTAGCTGTGTTTTGTATTTGGAATTATAATGGCATCATTTTAATCCTAGCCTTCTCACTTCTCATATGCTTCATTCTTGATCATGTATATGTATTGTAGGTGTTCGATGATCCCACGTCATTAACCGAGGAGGAGATGTATGAATTGCGAAACAGCTGGGCTACTTGTTTTCTTGACCTGTACAATCCCGAGGTAGATTATGATGTTTCCGATGATGAGGTTTAGGAGCTAGCTAGTTACAATGGATTCACATTAATTAGGATGTTTTGAATTGTAATGACTTGTATTTTGCTTGAATGTTATAACATTTTGGATTGTTGGTATTTTGCTTGAATTGTAAGACTTGGTATTTTATTTGAATTGTAATGACTTGGTTGAATGTAATTGTATTTTGGTTGAATGTTGAATTGTAATGACTTGGTTGAATGTAATTGTATTTTGGTTGAATGTTGAATTGTAATGCTATTTTGGTTTTTTTTAATTACAAAATAGGATTTAAAAATATAAAAAAAAAAAAACGCAGGATTTTGAAAAAAAAAAAATTAAATAAAGTTACTATTTCACATCTGGTGACTTGGTCAGATGTAAAAGGTCCAATTTAATTAAAATAAAAAATAAAAAATTGGTCAGCTAAAACACGAGAACAGAGGTAAAAGGGGATACTTTACATCTGGCGAATGTCAGATGTAAAAAGCGTAAACTTACTACTTCTTGTACGTATACCTCTGACTGGGGCCAGATGTAAAAAGTGTTTTCTGTACTAGTGTTTGTAGAAAAAATTAATTTCATGAACACATGAACATAAATTATTCGTCGAAAAGATTAATTTCATGAATAGATGACCAATTTTTTTTAACCCCCTAGATGATTCCAAATATGAACTCAATTTTATTTTTAAAAATATATATTGTGTTTATAACTTTGGATCGAAACTCAAGAGATGTGAACCTCTTGTTTTATAAGAGTTCGTAAATTTTTATGAATGCTTGCTAAAGTAACACTTAGTTTATTATCACATTTCAACCTCTTAAAGACATGCAAATAGAAACATTGTTATTTAATCAAACACAAACAAAACTTCTACAAACAAATAAATTTAAAGCAAACTAAGTATAATATGTGAAATTCAACAACTACCAAAGGCTTGGTAGTAAAAAATCACAACTTTTTTTTCAATTTCTCAAACATATGTCAAATTAAATCTTCACAAATCCTCATTCTTGTAAGAAGATTAGCTATGTGGGCATTGCTCATCAAGGTCACTTGCAACTTTGAGATGAAGCATGCATTCACCTTGGTGGAAAGAATTGTTTGAAGCCATGAGACATTGATTTTGGTGGAAAGAATTATGGAAAGTCATGATAGGATGAGGGAGCGTGTGAGTTGAAGGAGAGAAAGTGAAAATTATGGGTTTGAAGAGAGTGGGTGTGTGAGTGGTGTAGTTATAGGAGAAGCAAGTCTTGCCTTACATGCATGACAACACTTGTCATTTGCCTTCCATGCAAAACACCAAGTGTCCTTCATGCACCTTGCTATTTGTCACCACATGCACTTGTCAAGTTGTCAATTAGTGATTGGTCAAAATGGCAAACAGAAAAGTTAACATCATGAACCTATTTTGAAAACAGAAAATTCTAGAGGAACTATTATTCGATGAAAAATTTTAGGGGGATTAAAAAAAATTTGGAATATTTAAAGGGATGGATAATATATTTGACCCTTTATTTATTTTATACAATTTTCTTTTTTAGTTTTTAAAATATGTTTTTATGAAGGTAAAACTAATTTTTTGATGAGCTTACACAGTACTTGTCCGAGGCTCCAGCTCCAATATCAACCGATGTTTTAGAGTAGTGGAAGGTAAACAGTACACGCTACCCTCGACTGTCTGTGATGGCTAGAGATTTCTTGGCTGTGCAGGCAACTTCAGTAGTGCCTGGGGAACTTTTCTGTGGCAAGGGTGATGAAATTGACAAGCAACGATTTTGTATGCAGAATGATAGCACACAAGCCGTTCTTTGTATCAAGTCATGGATTCAGGTTGGAATAAAGTTTAAGTATAAATCGACGGAGATAGATTATGAGAGGTTGATGGAACTAGCAACTGCTTCTGCAACACATAATATTAGCCCTTCAAGTTCTGAGAAGAAGATGGTAGATAATTATATACCACATTTTGTTAAATGTTCATGTTGGATTTAGTCTCTATAAAATGTGTATAATATTGTTGAAAGTCCTTATGTTATCAATATTAGATGGATGAAAATTAAATGTTCTACTTACTATAGAGATCAATTCTAGCATAATTTTTTTTTACAAGGACTAAAAGAAATAGTAAGGATCAAAGAATGTTTTTTATATTTTCAAGGACTAAAAATTAAATTGCAAGGAACAAAAGTAAAAAGTTGTAAGTTTTAGTAATCAAAAGAATATTTAAATCATAGTTTTGTTACTGTGTTTTTTATTAAATAATTCTATTTTTATTTTTTACTGAGTAGCTCTATTACTATATATATCTTAATCTTGATCTATATATAGATGACCATAAATAGTCTCAAAGAATAGTAATAGATGATGGAGTATATTAAAAACTCCGAATCTACCATTACAGGCCCAGATTTTGCCAGGAGAGGGAGTAATTTATCGTACATATATTCAGATACATTAGATTTTCAATGAATCTAAAAAGTAAATTTTCTTTTATATTTAGGACTATTATTTTAGACTTAATTGAACTCTTAGTCCCCCCAATTTTTTTTGACACAAAAATAATCTTTTATTTGTTACTATTTTGAAAATTAACACGGTGTATTTTTGCACATTATCTTTTTATTATACCCTAATTTTAATACACCAATAAATTCCTTTTTTTTGCCGACACTTTCTTTTTCCAATAAATTTGATATAGTGTAAATGCCTATTTACCCCCTGCAAAATTAGGAATTTTTCGTTTACCCCCTGCACAAATTTTTTTCTGTTTAACCCCTGCAATGTAATTTTTTTATTCATTTTTTTTGCCCCCAAGATGGACAAGTGGGCATCTGACTGTGCATCTTTGCTGACGTGGAAATGCATTAAATTTATATTTATTTTTAAAAATCCACGTTAGTTAATTTTATTTTATTTTTGAAAAAAATATTCTTAAAACTTTATTATTTTTTTTATTGCCAAAAAAAAATTCAAAAAATAATAATTTTTTAAAAAACAAAATTCTTAAAACTTTATTATTCTTTTTTAATACATTTTTTAAGATTTTTTTTAAATAATAAAAAATAATTTTAACAAATAAATTTTAAAAATAATAAACTTATTTTAAAAAATTTATTTTCTATTATTTTTACAAATTCATAAAACTTTAGTATTAATTTTTATTTACAGTAAAAAAAATTATTAAAGAAAACATGATAATAAAGTTTTAAGAGTTTTTTTTATAAAAGATTTTTTTTATAGTAAAAAAAAGGTTATTAAAAAAAACATAATAATAAAGTTTTAAGAGATTTTTTATAAAAAAAATTATTATTCTTTTTTACGGTAAAAAAATATTATTAAAAAATAATAATAATAAATTTTTAATAAATTTTTTTAAAAAATAATAAAAAAAAATTCAAATTTTTTTTTAAAAATATTAACTGACGTGGATTTTTAAATATAAATTTAACGTATTTCCACGTGTGCATGTGTCAACAAAGATACACAGTCAGATGCCCACTTGTCCATCTAGGGCGCAAAATAAAAAAATCTTGACATTGCAGTGGGGTAAACAGAAAAAAATCCACGCAGGTGGGTAAACGAAAAATCCATAATTTTGCAGGGGGTAAATAGGCATTTACCCTTTAATATATCATGTAAAAAAAAACAAAAATTTAATATGTTATGTACAAAAAAAAAAAGTTTTCTAAATATATAGTATTAATTAGTTTTATTGAAAAAGATAAGAATAATTGACAATGAGTATATGCTTAAAAAAAATAAATTTGACAATGAGTATAATTGACAAATCGTACATTTATTTAGTATAATAGTATTAGTAAAGTAGAAGCCGTAAAACTTAATATATATTGCTGCAAAATATAAAGTCATTCCCGGAGCCGGTCTTTCTAAAGAGGAAAGAAAGAAAGAAACAAACTTCTAGAAAAACATGACACATGAATTAAAAAAATAAATAGAAAACAAACGTTAATAGTATACAGAGAAGACACCATCACACAACCACCATCGGTCCATCAAGAACCGACAGCCAGCCACCCATCACCACCGTTGCCGTACCCACTCCTCCTATTCTCAGAAACTTAGTCTCCATTTAAGTTATAGGGTTTCTAAAATTTGAATGTGTTGTTGGGAGAAGAACATGGAAATTGGATAGATAGAGAAGAATGTGTGTTGTTGACATTGTTGGGAGAAACATGCATGAAGAAAATAAAAAGAACACAATCACAACACAAGAATATAACGTGAAAACTTTAAAATAAAAAAAAAAAAACACGGTCGTTGTCAAAACCGACAACCAGAGAATATCACTATGTGAAAATTGTTTCAACACATAAACTACTTTCAACCTTTCCACAACCCCCAATACACTCACACTCTCTAAAACAAATATCTAATTACATCTCACAACACTTTAATAAAAGAGTACAAAAGAAGAACAAAAAGTCACATATAAACTCAAAGTGTTTCCGTTGAGTGCATATAAAAACAAAGAACTTAGGTCCAATATATAACATTGGTTTCCCCCTTCTTCTCTAATAACTAATTTTTAACCTCTTTTATTTAAAAATTTGGGCGATGTGAGAATTGAAAATCAACCCCAAACTTGACAATAAAGATGAGATGTTTTTTTTTTGTTTTTTAAATTAAAGATGAGGAATATTATGCACGGTTTATTTTGCTATTTCAACCTACTAGATATGTTATAGGTTTAAATATCATTTTCGTTCTTATATGTTCACAAATTTTTAGTTTTAGTCCCTATATGTTTTTTTTGTTGCAAATACACCCCTAAATGTACAAATCTTAGTTGGTTTTAGTTTCTCCCGTCCAGTTGTAGCTAATTTCGAGAATTTTTGTCTTTAAGCACCATTATGAAAATGTGACCAACGAACTAATTAAGTTGTTATTATTATGAAATCTTGATTGTAAAAAGTCTTTTGAAAAAAATCTCTCAAAATCCATTCAAATCATGTGTTAAAAATCTTGATCGTAAAAAAGTCTTGTAAAAAAGTCTTTAAAATCTCACAAAATCAATATAGTCCAACAAAATCTCATAAAATTATCAAGATTTTTTTTGACAAAATTTGTCTCATAAAATCTCAATTCAATACACCCTCCTTAATTGAATATCACAAGACTTTTTTATTTTTAAAAAGTCTTTTAAAATTTTTTGAAATCCTAATTGAATACACCCCGCTTGTTGCCAAATTATTGTGACAATATCCTAGCGATTTAGTTGGGAAACACAAACTTTTGGACAATATTTAACTAGGTATTAATTGGGAACTAGCTAGGATATTTTTTATATTAGTTTCAAATTAGCTAGGAAATTTTTTGATAGATGATTTGCTGCCCAATCCATGCTACCCCCTATACCATAGCTAATTCACAATAATTCACAACAAATCTGTAGCTAACTCTGTTTTACTAGAGATTAGCTACGAATTAGCTACATACGCCGTCGAAAAGGGTCGGGCTATAGGGCCGGCCCATTAGCCCTATCCTTTTACACGGGTCGGGCTTCATAAAAAGGGGGCCGGACCTTATCGGGTCAGGCTTTTTCATGGGCCGGCCCACAGGCCCCTTAAAGAATTTAAAAAATTATTTAAATTTTTTTTATAATCTTGTTATTATTATATTTTGGTCCTATTTTTATGCATAAATTCATATATATTTTTTTTTTTTTTTTTTTGTTTTATTGTTATTATTTGTGTTTTGTTCCGATCTATAATCTGTTTTATTCCTATTTTTAAGCATATCATCTTTTTATATTTTTTTTAATTTTTTTTGTGCAATTACAACGAAGGATATAAAACTTGGAATATGTTTATTATAAGCCTATCATCTTTTTATTGTATTTATTTTATATTCTTTCTATATTTATTTATTTTTTTTACTTAAATTACAATGAATGAATGATATAAAACTTGAAATTTTTTTTGGTAGTAATAATAATAATATGACAAAAAACTTATTGGATTATAATGAGATTATTTGTTAGAGATTTGTTTATTTGTTTGATGAGGATAAAGAGGAAGATATTGTTGTTTGGGAGATTATGTGAGAAAATATAGGGATACGAATTACCTTCTTGAAGATTTATCTGAGAAATATAACATAAATTTAGTAGAATATGTTTTTTTTTTCAAAAAAAAAATACTATGAAAATTAGTGGGTCGGCCCATCGGGCCATGTAGGCTTTTGCTTATCGGACCGGGCTAAGTGGGTCGGGCCATGAAGTTAACGGGCCGGACTGGGCCGCCCCCTTTATTTGGCCGGGCCCCTCCAGGCCGGGCCAGGCCGGACCGGGCCGGCCCCTTTGACAGCTCTACGTATTTGGATTGAGAAGAGGGTGGGAGCGGTTGGCGGCGGCTGTGGAGAGGCTGCTTTGAAACCCTATCAGAGTGTCTGTTGATATTCATCAAATAGAATCCAACTATTGTATTTATTTGTTCTCATTTCTCACGATAGCAAAGTGCTCTCAGTGGAGTCGATTATATATACACCCACATATTTGATAATAATTTTTGTTGTTTGAAAAAATAAAAACTTTCTTAAAAAAATTGTGATGCACGAAAATAATACTAATATAATTGACTTTAAAAGCTAGGGTAATAATGATGAGTGCCTGTTTTCGGGATCATGTTGATAACTTTGTGGCTGGGTTCACGCAGCGTAAGCAGGTCACAGTGTCAATAGTGGAAGGCGAAGCATGGGCGCTCTTGCGGGCCATGAAAGAAGCCAATCATAGATGTTTGGATAGGGTTCAATTTGAAAGTGACTTACATATGTTCTGAAGCTATTCGAATCAGGCATAGTGGTAATTCAGAGTTTACTTTAATTGTGGCTGAAATTATCCAAATTATGTTTTCGTGTATAAACTTTGAAGTGAAGTTTGTTATGAGATAAGCGAGGTTGCTCATACTCTTGCTCGGGCGGCCAATTCTTGAGCTAGTTTTCGTAGTTTTGATATTATTCCTTTATGTATTGAACAATTACTAGTTAATCAAATGCATTAAGTTTGTTTGATTAAAAAAAATTATTTAAAATTGAAACAATAATTATATGAAAATTTAAAAGAATTAGAATTAGAATTATTTGAATTTGAATTGTTTCTTTTTTAATAAAAAAATTAAATGCAAATTCACAATATTTATTTACTCTAATAGATGACTCTTAAAGAAAAATAATTATATAAGTATGAATGTTAATAATGAAAAAGTAAATCATACCCAGAAATATTTGGCTATGAAGATGGTTCAAACTGAGAAATATTTGGTATTTCCATTGCTCTACAAATTTATTGAGTTGACTTTGATATTGCCGGTGTCGACAACATCCGTTAAAAGAGTTTTTGATATGCTATCTTTTAACTTTGCAATTTTAATTTTTTCTTTAAAATCAAAAACCAATTTGAAATATTTACCGACCAATCTTCGTCGAGGTCAACAAACATGTGATCACTACGTCAATGCGGTATTTTATTTATTTATTTATTTTGGCTTTTACCATCGATTTAATTTGGTTCGTGGGTCAGTTTTAGCATCAAGTGGTTCCAGCCTTCTTCCAATCGCAGTTGCGAGGAATTGAACTGTAGTCCTCTCTACCAAGTTCAACGTCAATCACCATTGAACCAACTAATGTCAACGTAGTATTTTTGTTGTCATACTTTTTATCTTCTAGCTACCACTAACATACAAAGATTAAAGCACACAAAATTTTGATACTCAAAGAAATAATTTTTTCTCCTTTTAATTTAAAATTTATTTATAAAAAAGGCTAGTAGCTAGCTTGTGCAAAAAAATAAAGAATGTCCCTATCAAAGACTCTATTATTATAGAGAAATACTTCTCTAGGCACAAGGATAAATATATATTGTTAGGCACACTTACATAAAGAAGCAAAAAATTAAAGAGAAATAGTTAAAATGATATTGATTGATGTGACTTAATTATTTTTCTTTTATTTTTTTAGATTTATGTATGTGTGCCTGGATAAAATTAATTTGGGTTTGTACCATAAAAGAATACCTCATTATTATCAACTAGTCACCGCCCCGTGCGATGCACGGGTTTGAAAGAACGTCCTATACATAACAATCATGGTTGTTGTCAATCATGGATGCTATGAGCCAAATGAAGTTAGTCATAAGCATATAAAAATTAATCAAATTGGTTCATTTGGCGGAACACCAAATTTATTTCAATCATGAATGCTGTCAATTAAGTGGGTTAAGCATAATATATCATTGCAAATATAGGATGTTTTAAATTAAAAGCATCATATAATTTAATCTTAATTAAGTGGGTTAAACATAATTGATCATATGCTCACTTCAAGAGAATCATCACACCGAATTTTATAATGGAACTTTCTATGACCCATGACATTTATAGAAAGAAGATTACTACTATTTGAGAATAGATAGAAGTGCTATGAGACATAGGAGTGCTATTCAAAATATAGGTAGGAGAAATTTTAGTGATGATAGAAGAATTTTGTGAAGGACATGATAGCAAGTTCCAAAATAGTATTCTTCAACATATGAGAATTATTTCTACCTTCCTTTCCTCTCATCAACCTTCAATGTATAAGATTTTCTAGGTCAATCTCATTATATCATATGAAGCCAAATTCAATTTACAAAAACAACCACATAAATTATCATTATCATGACAATATGAAGAAAAAAAAGTTTCAATGCACAATAAGGATGCAAGAGTGCATTAGGATATACTTTAAAGAAAAACATCAATACATAGACTCAATCCATTTCTCTCTTCCTCTAAACAATAATTCAAAAATAATCATAGCTCCTTTTTTCCATTAATTTGGTTGATAACTTCAAACTCCAGGTCCCTCCCTCTTTAGGACATATAGATCGAAGGCCCAAAACCAAATTGATAATCTTCTATCATATCCTACAATCTAAAGTTCCCTGCATAAAATTTGGAAATTCATCATATCTGAGATAAAAAGATAACTACATTGAATGTTACCAGCATATAGTTATATTGAACATAGTTTATCCATAGTCATGGAGAAAATCAAATGGATAATCAAATCAAGAATAACTAACATCTAAAAAGCAAGCAATCAAGTAGAAAAAATAATCTTAATTGTTAAAAAATAAATTTCAATATAAATCAGAAAAAATAATATAATTCACACAATAAAAGTGCTAATTTTGCCAAGACAATTATGATGTTCAAATGTTACAAATAGAACCACGTTGCTGCTATGTGACAAAAAATTTACCTCATTAGTATTGCTTGTACTTTTCACCTCATTAGTTTAAATGAGAACATGCATGGTGTATATAGAAGTTTTTCATCTATGTTTCAATCCCCACCACTTAAGCCATGCTCAATAAAAATCTCATTCCACCGACCAAACAAAACTAAAGAAAATCAATTAATTGAAATATCACAAAGAGACATAATCAGAAAAAATTAATGCAGAAGTTAGAATCTTTTTACCTCTAGCATTTCAAAAGGAAAAAAGGCATAATCAGGTAACCTATATCAAACACCACCAATATTTCCCCATACTATAATACTCTGCAATTTAAGTGCAAAAAAAAAAAAACCATAAGCAGATAAAATATAATCAAATACCAATCAATTTTCCGTTAAGAAAAAGTCAATTACTTCAACACTCAACATGTCAAAATTATCTTCTTCTAACCCTTTATTTATTTAAGAGGAGATGAATAGAAAAGAAAATTAGAAGAGTGGTGCATTTGATCAATGAGAAAATATGTGTGTATTAGTGAAGGAGTTATTCAAAAATATAGGATTGGATGCTCAAGACTTCCTAAAAAGTATCAATGATGATGTAGTCATCCCTATAAAATAGTAGTAACCATACATACCTATCCTTCCTCCCCTAAAAAGTAGCAATTATGATTCGCCAACATGAGTTCCAAATTTATATGCACAAGTAAAAAATGAATAAAAAGTTGCTTACAAAAAAAAATAAGAAGGGGTTTAGTTGCTTAATTAGTGTGTTTCTAATTGGAAGATCCCTAATCTCCCAAACCAACAAAACAAACCCCCAATAGCTACATCATGGAAAAACCACTTTTAACTTTCATTGTTAACACATGGAATTAAGGATCATAATGTGAGAGATAGAAGAAGAGAAACTAACTCTTATAACACAGATGATTAAAACTTTCAGGCTAATCCATCCTTTATCTGCAAAAAACACAATCTCAGCAAATATTAGAAAATAAATCATCAAATAATCTAGAAATTTCAAATTTTACAATCCATATCTATCCTTTTCATTCTATTGGAAATACATTTTCCACTATCAAGTGTTAGATGCATCCTTTTGTTAAAATAAAAACACAATTTAAAACAGGGAATTGGAGGTTCACTCATAGTCCCTGGTTATTGGAATTCGGAAATGTTAATTCTTAAGATAGACCATGTGATCATTTAACAAATTTAAGGCATGAATTTAAAGTAAGAGACTACAATATTTAATGTGCAGTAAGGGACTTCGGATTAATCCTTTTTCTTTTTTTTTTTCCTGAAGTTGAACTTTTATATTACCCTCTAAAGATGAAAAGCAACAATGATACAAGCAAAATTAGGAAGAAAAACACCGGAAGAAAAAGAAGAAAGAAAATGGAGAAATTGGATAACAATTAAACTCACTTGTTGGGATGATCTGCTGTAGAGAACATGGAGATAAAGTATAAAAAGTCATCGTGGCCTTGAAACTGACTGTGTGTTCGTCACTGCATCCGTAGAACAAAATTTGACACCATTAAAAGTGTAGGAAATGAGCAAACATACAAAATTGATAGAAATCAAGAAATACCACTCAAACTCCAAAGTAAAAGAGAAAAGAGCACATGAATCCACATTGTTTACCTGAACAAAGGAACATCAAAATGCGCAGATACTCCTCCAAAACCATTTGGTGATGAACTGTACCTGCCATTGATGCTTATTAGTTTTAGGTGCCGGCTGGCTAAATATAAAATACACATTTGTAACCCAAAAAAAAAAGAGTCGTGAAAGTGCAATTCAATGAGGCAATAAATCAAACTTGTAAAAGGAGAATTAATTAAAACTGTAAAATTTACACAAAAAGTAGTAAAATAATAAAGATTTGATCAAAGAATAAAGTGGAATATTGTTAAGAGTTAATATAGACTTACAGTAGTAGGAGTAGATATCAGTTCATCTTGCGTTGCATTTGCATCTACAATCATGCCACTTGATGCCTGGATAGTGCTGATGCAAAGATTTGAAGCATGAACCAATCAGAGTGCAAACTGTCCAAGCAAATTAAAAATGCATGATGTAAGTATGCAAACTCAAAATCAATATTGTCCAAGCAAGTGATACCAGGTCAAAGAGGCAAATAGGAAACATAATAGAGCTGAAACATGACATATAAGAGCCTTACCTCAAATGATATCCATGAATGCCGCTCTCATGTTTGGATATACCTAAATGATGGCAAAATATTTTGCAAAGCCTTGTTAGTTGATACAAACAAATTAGTTTGAAAAAGACAATTTCAGATATCAGTATTTCCACACAAGGCAAAACAGAAGGGTATAAATTATTAATAACAGCCTCATATTTTCCTATCAAACTCAAAAGACCGCCATGATGTTTCTGCTCGGCAGTAGCAATCCTTACAGAGGCAACACAGGCTTGCCAGTAGCAAAAGACCAATTATTCAACAATACAAGCCCACAAAGCACTAGTAATCGATTCTCCACCCAAACTTCAGTAGATCATAATTGTAATTAACCAAGATATTTAAGAATACCCGTCTATGAGCTGTGGTCTATTGTCATCACTGAATCTGTTAACCAGTGGTGGATATAAGTTATAGTTTGTGAGGGCAACTGCCACTACTCCTCTAGTGGATTTTTAATAGAAATGTATATAAATTGTTCTATTCCCTCATCAATAATCAACTGTTTCAAGTTTCCCGCGGTTACTCATTAATTAACAATTTGTGCAAAAAAATTACGAAGGAAAAATTACTCGTTAACTACCAGTGATAACCCAAGGAACCAGAGGGGAGCATTAAGCATGTACACAACATCTTCGGTAGCTACATTTCCCGAAGCCCCCTTAGCATATGGACAACCACCAAGACCAGCAACTGAAGAATCATCTGCGCTTATTCCCATCTGTTTATATGAATACAAACCAATGATGTCAATTAATAACTGTGACTACCAAATCATAAAAAGCAGACCCAATTTAAACCTATATTCTAGAAAAAATATGCTTCTGATTTGTTACAGCTGGAAAATCCTGAATTTGCCAGTCATGTATCTCAGGCTGTCCGATCTAAAGATAGGATTGCTCATGTTTCAACTCAGTCAAGCACATTCAAAGTATGCAGTTGCAACATGATCTGTTTGATCTTAAAATACACATTTAAAATCCAAATCTGTAATGCTTCACTGAAAACAAAACTAAAACTAAAAAACCCAGCAAAAGAGTATGTGGAAGCTTAACATCAACATATATTACACGTGCCACTTAACTTCACAACTCAAACAACCAAATTTGAAAAGTCAATTGAAAAACCTTACACAAAATCATATGCTAAACTCTAAGGGCAAAAAAGATTAATCCACATTCCATGAATCAAGACAAAATTAACATTAACATATAGTAATACATATAGTACTTAACTTTTCAAATTTTTTAAAAATTGTAAATTCAATTGAAGAATCAGTTCTGCACTAAATCATATACATGGACTTTATGCATGAAAAATATAAATCAGCAATTTCAAAAACTAACCTCCGTATTTTTTCTTCACGGTAATTACACGTCGACGTTTCAACTTGTGCTCTCTCCACCTGTAAATAGAAAGTTTAATGCGTTACAATAAATTTAATAAAAATTAGAATGAAATCATGAATAATAATGAGAGAAAAAGCATGACAATTGTAGTAGTAACAATTCTTCAAATTCAATTTTTCTAACCTCTAGATCTAACGATTTGATCCTTTCTTGAGTGATTTCAACGGATCCATTGCTTGAACAACATGATGCCTGAAAATTGTTTGTCGTAGATAGAACCGGAGGACGGTTCTATCTACGACAAAATAAGTGGAAAAAGATTAACCAAATCATTGCATGAAATACCATTAACAATTATATTATAGTCATGTCTTTGTAAAAATCCCTTTCGATCAAATAAATAAAAAAAAATGTTATACTAAATTTCTTCTCACCCAATTAGTGGTCTTTCTACTGAAATTCAAATCCATCTAGAACTTTACTTCATTGTGAGTTTAAGAAAATGGTGTAACCTAAAACAAAAATGAAAAAAGTAAAAATAAAACAATGCAAGATTCATCAATTAAGTATATAAATTGGAAGCAAAAAAACTGAGGAAGAGGAGGAGAGTAGAGAAAAAAAAGGAAGCTAGGCAGAACCAAAACAGAGAGGGGAGCTTGCCATTAAGCCACAAAAACACATCAATATTTCCAAATTCAAACACCAACCTTCTTCAACACACAAATTAATCAAAACAAATCATTCCCAAACCAAACCACCATTTTCAATCAATAAAACAAACATCATTAAAGAGTGAAAAAATCATCACTATCACCATCCACCGTATTTAAGTTCAATGTTGGGGTTTTTTGCAGAGCATAAAATTGATAGGGGAAGAACAGAAAAAACCTAAAAAAATCATCACTATCACCATCCACCATAACTACCACACATCACCACCACCTCCAATCTTCATCCATCCTAACAAAAAAAAAAGCAACACAAAAAAATAAAATAAAATAAATAGAGTATAGAAAGTAAGGGATCTAACCAGAGGAAAGAATGAGAAATCGTCGCCGCCGTCGCCAAGCACCGCCGTGTCACCGCCACAAGAATTCTCTCGGCCGGAACTCCTCCTCCTCGCCGGAACTTCTCTCCCGCCGGCAAATCTTCTTTCACTCGGCAAAAAATCACTCTCACGAGCGATTGATTTGGGAAAAAAGAGAGAAGAGAGATGAATAATAGTTGAGGGTAAAGAGAGATGAGAGTGTGAGTGAGGATGGTGAGAAAAGAGAGAGTACGGGAGAGAGAAAAGAGAGAAGAGAGAGAAAAACACTTGATAAATGAAAAAAATTTGGGAAAAAAGAAATATATATTTTATTGGGCCCAATGCATGTGTTCCATGTAGCTATCCATGTGTAAGTTTCTAGTTCTCACTTCTCAACATGTGGTTTGCCAGGAATTAGGGTTACCAAGGGAGAAGGGAATTAGGGATGCAAACCTAGAGTTGTCAACATTTTATTGGCTAATACACAAAGATGTCAAGTGACAATTGGACAAAAAATTAGGGTTTCAAATCACCATAGAATTAGGGCTTCCAAAACAACCTTGCTTTTAGTATAATAAGAATAAGATAAGATAAGATAAGATAAGATAAGATTAATTGATTACCCTTTATCTCAGCAACCCTGAATTTCGTGTATATTTACAACAAACTTAACAAACACGGTGCCACGGAAATTCAAAGTCTGTATGAAAGTTGTTTAACTCGGTCTAGTCTTTTGTGGGTCTCTTCACCTTTTTTGTTTGTGGCCATAAATAATTAGTCTCTACTATCTCTTCATCAATCTTCAATTAACAAACATTTAAATTCTTCAATTCTCAACCACTCTATTTCTATATCTCTCTGAATGAAAAAACATGACAAGCAAAGGAACAAACTCTGGAGAACAACAACCAAAGACAGAGTGTTGCATGTGCGGTGATCTTGGTTTCTCTGATCAACTTTTTCAATGTAAAATCTGCCAATTCAGATCTCAACACAGGTACAGTATCTTCTTAGAAAATAGAAAAAATAACCCATAAATTTTTATTTTACTATAAGTGATCTATATTAAAATAATTTATATCTTTAATTTTATTTTAATTTTGACAGACTTCTTTAATATCATTATATTTCAATTTTTGGTTATTGGGATGTGCATGTTCTTTGGATTTTTCTTTCAATAATTCATTCCATGATTTTTTTGCAGGTACTGTAGTAATCTGTACCCAAAAACAGAGTTTTTTGGAACATGTAACTGGTGCTTGAGTCCTGAGAATTCACCAAACTCTTCAAATTCTTCTTCTTCTTCTTCTTATAAGAAAAACATGATGAGTACCAAAGACGAAGGAAAGAACAAGAAAATAAAAAATTGTATTGAAAATAAGGGAATGATTAAAGGAAGTGGTGGTGGCAGTGGCGGCGGTCGTGTTTATCATCTTCAACTTCCGAAACCAATGAAGAAACAAAATTTACCATCTGAAAAAAAATCACCATTAGCATCAACATCTCCTCCAATTTTAGTTTCAACTCGTAAAAGAATCATCACAAATGGTGCTTTGGAAGAGAAATTGAGAAGAACTAGATCCGAAGATATTATAAAAAGTAGTAATAGTATTGGTGGTACCAAACAAGTTTCCAGGAATAAGGTGAGAAGGTATAAGCTTTTGGATGAAGTTTCAAGTTAAAATAAAAATAAAATAAAAAATTATTAGAGAATAGAGATGAATGGTTTTTGTGATAGATGAATGAATCATACAAAAATGAAAAAAAGGGTCATCTTTTTTTATTTATATTTTTTATTTTTATTTTTATTTTAAAGTTTTGTCCTGATACATGTACAGAACAAAAGTGAATGAATGAAGGAGCTAAAAATGTTTAGATTCATAACACATACAAGTGCTTTGAATTTGTCTTTCCCTTCTTTTTCTTGCCGAATGTCATTTTAACGTGCAGCGAGGAATATTAGAATTTGATTTGTTTATTAAGTACTCAACTAGTCGCTTACCTGTGCGATGCACTGTTTTATACTATAACGTCCAAAAATTATTTATATAAGTCGTAAATTTAAAATTAAAACAATAGGTATTATCAAAATAATAGTTACAATATTTTTTCAAAATAATAATAATAATAATAGTTATAATAGAATTTATCTAAATGTGATATCAAATATTAGTTTATACATTTAAAAAAACTTATTTATACATCACATTTGAAGTTACTTTGGTATCTTCTTCATTAACATTGGCTGGCAATATTTTTAACTCATTATTTAAAATAACTCTGGAAATGACAACATATAATTGACCATGGAAAAAAATTGATGTTGAAACATAACTTTTTTTTTTGTATTGTAAATCTCATGGGAGGATTTTGAGTTGCATAAACTACTTAGCTTCATTATCGAAGAATCTGACATTTATATTAATTTGAAACATATTGGGAAAAAGATAAATCAACTTAATTCGTACTCAAAATCGAATATGATATTAGTAAATTTTATTTTATCTATTTTTTTTACTAACACTTCAAATTGATTTTTATTTGGATCAATCAAAAGAACGCGACGATGAATTTCCGTACCAAAATCATCAGTAAATAGTCCCGACAATCGACCAACTCTCTATGTACACAAAGATTGGACAAAAGTTTATTAAGCTGGACTGACAGCAACTTGCTTGTGCATTTACCAACAACTGGAGCATTCTTTACATGGTCAAATGGTAGGCCTGGCGCAAGACACACAGAGAGGAGATTAGATAGATCAATTTGCAACCATGATTGGCTTGATGTTTGCACTTCCATTAGCTGCATCACTCTAGTGAGAAACAAGTCAGATCATTATCCTTTGTTATTGGATTTTCAAAGGAACATTCACAAGTTTATGCCTTCTTTCAAATTTCTTAGTATGTGGTCCACTCATGAAACTTGCAAAGTTGTCATAGCTAATAGTTGGAATGTGCCTGTAGTCGGTTGTCCTATGTATATTTTGAATACTAAATTGAAAAGACTCAAGGAAAAACTTAAAGTGTGGAATAAGGAATCTTTTGGTAACATACATGATCATGTGAAGGTGGCTGAGAACCAGTTGCATGATATTCAATTGCAAATCCAATCAAATGGGCATTCTGATCACATGATGCAGCTGGAAAAAGAAGCTCAGTGTAACTTGGATAAGGCTCTGGACAGACATGAACTCTTTTGGAAAGAAAAATCAAGCTCTAAATGGTACTTGGAGGGAGATAGAAATACAGCTTATTTTCATAGGCTAGCAAAAGTCAAACATGCATCCAAATTAATATCATCTCTCAAAAATGGAAATGAAGTCATAACAGATCCAACACAGTTAGCTGATCATGCGGTGAATTACTTTAAATCTCTTTTTTGTACTAACACTATTATGCAGGAGTCTTTGCTTGTGGAAGATGTTATTCCTTCTCTAGTCTGTGACAATGTCAACAATTTGTTAACAATGTTACCTTCTAAAGAGGAAATAAAAACTGCAGTTTTTGATCTCAATAAAGATGGAGCTCCTGGACCAGATGGCTTTGGAGCATTTTTTTATCAAACTTATTGGGATATTATTCAAAATGATGTTGTCAGTGCAGTGCTGCAATTCTTCTCTTCTGGATGGATACTTCCTAATTTCAATTCAAACACCATGATTCTTATTCCCAAAAATGAAAGTGCTGATACAATTGACCAATTTAGGCCTATTGCATTGGCAAATTTCAAGTTCAAAATTATTTCTAAAGTCTTGGCCGATAGACTTGCACAAATTTTGCCATCTATTATTTCCAAAGAACAAAGAGGGTTCATCCATGGCAGAAATATTAAAGATTGCATTGGTTTAACTTATGAGGCCATCAATCTTCTTCATAAAAAATCATTTGGTGGTAACTTAGCAATGAAGATTGATATTTCCAAAGCTTTTGATACTCTTAACTGGTCTTTTCTTCTTAAAGTTTTAAAGCAATTTGGCTTCAATAACAAGTTCTGCAGTTGGATAGAAGCAATTTTAAATTCTGCACACGTCTCAATCTCCATCAATGGTGCTCAACATGGCTATTTCAAGTGTAGGAGAGGTGTCAGACAAGGAGATCCATTATCTCCACTCTTCTTTTGTCTGGCTGAGGAAGTTTTGAGTAGAGGAATATCTAAGCTTGTGATTGATGGAAAGGTTGATCTCATTAAAAGCTCAAGAAACACTTATATTCCATCACACTGTTTATATGCTGATGACATTATGGTATTTTGCAGAGGTAAGTTATCTTGTATTCAAGCTTTTAAAAATCTATTCACAGAATATGCTAATTGCTCAGGTCAAATTATTAATGTCTCTAAGTCTACTCTTTACTCTGGTGGTATATCCCAAGTCAGACTTGCTCACATTGCGAATTTAATTGGCTTCAATATTGGTTCTTTGCCTTTTATTTATCTTGGTGTCCCTATCTTTAAGGGTAAGCCAAAAGCCAGATACTTCTATCCAATTGCAGACAGAATTAAGTCTAAACTCTCAGCTTGGAAAGCTTCACTCTTGTCAATTGCAGGAAGGGTCCAATTAGTTAAATCAATGATTCAAAGCATGCTGGTTTATAGCATTTCTGTTTACTCTTGGCCTGTTTCTATCCTTAAATCTATTGAAACATGGACTAGGAATTTTATATGGAGTGGAGACATTAATCAGAAAAAGCTTGTTACAGTTTCATGGAAAAGGGTTTGTCTTCCACCTGATGAAGGTGGGCTTGGTTTGAGATCATTGATCAGCATTAATGAAGCCACCAATTTAAAGCTTTGTTGGGCGCTCCTAAATTCTAATGAAGATTGGGCAGTTATTCTAAGGAGCAGAGTTATTAGAGGCCATCATGCAATTAACCATCATATATACTCTTCCCTTTGGAGTAGCATCAAGGCAGAATTGTCAACAATTAAAGATAACTCATGTTGGAAAGTAGGCTCCGGTCAGCAGATCAACTTGTGGTATGATGCTTGGTGTGGAATCCCTTTGGCTCAATCTCTTAATATCCAACATAATGTTGTTACTTGGCTTCCTCAAAATGTTAGTGAAATTATTCTGTTGTGAATTCGTCTTAAAATCACACCAATGAATAACTTGATGTGTGGAGCAATAGAACGACAACCAACAATTAAGCGGAATAAGCAATAATAATAATAACCGATAAAAGATAAAGGAGAAGAAAGAACACAATATTTGTTTACCCAGTTCGGTCCAATAATGACCTAGTCTGGGGGAGAGAGCAGCCCCTCCGTTCCACTATATCAAAGAGTAACGCTACAAAGAAATTCCCAATTGGGTTACAAGAATTAATCCTAATTCTACCCAAAACCCGAATCTCTTCCCGTGGCCAAGAGACTCAATTTGATAAGTGTTTTCCAAGGTGTAATCAATCCCCTTTGCTCAACCCTAGAGTTATACCAAGAGACAACCCCTCTTGTTTCTCTCTAAAACCCTAGCCTTGTGTCGGCGGCAAATCCTAATTGAAAACCCTACATTGTTGCTTCCTTTCTCTCTCTCTCTCTCTCAATTTTTCTATGAATAAAGCACTCCCTATTTATAGAAAAATAATATGCCAAAAAATTAGTAACAAATCTGTTTTAAAATAAAACAAATCCAAGTCAAAGTATCTTCCAAGAAAATATATTTTTTTCCCAAAAGATCTTCAAAACATCAAAGATGCAAAAAGATTCAACAAAGATTTTTCTGACTTCTTGTAACTGAGATTTCAAGGCATATCCAACAATTCTCCACCTTGCCTTTAAATCGATGGTGATCCCATCAACCACCGTGCTGCTCTCTCCATCTTGAATCTTCTATCAAGATCACCGGATTGTACCTCCCTCTTCATCCTCGGAATGCCTTCCGCTCTCATGAAGATCTTGCATCCCACTACCATAGGATTTTAGGTAGCCCCACAAGATTCACCGCACCCTCTTCAGACTCCGAACTGGTCAAGTCCGTACCTCCCTGAAGAAACGCTTGCTCCTAACTATCATCGGAATTTTAGATAGCTCAACAAGCTCCACCATCCCTCTTCAGCCCCCGGATTGTGCCTTTTCCGTCCTCCTGAAGAATCGCTTGCCTCCGACTATCCATGGGATTTTGCGATAGCCCTACAAGCCTTCACCACTCTTCGACCCCGGAATGCCTTCCGTACTCTCGAAGTTTTGCTTGGCTCCAAACCAACCTTGGAATTTTAGGCGGTTCCACAAGCTGCAACATCAAACTCTCCTTGTATCCAACTACCTCCAGCAGTCTCACAAGTTACCAAGTCTGATCATCTGTTGCTTTCAATTGCCTCCCTGAAGATCCTCTCAAGGTCTTGCACTTCTTCAGCCACAATTGAAACATAACTCACAAGGTCTTCATGGTCATCCCCCTTTGGTTCAACAATACCATTCTCCTCCCTATCTCCGATTAGATAGCCAAGAGCTAATGTTGACTGTCTACCACTATTGGAAGACTCCACCTCAAACTGAGTTTCCACCAAAGTATACCCACCATGATCTCCACCTTGTAACACGCAAGACCTCTTTAACTCCTCTGAAACATACTTCAAGCTATTGTTAGTCTCCAACAATTCCAGTTCAGTTCAACACCTAGTAAACCTTGTTCACTAGTCCAACTAAACTCATGTCACTAACAGGTCCACCCGAAGTCCCACAACTCAACCACATTATGAGAATCACCGCTAGTTATAGATGCATGACCAACTATCTTTGCATCTAAGTTCAGAAACATACCTCACATCGTGTAAAGAAACTCACGATTGTCAAACTTCGTAAGACAAACTAAACCCATACCTTGAACTTCAAGCTTTCCGTCTTCAAGATGAACAACTCCACCTTCAACTAGATCTAGAGCCTCAAAGTATTCATTCTTTGACCACACGTGATAGGAGCATTCAAAGTTCATGACCCAACACTCCACCGGTTCCCAACTTCCACTAGCATCTCCGCATCCTCATAATAAAGTTGTTGTTTCAGAAGTAACCCGAGTATTATTACCACCGCCTCTCCAGGCCGACCGTCTTCTTCACCATCTCCATTAACTTTTTATCTTCGAGGCACCGGGTAACAACACTCCATGTTTTACCCATCATCCCGAACATTAAAATTGCTTCCATCTTCACTTTCCACAATTCCAAATTGCTTTTGGAAAGTCCCTCGATATCCCACTTAGAACCCATGGTGCTCACTTCAAATTGTTCCGATTGCCCCACGGTGGGCGCCAATTGTTGTGAATTCGTCTTAAAATCACACCAATGAATAACTTGATGTGTGGAGCAATAGAACGACAACCAACAATTAAGCGGAATAAGCAATAATAATAATAACCGATAAAAGATAAAGGAGAAGAAAGAACACAATATTTGTTTACCCAGTTCGGTCCAATAATGACCTAGTCTGGGGGAGAGAGCAGCCCCTCCGTTCCACTATATCAAAGAGTAACGCTACAAAGAAATTCCCAATTGGGTTACAAGAATTAATCCTAATTCTACCCAAAACCCGAATCTCTTCCCGTGGCCAAGAGACTCAATTTGATAAGTGTTTTCCAAGGTGTAATCAATCCCCTTTGCTCAACCCTAGAGTTATACCAAGAGACAACCCCTCTTGTTTCTCTCTAAAACCCTAGCCTTGTGTCGGCGGCAAATCCTAATTGAAAACCCTACATTGTTGCTTCCTTTCTCTCTCTCTCTCTCTCTCTCAATTTTTCTATGAATAAAGCACTCCCTATTTATAGAAAAATAATATGCCAAAAAATTAGTAACAAATCTGTTTTAAAATAAAACAAATCCAAGTCAAAGTATCTTCCAAGAAAATATATTTTTTTCCCAAAAAATCTTCAAAACATCAAAGATGCAAAAAGATTCAACAAAGATTTTTCTGACTTCTTGTAACTGAGATTTCAAGGCATATCCAACATATTCTCAATCAACAATGGCATATTCCTTCAGTTTTGAATCTTTTGTTCCCAAATCTCAGGTCCATGGTGCAGCACATCATTCTTCCAGTTGAAATTACTCCTGATCAACTTTGCTGGAATGAATCTCCCTCAGGACAAATATTCATGAAACAAGCTTATGAATTCAAAAGAAGGCGTTGCACTTCAAAACACTGGGCAAAATCTATTTGGTGTAAAGATATTCCTCCATCAAAATCTCTCTTAGTTTGGAGATTGATGCATGATAAAGTCCCCACGGATGAAAAATTAATGGAAAAAGGTTGCAGTATGCCTTCTATGTGCTCTCTCTGTCATGACCACTCTGAGACTACTTTCCACATTTTCTTTGAATGCAAGTTTGCTCGTAATTTATGGTGCTAAACTGCTAATTAACTACTATTCTGAACTTAACTTTACAATTTCAATCCATGGATGATATTTGGCATTTATGTGACAATGGTTGGTCACCTCAATGTAAAATCACAATCAAAGCTGCTCTAATTAACCTTTTGAATGTCATCTGGTTTGCTAGAAATAATGCTCGTTTCAACAACAAAGTTACTCATTGGAAGTCTGCAGTAACATGGATCATATCTAGCACTTCCCTTGCAGGTAACATTTCTAGTTGTGTTTCCTCCTCTTCTATGAGAGATTTTATGATTCTTAAGTGTTTCAATGTCAAGTTACATCCTCCAAATCCCCTAGTCATCAAAGAGGTTATTTGGCAACCTCCATTAGAGCATTGGGTAAAATGTAACACAGATGGTGCATTCAACAACCATAAATCTTCTTGTGGCGGTATTTTTAGAAACCACAAGGCAGAATCTTTATGTTGTTTTGCTGAGAATATAGGCCTAAAGTCCGCTTTTATGGCTGAACTTTGTGGAGCCATGACAGCTATTGAAATAGCCAATAGTAGGAATTGGAAGAACCTTTGGCTAGAGACAGACTCAACTCTTGTGG
Source organism: Trifolium pratense (assembly GCF_020283565.1). NCBI lineage: Eukaryota > Viridiplantae > Streptophyta > Magnoliopsida > Fabales > Fabaceae > Trifolium > Trifolium pratense. The sequence continues at coordinate 26,761,750 of NC_060062.1, forward strand.
TTATGGCCTTTAAGTCATCCGAATTAGTGCCTTGGGAACTAAGTAACAAGTGGATGAATTGTAACTTACTAACTAGAAATATGAATTTTGTGGTTTCACATGTTTATAGGGAAGGAAATCAATGTGCTGATGGATTAGCAAACATTGGGCTGAATCTTGATAGGTTTACCATTTGGTTTGACATTCCATCAGAAATTAGAAGTTTTTTTGATGACAATAGTTTGGGTAAACCTAGTTTTAGATTTTCTAGTTCTTAAGGAGGTTTTGGCCTAGTCCCCCTCCTTCTTTTGTATACATCTTCTTTTCATCTATATTTTATATATTTTGAGGTGGTAGCATTTTGCTACGCCTCTTTTTGGGAAAAAAAAACATTAACTATTTTGAAGCAAAAATAATAAAATACACAAAATAATAAAATAAACAAAAAAAATAAACTGAATAGTAACACAAAATAATAATAATAATAATAATAATAATAATAATAATAATAATAATAATTAGTACCACACATTAAATGAATGTAAAGTGGATGATGTGGCTAAATGAAAGATTCTCATTGGTTTAAATGAATTAGGGTTGGACAACTATCTATGATTTATATATATAGATGAGGGAGAAATTTGATTTGTTTATTGAGTATCGTAAATGATTATAAATATTTTGTGTGGAGCTATTGAGCCTAAATTAATGGTGGATAATTTACAAACTTTATAGTTATATGTTTGGATTGATGGGAAAACATAAAATGAAGGAGAATGTTAACAAGGGCACATGTTAAGGAAACAAAAATATAAAGTATTAAATGTTGAAACATTAAATTTTAACTTTTTAAGCATTAAATTTTTGTATCATTAAATGTTAAATTTTTATATTAAAATACCTTAACATGTGTCATATATGCACATGTTAACAACACCCAAAAATGAATTGAGGTTATATATTTTGTTGACATATATTGCTATCTATTTTTTTTAACAGACAAAGGGTCTTGTTAACATGTGCCCTAAGGACACATGTTAAGATATACTAAAATAGAAATTCAACATTTAATGATACAAGAAATTTAATGCTTCAAAAGTCAAAATGCACAAATTAGCATTTAATAATTTCTATTTTTACTTCCTTAACATGTGCCTTAAGGGCACAAGTTAACATTCTCTATATTTTTAATACGTGGGAATTGATCATCAGAATTATTGAATTTGGGAGGGAGGGAGCATTACTATCTTTCTTATAGGGATGACAATGGGTAGGGTATGAGTAGGGTACTATAGTACTCATCCCTATACCTGCGAATTAAAAAAATACTCATACCCATCTCCATATTCGTGTGGGTAACAACTTTTGCTCCCGTCCCCATACCCTATGGGTACCTAGGTACCCATAACCATACCCGTTACCCGTTGTTTTACTAAAAATAAATTGATCAATTATAAAATATCATATAATTTTAATAGAATTAATTTTTTTAAAAGATTTTAATATTGACTAATGAAAATTATAAACAAAATTATTACTAACCTTATGTTAAAGTTCGTATTTATGTTAAATATTCACATTATTTTTATATTATGTTATACATAAACATTTTTATTAAAAATATGTAATAATTTAGTAGAGTTGTATTGTTTTAAATTGATTTACATATATTATAATTATAATATACTAATATAAATAAAATAAATAAATATATATTATGCGGGTATGGAGCGGGGTGGGTACTAAGGTACCCGTACCCGCACCCATACCCGTTCATTTTTGCGGGTAATTACCCATACTCGTGCCCGTACCCAAAATGCGGGTTTTTACCCTACCCATTATGGGTAATTTTTGCGGATACCCTCTGGGTATGTGTCAAACTGTCATTCCTACTTTGTTAAGAAACATGACATCAATGAAAAAGTAGAGAGAAATCTAGAAAACTCTTGTATGGATGGTAAATAGTAGAATTACAAAATGAGAAAGTTAGGTACAAATGACGGGTAAAAAATATATTTATAGGCTAACTAATTAACTAGTAACTAGAGCAACTAATTATGTCTGTGTTTTGTAAAAATAAGCTATAAGCTAGCTGAAAAGTTAGCTTATAGCTAAAAAACTAGCTTATAGCTGATAGTTGAAAAATTAGTAAAATAAAATTTAAGTGTTTGACAAATTTAGCTGTTGTAAGTACAAAATAAAAAGTACATTGTTATTGGGTAGTTATTTTATTTAAAAAAAATTAAAAATAATGAATGAAAAAATAAGGTAAAAATGGAATAAAGTGTAGTTGAAAGTTGAATGGATTTGAGGTTGAGCGAGCTTGAAGACGATTAAAAGTTTGATTAAGAGGCTTTTGAAATGGCCTTTGGATTATTACTCAAAAGGTTGTTTGTTTTAAATTAAATAACAGTTCTCTCCCTTCTCTCTAAAGAAAAATCATTTTAAAGAAAAAAGCTAAAACAAAATGGCATACTATTAATGTTTTTTTATTAAGTCTCTAGTTTTCAGGCAATTGAGACCTGATAATTCCAATTTTGACGTAAGTAAATCTGACAAAGAATTATTCGCATCAAGAATCGAACTTGAGCGCTTCGAAACAAAAGATTTGTCGGTTTAAAATAACTCATTAACCACTTGAACACATGGTACTATTATATTACCGGTTTTTATTCATAAGGATATAGATTTAACGTGGCTAATTGAACCCAAGTTGTTCTATTCTTTATTTCCCCCTGACAAAAACAAATAGAAATAGGGTATGTTGCTCACTCTTTATACCTAAAAACCTTCCTATTCAATTTCCTCTTCTTCACACCATCACTCACCAATTTTAACCAATCTTCAATTATAACAATTTTTCAATTTCCGTAACAGATCGATTGTTCTTTGAAGATGACAAAAACGATACCGTCAAAGTCTTTGACGGTAAAGAGTATCAATGACTTCTTCGACGAGATACTAACTCACATTCTCTCATTTCTCCCATTCAAAGACACTTTTAGAACCACCGTCCACTCTAAAAAAGAGGTGGCTTCCGTTATGCCACTCAATCTCCGTTCTCCACTTCAACTATAGTCGCGTATAAAACACAAATGACTGGATTCTCTTTTGTCGACAAATAGACCAAGTTATGTTCTCTCCACGCTCTCACCAAGTAATCCTAAATTCTTTTCATCTCAAACTAGCTGGACACCCGTGCGTCCGCACGGGAGTCGCGCGCGGCGTTGCCGCTCCTCACTTGCTAAAATGAAATAATAATTTACTGGAAAGTAATTCAAAAGATAAAAAAATAAATAAGAAAGGATATAATATTTGGTAAAAAAAAAAATAGAAAAAGAACAATGGTAAAACCATCACAAAAAAACCTCAGATATCCGTATTAGTATAATATGAATTTTGTTCAAAAAAAATATATAAATATAGATAATGGAGAAATCATGAAAAAATAGGCTACCTTATTAATATATTAGTAAAAACATCGTCTTGTAAAAATAATCAAAAACTTATGTCTGTGTATTCAATATATGAGTATAAATATAGTCCCGTAAAAATTATTAGAAAATAGGCAACCTTATTAATATGTTAGTGAAAATATAGGTCTCACAAAAATCATCAAAATAATTAGGTCACCGTATTAAATATTAAATATGAGTATTGAAGTAACAATGTTTGTCACAAGGAAGGGGGGTTTGAATTGTGACCCTTTAAAATTTCAACTGCAAAATAGATTAAACACAATAACACACTATAAAAGTAAATGGTTAGACTAGCTGGAGAACGTTCTCCTTGAATGTGAGTGCAATATAGTGATTTGAGTGTGTTAGTGTTTGCACAAATAAAAGAGTAAGGGAAGAGAAGATAACACAAAGATTTTATCCTGGTTCACCCCTTAATAGTATGGGCTACTCCAGTCCCCACTTGCGTGAGATTATCCACTATAATCTAGACCAAGATTACAGAAAAACTTCCCTTTGATCTAAGCCCAGATCAAAGACCCTTTATGATCTAAACCAAGATCACAAAGTAACCAGCTATAACCAGCTGCTCTACCTCAATCAATTATACCCAATTGACTTGAGAGAATCCTAAGATTTTCAATGATTTCTTTGGATCTAAGCTTATACACCTAACCGGATGTGAAGCTTACAAATTGATACACTCAAAGTACTCTACAAATATATGATCCTAGATTTCTAAAGAGCTTTAGAGTAAGAGTGAAAAGGAGAGCTTGTTTTAATGTATTAGATTGCTTTGTGTGCTTGAAGTTCTTGCTCTTCCAATTAAACCAACGTGCTATTTATAGATGGAGATGCTCCTTTGTTGCTTGGACATCACACATATCCGTTGTGAGTGAGGAACTAGCCGTTGTGAGAGAAACAAAACAGCCCATGTGAATTTGTCTTTGAGATGCTCCAGGAGATCATTCTTCTAATGGTCTCTGACTGTCACATTGTACTTGTTGGTCAGAAATATTCTTCCACCAACTGTCAATGAGTTGTCTCTGAGTGTATATCCCTTGCAAATGTATTTCCCATGTGGGAAAATAAGATTTGAATTCATTTGGATAAGATTGCCACCTAAGTGCAGAAATTGGGAGATCATTCTCCAGGACGTTGGAGACCATTCTCTGAGATGGTGTGGATAAGGTCCAACGAAAATATAGCTGTTGCAAGTTGTTGCAAGTTGTCAACCAGCTGTAAACTCTTCATCAAAGGCATAGAGTAGCCACTGTTCACTTGTCCTTCAAAGGACACATGAATAGTGAGATAAGTACTATTTTATGGGAGAGTGTAGCTACCCATGTCATAAGCTTGTACTTTGGATCAGATATGAAACTTCATTGCAAGCTGTATGTACTTGTTGCTGAGTTCTCATTGGTCTAGATTAACTTCTTTAATGATGTTCTTGGAGAACATAAAGCCTTGTTGCAAGATGTGAAGTTATTATTCCTTAAAGAAGCTTATTCGAGTAAGCTCAAGAACCAAAATCAATTCCTTGCCTTAAATGACTTATTTGCACTGTTATGATCCTTTAATAAGTCCAACTTAAAAGTTCTTTCTTGTCTTGTACCAGTTGACTTGAATAAGTGCTTATGCTTTAGAACACATAAGTCTGGAGACCAATCTGAGATTATTCTCTTGAGGCAGATTTGTCTAAAACGTGCTTGATTCTTTTCTTATGAGTGAAACAAGGTTAATTTAATCCATTGCATCTGTTCTTAAATTAAATCACTCAAGAGCACTTGTTAGATCACAAAATGATCAGAATCAAATTAAAATTTAATTAAGGGTTGTTATCTTTAAAACATCAAAATAGGATTTTGTCTCAACAATCTCCCCCTTTTTGATGATGACAAAACCTTTAATTAATTTTTGATTGTGATTCTGATTAAACCATATTCAGTAATAATACTTGTGATTTAATCATATAAAGCTCCCCCTCAATTTTAGCATTCTTTATCAATTTATAAAATATGCAAATGCAAATTGAGTAAAAATATGTAAAGACATAAATTTGAATCAAACATAACATTCATTAATCAAACTCATAATCAGAGAATATGACATTGTTCAAGTACATGATTAATGATCAAAACATAATCTAAGTTCTTAGAATTCAAACAACATACAATTAGAAGTTGAAACCAAAACAACTTCCAACTATATCTACAAATTCTAAGACTGATAGTACATAATTAGAAACAAACATAACGATTCAAAAGAGTCTAAAAACTTCACAATCTCCCCCTAATTACTACAGAATTTATTCTCCCCCTTTTGTCAACAGCAAAAAGAGGTGAGAGGCAACATAAAAAGCTTCTAGGGATCGGCTGGTGGAGAGTCATCAGAGTTGGAATCTTTGTCAAGTTCTGGAAAATCTGGAACTTGTGGAGGAGGATTGGATGGAGGAGGATTGACACGCATTGCAGGGCAAAATTCTTCAATGAGCCAGGTCCTAAAGAGCTGGTGCTCATGGATAGTGTAGTTCATCAGAGTGTTGTTAATCTTAATGGCTTGGAAAAGCTTAGCCATATCTTTCTCAACTTTTGACTTTTTGGAGGGTCTTGTGTCAAAAGAAGGTAAGTTAGCAGAGCTTTGGTATGCAGCAGAATCATTTGATGGATAGCTAGTGCAGAAAGAGTTCATGGAGGCAAAATTCTGAGGGAAGGATGGTAAAGATGGACCAGCATCAGTATAGATAGGCTGATGTATGTTTGAAAAATCTGAAGGGGTTGTAAGAAAATTTTTCAGAAAATCTGAAGTGGTGGTGTTGAAAGAGGTTTGAGGTGATGTCATCAAAGGTGAGAAAATTGATGTATTCACTGGATGGTTTGAAAAACCATCATTTAAGACAGTGGTGAAACGATTTTCAGAGTTGTGTCCTAAGTTATCAAATTCTAAGGATACAAAGGGATTAAACTGAATGGAGGTGGTTTTCTCACTTACACTTTCCTTGCTTTTCTCACTAGCTGAGACAGGGAGAACGGTCTCTGGATGGTCTTCCTGTTGTGTTGTCATGACTTCAGCTAGAAGGTCCAGATTGTTGTCCTTTTCAAATTTTTCTCTTTTCCTTTTCTGGCCTTGTTCACTAATGGTGTGGTCTTCAATATCTCCTATGAACTTCATTCTTCCAATATTCTTTAGAGAGAATGTGGTAGATGAATTCTTTCCTTCTTCTCCTTCAAAGCTTACTTTGAACTTGTTGAAGACTCTTGTTAGAAACATACCATAAGGAAGAGTGACTTTTCTGGATTCATTTTCAATGACAGAAATCATATGTTTGAGCATGACAAAGGGTAGGTTGAGAGGAATTTTGTTGAACATATGATACATTATCAACATATCATTGTCAGTGACTTTATCCTTGCTACCTTTTCTAGGAAAGATGGCATGAAGACACATGTTGTGGAACATTTTGAACACAAGTTTAAGTTTGGAAGAGGATGGATTTTTGAGAGGGGTTCCTGGTTCAAAGATTTCAGACATGAATGTTTCCTTGTTTACTCCTGCCATGGAGAACCAGCTTTCTCCATACAGTTTGTGACCAGATGAGGGTACATCTAGGAGATCGCTTAGAAGTTGTTCAGAGACCTTGAATTTTACTCCTTTGAGTTCAGAGGCAATGTAGGTTTGTTCAGAGGAAATTACAGCATTGAAGTAAAAGGCTGAGATAAGGTTAGGATAATGAGTTTCTCTAATGTTGAACAAGTTTGTCCATCCAAGAGGGTTGGTATATTGAGTTAGGTCATGATCTGTGTTGATAAGATCATCAAAGTTATACACTCTACCAGGAAGAACAGGTTTTTTCTTTGAAAAAATTTCGAAACTTTGTTGACAATCCTCATGAATAAGAGGAGCAGGTTTTTTGAGTTTTCTAATCATGATGTCTTCTTCCTCAGAAGACTCTGATTTTTTTGAGGGTTTGGTTTTGGTTTTTGATGATGAAGGCCTTTTAGAGTAGGTTTGAAGAACAGGCGCAGACTTTGCCTTTGGAGATCCTGAAGGTGTGTTTTCTGAATCATTATCAGATATAGAGTACACGGTTTCATCAATGGTTGTTTTCCTACCTGAAGCTATTCTATTGGATCTACGAATTTTGGAGGTACCAATAGATTTTGATTTTTTGGTTTTGGGAGGGATTGGAGTAGACTTTGAACTAGAGACAATTTTAGCTTTAGGTGTAGATGTGATGGTTACCCGTGGAACTTCATTTTCAGCAATGGTTTGAGAACATTGAATGGGTTCAATGACGGTCTTACAAGTAATTGGAATGGCTCCAATTAGAACTTCAGAGATTTGAATTGTGGTTCGTGGTGGTGTAGGTGTGGTTTCAACAGTGGGTTGGTTTGTTTGAGGAGTACTTGATGGATTTGATTGAACTTCAATCTCATTTTCATGATCTGAAAGAGATTTAAAAGAGGTAGAGGAGGATGATTTGGTACCTGACTTTTGAGAAGAGGATGAACAACTATCCATTTTGTTCTTGTTGGCGGGTTTCTTCACTCGAGCCATAGACACCAGTTTGGTTTTTGGGAGATGAACAGTGGATGAGGGTTTGATGAATAGTTGGGAGAAAGGATAAGAGATTTTCGGAAGTGATGATGGAAAGTGTAGAGTTTGTATTGATTAAATAAAACTCTAAAGAAAGAGTGTATAGAGAATAGGAAAAGATTGATAGATAGGTTAGGTGTAGCTTAGTACAATTATGAATAGTGATTAATTGTACTTAGAAAAACTAAAAAGAGAGAGAGAAGAAATTATTACGAGAGAGAGAAGGGGATATCCTAAGAGTTTTTTATGTGATATAAAAATTAATTTAAAACAAATATTTAAAAGATTCAGATAAAACCTATATCACTTCTTTTAAGAGGTATTCTTTTTCGTGCAGGGAAAGAATGTTCTCCTGACGTTCTCCAAGAATGAGATTTTTGTTCAACAATGCTTAACTGGGATTTTTATAATTTTTAATTTTTCTTTAATAAAATTAAAGCGATCTTCAACTAGAGGTTTTGTAAAAATATCAGCTAATTGGGATTTAGTGTCAACAAATATTAATTCAATATCCTTTTTGCAAACATGATCACGTATGAAATGATGTTTGATTTCAATATGTTTAGATCTAGAATGTTGAATGGGATTCTTTGATAAATTAATGGCACTAGTATTATCACACAGAATTTTAATATTTGTGTACCTTAGAGAAAAGTCTTCAAGTTGGTTTTTGATCCATATCACTTGTGAACAACAATTTGCAGCTGATACATATTCTGCTTCAGTTGTTGAGAGTGCTATGGTGTTTTGCTTCCTACAGCACCAACTTACAAGAGCTTCACCAAGAAATTGACAAGCACCACTTGTGCTTTTTCTTTCAAGCTTGTCACCAGCATAGTCAGCATCACAATAGGCTTTTAGGTCAAAATGAGATCCCTTTTTATACCATAGACCAACATCTGGTGTTCCCACCAAATATCTAAAAATCCTTTTGACTGCTGTAAGATGAGATTCTCTTGGAGATGTTTGAAATCTTGCACAAAGACCAACTGAGAATACAATGTCTGGTCTACTTGCAGTTAAATATAGAAGTGATCCAATCATTCCTCTATATTCCTTCTCAGACACAGTTTTACCATTTTCATCTTTATCTAAATTTGTTGATGGATGCATTGGAGTAGTCATGATCTTTGCTTCATTCATGTTGTATTTTTTGAGAAGATCTTTGATGTATTTTTCTTGACTAATGAAAATTCCATCATCTTGTTGCTTGATTTGCAAGCCAAGAAAGAATCTGAGCTCTCCCATCATGCTCATCTCAAATTCACTTTGCATAAGGTTTGAAAAATCCTCGCACATTTTTTCATTAGTAGCACCAAATATAATATCATCAACATATACTTGTACAATTAACAAATCATTTTCATTTGTTTTTCTAAAAAGTGTTGTATCAATTTTTCCTCTAGAAAAACCATTTTTAATTAGAAAAGAACTTAGTCTATCATACCATGCTCTTGGTGCTTGTTTAAGTCCATATAGAGCTTTGGTAAGTTTATAAACATGATTAGGTTTTTGCTCATCTTTAAAACCAGGAGGTTGATGGACATAAACCTCTTCATTTAAAAATCCATTTAGAAAAGCACTTTTTACGTCCATTTGAAAAAGTTTAAAACATTTATGAGATGCATATGCAAGTAAGATTCTTATTGCTTCTAACCTTGCTACTGGTGCAAATGTTTCATCATAGTCTATACCTTCTTGTTGATTATAACCTTGAGCAACAAGTCTTGCTTTGTTGCGAATTACCTTACCATTTTCATCCATTTTGTTTCTGAAGACCCATCTAGTTCCAATGATAGAATGGTCTAAAGGATCTGGTACTAGCTTCCAAACTTCATTTTTCTCAAATTGTGAAAGTTCTTCTTTCATAGCAATTATCCATGATTCATCAGTGATTGCTTCTTCTATGGATTTTGGCTCAATTTGAGAGATCATAGCTAGATTGTTCTCATCAACTTGAAATGATCTTCTGGTTCTTACACCTTCTGCAGTGTCACCTATTATTTGTTCTTGAGGGTGATTGCTTACAACCTTCCAAGTTCTAGGAGGTTCTTGTGTTGGTGATTCCTGTTCTATAACTTGTTCTTTTGATGAGTTTTGCTCACCTTCATCATCTATTTCTCTTACACATGATATATCATCAAATTCATCAAATTTTACATGCATGCTTTCTTCTAAAGATTTTGATGTTAGATTATAAACTCTATATGCTTTAGAGGTTAGAGAGTATCCTAAGAAAATTCCTTTATCAGATTTAGAGTCAAATTTTCCTAGATTATCTTTAATATTTAAGATGTAACAATAACACCCAAAAATGTGAAAATAAGAAACATTTGGTTTTTTATCTTTCCAAAGTTCATAAGGTGTTTTGTTTAAAACTTTTCTTATAGACATTCTATTCAAGATATAGCAAGCAGTGTTGATAGCTTCAGCCCAAAAGTATTTTTCAACATTGGATTCATCTATCATAGTTCTCGCCATTTCTTGTAAGGTTCTATTTTTCCTTTCAACAACTCCATTTTGTTGAGGAGTTCTTGGACAAGAAAAGTTGTGAGAAATACCATTTTCATTGAAGAATGATTCAAAATAGGAGTTTTCAAATTCTCCACCATGATCACTTCTTATGGAAATGATATTTGATCCTTTTTCATTTTGAACCTTTTTACAAAAGATTTTAAAAGATTCAAAAGATTCATCTTTACTTTTTAAAAATAAAACCCATGTGTATCTAGAGTAGTCATCAACAATAACAAAACCATAGTTTTTACCACCTAGACTAGTAGTTTTGACAGGTCCAAACAAATCTATGTGAAGTAATTCAAGAGGTCTTTTAGTTGAAATAAAATCTTTAGGTTTAAAACTGCTTTTGGTTTGTTTTCCCTTGGTACAACTTTCACATAGTTTATCTTTGTCAAAACTTATCTTTGGTAATCCTCTTACTAGATCAAGTTGAGAAAGTTTTGCAATTGTTCTCATATTTACATGTCCTGCTCTTTTGTGCCAAATCCATTTATCCTTTTCAAGAGATACAAAACATGACTCAACAGGCAGTTCATCTAGATATATGACATATACATTCTTTTTTCTTGATCCATTAAAAAGAGTTTTTCCAGAAGATATTTGTTTAATTTCGCATGTATGAGTTTTAAAAATAACTTCAAGACCATTATCACATAGTTGACTAATACTTATTAAGTTATGTTCTAGACCCTCTACATAATGAACATTTTCTAATTTAGCAGAATTAATTTTACCTATTATACCTTTACCTTTGATACTAGCTTTTTCATTATTACCAAAGGTAACGGTTCCTCCTTCCTTTTCCTCAAGGGAAAGGAAGCTGTGTCTGTCTCCAGTCATGTGCCTCGAGCAGCCACTGTCCAAGTACCATGGCTTTTTCTTGACTGCTAGCAGACATTCCTGTATTTGAGTTTAGTAAGACTTTTGGTACCCATAGTGTCTTGGGTCCTTGATGGTTAGTGTATTTAAAAGGTGTTTTCTTATGAGATGATCTTTTGTATGAATTCTTTTGAAAATATGTTTGTGTATTATCTGGAGAATGATTTTTTACATGATGTATAGATCTTTTCTTAAAACAAAAGTATCTTATATGTCCATGCTTGTGATAGAAGGAACAAAATAGTCTTCTTATTTTTTGATCCTTTTTAGGTGAGAAAACTTTATCATAGTTTGTTTGATGAGTTTTAGAACCTATTTCATTTTTATCAATAACTTTTGACTGAATACTTTCAAAGGTTTCATTAACTTTTACATATTTGATTATGTCCTTTTCTGAGACATTATTTTTTAATCCTAAGTTTTCTGTATTTAACTTACATGCTTTATCTAGATCATGTTGAACTTTTTCCAAGGTTTCTTCTAAAATTTTATTTTTAGTTTTATATTCATCCTTTTCTTGAATTACTCTAGCAAGTTCAATTCTAAGCTGATCATATTTTTGAGCAGTAATTTGTGAGTCATATAAAAGATTATCAAACAATTTTTCAGTTTTTATGCATGATGAACAAGGTTCAAGATTTACCTCATCAAAATCAGTTCTGGCCATTAGGCAAACATTTGCTTCTTCTTCTTCTTGTAAATCTTCTAGATCATCCCATGTAGCCATCATAGATTTGTAGGGAGGCTTTCTTTGCTTCAGCTTTGGACATTCATTTTTGTAGTGTCCAGTTTGATTGCATCCATAGCATTTTACTTGACTTAAATCAGTTTCATTTCTTCTTGGTGGAAATGATCTTTTGATTTGATTTCTTCTCATCATTAGCTTTTGAATTCTTCTTGAGAGAAAAGCCATTTCCTCCTCATCATCTTGTTGAAGATGATTCTCTTCATCACATGTTATTTCCCTTTTTAGATTCTCTTCTGCTTGTGATTATAGAGCAATCATTTTGTTTTTAGCTGGTTTCTTTTCTTGAAGTATTGCTTCATGAGCTTTTAAAGATCCAATGAAATCTTCTAGATCCATTGTTTTGAGATCTTTTGCTACAGTTATTGCAGTTACTATGTGTCTCCATTCTTCTGGTAGACATCTTAGTAGCTTTCTTATTCTCTCATGTGTGGTATACTTTTTGCCAAGAGAATTTAGCTCATTTATGATGACTGTAAACCTTCCATACATTTGATCTATAGTTTCACTGTCGCTCATTTCAAACAGTTCAAACTTTCTTACTCCTATGTCAATCCTTGTTTCTTTTATGTGGCTGGTTCCTTCATGGTGTGTTTGAAGAGTGGTCCACATTTCTTTGGCGTTTTTGCATTCCATGATCCTGTCATATTCTTCCCTGCACAAAGCACTTTTAATAAATAATTGAGCTTTAGTGTTTAGTAGTACCCTGTCAGATTCTTGAGTTGTCCATTCAAGTTGTGGTTTTGGTGTGAATGAATCTTTGACCAGTGGAGCATAGTCTCCAACTTCAACTACAGCCCACATGTTGATGTCTTGTGACCTAAGAAATAATTCCATCTTGTCTTTCCAGTAGTAGTAGTCATTTCCTTCAAAAAGAGGTGGTCTAGTTAATGATCCTCCTTCTGAGATGAATTTTGCAGGTTTAGACATTACTTCCTTCCTGAATCTTTTCCTCAAGCACTTGTTAGATGCTTAGCTTTTAGAGGCAGTGCTCTGATGCCAATTGAAGTAACAATGTTTGTCACAAGGAAGGGGGGTTTGAATTGTGACCCTTTAAAATTTCAACTGCAAAATAGATTAAACACAATAACACACTATAAAAGTAAATGGTTAGACTAGCTGGAGAACGTTCTCCTTGAATGTGAGTGCAATATAGTGATTTGAGTGTGTTAGTGTTTGCACAAATAAAAGAGTAAGGGAAGAGAAGATAACACAAAGATTTTATCCTGGTTCACCCCTTAATAGTATGGGCTACTCCAGTCCCCACTTGCGTGAGATTATCCACTATAATCTAGACCAAGATTACAGAAAAACTTCCCTTTGATCTAAGCCCAGATCAAAGACCCTTTATGATCTAAACCAAGATCACAAAGTAACCAGCTATAACCAGCTGCTCTACCTCAATCAATTATACCCAATTGACTTGAGAGAATCCTAAGATTTTCAATGATTTCTTTGGATCTAAGCTTATACACCTAACCGGATGTGAAGCTTACAAATTGATACACTCAAAGTACTCTACAAATATATGATCCTAGATTTCTAAAGAGCTTTAGAGTAAGAGTGAAAAGGAGAGCTTGTTTTAATGTATTAGATTGCTTTGTGTGCTTGAAGTTCTTGCTCTTCCAATTAAACCAACGTGCTATTTATAGATGGAGATGCTCCTTTGTTGCTTGGACATCACACATATCCGTTGTGAGTGAGGAACTAGCCGTTGTGAGAGAAACAAAACAGCCCATGTGAATTTGTCTTTGAGATGCTCCAGGAGATCATTCTTCTAATGGTCTCTGACTGTCACATTGTACTTGTTGGTCAGAAATATTCTTCCACCAACTGTCAATGAGTTGTCTCTGAGTGTATATCCCTTGCAAATGTATTTCCCATGTGGGAAAATAAGATTTGAATTCATTTGGATAAGATTGCCACCTAAGTGCAGAAATTGGGAGATCATTCTCCAGGACGTTGGAGACCATTCTCTGAGATGGTGTGGATAAGGTCCAACGAAAATATAGCTGTTGCAAGTTGTTGCAAGTTGTCAACCAGCTGTAAACTCTTCATCAAAGGCATAGAGTAGCCACTGTTCACTTGTCCTTCAAAGGACACATGAATAGTGAGATAAGTACTATTTTATGGGAGAGTGTAGCTACCCATGTCATAAGCTTGTACTTTGGATCAGATATGAAACTTCATTGCAAGCTGTATGTACTTGTTGCTGAGTTCTCATTGGTCTAGATTAACTTCTTTAATGATGTTCTTGGAGAACATAAAGCCTTGTTGCAAGATGTGAAGTTATTATTCCTTAAAGAAGCTTATTCGAGTAAGCTCAAGAACCAAAATCAATTCCTTGCCTTAAATGACTTATTTGCACTGTTATGATCCTTTAATAAGTCCAACTTAAAAGTTCTTTCTTGTCTTGTACCAGTTGACTTGAATAAGTGCTTATGCTTTAGAACACATAAGTCTGGAGACCAATCTGAGATCATTCTCTTGAGGCAGATTTGTCTAAAACGTGCTTGATTCTTTTCTTATGAGTGAAACAAGGTTAATTTAATCCATTGCATCTGTTCTTAAATTAAATCACTCAAGAGCACTTGTTAGATCACAAAATGATCAGAATCAAATTAAAATTTAATTAAGGGTTGTTATCTTTAAAACATCAAAATAGGATTTTGTCTCATCAAGTATAACCCGTAAAATTGTAAAAAAAAAATAGACAACATAAAAAATAAGTTTTTGTTATGAATAATATAGATGTGGATGTCCATTTGTCTAGGCCCATATTCTTGGCCCATGTAATCTCCTATATATATGACTATCTCACAATGTAAAATACACACCTTGAATAGAACAATACAATAGTCTATTCCTTTCTCTTCTCCCTTTCATCTCTTCTTCTCTATTCTTGTTATTCTCTAGGAATAGTTCATAACACGTTATCAGCACGATAGTCTCTCCTCTTTCAAAAAAAGGTATAACACAATGGGAATTAACAATTTTATTTTATGTATGAATTTTTTTTTATTCTATTTTTTCAGATCATTTTGTTCTTCTCATTTTTTTTATATTAATTCACAAACCTACGATCCAGAAGTATCGTGGTGATATGAATCCTGAAGATTCATAGTGTGATGAAATTTTAAAATATGAATCCTGAAGATTCATAGTATGATGAAATTTTAAAATATAATCCTGAAGATTCATAAGCATACGCTTATAAAAGTACGTAAAATATCTTTTAAAATATGAATCCTGAAGATTCATAGATATAATATGATGAAATTTTAAAATATGAATCCCGAAGATTCATAGATATAAGTAAAATCAATATCTTGTTAATCTTTTAGAAGAATTCAAAAACATCAATCCCTGAAGGATTGGATAAATAATTGATTTGATTTGTTATACAATTCTTGAACAATTTAAGAACCAATTTTTATTCTCCATAATTCTTGAAGAATTCATTACGGATACATCTATGAAGGATCGTACAATTAGATCTATTATATAGTTCTCAAAGAACTTAAAAATTCAAATTTTGTCCTCCATGAAATCTTGATGAATTCAATTGCGACACATCCCTGAAGGATGTACAAAATAATTGATAAGATCTATTATAGAGGTTTTGAAGAACTTATGAATGATTCAATATATATGCATCCTAAAGGATTGTACACAAAAAAAAAGAAAGATTATTCTTACATTATATTATATAGTTCTTGAAGAACTTCCTATACATGCATCCCTGAAGGATGGCTTTATCAATTTATAATTTTCATTGGATTTATTTATTTACTGTAATAATAATAAAAACAAACTAAACATACATATATCATGCGCCATTTTTTTTTTAGAATACTTCATGTATGTTGCTCATAATCTATACATATCATGTTAGAATTTTTAGTTAACAAAAAAAAAAGAAAAAAAGGTACAATCATATGCTAATTTATGTTACCTATTCTATGCATATGCCAATTTTTTTTCAATAACTTACTAATTAATATATGTTACATTATAATTATTATTATAGGTTACATTATAATTATTATTAATTTCATTATGTTACTATTTAATTTGCATTATAAACTTTTATGTTACATTATATTAATATTAATAAAGATAATTGGAATTTTTTATTAGACTGTGTTTACTATGTTTATATAATTATTTGCTTAATTTTATTATTTAATGATAGTATATATCAATGATAAATGAATGAAAAACCATTCCCAGAAGTGAATGAAATCTAACCCACTGATGTTACTCCATTCCCAGAAGTGAATGTAGTAACACACGATTACCATGAAAAAAATTTGTGGTCATGGTCGTGGTAATAGTCATGACTGTGTTAATTTTAAAATTTCGGCTTCTCACTAGAAGTGAAAAAAAAATAATGAAAAAAAAGAGTAAAAAGTGGGCAAATTAGTTCCTGAAGAACTAAAGAAGAAAAATGGAAAATCCAATTGAATGCACAAGGAATAAATTATTCTTAATCATTATGAAGATCACTTGTGATATAGTTCTTGAAGAACTAATGCTTTAATAATAATGATCTCCGATGGATTACTCAAAGAATATGAATTTCCGAACCATTGTTAATGAAAAATTATTTGTATAGTTCCTGAAGAACTTAAAATTCAATATTAAAGCATTTCTTGTAGTATCGCTCAAGAACAATTCTTCATAATCAATGTTTATAAATATTGGTGGTATAATTCTTGAAGAACTAATATTTTAATTTCCCTAAAGATATAGTTCTTGAATAAGCACAAATTTAATATTAAGTATTCCATAAGGATTGGAAAATTGTAATTTTCCATAGCCATTGTTGATAGAGATATATTTTTAAGTTCCTGAAGAACTTACAAAATTTTACAACATGATTACAATCTATATGATATATTTGATCTTGGCATAAGGTGAACCAAAATTAAAAGGAAATCAAGAGAAGAATTATTTATGTCTCTTGAATATGCTCTTGAAGTAGCAACTTTGAAAAAAAAAAAAAAAAATTCAAGAATATTTTGTATATCCATATTGTTGTACATACATTGGATGGATATTATTGATATATTAAACTCGTGATTGAATGCATGGTTCAAACGTTTTTTTTCTTCCTCTCATATAATGATTATTCTTTGCTCTTAAAAAAAAAAACAAATTATTCCTTGCAAACATAAATTGATTTTAATTATTCGGTTACATATTTAAATCAATTGATTGATTTTAATTTTAAAATCTTTTAATTGTTAATATATTTTAATTTCTAATTCTACTGAAATCCACATAAACATTATTTTGTTATACTTTATTTTTACTCTTTTAATTGTCATACAAATAAATTATTACTATTTTTTTATTGTGTTCCACCGAAAAGATTTTTTTTGTAGAAACATATTTGTTTAGCTTGAAAATATTCATCGATACTACTATTCATGAAAAATTAAATTTTATATTTGGTAGTACGAAAATTATTGAAGGTTCCAGAAGAGACAATGCATTGTTATATCGAGAAACAAAGTTGCACTTTGCTAATGTATTTTATATTTTAAGTCTTAAAGAAATTTGTTACCGAAGGATATTCACATAAATGAATATCATATTGAAACAAGAAACGACAGAAATATTTTATCTCTATATTACGAGACATATTATCAACTTTTGTCTCTAGTTTGTGGTGTACTTATGATATTAGTGCAATTTAAGCACATGTTCAAGTAAACCAGAAGTTTACAAATAAATCATATTAATTTTATCATTGGCAAGATCAGTTGGGTCATTTCTGGTCTATTATGAAGCGAAAAATTTCTATGAATATGTATTGAATGGCCAGAAGTTCATTCAATCTAACACTTTTTGTGTATTACTAGTTCCCGAAGAAAATTGATAAATTTAGTAAACGAGCGTCTCTTATTTTATATATAAGGTGATATTTATAAATCAATACACCGATCATGTGGACCAATTAAATTTCTATAATTTTAATTGATGCATCAACTAAATGGTCACATGTATGTTAGTTATCAACTCACAACCAAAAGTTTGTAAGATTATTTTTGAGAGCTCATTATGTATATATTATTCTAGAAAGTATTTGATAAGTATCGTATGTTAATTGAAATTTATACCGAACATCTTGTAGAATATGTTCATACAAACAAAAATAATAATGGACTTGAAGATCCATTCTTTAGACGTCTAAAGTTAATTACATGATCGATACTTATGAGATCAATACTTCTATGTTCTATTTTATATTTTGGGAACATTTAAATATATATGTTGAGATATTGATTCGCTCAAGCCAATAAGTTATTATACGAACGTCTTCCCCTTAATTTTCTATTAAGTTTAGTTTCATACTCTAATATTTTTCATATAAGCATTTTTGGATGTGTTGGTATGTTCTAATTGCTCCAATATAATGCAATACGATGAATTATTAAAGAATATTGGGAAAATATATTTGATACAACTCTTCATCCCTTATAAATTATATTGAGCCAATAGGGACTTGTTTATAGCCCAGAAGGATAATTTTCAAGTGATGATGAATTAGTTTTCCCAATATTAGGGGGAGGGAATAAGCAGCTGAAAAATATGAACCTGAAGTTCAAATGAATCACTTGAAATAAATAGTTATTATTATCTCATCTTGATCCTCATATAAAATAGATTGAACCAGATGTTCAAAAGATGTATCATTTGCAAAGTTTATGAAATCAACTATCAGCTGCTAATGCTCCAATCAAAATGGATGTCCCTATTGGACAATCTTATATTGCAAATGAATTTTAACCACCCTGTAGCGTGGTAGGTCGGTCGGTTCCAAAGATAAAAATCCTCAAATAAGAAAAGGAGCTAAAAAGAAAGATGACCCAAGTGAGGATATAAAAAGATTATTTGACATAATTAATTTTCTAGTTCCATAAGAACTTATCAGGTACCTGAAATTTATGAAAATAAAGAGATCTCGACAAATTATGTCATGAATGGAATCCGATGAAACCGAAAGAAAATCAACGTTGACGGTGTTTATTTATATAATATAGCGCTATATATGATAAGAAATAATGAGGATCATAAATCAAAGTCTATTAAGGATTATAGACAATGAAATGATTGACTAAATAGATAGACATAATTGATACAAAATTAAACTAGCTTTGCAAAGCGGAACGTTTTTGGACCAATAGTCCATTCCATCTGCAGATGAAAATAATTCGATATGAATAAATTTTCAAGAGAAAAATAATGAAAATCAAATATTTAGAGTTTGAATTGTTATTCAAGTATATTGATAAATGTCTATCATTGATTTTCAAGAAGCATATTCACTTAAAGTGAATTCCAAAACTTCTTTGTAATTAATTAAGTTGAGTAGCATATGAAATACTCAATTTATGTGAAATATGTGTTTTAACGTATTTGACTGGCTCACTGGATAATGATGATTATATGAAAATCCCAGAAGGATTTAATTTTCGTAAGACACATATATTGGAGAGATGACTTAATAAACATGAATAAGTCTCCTTATATACTCGAGCAACATCTATATGCATGTTGTATAATATTCCTGTTGAATATTTCCAAGTGAGAAATATGAAAATGACAATTTGTTCATTTTAAGAAAATATTTGGCAATGAATTTCATATATTTAAGATTTATGTCGATGATAAAAATATGATCAAGAGACTCCTGAAGAGCTTGAGATATTGTCATTTCTTACAAAATAAGTATTTGAAGAATATTTTGTGAATCATGAAGTTTATATACAGAAGGTTCTAAAATGATTCTATATGAAAGATAAAATCAGTTACGTTTTGTAAGATCACCGATGTAAACAAATGTCATTTTAGAGTTCGAGTAAATGATGAAGAACTATAATAACAATCTCATAAAATAAAATGATGCGGAAAGTTTAGCACTATATGAAATAGATCAAGAATGTGATTTGTTTTGAAGTACGCTATTCAACAGATACAAGGGGTTGTGATTTTTCTAATAAAGGGTTTTTGCTACAATTCAACATGAAGATCATATCACAAACACTACTAATTTGAAGAATATAATAACGAAGATATAAGATTGTCAACACGTCATCACCAATCGTCAAAGCTTTGGAGCAACTAATATTGAAGATTATTTGACATTTTTCTTCTTAGATATATTTGTATTTATCAGGGGGAGATATAAATATGTTATGCACTCTTTTTCCCTTCACCATGGTTTTATCTCACTGGGTTTTCCTGGTAAGGTTTTTAATGAGGCAGTTCACACACAAAAGATGTTGTACTCTTTTTCCTTCACTATGATTTTTCCCACTGGGTTTTTAATAGTAAGGTTTTAATGAGGCATATCATCGATGGACATCCAAGGGGGAGTGTTATGAATAATATAGATGTGGATGTCCATTTGTCTAGGCCCATATTCTTGGCCCATGTAATCTCCTATATATATGACTATCTCACAATGTAAAATACACACCTTGAATAGAACAATACAATAGTCTATTCCTTTCTCTTCTCCCTTTCATCTCTTCTTCTCTATTCTTGTTATTCTCTAGGAATAGTTCATAACAGTTTTCATGTTAATATATGAGTATAAATATAGGTTCCGCATATATTATAAAAGAACATGCAAGCTTATTAATATGAGTAAAAAACATAGGTCTCACAAACATTACACAAAACATTAACATATGAGTATAAATATAGATCTCACAAAAAATAGTAAAAAATTGGAAACTTTATTAATAAGAGTAAAATCATATAGCCCTGCAGAAATCAGACAAAAGATTATATCCTTGTGTTAATATATGAGTATAAATATATGTCATGTAGAAATTATGAAAGAATTGACAACCTTATTAATATATTAATAAAAAACATAGGTCTCGTAAAAATCAACAAAATAATTAGGTCCCTGTATTAATATATGATCTATTATAACCCGTAAAATTATAAAAAATTAATTTTTTTTATTAAATTATGATTAAAAATATAAATTTTGTAGAAATTAAAAACAAAAAAGGTTCTGGTATTAATATATGAGTATAAATATACGTGCTACATAAATTATTAAAGAACGGGAAACCTTATTAATAAGAAGAAAAATATAGGTCCCTCAGAATTCACACAAAAGATGATGTCCTCGTATTAATATATGAGTATAACTCGTAAAATTAATAAAAATATATACAACTTTATTAATATATGAGTAAAAATATAAGGCCCGTAGATATAACCAAAAAAATTATGTTCCCATATTAATATGAATATAACCTGTAAATTATTAAAAAAAAAATAGACAACATAATATATTAGTAAAACACAAGTTCCGTGAGACTAAATATAAATTCTGCATAATGTATTGATCAATCTATTTCAAAAGAATGATCAATGTATTGATGACAAGTGAATTTTTTGTTCCGGTAAAATAAAAGGTAATTTATTTCTCAAAAAATTAATTTGTCCTTATATCAACAACAAAATATCTTCCAAAACAAAACTTCTAAAAAAATGTCATTTATTTTTTAACTTTGTATTTAATTCTTTTTTTTTAAACTAAAAGTATCATCCGCACAACCCTGCAGAGACCAATCCCCTCGAGATGACTAAGAATTCTTATTGTTTTAGTCTCAACATTTTTTCGGGAGTTTTTCAATTATATTAGTAAAACACAAGTTCCGTGAGACTAAATATAAATTTTGCATAATGTATTGGTCAATCTATTTCAAAAGAATGACCAATATATTGATGACAAGTGAATTTTTTTGTTCCGGTAAAATAAAAGGTAATTTATTTCTCAAAAAATTAATTTGTCCTTATATCAACAACAAAATATCTTCCAAAAAAAACTTCTAAAAAAATGTCATTTATTTTTTAACTTTGTATTTAATTTTTTTTTAAAACTAAAAGTATCATCCGCACAACCCTGCAGAGACCAATCCCCTCGAGATGACTAAGAATTCTTATTGTTTTAATCTCAATATTTTTTCGGGAGTTTTTCAAATTTTCTCCCACCATATTCTGATATTAAATTAATTAAATATAGGACAAAACTTAGAAACGGTTCCATTTTTCTCCCACCATATTCTCATATTAAATTAATTAAATATAGGACAAAACTTAGAAACAGTTCCATAGGTACTGTTGATACTGTTCACCAATTAAAATGCGACACCTGAATTAATTTATTCGACATTAATAATTTATTAAACTCCGTCAGTTCACCATTATCTAAAAGTGAAACTGGGTTTTTAATTTTCACAGTTGTTATCA
Source organism: Trifolium pratense (assembly GCF_020283565.1). NCBI lineage: Eukaryota > Viridiplantae > Streptophyta > Magnoliopsida > Fabales > Fabaceae > Trifolium > Trifolium pratense. The sequence continues at coordinate 26,784,214 of NC_060062.1, forward strand.
ACATTGATTGTATCATTGAAAGTGAAATCAACAATAACAACAGTATAAACATGCCATTAACCCCCAATCATGGAGAGGCTTTGATGAAATGCCAACAAAGTTAAAAAATCGTTTGAGTCCTCCCATTGTTAAGCCATAAGTTGGGAAGGTGAAAAAGGAACGGATGAATTGAAGGAAAGAGTAGTGGTGATCTCCATCGCTTTACTCTTCTCTTCCACTTGCTCGACGAAATTCGAATTGACAACGTGAATTTTATTAAAATTGAAATTAGTGATATGGAATAAATTAACCCATGTGTCATGTTTCAATTGGTCACGGTAAAAACCATTTCTATGGTTGTACAAAAAAAAAAAACAGTTTCTATGTTACTGTTTATAAGTTTTGTTCTTAAATATATTTAGTTGAATTAAAAATTAACTTAATTGAATATTGGCTTGAAGTCCATAAATGAATTTGATATTAAAAAAAAATTCAAAAATATATGTGTAGACAAATATAAAATAAAAGGACAAATATAATATTAATATTTTATTCTTTTTAAGTAATTAGTATTGTTGGCTTATTGATGAAAACTTTCCATATAAAACTTTTCAAAAAATAAATTTAGATTAAAAAATAAATAAAAATAAAGTGATGTAATTTAATTTGGGTTACATACAAAAAATTGGATTTGTAGGTAAAAAGAAAAAAAAGTGTAATCTACCTATATTAACAAAAACGTGGAAAGATGGTCGATGCCCATTTAATAAATATGTATAGGATATATCGATGTCCAGTTAATAATTGATTTTTATTTACTAAAAAATTGAATTTGTATAAAGTGAGGTATTTGAATTTGGGTTACATACAAAAAATTGAATTTTTATATAAAAAGAAAAAAAGCGTGAAAAAAGTAACAAATAAAGTGGAGTTTTGTGGTTATAATTGGCCATTTAACTCATATTGATTATATGTTGGTTCCAAAAATATAACAAATTAATTTATATGGCTTAGTGGTAAATGTAATAAAAAGTGTAACTAAAAGGTTAATGGTTCGAATCCTACTGAAATTTTTTTTTTAGCATTTTTCTACTAACTTTTTTTGATAAAGACAAAAATTAACCCTGAATTGATTATGTGTCAAAAAATGAATAAGGGGCAAATTGGGAATTTCATTAGTATCTTCTTTTCTTATATAGTAGATTTGATAAAGACAAAAATTAACCCTGAATTGATTATGTGTCAAAAAATGAATAAGGGGCAAATTGAGAATTTCATTAGTATCTTCTTTTCTTATATAGTAGATGTCATTCCAAACTCTAGAAAACCAAACTCGAATTTTGAGACGGTGTCTTGTGTGCACACCCCACAAAATGTCTTTTTTGTTATCGTACATGTACACTTTGACGATGAATATATATTACATTAAAATTAAATTTTGGCATATAAAAATTAATTTAATAATAATATAAGTTTATTGGTCTTTCCAAACATACCATAAATCAGATTTTTAGTCTTGCGACTCTTGCCAAACAGACCCTATGTAAAAGAGGAGAGAAAATGAATACAAAAATAAGAGTCTAGTAAATGCACACAAGAGTACAATGCACTTGCACAATTATACAACTAAAATGAAAAAAAATTGAAAATAAAATTCCAGTAAATAAAATTAATTTAATAGTAGTATAAAAATGAGATATCTATTACAACGAGAGTTCCTCTTATTTGTGTTTCATCTCTCAGCTTTCTCTATTTCAAAGTTTGATTTGTAGGGTCCGTTTGACTTAGCTTATTCTTGAGCTTATGCAAACAAATACTTTTTATTAGGTATCCCTTTGGTTCCTACAATTTTCATCTGCAAAACACTTGTGGTTCTCAAATTGAAGAGTATATGTTTGATTGTTTTGTTGATCTTCCTTTGCTTAAAACCCTTGATTGATTGTTTTGAAAAAAATCATTTTCAAGAAAATAGATTTTCTTTAAGAAAATCTAAAACTATTTGCCGTTTGTTTACGATCATAAAAATTTATTTTTTTAAGATGGTGAAGGATAATGAGTGATACAAAATGGATTTTGATAAAAGTTGTTGAAAATAGATTCTCATTTTGATGAAAAAAATGATTTTTTTATTAAAATGATTTTTGAAAAAATCTGAAACAAACACAAGTAAGATAAAAAAATAGATTTTTTTGTTGAAAAATCTGAAACAAACAAGCTCTATGTTGTTTATCCAAACATGGCCTATTTTTGTGTTCAATTTTGTTTGGATGTATCTTATAATATGGATTTATTTTAATTTTTGTGTGCAAATGGGGCAAAGTCTTCCCAATGAAGAAATCAATACATATTACAAAGGTTTTTCTGTGTTTGAAAACTTAATTAAACTTCAACTATTTTGGTTTGATCATTGCATTCATGACTCATATTACAAAGGTTTTTCTGTGTTTGAAAACTTAATTAAACTTCAACTATTTTGGTTTGATCATTGCATTCATGACTGGGATGACGTAGTGACAATGCTCCAAAATTGTCCCAAACTTCAAACTCTTTCTATTTCAAAGGTTTGTTGGTCACGTCGATGTACATTTGTTGATTTTTGTTGGTTCTTCTCTTCTATTCTCTTCGAGTATTTTTACAAATCCTATTGTGTCTCTGATTACCAGTGCAGGAATTCAACAACTACAGAGGATTGGAAATACCCAAATCATGTTCCTGAATGTGTTTCCTCGCATCTAACAACATGTAAAATTTTAGACTATGAACCTGTGGAAGCTGATTTTCGATTTGCAACATATATTTTGCAGAATGCCAGACTTTTACAAGTTATGGAAATCCATTGTCCCTTTACCCCAAAAGCAATGGCGAGCCCCAAGTTCATAGATGATTTAATCTCCTGCCCAAGGATCTCTCCTGCATGTAAGCTGTCATTGGAATGAATATTGCTAGTTTGTTGAAAGAAAAAAAAAAAAAAGCAAATAGGAAGGAGTAAACAATAACTCCTAATGAATTGTTCTGATTATAAGACTCTGCATACTTTTTGTAAATTGATAATTGATTATGATTCTGTTTATAAGTTGGTTATTGAGTGTTTTGGTGACCTCGTAAAAATAGTTGAGTCACCTTCTTCAATATTAAGAACAATTTCTCTGTAAATTTTCATTTTATGAGGTCTCTTAATTAGTTACAAAGCCTTGTTCGGAAATCATTTGAGAATCCAGATTTTTACATTATACACATTTGTTTGAAGCCCTACTACAGTTATTCTTTGCTAGTTTCTTCAATCTTACACTATTAACATAAGAAGGTGTGAGGTTTGGTCTGTGGTGTGTTGCTCTACCAATGTATCAGCTTGTTTGGTCTGCTGTCAATGTCGTCTTCTGCAGAGGGCTGTTTGATGCTGTGTCAGAGCAGGGATTTGTGTTTGGAAGTTTTTACTTGCAAATAGCTTTTGTTCTTTTCTGTGTTGATTTTGATTTTGATTTGGGAGCTTGGTGTAATTCGGTTTTTACTTATTTGAATTTCACGTGACACTCCATCTAATACCAATTATGGTTATTCATTCCACTCTAACCTGGTTGTTGCTTCCGTTAAACTGACTAAAACAAGTATTAGATAGTAAATTATGTTTTCTTTGGGTACAAAGATAGTAAATTATTACTCTTATCTAATTAAGTTTAATTGTTGTGCATTGTCGGTGTAAAGATTCTTTACACATACATCCAATGATGCATTGCCACATCATTTAATGAATGTGACACATATGTGTTTTTAAATACCATACATGATGTGTCACTATATTATTAGATGCATGTGTAAAATAACTTTACACTAACAGTGCATATAAATTAAATTCTATCTAATTATAACTGGTATCATATAAAAGTGAAATACAAAGCAAAACAAGATTTAGTAGATATCTTCAAGTTGCTATTGTTGTTTGTTTTTGCTTTGTAATTGTGCTTCTGAGTTTTCAAAAGAAAAGTTGTTACCTCATAGCCAGCCAGTTGAGATTTCACATGAACAAAACCTTCCTTTGAAATGAAGGTCGAAATGACTTAATTTGCAATTCTTACCACCCCCAATCTGCATTCTCAAATCTAACTTTTTAAAATAAAAGAAAGAAAGCAACTAGGAAATAGCAGGTGTTGGGGCAGATGGAGAATGCATTTGTTCGAAGCATCGGTACATTTATTCTTTGGCGAAGCATGATGTACGAGAATGCTTGTTAGTCATCACTTGCTTGACTATGTCTTTCCTCTTCTTCTGACCTTCAACTCTCCTCTGCAACTGCTAGTAGTTCATCCATCTAATATTTCACTATCAGACACTTCCATTGATCCAAAAACTAGGTGGATCCATCTGCCGACGAAAATCGAAGGAGCAGTATTACGTTCCACATTATTACAATGGTCTACGTCTCAGTGTTGTGTCTGGGGTCACTCAATATTTGTACTTCATTGACATTATTGTGTAGAAATAATTTTGGGAAAATGCTAATTGTAGCGAAGGTAAGTTTCACGAAGTAATTGCGAAGGACATGGCAAACTTGTTTTCTCTTATCCGCCTTGTTTCTTATCCAACGCTTCTCTCTCCAATTACTGTTGCAAGTATTTCATAGTACCTTGTTAATTAACTTGTTTGCATGATTATTAAATTACAATTGGACTTCATAATTTTATTTTCTATTTGCAAATTTTTTTAGAGTTAAATACAAAATTATAACTTTCTAAGTTTACTCCTTACTTAATTTTTAATAAATTTTTAGTCCTTAAAAAATTATCGTGCACTTAGTTTTAGTCTCTATTATTAAGATATATAACTTGTATTTTTAAATGAGTTTTTTTTCATGTATGTTTAGAACATCATATAAAGTTTCTCCACAAAAAATGAGCTCAAAATTTATTTTTTAAGATATGATTTTTATTACTTTTATCTTAAACATGCCTATAAAAAATCATTCAAAAAATTAAGAGGTTAATGATAATTAAATAAATTTAGTTTTTTTTTGTCAAGTTGCATTGCATAGTGGCTAGAATTTCACCTTTTTAGATGAATAAGCGGGAGTACCAGGATTCGAACCTCGGTCCCAGCAATAATTTACAATGTCCCTGCCAACCGAGCTACGCTCACGGGAACAAAGAAATTTAGTTTTAGTAGGGACTAAAATTATATGCAAGAAATTTTTTATAGAAACTAAAAATTTAATAAAAACTAAATTTTAAAGATCCTCATTTTATAGGATTAAAAACAGAAGTTTTCTCTGCCGACCCCCCGCATTTCTTTTCTATCCCCTGAATTTCAGTTTTTACCCTTGGGGGTACTGCGGTTTATACGAACCGAATTTTTTTGTCATGCTAAAAAATTTCGGTTAATATAAACCGAAATATTGTGTTCCAAATTTTTTCCAGATTTCCTGCATAAATTCTGCATTAGACCCTCAACTTCCACAATTTATTTGAAATACTAAACGACGTCCGAATTGAGTAAACGATCACTCGTTGGAAAACTTAGGGTGTCAAGAATACAAATATAATTTTTTTAGGGTTAACTATCCAATTGGTTCAGTTTGACCAAATAATGGGTACTGGTACAGAAACAGAGCAAAAACTTTTCTCAGACTTGCAGGTAGATTTTCTCATACTACACTTAATGAAATTTAACAATTCCGGTGTCAATCCTGTAGTAAAGTTTGTCTTCTTTACACTAGATTAAAAATGATTAGCATACGACTTATATTCAGAGAGCTATGATAAATTTACCACAGGTATCTCTACAACATTTTGCAGAAACTTTTCTTAAAATTGTAGGTAGATTTTCTCATACCATACTTAATGAAATTTAACAATTCCGGTGTCAATCTTGTAGTAAATTTTGTCTTCTTTACACAAGTTTAAAAATCATTAGCATACGACTTATATTCAGAGAGATATGCTAAATTTACCACAGATAGTTCTACACGAATTTTCACATAAATTTTTCTTCTTTTTGGGGGGTAAATTTATGTTATTTCGGTTTATATAAACCGATTTTCCCATGTTTAAAATTTCGGTTCGTAGAAACCGAAATAAGTTGGCCAAATTTTTCAAACCACAAAGGGCAAAATGAGATTTTTGGGGTATAAAAGAAAGACGGGGGTCGGGAGAGAAAACTTCTTAAAAATATAACCGTTTTTTATTTGCGAAGTATACAGTGATGGCGATCGGTAGGGATTTTTTTTTTGTCAAATAGTCTAGTGTCTAGAAATTCAACTTTTAAAGTGGTTAAATGAGGTGTCTGGGGTTCGAACCCCAACCCTACATATATAATTGAATATTTTACCAACTAAACTAAGCACACGGGAACCGATAGGGATGATTCTTACTCTAGAATATTTTGAAGCATATCAGATATTTGGATTTTTTTTTTGATTGAGAAAGTAATAATTGATAATTGTGTGGCTTTGTGAGTTAGGAGTATTTGACAAACAAAATGGTAACAAATTGCTGGTGCGTGTTTACCCGTTCGTGAAAATTTTGTGTTGATATTCTTTCTCCTTTTAAACATAATAGAATATTCATTAATATTTTTAAATAGAAAATATCTTCCCTATTCTATTTTTATATTTTTTATTTCTTTTAATGAAATCCTACTTAAATTTTGTTCTTTTTATTTTTATACTCTTTTTATTCTTATACAATAATTCCTCTTACCTTTCAAAATCATGAAAAAAACTTGTTACATATTCATCTTGAAAATAGGGCCAACAGTTGAAGATGGACATATCAATGTTGAGGAAACACTTGATTAGATTCCGGTTTGTATTACTCAGTACACTCTTTATTTTTTCGGTCTTCCTTAGTCGAGATTATTCTTATTTGGCTACCAATAATACTAGAATCACATACTTACTTCCTTTCATGAATAATCCAAAGCAAGTAGAGATCATAGCCAATACACCCTTGAATTTTTCTACCAATTTCAGTGAAATTATTTGTTGTAACACTACTTATAACCAAAATAATAGTGTAACCAATGAAGCAAAAAATGTTTCTACGATCCATGATGAAGGGAATAGGAGAAAATATATTATTAATTCCCCTACTCCTCCTTTGATTCAAGCCAATGTTGATGAAGTTTTTACAAAGTTGGCACCAAAAAAATTAGATCCTTGTTTAGGCCAATATATCTATGTTTATGATCTCCCCGCTAGATTCAACGAGGATTTGTTGAAAGGGTGTGACACTCTCATGAAGTGGGAAAATATGTGTCCTCACTTATCAAACTTAGGTTTAGGATCTAAGATTGTTGAAAAATCAAATAAAAAAGTGCTATCAAAGGAAAATTGGTAAGCAACAAATCAATTTTCACTTGAACTAATTTTCCACAACACAATGAAAAATTACAAGTGCTTAACCAATGATTCATCATTGGCTTCAGCAATTTATGTACCATACTATGCTGGTCTTGATGTTGGCAAATATCTTTGGGGAGGTTTCAATATTTCAATAAGAGATGAATCACCAAAAGAATTAATGAAATGTGAAATCTGGCACGCAGTGAACACAATGCTGCACAAGATGCTATAGCATATGTTGCAGCAAGACAGTCGCAGAACACAGTAAATAAATAAATAAATTGCAGAATAATAAATAACACAGATAGTTGTTAACCCAGTTCAGTGCAACGTCACCTACTCTGGGGGATACCAATCCAGGAATGAATCCACTATAATAGCTCTAGTTCAAAGCCCTCGACCAACACCCGGTACTTGACTTATCACCTAGACACTACCCGTGCAATCCTACCTAAGAACCTCTTAGATAATGAGACCCCGTCCCAAATTCCCTCTAACAACACGTACTATGTTGCTGTCAATAATAATAATCACGATGGAGACACTCTCCTAGAAACTAGACCACACTCTTGCTTAAAAGCTTATGAGTGAATCACACACACTAACTCCGTGCTTCAAAGCTTAGGAGTAGCTTACAATAAACAATCAAAACCCAGTCCTAAACTTGCATCAAATCGACACAAGAAAGGCTCACAAGAGACACAAACTCTAAACCTTAAAAACTCACACTTTGTAAAAAACACGGTTTAGAATACATGAGTAGAATGGCTTGAGACTTCACATATTTATAGTCTTCAATTGTCTTGATGTCCAAGCTAGGTCTTCAGACAAACACAGCTGTAAAAATTGCGGTCAACCCTATATTATTTCCAGAAATATAATTTGTTTTGTTTCATGTGTGGCCAAACAAAAAAAAATATAAATTATTATTTTCAAAAATATAACAAGTTATATTTTTGTTTTCAATAATAATTCTCAAACCGCCTTCAGGAAAACTTGTAGAACAAGTCACGTCTTGAATAGTCGCACGTGCTTAAATATAAAAACGACTTAAATCTTCCTTTGATTTGAAAAAGAAATTCTGCGCAAAACAGAGTATCAGGATGCTGTACGATGATGCTACAGCATCGCGATCCAGCATCTGGCTGGTTGGCTTTTGCAAAATTTTAGCCAATCTCAAAAACCCAACAATCTCCCCCTTTGGCAAATTTTGGCTAAAACAACCTTAGGCCAGTGCATAGAGAGATACAGTCTAAACTTTCCTTCGAGTCAACATAAGCACACAACTAGGAAAGAAAGTAGAACGATGCTAAGCTATTTAAACTTTCCTTCGAGTCAACATAAGCACACAACTAAGAAAGAAAGTAAAAAGTTCATCAGATGAAAGGATAGCTAGCACGTAAGCATCAGAGGCATGCAACAGCGGAACATAACACATCTAGCCTTAAAGTACAGATAGCGAGAAATAAACTCTCACATAGTGGATTCAAGATAGGAGAAATAAACTCCTTCATATTTAATCAATGCCACAGAGGATAGGAAAAGTAAATTCCTATATAAGCATGCATATCATAAGTAGTAGAAAAATAAATTCTACCTACTCCCCATCAATATATGCATAAACTTCACTCCCCCTCAAAACTTGCATATCACATAGAACAGACATGCTATACTGTATGCTATAGCATTATGCATCACATCATGCACAACATATTACTCCCCCCTTTTTAGCCATAAATTATGACAAATAAAGTCAGTATCACATAGTAGGAGCAAAATACATATTTCCACAGAGTTATCAGATCATAGAGAACATAGAGTGCAGAGAGAATCAGAGCATAGGAACTCATAAAGTGCATATACAAACCATCAGGGCATAGAAAACCTGGAGTATCGGACCCAAAAGACATGGATTATGCATGTTACAATCCAGAGAGCATCAGGGCGTAGCCCAACAAATTAAAATCCAAAAGGGCATGCAAATAAAGCATAAGCAGGTCATATAGAAGGACTTGCATCAGAGTCCTCCTCCTCTACCTCAGTATTATCATCGAGAACACCAGGATTGACATTGGAAAACACCTTGAGGTCAACAGTCATTTGCTTCCTAGGCAAAACATCAGTTTGACTGATTGACAGATGATGCAGCACAGTCTGCAGCATGTGTACCCTCAAACAGTCTAAAATCAAAAGACAAATCACAACCTCTCTTACTAGGAACACCAGCCTTAGTACAAATGTCAGGATGTTGAGCTAGAATAATGTCACACATCAGTGTAGGAAAGACTATAGGCATCTTCACAGTACATGACTTACCATGCAGAACAGTTTCATCAAGAATATAAGAACCAAAGGCAAAAGGTGATCTGGTCCCTACAACATATATAAACCTAGCCAAACCTGTAGCCACAGTATTGGAATGAGTAGTTGGAGCCCAGTTGCAGTTTTCATCAATCCAGCTGCATTAATCAAATCAACAAGCTTTTGGCATTGTAAAAAAAACTTCACTTAAATTCCTTTCCACAGCAAGCCTTCTTTTTATCACAAATTTCCACCTGTCAACATTTTCAAAACGATGAAAGGAAATGTTGTCAATGGGTACATGGGATACATCTTGAGGGATCCTCTTTTTCTTCACAGACTTCTTTGAGGATGCTGCAGGCGATGCAGTAGCATGTTGGTCTTCCTCAAACTCTGAATCACTAGAGGAAATAGTCTTCCTCCTCAAAAGCTTCTTCTTTGGCTCAGAGGGCCCAGTAATCTTACTCCACTGTCTTTTAAGACTATAGATTTTCTTTTCCTTGGTAGTCTTGACAGGAACATTAGAAACAGCTACACCTTTACCAGCATTGCTCCTTAACCTCCTAGTACTAGAAGCAGGAGTCCTCTAAGTAAGGTTGAGATTGTCCACATAAATAACATTTGAATCTTTCTCAGCAGATTCATCAACATTCAAAGGAACAGACATAGTTTTACCACTATCATCAACATAAGGAATCACATAGATATCATGAACAAAAACATTATCAGTAGTAGTTGCTTCAGAACCCTTTTCTTTGTCAGGAACAATAACATCATATGGAGACTCGGGTATCACGATGTTATCCAAATTTTCCCGTGCTGCAGATGCTGTAGCATCATGTGCAGCATCTTTCTCAGGAACACTCTTCTTGACATGTTCCAACACAGAGTCATCTTTGACCTCAGTTGGAGCGCTAATATCATTACCAACAAATGTTAAACACAGCAGGGGAGAACACCACATAACTTTCTCTGACAAATACTTTCTCACCACAAGAAACATCTTTATCATCAACAGACACAAAATTGTTACCAAATCTTCAGATGTTTCAACATTACCCATAATAGCGTGCATTACTAAATAAATTGAAAAGAAAACTGCACGCCACACTTGCAATAATTGCTATAACTCTTCAGATAGGCAAATCCCAAGTTTGCCTCGCAATTTTTCAAATTGGACCGCATCTAGAGCCTTGGTAAAAATATCAGCCAATTGTTCTTCAATTGCAATATGCTCAAGAGTCACAATACCTTCTTCAACTAGGTCTCTAATAAAGTGGTGCCTAATATCAATATGCTTCGTCCTGCTATGTTGGATAGGATTCTTTGAAATATTGATTGCACTAAGGTTATCACAGTACAATGCCATAGCATCTTGTACCACATTGTACTCCAACAACATTTGTTTCATCCATAATAGCTGGGAACAGCTACTACCAGCTACTATGTACTCAGCTTCAACTGTAGATAAAGATACACAGTTCTGTTTCTTGCTGAACCAAGATATAAGATTGTTGCCTAAAAAGAAACAAGCTCCTGAGGTGCTTTTTCTATCATCTGCACAACCTGCCCAATCAGCATCACAATACCCCACTAGCATAGAATTCTCACCATGAGTATACAAGATTCCATAGTCACATGTACCATTCACATACTTCAAGATTCTTTTCACTTGAGCAAGATGACTCATCTTTGGCTCAGCTTGGTACCTAGCACATACTCCTACAGCAAAAGTAATATTAGGTCTGCTGGCTGTAAGATACAATAAGCTTCCTATCATGCTTCTATAAAGACTTTGATCAACATCAACTCCCTTTTCATCTTTGGTAAGCTTTAAATGGGTTGCTGCAGGTTTCTTTTATGAGCAGCACTTTCCATACCAAACTTCTTCACTATATTTCTTGCATACTTGCTTTGGGAGATAAAAATAGTATCTTCCATCTGCTTTACCTGGAGCCCAAGGAAGTAGGTTAGTTCACCTACAAGACTCATCTCAAACTCAGACTGCATTTGCTGCACGAAATGCTGTACCATCTCACTAGACATTCCTCCAAAGACAATGTCATCAACATAGATTTGTGCTATCAGAAATTTGCCTTGATCTTCTTTTACAAATAGAGTCTTGTCGTTTCCTTCCTTCCGGTAGCCTTGACTAATAAGGAAATCAGTTAATCTTTCATACCATGCTCGAGGTGCTTGTTTTAATCCATATAGAGCTTTCTTTAATTTATAAACATGATTAGGAAAGCTTGGATCAACAAACCCTTTTGATTGTTCCACATATACTTCTTCATTTAAGTACCCATTGAGAAAGACACTTTTCACATCCATTTGAAATAACTTGAATTTTAGAATGCATGTCACTCCTAGAAGTAATCTGATGGATTCGAGACGAGCAACCGGAGTGAAAGTCTCATCAAAGTCTATCCCTTCAATCTGTGAATATCCTTGTACAGCCAGCCTTGCTTTGTTTCCGGTCACAGTCCCGCTTTCATCAGACTTGTTCTTGTAGACCCACTTGGTACCAATCACATTGGCATTTTCTGGTCTAGGAACTAAGTCCCAAACTTCATTCCTCTTGAACTGATTTAGCTCTTCTTGCATAGCATTTATCCAAAACTCATCAGTGAGGGCTTCCTTCACATTTTTGGGTTCAAACTTAGACACAAAACAAGCATTAGAAACTAAGTCAAGTGTCCTTCTAGTAGTAATTCCTTGATTAGGATTACCAATAATCAGGTCTGTAGGATGATTCTTTTGAGTACGAGTGGAAGGACCTTTCTTTGGAGTAGCAGAGATTGGTTCAGAAATGGTAACCTCTGTATCATTCTTGGATTCCTTAAAAGTTTCAGAATCTTCACCACTTGGGATAAATGCTGTAGCATCTTCTGCATCATCTTTAGCAGTTTCACTTGAAGTATCATCTATTACCACATTTATAGATTCCATCATGGTTTTGGTTCTACAGTTATATACTCTGTAGGCTCTGCTATTTGTTGAGTATCCCAGGAATATGCCTTCATCACTTTTAGGATCCATTTTGGTTCTTGGTTCTCTATTAGACAAGATATAGCATTTACTTCCAAACACATGAAAATGCTTAACAGTGGGTTTTCTATCTTTCCACAATTCGTACAGAGTAGATGTAGTTCCAGATCTCAAGGTGACACGATTATGAATGTAGCAAGCAGTATTCATAGCTTCTGCCCAAAAACCATGAGAAAGTTTCTTTGCATGTAACATTACTCTAGCAGACTCTTGTATAGTTCTATTTTTTCTTTCTACTACACCATTTTGTTGTGGTGTAATGGGGGATGAGAATTCATGCATAATACCTTCAGAGGCACATAAGTCAGAAAATTTTGAGTTTTCAAACTCCTTACCATGATCACTTCTGATCCTTAATACAACATTATTTTTCTCCCTTTGAAGTTGAATACATAGATCTTTGAACACATCAAAGGTTTCTGATTTCTTCCTAATAAAGTTTATCCAGGTGTATCTAGAGAAGTCATCAACAATAACATAAGCATACCTTTTTCCTCCTAAGCTTTCAGTTTGCATAGGACCCATCAAATTCATGTGTAGAAGCTCAAGCACTCTGGTGGTGGTAAGATGCTGCAGCTTTGGATGTGGCATCTTGGTTTGTTTTCCAATTTGACAGTCACCACATATGCTTCCTTCTTCAATTTTGAGATTTGGTAGACCTCTGATGGCTTCTTTAGATATTGCTTTCTCCATGCTTCTTAGATTAAGATGACCAAGCTTTTGGTGCCATAGTTTTACTTCATCTTCTTTCGTGATTAAGCATGTTGACATATTTGCTTCTTCTTGGGGCACCCATAGGTAGCAATTGTCTTTTGATCTGTGATGGATAATTTTCGCAAGTGAACGAATTACCACGTAGTAATAAAAATATCGATCCACAGGGATTGTGTGATCAAACCAGTCCAATAGTGCTCATAAACATTATGCAAGAATTACACATAAATTGGGGGTATGTTGAGTGATGAATTGTTAGAAAACGTGCTTTGATATAATGGAAAAGCGAGGTAGAATCATCGGAATCGCCTAGTCTATAGCTAAACCACATGCAATCTACTATATCATAGGAATCTACTCAAGTGTTCACAACTAGATCGACAAATTAGTGAATCGCAATCTCTTGTCAAAATCCACTCTATTCGTTGTCGATACTCCCCCGATCTCTCGGGCGGAAGCTACCTACAACGAATGATATTAACGCGCGTCAATCGTTCGCTACGCTCTATGTCTCAATCTCTCGACCGGAAACACTCGAGCGCTCAATGCAATTCAGTTCAAAAATTAAATCAATACTCTCGCACGTGACTTAACTCAAATCATTACAACACTAATGAAGGATTATAAAGCATTAAACATCGAATTGCATTAAATCAACACTATGAACAGAGTAGATTCTTACACATATAGCAGATTACAACTGATCTATCTACATCCTAGATCCTACCTCCAAAGAAGCTTAGCTCCTCATCTCCCTTTGTTCGCGTCCTAGCTTCAATGTCATGGCTTGTGAATCCATGCTATCGATGTGCTTGGAGCTATCCTCTGGAGTCTTGAATCCCAATCTTGAAGTTCCAAACCCAGAATGTAGATCAAATTTGCAGAATTTTCCAACCCTCAAACAGAATTATGCAGAAACCATATATACTGAACGCAACCACGCCGCGCGCCAGATCTATCACGCCGCGCGTGGTTGCAGATCCATCAACTACGCCGCGCGTGATAACGGTATCACGCGCAGCGTGATCAAGTCAGAGAGCAATCTTCTTCTTGAACAAGGCTTCACGCCGCGCGTGGTCAGGTATCCCGCCGCGCGTGATCGGAGTAAAAATCTTGGCTCCCTGTGAGCTCCATCACGCGGCGCGTGATGGGCTACGCCCCCAGCGTAGTTAAAAACGTCCATTTCCTGCAATTTTTCCTATTTTCTTGCAAAACAAGTAATCAAGCTTATGGTTAGATTTCTCTTATCTTTATTGCTAAAAACCTACTAAAATGCATCCAATGTTGCTAAAATAGGCCTGGATTAGAGAGTGTGACGATTCGTCATCACAACCCCAAACTTAAACCTTTCCTTGTCCTCAAGGAAACAACTTTTACCTCAAGCTTTTGTGTCAAGACCTTGGCATTTTCCTTAAATTCACTCGAATCATACATACGTGAGACTCACCTGATGATCAATGATCCACCTGCAAACAATGCTCAATTGCACAACCGTTCCCGCAAGACATTTTCAAGTAGTTCACACTTTTCGACCAAGGCTCTATGATTTCATCACACTACTCACATGCACTCTTCAGTTTTTGGTAATTCACTCAAATCAACACATCAATGCAAGTCAACAATAATTTTGCAAGTAATCTAAGAATTCATTCGGTTCACTTTGTGCACACACATTAGAGGTCTTTTAGGGTTATAACGTGGCTTGGCTAAGGTGGATGGTGACATTTTGGATAAGTAGTAGAAAAACTTGGAGTTAGATCCCCCTATTAGTCAAAGAACATTTCCATAAACCAAACCCTTTTGAAATATATTGGACTAGAGAAATATTTCACATCATCAAACAAAGTTTTTCAATTCTTTTGAATTCAAGGCTATCACTTCTTTTCCATATATTTTTTTTTCACATTCATCCATCTTGTTTTTTTTTTTTTCATTTTCTTCTTTTTTGTTTTTTTTCTTTTTTTTCTTCTTTGCCTTGCAATTTTTGAAATTTTTCAATCAAAACTTTTATAAAATCTCTAGTACCCTCACCCCAAACTTTATTTGTTGCTAATTCCAAAGAGCAACCCCAAACTTAGCGGTGAGCAATGCGCATCAACCACTAATTAGGTGCCTAACCTCCAAGAAAGTCATTCCTTTTTTTTTTTTTTTTTTTTTTTTCAAAAATGTTCTTAAGGTTGTGCAAAATAACATTTTCTTTTTCAGCTCAAATTGGTTAAGCAAAGGATAATTATATGTAAGGGCGGATAGAAAGGCTCAAAGGTACCAAGGAACATGCCTCGTGTGTGCTACAAAAGTACCAATCAAATAAAAAGACGACAAGCAAAATCGAGAGACAATACATGAGTGGATATCACACATAGAAGGAAAAGGAGTGTTTGGCTCAATACCTCTCGGTTGGGTCGAATCAAAGAACCGGTCAAAAAGTGTGCGTTCCCTTCCTTTGCCTCTTGATCACATGAGTGCAACAAGCTATTGCACTGCAAGTTTCACAAATCACACACGGAGAAAATCATGCAATTGATACTCAAGTAACTAGAAGGAACATGCCAAAATATTGAAACAAACTCTAGAAGTAAAAACCATTCCACAATAATACAAGACAAAATTCAAATTCAGAGTACACAAATAAAACATCCAGCCAATATCCAAGCAACATCAAAATATTATTACAAACCAACGAAAGTAAAATAAACGAAAGTAAAAGGTATAGAAAGAGTAGTAAAGTAGCAGCAGAGCAGAGATTAGATGGATGGATCTGAGGCCTACAACCAAACACCAGACTGTATTTCCTTCATCACGCCGCGCGTAGAAAGCCTTTACGCCGCGCGTGATCGATACTCCAGAGGCACCCCTTTCCTCAACTTATACTACGCCGCGCGTGATTGCACTACGCCCCCAGCGTAGTTCACTTCAACAGTCCTCTGTTCTTGCTCTGTTTGCTGCCGAATGCTGCGCACCTTCCTACATATTGCAAAACAAACAACTAAACATTAGAAACCGTTGGGTTGCCTCCCAACCAGCGCTTGTTTAACGTCCCGATGCTTGACGTTCCATGCCCCTAAGGGTCTTGGAAGAAAAGAGCCACATTGTGCCGAACGAGCTCTCCACCACGATAAACTTTCAACCTTTGACCATTCACCTTAAAACTCTGATTCTCCTCCCCTGATTTGAAGATTTCCACAGCCCCATGTGGAAACACTTCCTTAACTATAAAAGGACCAGACCACTTGGACTTGAGTTTACCGGGGAATAACTTGAATCGGGAGTTGAACAGTAACACCAACTGTCCTTCGTGAAACTCTTTTGGAACTAATTTCGCATCATGATAGTGTTTAGTCCTTGCCTTGTACAGTACTGCATTCTCATATGCCCTTTCGCGCCACTCCTCTAACTCATTGAGCTTCAACAACCGAGCTCTACCGGCGAGTGTGGCATCCATGTTCAGTTGCTTAACAGCCCAGTATGCTTTATGCTCAAGCTCTACGGGTAAATGACATGCTTTCCCATAAACCAACTGATACGGGGAAAACCCGAGGTGGGTTTTAAATGCAGTACGGTATGCCCATAATGCATCATCGAGTTTGAGTGACCAATCCTTCCTTGATGAAGAAACCGTCTTCTCAAGAATCTATTTCAACTGACGATTGGACACTTCAACTTGTCCGGAAGTTTGAGGATGATAAGGAGTAGCAACCTTGTGCTTAACATTATACTTCCTCAACAAATTTTCAAGATGCTGATTAATGAAGTGCTTTCCCCCATCGCTGATTAAGATCCTTGGTACCCCGAACCTTGTAAATATGTTCTTTTTGAGAAACCGCACCACAGTGGCTGAATCATTGGCTTGGCAGGCTGTAGCTTCGACCCACTTCGTAACATAATCCACACAAACCAAAATGTGCACATTAGATTGGGACGAAGGAAATGGTCCCATGAAATCGATCCCCCATACATCAAATGGTTCGACTTCAGTTAGGCCATGCTGAGGCATCTCATCTCTTTTAGAAACACTCCCCGATCTTTGACACGCATCACAAGCTTTTACAAACTCCATACAATCTTGAAAGATCGTTGGCCAAAAGAATCCACATTGTAAAACCTTCGCGGCTGTTCTTGGGCCACTATGATGCCCTCCACAAGGTGAGTTATGGCAATGCCACATAATACCTCGGATCTCACTATCAGCCACACATCGACGAATCATGCCATCACTACTCATCTTGAACAAAAATGGGTCGTCCCAGAAATAATGTCGCGAGTCCGCGAAGAGCTTCTTCTTCTGTTGTGCCGTCATTTCTTCCGGAATGAATCCACTAGCTTTGAGGTTGGCAATGTCACCGAACCATGGAAACTCAGATATTGCAAGTAATTTTTCATCCGGGAATTCACACTTAATAGCTTCTTCCTTATTAGTAACATCCGGGTTGCTTAGCCTTGAGAGGTGGTCAGCCACCACATTCTCTACCCCCTTCTTGTCTCGAATTTCCAAATCAAACTCCTGTAAGAGCAACATCCATCGCAACAATCGCGGCTTGGAATCGCCCTTTGTCAACAAGTACTTCAAAGCTGAATGATCTGTAAAAACAATCACTTTTGACCCAATTAGATAGGAACGAAACTTTTCCAAAGCGAATACCACTGCTAGCAATTCCTTCTCCGTTGTGGTGTAGTTAATTTGATTCTCATTAAGGACCTTGCTAGAGTAGTATATCACATGGAAAAGTTTGTTATGGTGTTGGCCTAGGACCGCTCCAACCGCGTAATCACTTGCATCGCACATCAATTCAAAAGGGAGATCCCATTGTGGCGCAACGATCACGGGAGCAGTGACCAACTTAGTTTTAAGACAATTAAACGCAGTCACACAAGCCTCATCAAAAAGAAACACCGTATCCTTGACTAGTAAAGATGATAAGGGTTTTGCAATTTTTGAAAAATCCTTAATGAACCGCCGGTAGAACCCGGCATGTCCGAGAAAACTCCTTACCCCCTTTACATTTAACGGTGGAGGTAGCTCTTTGATTACCTCAATTTTGGCTTGGTCTACTTCAATCCCCTTTGAGGAGATTTTGTGGCCGAGAACAATCCCTTCTCTTACCATGAAGTGACATTTTTCCCAATTTAAAACCAAATTGGTACTTATACATCTTTTCAGCACATCATTCAAATTAGAAAGACAAAAATCGAAGGACTTACCGAAAACCGAAAAGTCATCCATAAATACCTCCATTGTGTCCTCCATCATATCGGAGAAGATGGCAAGCATACATCTTTGAAATGTTGCTGGGGCATTGCATAATCCAAATGGCATTCTTCGATATGCGAACACCCCAAAGGGACAAGTAAAAGCGGTTTTTTCTTGATCTTCCGGATCGACGGTGATCTGATTGTAACCTGAGTAACCATCAAGGAAACAGTAAAACTCCTGCCCCACTAACCGTTCCAACATCTGATCCATGAATGGCAAGGGAAAGTGATCCTTCCTGGTAGCGGTGTTGAGTCGGCGATAGTCGATGCACATACGCCATCCCGTAACAGTCCTAGATGGAATAAACTCATTCTTATCGTTTTTCACCACAGTCATTCCCCCTTTTTTTGGCACCACATGGACCGGGGATACCCAAGCACTATCGGAAATAGGGTATATCATGCCGGCCTCCAAGAGTTTCAGCACCTCTTTCTTCACAACTTCCTTCATGGTAGGATTGAGTCTTCGTTGAGGTTGCACAACTGGTTTAAACTCAGCGTCCAACTTGATTTTATGCATGCAAAAAGTGGGACTTATTCCTTTTAGATCAGAGATAGTCCACCCCATTGCGGCTTTGTTGGACTTTAAGACCCTCAACAGTTTTTCCTCTTCCAAATGAGTGAGTTTGCTGCTAATGATGGCTGGAAACGAAGCATCATCACTTAAGAACACATACTTTAGATGTGAAGGGAGTTGCTTCAGTTCGGGAGCTTTCCTTTCGTCTTCCATTTGATCAGTATTATTCACTTCAAGGAGGTTTTCAAACTTAGGACTTTCATCAATCCAATTAGCATTCAAATTGCTAAGACATAACTCAATTTCTCGCTCCCATTCGTCTTCCAAATTATCCATGGAGTTAACTAACACTTTTTCAAGAGTGGAGGAGGAATGTTGAACCTTAAAAATATCTTCAATGACCTCGTCAACCAATTCAATTCTGAAACATTGAGTGTCATCGTCATGTTGTTTCATAGCTTCAAACACATTAAAAAGGATTTGTTCACCATCAGTTCGGAGCATTAGTTCTCCCAACTCCACATCGATAAGGGCGCGTCCGGTAGCTAAGAATGGTCTTCCTAGCAGCAGGGGTTCCCAATTCTTATCTTCTTCCATGTCTAAGACAACAAAGTCAACTGGGAACACAAATCCGCCAACTCGAACCAGCACATCATGTAAGATGCCTTCCGGATACACGATGGATCTATCCGCCAAAGAGAGACTCATCTT
Organism: Trifolium pratense; assembly: GCF_020283565.1. Taxonomy (NCBI): domain Eukaryota; kingdom Viridiplantae; phylum Streptophyta; class Magnoliopsida; order Fabales; family Fabaceae; genus Trifolium; species Trifolium pratense. The sequence continues at coordinate 26,804,067 of NC_060062.1, forward strand.
TGTCGGCTTTGCTACGGCTCCCGGTATCTTCTTCATCATTGATAACGGCATCAAATTTACACTTGCACCCAAGTCACACAAAGCCTTTCCAATAGTAAGATCCCCAATGGAACAAGGAATTGTAAAGCTTCCCGGATCTTTCTTTTTTTGAGGTAGCTTCCGTTGAATGAGGGCGCTGCATTCTTCCGTCATACTAACCATTTCATCATCTAATGGTTTTCTTTTCTTTGTGAGCAGCTCCTTCAAAAACTTTGCATAACTCGGCATTTGCTCCAATGCCTCAACCAATGGTATAGCCATCTCAAGCTTGTTCAACACCTTCATGAACTTCTTGAACTCCTTCTCTCGCTCAAGATTCTTAACTTTCTTTCTCCTAGGAAAAGGCATCCTAGCATATGGCGATTCATCAACTCCTTTACCTTTCTCAATCTTCTTACTCTCTTTTTCTTTTATCTCCCTCTGTTTTTCAACTTCTTCTTCCTCATCCTTACTAATCTCCACTTCCTTAGACATCTTTTCATTTCCTACTTCTCCCTCATGTCTCTCGTGTTCAACTACAACCTCTTGCTTATTTTCAACCTCTCCCTCATTGACCTTCTTTTTCAAGGGCTTCTCCACAGCTGGCCGTTCAGGTATCTCTCTACTCCTCAAAGTGATTCCATTGCAAGTTTCATTTTTAGGATTATCATGAGTGTTTCCACCGAAACCTCCTTGGTTTTGCAACATAGAAAACTGTCTTGACAGCTGACCCATTTGCACCTCAAGATTCTTTATAGAAGCTTCATGATTCTTGTTAGAGGTTGCTTGACTCGATTTCATCGCTTCAAAGTTGCTTTGGGTCATGAGCATGAACTGATTTATAGTCTCTTCCATCCTTGATGGAGGCCTTTGCTGCTGTTGCGGTGCACCTTGACCTTGCATACCGTTCCCCCACCCGGAACCGTTGTTATTGTTGTTGTACGGCTTCCGGAAATTGGCTAAGTAGCGAGCCTCCTCTGAACCCTCCGGGAAGCATCCGCCATTTGGGTGGTCCTGCAAACAAAAATCACAGCGCACATTGTCAATTTTACCTATTGGAGAAGATTGAACTTGTGGATTGGACAGCAGCTTCATCATTGCTTCCATTTGGCTAGTCATTAGCTTTTGCTGCGCCAATAGTGCTGTTTGAGTATCCAATTCCAACACTCCGCCTTTCTTCTTGGCTCCTCTATCATTAGTAGCTCTATACTCGTTTTGAGCCATGCTTTCCACCAATTCTCTTGCTTCAGTTTCGTCACGGTTCTTCAACGAACCACCGGCTGATGCGTCAAGTATCATTCGCGTTTGAGCCCTCAAACCTTGGGTAAACATTTGCATCTGATTGTGGCCATCGAAACCGTGATTCGGACACCTTTTAAGACAAACTTTGAACCTCTCCCAAGCATCATACAACGTTTCACCATCCGCTTGTTCGAAGTTGCTAATTTCAGCCCTTCTTTCTAGAAACTTGTGAATGGGAAAGTAACGATCTAAGAACTTCCGCTCCAGCTGTCTCCAAGTCTCAATCGTTCCGGCGAGTATCGTGTCCAACCAATCTTTAGCACGGCCGGTGAGAGAATGCTTGAATAACCTCAGTCTTTTGTCTGATTCACTCACCCCCGGTGGATCGGTATAGTCGCAGGCTTCATAGAAGTGAGACAAGTGTAAGTTCGGGCATTGAGCTTCCGATCCTGAATAAGGATTCTCTTTTAGGGCGGAGAGGACCGTGTTCTTGATGTCGAATGAAACAGGATTCGCCGGCTGAAAGCCTTGATTTGCCAACGCGTCATTGTCTCTCCTCCCATAATCACCAAGGGTACGCCTTTGCGGTTGCGGAACCGGTGGAACCTGCTCTTCTTCCATTGTGGCTGAAGTCTGTCCTTGACAGTCCGGTGTATCTCTTGGCAAAGCTGTTCCCCTTGAAGCTTGAGCTTCCCTTGTTGCCTTCCGAATTGCGCGAGCTGTCCTTTCAATTTCGGGATCGAAATGTAGCTCCGTGGGACCTGTTCTCCGCATGCACAATGAAACACACAAGTAGAACGCTCCGGTAGAAAAAATATCAAACAGAAAAAATAAAGGAAACACAGAAAATATGAACACTATTGCCTTGTCGAATCAATCACAATCCCCGGCAACGGCGCCAAAAACTTGATGGATAATTTTCGCAAGTGAACGAATTACCACGTAGTAATAAAAATATCGATCCACAGGGATTGTGTGATCAAACCAGTCCAATAGTGCTCATAAACATTATGCAAGAATTACACATAAATTGGGGGTATGTTGAGTGATGAATTGTTAGAAAACGTGCTTTGATATAATGGAAAAGCGAGGTAGAATCATCGGAATCGCCTAGTCTATAGCTAAACCACATGCAATCTACTATATCATAGGAATCTACTCAAGTGTTCACAACTAGATCGACAAATTAGTGAATCGCAATCTCTTGTCAAAATCCACTCTATTCGTTGTCGATACTCCCCCGATCTCTCGGGCGGAAGCTACCTACAACGAATGATATTAACGCGCGTCAATCGTTCGCTACGCTCTATGTCTCAATCTCTCGACCGGAAACACTCGAGCGCTCAATGCAATTCAGTTCAGAAATTAAATCAATACTCTCGCACGTGACTTAACTCAAATCATTACAACACTAATGAAGGATTATAAAGCATTAAACATCGAATTGCATTAAATCAACACTATGAACAGAGTAGATTCTTACACATATAGCAGATTACAACTGATCTATCTACATCCTAGACTATCCTAGATCCTACCTCCAAAGAAGCTTAGCTCCTCATCTCCCTTTGTTCGCGTCTTAGCTTCAATGTCATGGCTTGTGAATCCATGCTATCGATGTGCTTGGAGCTATCCTCTGGAGTCTTGAATCCCAATCTTGAAGTTCCAAACCCAGAATGTAGATCAAATTTGCAGAATTTTCCAACCCTCAAACAGAATTATGCAGAAACCATATATACTGAACGCAACCACGCCGCGCGCCAGATCTATCACGCCGCGCGTGGTTGCAGATCCATCAACTACGCCGCGCGTGATAACGGTATCACGCGGCGCGTGATCAAGTCAGAGAGCAATCTTCTTCTTGAACAAGGCTTCACGCCGCGCGTGGTCAGGTATCCCGCCGCGCGTGATCGGAGTAAAAATCTTGGCTCCCTGTGAGCTCCATCACGCGGCGCGTGATGGGCTACGCCCCCAGCGTAGTTAAAAACGTCCATTTCCTGCAATTTTTCCTGTTTTCTTGCAAAACAAGTAATCAAGCTTATGGTTAGATTTCTCTTATCTTTATTGCTAAAAACCTACTAAAATGCATCCAATGTTGCTAAAATAGGCCTGGATTAGAGAGTGTGACGATTCGTCATCAATCTGACACCCCTCATCAAAATCTCACCTTCGTTACTTGTAACCAAACATTCAGACTTGGTGAAGTTTGCTTTCATTCCTTGGTCGCATAGTTGACTAATGCTTATCAAATTTGCAGTCAATCCACTTACTAACAGCACATTGTTTAGTTTAGGCAAGCTATTACTTTTGAGCTCCCCTATCCCAACAATTTCTCCTTTAGCACCATCACCAAAAGTTACAAAGCTGGTTGAATAAGACTTTATACCGACAAGAAATTTACTTATTCCGGTCATGTGTCTTGAATAGCCACTATTGAAGTACCAGTCTTCCCTTGATGAGGCTCTAAGTGATGTGTGAGCAATTAGAGCAGTAATCTCTTTCTCAGGTTGAGTTGTATCACTTTTCTTCTCATGTTCAACTTTAGGTTTCCATTCTTGTTGAGTGGAGGGAGTTGTGGAAACAGGTTTATGTTGAGGACGTCTGTTAGGGTACCCAAATAGTTTGTAGCAGAAAGGCCTTATGTGCCCTTTTCTACCACAGTAGTGACATCTCCAAGAATGGTGTTTTCTTCTGTTTCTTGACAGGAGATGCTGCTGATGATGTTGCGGCTTCTGGTAAGGCATCCTTTGCTTCTGAGTTTCTCTAGGATCCATGTACATGAGGTCAGGACTGTATTTTGTGAATTTGTTGACATTCTCATAGCTAAGCCCAATATTCTTAGGCTTTCGAACATTTTTCTCTAAGATTTCTTCCAGTTGACCATCAGCTTTATGAAGTTTGTCAAGATGATCATCATCTTTATACAGCATGTCAGAGAATTTTCTCAGTCGCCAAATGTCAGCATTTAATTTTTCAATGACTTCCTTAGCTTCTTCAAGATCAGAGGATAGATAATTTACCTTCTTTTGAAGTTCCTCCATCTTTGATATATTTTCAAATTTTTCTGCTTTTAACTCATTGATGGTTACCTTTTGTTTCTCAATGACCCTGCATATTTCTTCACTCTTAAGACAAAGTTCCTTGTAGGAGTCAGCAAGCTCTTCATAGGTTACCTCTCCATCATCAGATTCTGTATCAGATGTAACAATACCTGTTAAGACTGAGATATGTTTAGTTATAGATGTTGTATCATCTTCTGAATCATCATCCTCAGACCAACTGACAGTTAGCCCTTTCTTTGTTCTCTTCTGATATGTTGGACATTCAGGTCTGATGTGACCATATCCTTCACATTCATGGCATCGAATGTTCCTGTTTAAGTTTGATTTTTCATCACTATTTGGTTTTCCTTGATTTTCATTGCTGCGCATAGTGCCTGGAGCATTATTTTTGAAATTTGATCTGGGACTTTTATCCATTCGTTTCAGAACTTTGTTGAATTATTTTCCCAATAACACCATAGCCTCAGAGATACTCTCATTAGATTCTTCTTCATCCTCCAGTTCTTCTTCATTATTTTTAGATGAGAAGGCAAGGCTCTTATTTTTCTTTTCAATTCTTTCATTTGCAGTACTTTCATAAGTTTGGAGTGATCCAACCAGTTCATCCAGCTTCATCTGAGATATGTCTTTGGCTTCTTCCATAGCTGTGACCTTCATATCAAACTTCTTTGGAAGAGATCTGAGCATTTTCCTTACTAACTTTTCTTCGGGAATTTTCTCCCCCAAAGAATCAAATTGATTATCATAGGCTTAACTACACATTTGGTCCCTTACGTTTATTTTAGGTTTCAATTTGGTCCCTTACGTTTAAAAAGTATCAATTTGGTCCCTTACGTTTATTTTAGGTTTCAATTTGGTCCTTTCCGTCAATTTTGTCACTAACACCGTTTGAACAGTACACGTGTCAGTGTGTCCAAGTGCCACGTGTCAGTCCACATGTGCAAATTGACTGTCACATGTGACAAAATTGACGGAAAGGACTAACTTGAAACCTAAAATAAACGTAAGGGACCAAATGTGTAGTTAAGCCATTATCATAATATAGAATAGTCATATGAAAATCTTGAATCGTTTCCTCATCCTTCATACGTAAATTTTCAAACTGAGTAGTAAGGATCTGTAACTTAGACATTTTTACCTTATGGGTACCTTCATGAACAGTTTCAAGAATTTTCCAAGCTTCCTTTGTTGAGACACATTTTTTGATCAGTTTGAAGATGTGTTTGTCTACCCCATTGTATAATGCATATAATGCTTTTGAGTTTCCCAAAGCAAGCTCATCTTCTTCTTTAGACCAGTCCTCCTCAGCTTTTAGTTCAAGTGTTGGCTTTCCATCTTTGTCCATGACCACAAGGGGGTCCCATCCTTTCAGAACAGCTTTCCAAGTTTTGCTATCCATAGATTTTAGAAAAGCAATCATGCGTGATTTCCAATAATCATAGTTGGAGACACCAACGAGAAGCGGTGGTCTGCTTACAAGCCCTCCTTCTTTGTCCATGTTGCCAGACATTCTCCCTGGAGCTCACCCTATAACCAGAAAGGGTGCCTGCTCTGATGCCAATTGAAATCTGGCACGCAGTGAACACAATATTGCACAAGATGCTATAGCATATGTTGCAGCAAGACAGTCGCAGAACACAGTAAATAAATAAATAAATTGCAGAATAATAAATAACACAGATAGTTGTTAACCCAGTTCAGTGCAACGTCACCTACTCTGGGGGATACCAATCCAGGAATGAATCCACTATAATAGCTCTAGTTCAAAGCCCTCGACCAACACCCGGTACTTGACTTATCACCTAGACACTACCCGTGCAATCCTACCTAAGAACCTCTTAGATAATGAGACCCCGTCCCAAATTTCGTCTAACAACACGTACTATGTTGCTGTCAATAATAATAATCATGATGGAGACACTCTCCTAGAAACTAGACCACACTCTTGCTTAAAAGCTTATGAGTGAATCACACACACTAACTCCGTGCTTCAAAGCTTAAGAGTAGCTTACAATAAACAACCAAAACCCAGTCCTAAACTTGCATCAAATCGACACAAGAAAGGCTCACAAGAGACACAAACTCTAAACCTTAAAAACTCACACTTTGTAAAAAACACGGTTTAGAATACATGAGTAGAATGGCTTGAGACTTCACATATTTATAGTCTTCAATTGTCTTGATGTCCAAGCTAGGTCTTCAGACAAACACAGCTGTAAAAATTGCGGTCAACCCTATATTATTTCCAGAAATATAATTTGTTTTGTTTCATGTGTGGCCAAACAAAAAAAATATAAATTATTATTTTCAAAAATATAACAAGTTATATTTTTGTTTTCAATAATAATTCTCAAACCGCCTTCAGGAAAACTTGTAGAACAAGTCACGTCTTGAATAGTCGCACGTGCTTAAATATAAAAACGACTTAAATCTTCCTTTGATTTGAAAAAGAAATTCTGCGCAAAACAGAGTATCAGGATGCTGTACGATGATGCTACAGCATCGCGATCCAGCATCTGGCTGGTTGACGTTTGCAAAATTTTAGCCAATCTCAAAAACCCAACAAAATGGTTATCACAACAACCTCATGTTGTTTTTTAGGGTAATCAGCTCATCTTATTCATTGATCATAAAGCCTTTTATAGGCAAAGTACAACAACTTGCAGTCCAAGCCAACCAGTTGGCTGTGCAAGCCTGCAGGCAAGGCAAGGCAGGCCAGGCTTAGGCGCGCGCGCACATCTGCAGGCCAGCAGGCATGGCTTGGCTTAGGCTGCAACCAATTTCTTATCATACAAGCTAACCAATATCCTAACATACCCTCCCTTAATTGAACACATACAAACACAAAACACAAAACAAATGTTCAATGTATCAAGCTATTAACATCACACATCCCTAAGCCCTCCCTTAACTTGCAAAAGGAATCCAGCTTCAAAGGCTTAATGAGCAGGTCTGCCAACTGTTCTTCACTTCTGTAGTGAACCAACTCTATAGTTCCATCCTTAGTGAGATCTCTAAGGAAATGAAACCTAACATCAATGTGCTTTGATCTTCCATGCATAATTGGATTCTTTGAAAGCTTAATTGAGGAGCTGTTGTCACAATGGATCAAAATACACTCTGATTGCTTCATCTTCAAGTAATTCAACACATTCTTCAACCAAATTCCTTGACAGGCACAGGCTGCAGCTGAGACATACTCTGCTTCAGTGGTTGACAAAGTCACAATTGGCTGTTTTTTAGAGGACCAAGAAATAGCACTACCTCCCAACATGAACACAAAACCTGTAGTGCTCTTCCTATCATCTAAATCACCAGCATAATCTGAGTCACACCACCCTTTCAAACACAAATCAGACTTGGAATTAGACCTGTACAAAATTCCAAACCCTAAAGTACCTTTCAGATATCTCATAATTCTCTTCACAGCAGTAACATGCATCTTAGTTGGTCTTTCCATGAACCTTGCCACCAAACATACTGAATAAGCCAAGTCAGGCCTTGTGGCTAGTAGATACATTAGACACCCTATCATTTGCTTATAGACAGTTGCATCTGTCCCTTGCTCAGTTTCATCTTTAACTAGTTTGCAACCAGGAACTATAAGGCTATTCACTTGATTACAATGTTCCATACCAAACCTAGACAAGATTTCTGCTGCATATTTCTGCTGAGTAATGAAAATTCCATGGCTATCTTGATTAACTTCTACACCAAGGAAGAATCTCATCTTTCCCAAATCTGTCATAGCAAACTTCTTCTTCATAGATGACTTAAATTCATCCATTAACTTTTGATTGTTTCCAGTGTAGATCAAATCATCTACATACAAACTTACCAAAAAAATCTCATTCTTCATACCATACTTGACAAATAAGGTATGCTCATAGAGACATTTCTCAAACTTCTCTGCATTGAAGTAAGACTCAATTTTGTTGTACCAAGCCCTTGGAGCTTGCATCAATCCATACAAGGCTTTCTTCAATCTATACACCATGGACTTATCCTTACTGACATACCCTAATGGCTGACTTACATAGATGTTCTCAGTCAATTCACCATGTAAGAAAGCAGATTTAACATCTAATTGATAAATCTTCCATCCATTATTAGCTGCAAATGCTAGAATGGATCTGATAGTGTCCCATCTTGCAACTGGTGCAAAGACTTCATGATAGTCTATGCCATGTTTCTGTGTGTATCCCTTAGCCACCAATCTTGCTTTGTACTTATCAATTTCTCCCTTCTCATTATACTTTGTCTTATATATCCACTTCACACCAATGGAGTTACAGCCAGCTGGTAGAGTAGTGAGCTCCCAGGTATCATTATTCTTGATTGACTCCATTTCAACATCCATTGCCTGTCTCCAAACTTCATGTTTCACTGCTTCATTGTAAGTAATTGGATCATTGTTAGTGTTAATCACTGCAAGATTATGCAGTTCCAACTCATCTTCATCAATTTCTGCAGCTTGACCAGTTACATAGTCATTCAATCTTACAGATGGTTTTCTTATTCTTGGACCAAGAGGTGAACTTCTCTCAGCTTCACTATCACTAGATGTTTCATTTACCACATTTTCATTGTTGATAGCTGTAGCTTGTTCATCAGTACCAACTGGATCCTCATCAATACTTCCATCTGCTGATTCAATCTCTTCCCAGTCATTATCATTTCTAGCTGGCTTCTTTGGTTTGTTCCAATTCCAGCTCTTTGATTCTTCAAAGATCACATCTCTACTGATTATGATTTTATTTTCAACAGGGTCAAAAAGCTTGTATGCTTTAGACTCTTCACTAACACCAAGCAAAACACACTTTTTGCTCTTGTCATCTAACTTCTTTCTTTGACTGTCATGAATGTGAACATGAGCCACACATCCAAAAACTTTAAAATGATGCACAGATGGCTTCCTCCCACTCCATGCTTCCTCTGGTGTCATATCTTTCACACTGAGTGTAGGACTCCTATTCATCACATAGGTTGCCCATTTAACTGCTTCAGGCCAAAATCTCTTTGGAACATTTCTTGCATGAATCATACTTCTAACAATGTTCAGCAATGTTCTATTTTTCCTCTCAGATACTCCATTCTGCTGTGGAGTATAAGCTGCAGTCAGCTGTCTTTTAATCCCTTCCTTACTGCAGAAGTCACTAAAGGCATTAGAGGTATATTCACCACCTCTATCTGTCCTAAGACATTGTATAGCACATTTAGCTTCTTTCTCAACAAGGGCCTTAAAAGATTGAAAACATTCAAGAGCAAGAGACTTTTCTTTTAACACATATATCCAGGTTTTTCTGCTGAAATCATTTGTGAATGTTATGAAGTACATACTTCCTCCATTTGATTGAGGAGTAATAGGGCCACAGATGTCTGAATGAACCAGTTCTAGTTTTGCAGATGCTCTCCAATTTGCTTGTTTTGGAATAGAGTCTCTGGATTGCGTACCAGCTAAGCAATCAACACAATTATCTTATATTTCTTCAAGGTCTGGTAGTCCCTTCACCATTTGCTTCTTGGATAGGGTATTCAATCCCTTGAAATGCAAGTGACCATACCTTCCATGCCACAGCACAGTTGATTCTTGCTTTGCAGACATCAAACATCTAGGGTTGATAACAGTTGCAGAAATCATATACATTCTATTGCTAGACATAGCAGCAGTGAACAGCAAACCCTTTTCTTCATGATAGATCTTGCAAACATCATCTTTAAAGATAACTGTGACTCTCTTTTGCTGCAATTGTCCTATGCTAATGAGATTGGTTTTCAAACCAGGAACAAAGTACACATTGGTAATCACATGAACTAGATCATTAATCTTTAACCTCACACTACCTTTTCCCATCACAGCCATTCTTGAGTCATCTCCAAGTTTGACTGAATCTCTATAACTATCATCAAAATCAATGAACCAATCTTGATGACCTATCATGTGATTACTACACCCAGAATCAAGATACCATGGTTCAATTGCATTAACTTTTGATTCTTGATTGGTTCTAGACATAAGCAACATTTCTTCTACACTATTGTATTCAGCATAGTGAACATTACCTTCATACTCAGGGCATTCACTCTGATAGTGTCCAAGCTTGTGGCATTTGAAGCATTCAACAAACTCTTTGTTTTGCCTTCCTCTGCCACGACCTCTACCACCATTGTTTCTTCCTCTCCCTCTACCAGCACCTCTCTCAGGATTGGAGATTTTCAAAGCTTGCTCATCTGTAACTGCAATCTGTCTCTTCATCCTTTGTTCTTGCACAATCAAACTACTCTGCAAGCTATCAATGGACATAGCTGTAACATCATTTGATTCCTCTATGGAGCAAACCACATAATTGAATTTTGAAGACATAGATCGCAAGATCTTTTCAACAACTTCAACTTCTTGCAGAGTTTGACCCTGTGCACTCATGCGATTTGCAATAACAAGAGTTCTTGAAAAATACTGCTCCACTGATTCATTTTCTTTCATTTCAAGAACTTCAAACTCACGTTTCAATGCTTGCAGGTGAGCACGTTTCACCTTCGTGGATCCTTGGTACTTGCGTTTCATAGCATCCCAAATGTCTTTGGATGTGTTGCGAACAAGAATCGTTTCCATAATGGAACGATCAATAGATTGAAAGAGGTAGTTCTTTACCTTCAAGTCTTTCAATTTGAGTGCTTCAATTGCTTGCAATTGCTCAGCTGTAGCATCAGGTGGCGCCACCGTGATGCCTGGTTCAATTAAGCTCCAAAGTTCCTTTGATCGTATGAGATTTTCCATCAGCATTGCCCAATGATCGTAATAACCATCAAATTTAGGAACTTTTGTGTGATTGTACTTCGTTTCTTCCGCCATTGATGAAAAGAAGAAGCTTCAGATGAGGAAGAAAGAAGAAGAATCGTAAAACGGTTGCAAAAGTGGTTGTAACTGATTTTGGTTAGGAAATTGCAATTTCTCTCTCTTCAGGTCCCTAGAGGAGAGAACCTGATACCAATTGTTGTTTTTTAGGGTAATCAGCTCATCTTATTCATTGATCATAAAGCCTTTTATAGGCAAAGTACAACAGCTTGCAGTCCAAGCCAACCAGTTGGCTGTGCAAGCCTGCAGGCAAGGGAAGGCAGGCCAGGCTTAGGCGCGCGCGCACATCTGCAGGCCAGCAGGCATGGCTTGGCTTAGGCTGCAGCCAATTTCTTATCATACAAGCTAACCAATATCCTAACACCTCAATGGAGAAAAATGTCTGGAAAAGATTATTTTATGGTTGGTGGAAGAATTGGTTATGATTTTAGAAGAAGAAGTGATAATAATGAAGATTGGGGAACAAAGTTAATGTTTTTGCCAGAAGCAAGTAACATGTCAATTTTGTTAATTGAATCAAGTGGTTATGAGAATGAATTTCCAATTCCATATCCAACTTATTTTCATCCTAAAAATGATCATGAGATTATTGAGTGGCAAAGGAAAATGAGAAACAAGAAAAGGGATTACTTGTTTTCATTTGCTGGTGCACCAAGACCTAATTTAACATCTTCTATTAGAAATGAGTTAATCAAACAATGTGAATCTTCTAAGAGTTGCAAACTTGTTGGATGTTATTTTGGTCAAAATAAAAAACATTGTGGCGATCCGGTTCATGTTATGGATATTTTTCAGAATTCAGTTTTTTGTTTACAACCTCTGGGAGATTCTTTTACTAGGAGATCAATTTTTGATTCGATTTTGGCGGGTTGCATACCGGTTTTCTTTCATCCACAATCTGCATACAAACAATATTTGTGGCATTTACCTAAAAAAGGTTCTAGCTACTCGGTTTTCATACCTGAAATAGATGTCAAGAGGAAGAGGGTAATGATTAACAAGAGATTGTTCAATGTGTCAAAAAGTGAGGTGTTGGCTATGAGAGAAGAGATTATAAGAATTATTCCAAGGATTTTGTATCGATATCCAAGTTCTAGATTAGAGACACTTGAAGATGCATTTGATGTAGCTGTGAAAGGAATTCTTGGAAGAATTGAAGCAATGAGAAGAAAGATTACAAATTCTTACCATGCAAAAGTTACCGCTGTTTAACAATTGCATTTTCTTTTCTGTAATTTTATCTTGAGATTCGGCACATTCTTTTTATATTCCCCCAATAATATAAAAAAAATAAAATACATTTCTTTAATTAAGATTTATAGCTCTTTGTTTTTATTTGGGTTTTCACCTTATGATTTACTTTGTTGAAATTTCACTAATTGATTACTATTGGAAAAATATGACATGGAATTATCTCATGGAGTATAAAGAATTGTAAGTGCAATTAAATAATACAAACTATAAAATAAAATTGAGAAAAGAAGAACTTATCGAATTTGACTGGAGCTGCAAATCAATTGAGCATATGAGTATTGTTGGAATATTTTATATTCCAATAATTGTTATGTGGGCATTTATATTTAAATTAATTATATTAGCTATTTATCATAATAAGAGCCTTAGTTGATAAGTGATCAGATAAAGTTAAAAGGCTAAATGGATTTCTATTAAGATATTAATTAATGAACTAATTAGTGGATATGGACGAAAATATGAGTGGATGCCAGGATGGCCAATTCCGGAATAATGGGAACCCTAATTGACCATCACACTATATATAGGCTATGGTCCCCAATATACCGTACACAAGCAAATAACCTCTTCTCCCCATCTGAAGAGAATTCAAGGCATAAGGAGTACCGGTTGAGGAAGAACCACACTAGCCAACGGATACTTGTCGTCCGTCTCTCTCTTTACGTTTCAGGATCGGTTTGTTCTACGTCTATCTAACGGTTCATCTACTCAGGTATTCTTATAATCCTTATAAATCAACATGTCGTAGATCCTGTTTTATATACATGCTCATATGTTTGTTTGGCTTCCGCACTAAAGTAAGATTATGAATTTAATCTTTATTATTGAGCATGATTTATGTGATTAATATTAATTTAAAACTCTTACAATTGGTATCAGAGCAGGTCTTCTTGTTTGATTTATTAGGATTGTTTGCTATTTTGGTTGAATTGTATTCGTATTTGGTATTCCATGCAACCGTGAGCTTTTGAAGAATGTTATTGTAGTTCTTTTCAACTTTTGACGGCAAACGAATTCGTTTTATTTTTCTTGGATCCATCTGGAATTGATATTAATTGTTATCGGTTGGTTTGAATAAGAAATATTTGGCCTTAAAGTAAAATCAAATTTCACATACCCTTTTAGTTGATCTCCTATTGTTTCTGGAAAATTTGAAACTATAAAATATTTTCATGAATAAAGGTTTCAGTCAGCAATTATAGCAAATTAAGAATTCGGGTGATTTTTTTTAGAATTTTAATTAAAATCAAGCTTTATCTAGTATGTGAAATTTTGTAGAATATAAGGATGTGAATAAGGCTTACATCACTATCTGAATCCAAAATAATAAAGCTTCCCTTTCATTTGATTTCGGTGATCCTTAATTTTTGTTAAGTTTGTTGTAGTTTTTTGACAAAAAGTTTGTTGTAGTTATATTTGGTTAAATATATGTATATCATCATGATTAAAATTTGTTGGATATACACCAAACACGGTTTGGCTACTTAATTTCGTTTTATTTTACCATTAAATTGGTTCTAATAAAGTTTTAGGGGTAACATTTAGGAGTATTCTGTAAGCTCATTCGACCAATTTTGTAGCAATGTTTATAGCAACCATAGTTTGTCATTGCTAGTAAACAAATAATTTGGATTGAAGTTTTTTTTTTATAAACAGTTTGTTACTAAAAATAATGATTTAGATTTGACTTGGTGAGTTTAAATTTTCAAATCTAATCTTTTAGTCAGACATGCCTATAAAGTTTGCTATAATTTTTCGGTTTATAACAAATACGGTACTTTTGTTTCCTAAAAATAAGGATTTGAAATTATATTAAATTTCTGCTTGACTGGATTGTCTAAATTATATTATAACGAATATCATTTTGAAGTCGAGTTGATTTTGATGATTTGATAATTAAACTTATCTTAATTTGGCCTAATTTTCAAATATCAACATGCAGTTTGAATTTCTATTTGAAATTATTAGTTCTCACAATTTTTTTGTACTTAAAGTTTATTTTGAGAAATAAGGCATATGAAGATTTAGTTATACATTTGGTTATTATATATACCTCTTTGTAGAAGATCAATTATTGTTAAAAGACAATTGATAATGATTCTCAAAATATTATGATCCAATCTGGAATGTACAAAATTAAAGTTTTCGATTCTTTAAATTTTTTGGAAGTATAGATTCTATAATTATTTGTTTAAATATAGAGTTATGAAGTTTTTTGTTTCCTTTTGTCTTGGAAAATATAATTATAGAATTTTATTTATTTATTTAAAGAATCATTGAATATATATGTGAACTAGTTCTAGCATGACATTATTTTGCTACATAAAGATGTAATTTTCATTTGATTTAAAATTGAATATTTGGACTATAGCATGATTATGATGTCTGACGTTATTGTTATTAAGTTTCTACAATAATTTTTTCCATGTTTTTCAAATTTATTTCATGCTAATGTTTGTTTAATAGTGAGATTTTATTCTCACATAAGGGATGTCATTTAATCAAGCGACATCATAAAGAAAAATGGCCTACATTCTGTGGGTAGTGCCTTGTAAATTAAAGAACTTTCCCATTTTAATTTATTAAATTATCTAGTAATGACAATTGAGTTGGTTGAAACAACATCTTGCCGAAGTAACCTCTGTTGCGTAGATTTGATTTGATTGAACTTACAAAAGATGTAGTGTGAAATTATTCATGTGAGCTGTCGTCGGGCCGAAGCAAGACACAACTTGACCGGATAATTGCATACTTGTGATGGTAAATGTGTGGTGATTATAAAGTTATTTACCATGTGGATAATAGGATGCCCGAAGGTGACTATTATTTGACAGGACTTATCACCAATGTTTGATCATTGCATTGAGAGTACCGCTTGCAATTAATTCTTACAATCCGAAGATTGGGGATTGATGGTGCGCTTGGTATCTTGTTTGAGTATTTTAATTTACAAATAAAGCTTTACATGTCTCTATAATAATTTATTGACATGTCTAATAAAGTGGTGCTGGTAATCCATACAATTATTTAGTGGATTGCATTGACACTTATAATGGTAAGCATGTGACAATTATAAGGAATTATTGTTTGTCAATATTGATTGTCAGTGTTTGATCATTGTCACGAAATACCACTAGCAATGGTGCACTAGGTATTTTGGTAAGTAATTTTTTTTTTTTTTGTTCTCTATAAACTAATATAGTTTACATATCTGCAAAATCATGTTAGAATTTTCTAACTCTTAGGAATAAAGAAGAACATTATGTTCTTGGATCTACACCTTACTTAAAAATGGAGAAACCCAAATTCTCTCACTATTAGGTAAATTTAAAGTGAGACTCAAGTTCATAAAGTGAGTATACTCCAAATCATAAAGGTTGTGTGATCTTAAAGTTTTCAATTCCAGAGACATTTGAGATGTTATTTAAGATGACATAATTTTTGTCATGGTTTTCTTTGCTTAAATTAAAGTGCTTCTAAAGCAATAAGGCGAAAAATAATCTCTCATTGGAGAGATAATATTTCATTCAGATTATTAAGTAGAGAAAATATTCGGAGCACATTATGTAACTTTATCTTGCTAAAGCGTTGTGGTTTCGACAATCAGGTCACTTGGTCGAAAATTTAGCATTTAGTGTTTTATTTGCACAATTAGTCTTATAACTATTAAAGTTAGAAATGATTCTTTAATAGAATCATTTCATAAAGTGTGCAATAAAGAAACAATTGAAGCAAGAGAAAATAAAATAGTGCTCGTTATGTAAATACCTCAAAGGATAAAGGCAAATAAAGAATAATAAGAAAATTTGATCTAAGCTGACAAATTTCCAATGATGTTGAAAGACATATCAATCTGACGGGGAAATAAGTCGGTGAAGATTGATGGTTTTTTAACTATTTGTTAGATTGGTTGTTACTAACTTATATTTGTATTTAAAAGACAATTTAGTGAATCATCATGTGAGTTAAGTTTTGCTTTAATGTTATAAATTCTTTATTATTATTATTTTAAACGAGAGATTCAATTTGTCTTTTAAATTCAAATATTATTATAATCAATTCAGTTATGACTTGTGACAATCTATAATTGTTGAAAATCTTGAGAAATATAAACTTTGGTCCCAAGTTAAGGAACATTTTGAGACAAAAACTACAAGTCTCTTGAAGATATTGAGTTTGGGGGAGAGATATGGTAAAAGAACAAAATTGAGTGAGGAAGAATTGGTTCTAAATCAATTCATATAGTTACTATTTATATAGTAAATTTGGATCCTCATAAGGACATTAGCGTTCTTCCTCTCAATTAAAGTTAAGAGATTAATTCATTAAGATCAAACTCAATACCTTCAAGAATTAAAGTATCAAGTGTCATAAAGTATTGACGGAAAAGAGAAATCATATTCGTTTTGTTTTGAAAACTCCATTAGGACAGTCACGACACTTGTTATTTATTATAGTTTTTGGAGCTAAATAATATGGATATCAAGAAAGTGATTTTTTAATGGCAACATTAAGAAACACAATAAAGTGCAATCAGGTTAAACTTTATGTCAATAGACACAAAGTAGATAATGTGCAAACAAAAGAAATCCATTTATTTGTTAAGAAATATTGTTACACAAAAGTCTCATAAGGTGATTGTCTCATTTGGTTTTGAGATACATATTATGGAGAGTTGTGGGTTATACAGATTCAGTGGGAGTATGCTTATATTTCTAATAAGTTTAATGAGTCGATTTTATTTTATTTAGTCAACATTGATATATGATTGTTGTGTGAAACCAAGAAATCACTAACAAAAGTTTAGTGACAAAAGATCTTGGGCACATCTCTTTTGTATTAGGCACTTTGATACTTAGATTTCTCAATGTATTATTCGGTTATCACAAAAGAGTTGTATCAATAAAGTTGAAAGTAAATTCGACATGAAAGTCAATAAACTAAGGGAT
Organism: Trifolium pratense; assembly: GCF_020283565.1. Classification (NCBI taxonomy): domain Eukaryota; kingdom Viridiplantae; phylum Streptophyta; class Magnoliopsida; order Fabales; family Fabaceae; genus Trifolium; species Trifolium pratense. Next base: position 26,821,448 of record NC_060062.1, read on the forward strand.
TGCCTTAATCACAAAGGGAGATTGTTTAGTCTCAATCATTATCCAAAAGAAAATCTGGAAATTTAGAAAATAAAGTATTTTCCTATATGCTTTAGCATTGAGAAACTTATGTATAATCTTACTTATACGCATCCGGAAATAGTGTATATAATAAGATCATTTGGCAGATACTTGAGCAATTCAAAAATTTGAATTGTTGAAATGAGGCAACCATAAAGATTGTTATAGAGGACAATAATTTGTGCTCACATATCGGAGATTTAACAATTTAGAGATCATATGGATGTTCAACTCCGATCCTTTTAAATGTCTATATATAATGGACAATCTAACTCAAGAAATGACTGTAAGTATTCATGTCACTTGGTTGCATAAAGTAAAAGATTTTGAAAGATAACTCAAGTTATATTGTGACATACATCGGTCGGATAATGTTTCAACATCTATTTTATAAAGTTTCTTGACTTATTAGTTGTTGTTGAATGATAGAACATATAGAGATAAAGTTTATGCTAGCTGACTCATTAATCAAAGACGTGACACCTAAGGTCTTTCATATTATTTTTGTCACTAAGGATGTCTTGGATTAGTGGGAGTCTCTCCTTCGTTATGTTCTAACTTTGGTTTTGACACTTTATTAAAGTTTTCTGCAGAAATGAAGTTTAAGGTTATTATTGTTATAACCGGTTCTGTACCTTTTGTGCAAATATTGAATTTGCAAACTTCAGTTTGATCTCACTAAAGTTTTTAGTTGGACTAGTTGGAAATTGACATGATTTAGAGATCATATTGCATGTAATTTCCATGCCACTCATCCATATCGATCTATGTCATCAAGCACATTGATGTGGTGGTCGTCGGGGTTCCGTCACGTTATACATCAGTGACTAGAGCCGCGGTGGTCCCATTATTAATGTGTGAGGTGGACCATTTAACGACCCATTTTTCGTATTCGTATATTTTATTAAATGTTATTTTATTTATTAATTGGCTTTTATTATTTTAGTGAGCGACGAATAATTATTTAGCCGAGCGTAAGTTATTAGATGCGAGAACCTTTGTTTTGGGCTTAATGGGCGTGAGAGGCAATGGGCCTAAGCCACTTGGGCTTGGTTCATGACTTTTAGGGAGAGGTATTTAAAGAAACCTTGTCATGAGACTTAGCTCATTTCATGACTTTTGTCTTAGAAGCAAGAATAGAGCAAGGGCTAGGGTTTGATCAAGAGAGAAAGCTTGAGCAAGAGAAGGCTAGGAATCATCACCAAACTTAAGGTAAGATATTAGAATTCATGATTCTTGAGTGGCAAGGAGAGGGGAGATTGTCTATGTCTCCATTCCCGAACTCTCCCACTCAATTTCTTTTAGACTTTTGATTAAGCTTTTGTATGTGAGTGTGATGTTCTTCATCATCACTTTGTATGTGTTAATCACTAGCTTGATTTCATGAAAGATATGTATGTGTTTGAATCATGTTTGAAAAGTTTATGAAAGTTGCTTAAAATCCAAGAAATTGGCATGATTTTGATTGTTTGAGGTATTTGGATGTTTGGAAGGGATGATTAATGTTCCTTGATATCATATATGCTTGAAATAGCTGTTTATAAGAATTTATAACATGTTTGAATGAATTTTTGAGCTGATTCAATGTTAAACCGCCTTAGAAAACTCAAGAACAGATATTCTTTCTGGTGTAGTTCGCTAAGCGACCAGGAGTTCGCTGTAGCGAACATGTTCGCTAAAGCTCGCCAATGCTCGCCATGAGCAGGTGATCCCCTGGTGAGGTTCGCGTAGGCTCGCTAAGCCTTCGCTCAGCGAATAGTTCGCTGAAGCTCGCCAATGCTCGCCATGAGCAGGTGACTTCCTGGTGAGGTTCGCCATGTCTCGCTGAGCCTTCGCTCAGCGAAGGCCTCTGTGACAGCAATTTTTGTTAATGTTTGTAAGTGTAATTAGACACTTGTAACATGGTTTAAGGGTATCATTACATGATTGTTGATACATGTTGATACTGTTAATGCTTATTGTTAATCGTTATATGATTGATAAACGTGTATGCAATAAGTTGTAGCTTAAAGTGAGCAATGTGATGTTTTGGCATTAATTTGTAATGTTAAGTGAATGTGTTGGGATTGTGTTCCCGCATTCATAAAAGAGTAGCTTCGAGCTAGAGAATATCATATGGTTGATATGTGTATACATACATGCATTCATGATTGTATGTGAACATTGGAAACTTGGGTTCCAATAACGAAAATGGATTATGTGTCCATAATGAAGCCGAGGATCGGATTAGATGAATCCATGAGTCCAGAGTTGCTATCCAACAGGATATAAAACTGTGTTGGCTTATCCAAGGGAGATAAGATGGTTCGGTAAGTTCCGACATATCCAGCAAGATATAAAACTGTTCTTGGTCCACCGTTGGTGAGACACCTTGGTACCACATGCATTTAGTTATGTCTAGGGATGGCATGACAGTGAATTGATTGGCATTAGATACCTTAGGATAAATGCGCATATATTTGATAAATGGTATGTGACATTATCTGGTTGAATTGTGTTGAACTTTATTAATTGATAATTGTTTAGTGAGATGTTTTGGCGTGAGTTAGAATATGTATGATGTAGTTCGAAAGTGTAAGACCTTTCTTATGCTCGTATGTTATGCGATTATGTTTTCTAACTCTCTGCTTTGTGTTATTTGCTGGACCTTTGGGGGTTCAGATATTCAGGCTGAGGACTGTGCCGACGTTTAGACTGCTGTTTTAGCTGGTTGTTGAAGTATCTTTTGGTGAGGAGACTTAGCATAGATTTCTCCTTTTAGTACTAGCTTTTGACTAGAGGTTGTAAATAGTAAATGCTCTGGTAATGTAACATCGAGTCGGGGATTTCGCTTGGCTTTCATCGTATATCGGTGTTACCTTTTTGATATGCTAGTTCTTGTATAAGTGACATCCTTAGGGATGAATATGGCTTATGTATATATATGCATGCTTGGTTTGATTGAATCCGATGTTGCTTTTCATGTTAAACTTCATGACGCTCTGTGTATATGCTTGTGTTTTAATTACCGCGTGGCACTCTGCCTTTACACTTGTTGAAAAGTTTTTAAAAATACGTTTTTAAGGGTAGTATGGGTTAGGGTGTTACAATAGTGGTATCAGAGCAGGTCGGTTCGTGTGAACCAATTAGGACTTTTCTTTTCCCCGTATGAGCATGTGTAGGGAACACTGTTAGTACTTTCTAACGTCTAGTTGTGATTCGTTTAGGAATCATGGCTGCTGCGAGAACGAATGCCCAGATTGCGGAGGCTTTGGCCGCACTCACCAACATAGTAGTTAGAGATCATCAACCTGGAAGAGAGGTAGAGATGAGGTTGGAACGGTTCATGAAGCAGAAACCGCCAACATTTACCGGAGGTTACAACCCGGATGGAGCTCACAAGTGGCTGGAGGAACTTGAAATAATTTTTGAAGCAATGGATTGTTCCGAGGAAGGGAAGACAACCCTTGGAACATATGTGTTGCGCGAGGAAGCGAACGTGTGGTGGAAGAACGCCAAGTTGAGGCTAGGACCCGGTGGTATGGCTATACCATGGGCAATGTTTAAAAGAGAATTTTTGGTTAAGTATTTTCCTGTTGATGTGAAGAACAAGAAAGTGGTGGAATTCATGGAGTTGAAACAGGGGAATATGACGGTAGCTGACTATGCCGTCAAGTTCGAGACTTTGTGTGCGTTTAGTCCGCATTACAACACTTTGGAAGCGGAGAACGACAAGTGCGTGAAATTCGAGAGTGGCTTACGCCCGGACATTAAACATATGATTGGATTTTCACAGATAAGGGATTTTGCGACCCTTGTGAACAAGAGTAGGATCTGTGATGAAGATGGTAGGGCAAAGGTGAACTACTACAAAGCTGCGAACGACCGAAAAGGGAAAGGACAAGAGCGCGGAAAACCTTATGACAACCGCGGTAAGGGGAATACAAGTGGTGGTAAGAAGCCGGTGAATGGAAATTGTTACAACTGTGGAGAACGGGGTCATATGTCTTATGATTGCCCGAAGAGAGGGGATAGGTGTAAGAATTGTGGAAAGCTGGGCCACAAGACCGAAGCTTGCAGAGGAAAAGTGGTGTGTTTCAACTGTGGAGAGGAAGGCCACAAGAGTCCGACTTGTAAGAAGCCCAAGAAGGTGATGGGCAAGGTGTTTGCTTTGAGTGGAGAGGATGCTAGCCATGAGGACAATCTCATTAGAGGTACGTGTTTCATCTATGACACTCCTTTAATTGCGATTATAGATACGGGAGCGACACATTCTTTTATTTCTTTGGATTGTGCGAAGCGTCTTAGTATTCCTTTAACGGATATGACGGGTAGGATGGAAATAGAAACTCCTGCTAATGGTTCAGTAATTACTCGACAAGTATGTCGTAATTGCCCCGTAACCATTTTTGATAGGCACTTTGGAATGGATTTAGTGTGTATTCCACTTAGTGGTATGGATGTAATTTTTGGTATGAATTGGTTAATGTTCAACCGGATTCATATCAACTGTCGTGAGAAGGCCGTTGTTTTTCCGAAGCCGGAGGAGAACTTGCAATTGATGAGCGGGAAAGAAGTATCGGAAGCGTTGAAAGAACATGCCGAGATGTTCATGATGTTTGCATCATTGAAACTCGAAGGAGGAGCTAAGGTAGAAGAGTTACCGATCGTTTGTGAATTCCCAGATGTGTTTCTGGATGATATATCTGACGTGCCTCCAAAGCGAGAGGTAGAGTTTTCTATCGACCTAGTACCTGGAACTAGCCCGATATCGATGGCGCCGTATCGAATGTCAGCGTCAGAGTTGAATGAGTTGAAGAAGCAACTTGAAGAGCTGCTTAAGAAGAGGTTTGTTCGGCCGAGTGTTTCGCCATGGGGAGCGCCGGTATTGCTTGTAAAGAAGAAAGATGGAAGCATGAGATTGTGTATAGACTATCGTCAGTTGAACAAAGTGACGATCAAGAATAAATATCCACTTCCGAGGATAGATGATTTGATGGATCAACTAGTTGGAGCTTGCGTGTTTAGTAAGATCGATTTGAGATCTGGATACCATCAGATTAGAGTGAAGACGGAAGACATACCTAAGACTGCATTCAGGACGAGGTATGGGCACTACGAGTATTCAGTTATGCCGTTTGGTGTGACCAATGCACCCGGAGTTTTCATGGAGTATATGAACCGAATTTTCCATTCATTTTTTGATAGATTCGTGGTGGTGTTCATCGACGACATTTTGATTTACTCAAAATCCGAGGAAGAGCACGAAGAGCACTTGAGGATTGTTTTGCAAGTCTTGAAGGAGAAGAAGTTGTATGCCAAGTTGTCAAAGTGTGAATTTTGGATGAAAGAGGTGAGTTTCCTAGGGCATATAATTTCAAGTGGAGGAATCGCGGTAGATCCTGCGAAGGTTGACGCTGTGTCACAGTGGGGAACGCCGGAATCTGTTTCAGAGATTAGAAGTTTCCTTGGTTTAGCCGGTTATTATAGAAGATTCATCGAAGGTTTTTCGAAGTTGGCTTTACCGTTAACCAAGTTGACGAGGAAAGATCAAGCGTTTGTTTGGGATGGTATTTGTGAGAAGAGCTTCCAAGAGCTCAAGAGAAGATTGACTACTGCACCCGTGTTGATTTTACCCGATGCCAAAGAGTCGTTCGTCGTGTATTGCGATGCTTCGAAGTTAGAACTTGGCGGAGTGCTTATGCAAGGGGGTAATGTGGTAGCATATGCTTCAAGGCAACTGAAGGTTCACGAGAGGAACTATCCAACGCATGATTTGGAGTTAGCCGCAGTGGTGTTTGCTTTGAAAGTGTGGAGACACTACTTGTATGGATCGAGGTTTGAAGTGTTTAGTGATCACAAGAGTCTGAAATACTTATTCGACCAGAAGGAGTTGAATATGAGGCAATGAAGATGGCTCGAATTCTTAAAGGACTACGACTTTGGATTGAGTTATCACCCCGGAAAAGCCAATGTGGTGGCCGATGCATTAAGTAGGAAAACTTTGCATATGTCATCATTGATGGTGAGAGAGTTAGAGTTGATTGAGGAATTCCGAGACTTGAGTCTTGTGTGTGAGGTTACTTCTTCAAGTGTGAAGCTTGGAATGTTAAAGTTGACGAATCCTTTTCTCGAGGATATTAAAGAACGTCAGAAATCGGATAAGAAATTGATGGAGAAGATGGTACTCATCAATGAAGGCAAGGAGACCAATATCAAGATTGACGAAAGTGGAGTCATGAGATTTCACGGAAGAGTTTGTGTACCGGATGTACCCGAATTGAAAAGAATGATCATGGAAGAAGGTCACAGAAGTGGTTTGAGTATTCATCCTGGACTAACCAAGATGTATCAGGATTTGAGGAAGTTATTTTGGTGGCCGGGAATGAAGAGGCAAATTTTTGAATTTGTTTATTCATGCTTAACTTGTCAGAAATCGAAGATTGAACATCAGAAGCCGTTTGGTTTGTTACAACCAATGTTTATACCAGAATGGAAATGGGATAGCATTGCAATGGATTTTGTGGGAGGTTTACCGAAGACCAAGAAAGGTAACGAGGTGATTTGGGTAGTGGTAGATCGTCTGACGAAGTGTGCTCACTTCATTGCTATCAGGAAAGGTACTTTGGTGCCTAAGTTGGCCGAGATTTATGTGGAGCAGATTGTGAAGCACATGGTATTCCAACAAGTATTATTTCGGATAGAGATCCGAGATTTACTTCTAGATTTTGGGAAAGCTTGCAAGAAGCTTTAGGAACGAAGTTGAGGTTGAGTTCAGCTTATCATCCTCAGACAGATGGTCAGTCGGAGAGGACGATACAATCCTTAGAGGATTTGTTGAGGGCTTGTGTTTTGGAGCAAAACGTGAATTGGGATTCTTGTTTGCCGTTGGTAGAGTTTACATACAACAACAGTTACCATTCTAGTATCGGAATGGCACCGTTTGAGGCTTTGTATGGGAGAAGGTGTAGGACACCTCTGTGTTGGTATGAAACTGGAGAAGGTGCAATTCTTGGACCAGAGATTGTACAAGAAACAACGGAGAAGATTCGGATGATTCGTGAGAAGATGAAAGCGTCTCAGAGTCGACAGAAGAGTTATCATGATAAGAGGAGGAAGGACATTGAATTCCAAGAGGGGGATCATGTATTCCTACGAGTTACATCGACTACTGGAGTAGGACGTGCGTTGAAGTCAAGGAAGTTAACATCGAGGTTTATTGGGCCGTTTGAGATTTTGAAGCGAGTTGGAAAAGTTGCGTATAGGATTGCATTACCGCCATCATTGGCGAATTTGCACGATGTTTTCCATGTATCACAGTTGCGCAAGTATGTGTCTGATCCGACACACGTGATTGAATCGGACGATGTTCAAGTGAGGGATAACTTGACCATCGAGACTGTGCCTTTGAGAATCGAAGGAAGAGAAGTGAAGAGGTTGAGAAACAAAGAGATTGCATCCGTGAAAGTCGTGTGGGGAGGACCGGCTGGTGAGAATGCAACGTGGGAGTTGGAAAGCAAGATGAGAGATTCTTATCCCGATCTGTTTCTAGGTAATTTCGAGGGCGAAATTCTTTTAAGGGGGTAGGATTGTAACGACCCATTTTTCGTATTCGTATATTTTATTAAATGTTATTTTATTTATTAATTGGCTTTTATTATTTTAGTGAGCGACGAATAATTATTTAGCCGAGCGTAAGTTATTAGACGCGAGAACCTTTGTTTTGGGCTTAATGGGCGTGAGAGGCAATGGGCCTAAGCCACTTGGGCTTGGTTCATGACTTTTAGGGAGAGGTATTTAAAGAAACCTTGTCATGAGACTTAGCTCATTTCATGACTTTTGTCTTAGAAGCAAGAATAGAGCAAGGGCTAGGGTTTGATCAAGAGAGAAAGCTTGAGCAAGAGAAGGCTAGGAATCATCACCAAACTTAAGGTAAGAGATTAGAATTCATGATTCTTGAGTGGCAAGGAGAGGGGAGATTGTCTATGTCTCCATTCCCGAACTCTCCCACTCAATTTCTTTTAGACTTTTGATTAAGCTTTTGTATGTGAGTGTGATGTTCTTCATCATCACTTTGTATGTGTTAATCACTAGCTTGATTTCATGAAAGATATGTATGTGTTTGAATCATGTTTGAAAAGTTTATGAAAGTTGCTTAAAATCCAAGAAATTGGCATGATTTTGATTGTTTGAGGTATTTGGATGTTTGGAAGGGATGATTAATGTTCCTTGATATCATATATGCTTGAAATAGCTGTTTATAAGAATTTATAACATGTTTGAATGAATTTTTGAGCTGATTCAATGTTAAACCGCCTTAGAAAACTCAAGAACAGATATTCTTTCTGGTGTAGTTCGCTAAGCGACCAGGAGTTCGCTGTAGCGAACATGTTCGCTGAAGCTCGCCAATGCTCGCCATGAGCAGGTGATCCCCTGGTGAGGTTCGCGTAGGCTCGCTAAGCCTTCGCTCAGCGAATAGTTCGCTGAAGCTCGCCAATGCTCGCCATGAGCAGGTGACTTCCTGGTGAGGTTCGCCATGTCTCGCTGAGCCTTCGCTCAGCGAAGGCCTCTGTGACAACAATTTTTGTTAATGTTTGTAAGTGTAATTAGACACTTGTAACATGGTTTAAGGGTATCATTACATGATTGTTGATACATGTTGATACTGTTAATGCTTATTGTTAATCGTTATATGATTGATAAACGTGTATGCAATAAGTTGTAGCTTAAAGTGAGCAATGTGATGTTTTGGCATTAATTTGTAATGTTAAGTGAATGTGTTAGGATTGTGTTCCCGCATTCATAAAAGAGTAGCTTCGAGCTAGAGAATATCATATGGTTGATATGTGTATACATACATGCATTCATGATTGTATGTGAACATTGGAAACTTGGGTTCCAATAACGAAAATGGATTATGTGTCCATAATGAAGCCGAGGATCGGATTAGATGAATCCATGAGTCCAGAGTTGCTATCCAACAGGATATAAAACTGTGTTGGCTTATCCAAGGGAGATAAGATGGTTCGGTAAGTTCCGACATATCCAGCAAGATATAAAACTGTTCTTGGTCCACCGTTGGTGAGACACCTTGGTACCACATGCATTTAGTTATGTCTAGGGATGGCATGACAGTGAATTGATTGGCATTAGATACCTTAGGGTAAATGCGCATATATTTGATAAATGGTATGTGACATTATCTGGTTGAATTGTGTTGAACTTTATTAATTGATAATTGTTTAGTGAGATGTTTTGGCGTGAGTTAGAATATGTATGATGTAGTTCGAAAGTGTAAGACCTTTCTTATGCTCGTATGTTATGCGATTATGTTTTCTAACTCTCTGCTTTGTGTTATTTGCTGGACCTTTGGGGGTTCAGATATTCAGGCTGAGGACTGTGCCGACGTTTAGACTGCTGTTTTAGCTGGTTGTTGAAGTATCTTTTGGTGAGAAGACTTAGCATAGATTTCTCCTTTTAGTACTAGCTTTTGACTAGAGGTTGTAAATAGTAAATGCTCTGGTAATGTAACATCGAGTCTGGGATTTCGCTTGGCTTTCATCGTATATCGGTGTTACCTTTTTGATATGCTAGTTCTTGTATAAGTGACATCCTTAGGGATGAATATGGCTTATGTATATATATGCATGCTTGGTTTGATTGAATCCGCTGTTGCTTTTCATGTTAAACTTCATGACGCTCTGTGTATATGCTTGTGTTTTAATTACCGCGTGGCACTCTGCCTTTACACTTGTTGAAAAGTTTTTAAAATTACGTTTTTAAGGGTAGTATGGGTTAGGGTGTTACAGACCGGATTGTAAAGTTGAAATCTAAAAGATAAATAACATTCAGAGCGCGCCTAAAGAACTATGATATAATTATCAATATACATTGCCCAAGTGGGAGATTGTTGGAATATTTTATATTCCAATAATTGTTATGTGGGCATTTATATTTAAATTAATTATATTAGCTATTTATCATAATAAGAGCCTTAGTTGATAAGTGATCAGATAAAGTTAAAAGGCTGAATGGATTTCTATTAAGATATTAATTAATGAACTAATTAGTGGATATGGACGAAAATATGAGTGGATGCCAGGATGGCCAATTCCGGAATAATGGGAACCCTAATTGGCCATCACACTATATATAGGCTATGGTCCCCAATATACCGTACACAAGCAAATAACCTCTTCTCCCCATCTGAAGAGAATTCAAGGCATAAGGAGTACCGGTTGAGGAAGAACGACACTAGCCAACGGATACTTGTCGTCCGTCTCTCTCTTTACGTTTCAGGATCGGTTTGTTCTACGTCTATCTAACGGTTCATCTACTCAGGTATTCTTATAATCCTTATAAATCAACATGTCGTAGATCCTGTTTTATATACATGCTCATATGTTTGTTTGGCTTCCGCACTAAAGTAAGATTATGAATTTAATCTGAAATTCTGGTATCACTAGAATGATGTTGCCTAAGATGTTCCAACAACTACTTTATGATTAACGTTGTTTCTATTGTTGGCACATCTTATATAACATATAAAAACTGACAGAAAATAAATAAATGACACAAGTAATTGTTAACCCAGTTCAGCCAACTGCCTACTCTGGGGGATACCAATCCAGGAAGGAAATCCACTAATAGCTCTAGTTACTAAGACCTCCACCAAACCCTAGGATTTACGCCTTAAACTAAGACCTCCAGCAAACCCTTGGTTTACGCCTTATAACCTCGACACTACTCATGCAACTTCTGCCTAGGAACTCCTAGACATGAGATCCCATCTCACTTCCACTCACACAACACAACCTGTGTTGATTATACAATGTTAGGAAAGATGTGGCGACAACTTGCCAAGACAACACTTCACTTTTGCTTAAAAGCTTCAAGTGAATCACACACGGTAAATGTAACACCCCGAACTAACTACCCTTAAAAACGTGATCTTAAAAACTTTTCAAAGATAAGTAGCCGGAGCGCTACGGAAAACATTTTATAAAACGATCGTGCACGTGACACGAAACGTCGCAGCGGAAAACATTTTAATAAAGGATTTTCAAAGCAATGAACAAAGTAGTTCAAAAGATAATTCATTTACATAAAACATAAGTTAAGATGTTCGCATCGATATACGACGGAATACAAACGATCCCCGACTCGATGTTACAAAATACCAGAGCACTAATATACATCACAACCCAACTAAGCTTAACAAAACTATACAAAGGTAGCCTACACTAGCTCCTCACCAAAAGTGCTCCACACCAAAACGATCTACAGCTAAAGCTCGTCGAAAACCTCGACCTGAATACCTGAACCCCCAAAGGTCCAGCACATAACAAATAGGTAGAGAGTTAGTAAACATAATCACATACATACGAATATAGAAACGCACCTATATTCAACCTATCACGTATTACTAACTCACACACATGCCTCAATAAGCAATACACCAGATAACACATAACACAATTACACAACCAGATAGTTTCACGTCGTCTCGGACAACACAAAGAACTCACATAACACATAACACATAATTGCACATTTACTCAAATGCGACTAATGCCAAACATTCAATGTCATGCCAACCTAGACACGACTAATGCATGTGGTACCATCTTCTTTATCAAGGAACTTACCATTGATATTCTTCTTTATTGGACAAGTCCAATATCCTTCTTTATCAGACAAGTCTGATATCCCTAAATAATGCATGAGTTTATGAATGCCATGCATTTACCAAACATATGATAATCACTTAGCACGAAGCTACCGCTCACTACATGGATAACATAATCCATTAAACTTCTTTATCAGACAAACTGATATTCTTCTTTATCGGACAACCCGATATACAAAAATACATATACTTCTTTGACATTTTATATAAATGCCATCACACAACACAATTATTAAACATATAATAATTCCAAACCAAAGCAAAACCAAATACATGGATATACACACTTTACAAACATCAGCAAAAATAGCTGTCACTGAGGCCTTCGCTAAGCGAGGGCTTAGCGAGACATGGCGAACCTCACCAGGAAGTCACCTGCTCATGGCGAGCATTGGCGAGCTTCAGTGAACATGTTCGCTACAGCGAACTACTGGTCGCTTAGCGAACTACACCAGAAAAATATCTGTTCTTGAGTTTCAATAAGGCGGTTTAACCTTGAATCCACTCAAAAATACATCTAGACATGTTATAAATTCTTATAAACAGCTAATTCAAGCATATATGGTATCAAGGAACATTAATCATCCCTTCCAAACATCCAAATACATCAAACAATCAAAATCATGTCAATTTCTTGCAAAATAAGCAAAGTTGCATAAACATGCAAAACCATCATCAAACATATACATATTCCCTCCTAGATGTTCATTAAGCATACTAAGATGAAAAGACATGTTTATGATAAAGAAACTTCACCCAAACCCCAAAGAAATTGGGTGAGAGAGTTTGGGAATGGAGGCTAGACACCTCCCCTCTCTTGGATCACCCAAGCTTATGCTTAACCACTCTCACCTTAGATTGAATGATGATTCTTGGCCTCTAAACCTCTTCTCCTTGCTCGTGTTCTTCTCCTTGCTCTCCTAGGGTTTGCTCTTGCTTCTAAGCTCACAAACTCTAACTTCTCATGAAAAATGAATTGTGATACTATTCCTTAGTTTGACTTGCTACTTATACCACTCTCTATTGGTCATGAACCAAGCCCAATTGGCTTAGGCCCATTAAGCTCTATCACACGCCCCAAGCCCACTAACATGGCAAAGGTTTCGCTCACAAACTTACGTTCGCGATAAATAATTATAGGTCGCGTAAATAAATATTTAACACTAACCCAAAATATATGCAAATATATAAAATATCGATTTACTAAAAATCGGGTCGTTACAACTCTACCCCCCTTAAAAGAATTTCGCCCTCGAAATTACCTAAGAGATAAAACAGAGAACGAACCCTCAACGCGGCATCTTCGGTTTCTTGCATACCGGACTCTTGTGACCTTCCTCGCCACAATTGAAACAAAACACTTTCACCCGACAAGCATCGGCCTTGTGCCCAAACTGTCCACAATTGAAACACTTGTCGCTTTTCCTCGGGCAATCATATGACATATGACCCCGCTCTCCACATTTGTAACAACTTCCACTTCCTTGCTTCTTCTTTCCACTTCCATTGCCCTTGTTCTCATACGGCTTACCACGATCCAAACCTTTTCCTTTCCTATCATTCAGAACCTTATAGTAGTTGGTCTTGGCTTTGCTATCTTCATCACATATCCTTGCCTTGGTCATAAGGGTCGGAAAATCCCTGATTTCAGAAAATCCAATCAAAAGCTTGATATCCGGACGAAGTCCACTCTCGAACTTGACACACTTATCCTCTTCGGCTTCCACCGTGTTGTAGTGTGGACTAAACACACACAAAGCTTCAAACTTAGCCGAATACTCGGCGACCGATAAATTTCCTTGCTTGAGCTCCATGAACTCGATCACTTTCTTATTCTTCACATCAGCCGGAAAATACTTCCTTAAAAATTCCCTTTTGAAAGTTTCCCAAACGATAGCAACACCGTCCACTCCTATCCTGAGTCTCACATTCCTCCACCAAACGATTGCCTCCTCTCTAAGGGCATAAGTTCCCAAAGTAGTCTTGTTCTCCTCAGAACAACTCATTGCTTCAAAGATGATCTCAACCTCGTCTAACCACTTGATAGCCCCCTCCGGGTTATAGCCTCCGGTAAACAGAGTTGGTTTATGCGACATAAACCTTTCCAATCTTTTCTCACTATCCCTTCCCGGGTCATTATCCCTTACCACCAATGTAGTCAAAGCAGTCAAAGCTTGTGCAATCTGAGCGTTGGTCCTAGCAGCAGCCATGATTCCTGAACGAATCACAACTCGACGTTAGAATGTATTAACAGTGTACCCAACACATGCTTCATACAAGAGAAAGAAAATCCTAATGGCTCACATGAACCGACCTGCTCTGATACCACTATTTGTAACACCCCGAACTAACTACCCTTAAAAACGTGATCTTAAAAACTTTTCAAAGATAAGTAGCCGGAGCGCTACGGAAAACATTTTATAAAACGATCGTGCACGTGACACGAAACGTCGCAGCGGAAAACATTTTAATAAAGGATTTTCAAAGCAATGAACAAAGTAGTTCAAAAGATAATTCATTTACATAAAACATAAGTTAAGATGTTCGCATCGATATACGACGGAATACAAACGATCCCCGACTCGATGTTACAAAATACCAGAGCACTAATATACATCACAACCCAACTAAGCTTAACAAAACTATACAAAGGTAGCCTACACTAGCTCCTCACCAAAAGTGCACCACACCAAAACGATCTACAGCTAAAGCTCGTCGAAAACCTCGACCTGAATACCTGAACCCCCAAAGGTCCAGCACATAACAAATAGGTAGAGAGTTAGTAAACATAATCACATACATACGAATATAGAAACGCACCTATATTCAACCTATCACGTATTACTAACTCACACACATGCCTCAATAAGCAATACACCAGATAACACATAACACAATTACACAACCAGATAGTTTCACGTCGTCTCGGACAACACAAAGAACTCACATAACACATAACACATAATTGCACATTTACTCAAATGCGACTAATGCCAAACATTCAATGTCATGCCAACCTAGACACGACTAATGCATGTGGTACCATCTTCTTTATCAAGGAACTTACCATTGATATTCTTCTTTATTGGACAAGTCCAATATCCTTCTTTATCAGACAAGTCTGATATCCCTAAATAATGCATGAGTTTATGAATGCCATGCATTTACCAAACATATGATAATCACTTAGCACGAAGCTACCGCTCACTACATGGATAACATAATCCATTAAACTTCTTTATCAGACAAACTGATATTCTTCTTTATCGGACAACCCGATATACAAAAATACATATACTTCTTTGACATTTTATATAAATGCCATCACACAACACAATTATTAAACATATAATAATTCCAAACCAAAGCAAAACCAAATACATGGATATACACACTTTACAAACATCAGCAAAAATAGCTGTCACTGAGGCCTTCGCTAAGCGAGGGCTTAGCGAGACATGGCGAACCTCACCAGGAAGTCACCTGCTCATGGCGAGCATTGGCGAGCTTCAGCGAACATGTTCGCTACAGCGAACTACTGGTCGCTTAGCGAACTACACCAGAAAAATATCTGTTCTTGAGTTTCAATAAGGCGGTTTAACCTTGAATCCACTCAAAAATACATCTAGACATGTTATAAATTCTTATAAACAGCTAATTCAAGCATATATGGTATCAAGGAACATTAATCATCCCTTCCAAACATCCAAATACATCAAACAATCAAAATCATGTCAATTTCTTGCAAAATAAGCAAAGTTGCATAAACATGCAAAACCATCATCAAACATATACATATTCCCTCCTAGATGTTCATTAAGCATACTAAGATGAAAAGACATGTTTATGATAAAGAAACTTCACCCAAACCCCAAAGAAATTGGGTGAGAGAGTTTGGGAATGGAGGCTAGACACCTCCCCTCTCTTGGATCACCCAAGCTTATGCTTAACCACTCTCACCTTAGATTGAATGATGATTCTTGGCCTCTAAACCTCTTCTCCTTGCTCGTGTTCTTCTCCTTGCTCTCCTAGGGTTTGCTCTTGCTTCTAAGCTCACAAACTCTAACTTCTCATGAAAAATGAATTGTGATACTATTCCTTAGTTTGACTTGCTACTTATACCACTCTCTATCGGTCATGAACCAAGCCCAATTGGCTTAGGCCCATTAAGCTCTATCACACGCCCCAAGCCCACTAACATGGCAAAGGTTTCGCTCACAAACTTACGTTCGCGATAAATAATTATAGGTCGCGTAAATAAATATTTAACACTAACCCAAAATATATGCAAATATATAAAATATCGATTTACTAAAAATCGGGTCGTTACAGTAAACTCCGTACTTCAAAGCTTAGGAGTCACCTTAAAATAATAAACTTACTTCTTAACTCGTGTTATAGAATCCACAAGCAAGAATTACAATCAAACAATAAAATACTCAACAAAGACTCAATATGTGTAACTAATATTTTTCAATGAGATACATAGTCTTGAGCTTGGTCTTCGTATATATAATGATTAGGCACGCTCCTCTTTCTTCACAAATGCTCAGACGCTCCTTGAGAATCATAAAGGATGATCTGATACTTTTTCAATCTTCATTAAGGATATATCAAGACTTTCCAAAAGTGTTTAAAGGACTTTATAAGATAGGATAAGTCATCCAGCTATTCCATTAAGTTTGTCTTATCCTTAAAGCTCCTGATCAGATCAAATCTTCATTGAGCGTGCTCTTTAAGTGGATTTCCATATATAGCAGATGCTCTCATAAATGCGCGAGATTTCCTTGAATAAATATGATGTTGTAACATGTTTTCCAACATCTTGTTAGTATATTTGTTTTAGCAAAATTAAGCCAATTCAAATATCCAACATAATCTTTATTATTGAGCATGATTTATGTGATTAATATTAATTTAAAACTCTTACATATTTCACCAGTAAGTTACCGGTGCAGTTGGTCTCATAGCTAATACCTTTCAGGATACAACAATTACTTCTTGCTAGCACTACACGTGAATTAGCAAGGTTTCAACGAACTACTTTTGGATGCTAAATGAACTTATATTATATTATTTACACACATTGTTTTCTTTCTCTCTAACTCACGGTTTCTATTTTCTTCTCCTAAGCCCAGCTAAGCTTATTTCCTCTATATGGACATGATTATCTTCTTATAAACCAAGTTAATGTTGCAAATTTAATTATTATACAAAGAATAACCGATAAATCCTATTAATCAGGATTTTTTATGGCACTAATTAGTAGCAACTAATAACAACGGCTAATGACTAAGCAACCAGCTTATCAAAAAAAAAAAAAATGACTAAGCAACCATTTAATTAGGAAACATGTAAATAATGAGTAATAATATTAATAATTATTAGAATTTGGGAGGTCTATACTCAACCACAAAAGTTAGCTTCAGAATTGAAATTTGTACTATACTTATAGAGGCTATCTATATCATATATCTAGCCAATGTGGGACTTCTAACATCCCCTAACGTTTAGGACTTAACAAGCTGGAACGTGAAATCAACAATAATGGGTGGCCCAAATATGGGAGGTCTTCACAACAAACAACAATTGGATTTAGGATATGCTCTGATACCATATTTAAATTTGGGAGGCATATAGTCAACCACAAAAGCTAGCTTCAGAGCTAAGGTTTGCACTACACTTATAAATGTTATCTATGTCATATCTCTAGCCAATGTTGAACTTCAAACAATAATAAATATATATAAATTAACTTTAAAATAAATTATTATATAAAATATCCTACAATTAGTTCACATGTGAATTTACAAAAATCTCACGTTTCTTTGTTATTTTTTTCGGTGCGCATGGATATATTGTTTTTTTAATAAGTAGAGTTAACTATTAGTATTATAATGTTATGTTTTTTTTTTTCTTTGTTAGAATTTGAGCCCTGGATTTCATATTTCTTAACCCTTAGCTTAAGTAGCTTAATCAGTTGAACTACTCATCTCATCTCCACATAGATATATTGCTGATGTAAATCATGCAGTAGTGTACTAGTAATGCATTTTGTGAGAGAATAACTTTTTTTGGACAGAGATTGAAGATATATTTTTAACAAAAATAATAAATTGGGTTGTTTTGTGTCAGGATCCAAATCTCTTTGGGAATAGCAGGAAATAGGAAATACAAACTACGGTGAATATTAACAGAGGAGGTGAAGTGGAAGAAATAGTCACAAGAAAGGGGGGGTTTGAATTGTGACCCTTTTAAAATTAATCCTGCACTCTACAAAATTAATCTCAAGTGTATACTTGGATAAATGTTAGTGGAATATAAAACAGCTTGTTCTGAGAATGTTCTCTGCTGCGTGAGCTTGTTCTGAGAATGTTCTCTGCTGCGTGAGAATTCAAAGTGAATGTAGATTAAGTGGTTTGTGTGATGTGTGTTTGCAGTAAATAAATAGTTAAAGGTAAGAGAGATTCACACACAAAAATTATACTGGTTCACCCAAATCCTGGGCTATAGTCCAGTCCCCACGCCTGTGAGTTTTCCACTATGATCTCGAGATACTACCGATCTCAAATACAAATCTTCTTTGATCTAAACCACGATCAGAAACCTCCAATCCCTACAAGCTTGATCTACCTCAACCTTACAGAGGTGTCACTCAATCAATAGTTACGTATTGACTTGAGCCAATCTTCTTTTTACAAAGGGAAGTTGTTCTGGATCTAAGCTTATACAAAAACTCAAAACTAGTTTGAGAAGCTTATACAAAATACACTCAATACACTCAGTAATATTGTGATCCAATAGGTTGATAGAGAGCTGGAGTGTGAGTGGTAAAATTGAGAGACAAAGATATAACCACTTAAAAGTGGGTTATGTTGAAAAGTGGTCTCTTGAGAAATTTGCTTGTAGAAACTCAAAGGTTGTTTGAGAAGCAAATAGAAACACTCAATAAACTCAGAATATGATGTAAATGAAGAGCCTGAGTTTGAGTGATGAAAGAAGAGCTTTAGGACTTGTAGACAAAAACAAGTATTTGATGATTTGTAGCTTGAACTCTTGCTCTTTCTCTTGGATTTGCTTGCCTTTTATAGATGCTTGCTTGAGGTTGAAGCTTTGCCTTCAAGTATATCAGTTAGAGGGCAAAAAAGAGCTGTTACTCAATGCTCCACAAGCAGCAGACAACTTCTGCATATTTGACAGGTTCTCTGTTCAGTCTTGGAACAGTCTTGAACTTCATTTTGCTTTGATCCACAAGAGCCAAATATGTGTGAGCTGTAAGCAAGTACAAATGAGTTGTTTCCTGCATCCTTCCAATGTCAGAGGTCAGATATAGCCGTTTGGAACCTCAGTAAAAGGACTCATGACAGTTGGAGATGGTTTTGCAAAACTGTGTGCAGGAACGTTCTTGAATCAGTCTTGAACCAGTCTTGATTTCCATTTGGCTTTGATCCATAAGATCCAAATGTGTGTGAGCTGTTACCAAGTACATATGAGTTGTTTCTTACTTCCTTCCACTGTCATGTATCAGATATAGCCGTTTGGATGCTCAGAAAAGGACTTATGACAGTTGGAAATGGTTTTGAAAAACTGTGTGCAGGATCAGTCTTGCATCAGTCTTGAAACAGTCTTGACTGCACCAGCCAATTGTGATGAACCTTCATCCTTCCTTCCTTGTGATGTGCAGCTGTTCAAATAGGCTTGAGGACACTTCAGAGATAGCATTAGCTTGGGAATAAACCAGCTGGATTAGTACAAAGGCATGTGAGACAAAAATGTACTTGTATGACAACACCATTGAAGAATGTTCCAACATAGTCATTTTGCAAGTACATCACAACTCATAGTTCATAATGTGTTGTTGCAATCTGATTGGCCTATGATATATGATCAGGTATTTTCATTGGATGATCAATACCATAAAAGATCAAACTTATAATTCATTGCATGAATTATGACTAGGAAAGGTATATGCTCATTTTCCATCAAAAGTGTTGATCCAAAAAGATATTATCTTCTGTAGAGATTTGATCCATATTTCCTTTGTAAAGTGCTAATTTGTTTTGTCCAAAGTTGACTTATAAAATCAGAAAGCACTTAATCCAAAATGTGCTTATATTCAAAAGTGCAGTCTGTCTGTTAAGAATGTTCTCAGATCATTCTTGAAACAGTATCTCAAGATTTTCTTAAAGAGGGATCTTCATGTTGCTGCAAAACTTTCCACAATTCCTCTTGATGTTTTGCACACATTGTTGCTTGTTCTAGCTTAGACAATGATTGAAACTTTTATGCCTTGTGGTGCATAAGCTCCTTTGTAAATTCATGGAAAATCATTCTTAGATCATTCTTGTCTTGAGAAGCTAAGATGAAACTTTGAGTAGGTTTTGAAGATCTTCAACATATGCATAATTTCCATTGATGTTAATTGTAGTAGTAAATCCTCAAAGCATGTAACAAAACTCAATGTGAGTTTTGACATGATAACATCAAATATGTTCTTGTGTAGCTTGTGATGCAAGTATTTCCATCAACTATGATCTTCATATTCTTCCTTGAATCTTTAAGCTCATTGTGAACCTTGTGGTGATGAGGAAGACTATTAACCATGAAACTTGCTTTCTTGTTTGAATCTTCAAATGAAACTTCTTATGATTCAAACAACATCCTTTAAAAATCTTCATGAAGCTTGTGATGCTATTGTTATGATCATCTGATGCTACTTTGATTCTTTCATTGCTTGAGTATATAAAATGCACTTGTTGATGTGAGTGGCTTCTAGATTGTCCACTTTTGTCATTACCTATCTTTCAACAAAAACTCAAGTGCAAACATCAGTAGATCACCATTCATAAAACTTAACATTTATTCCATAAGGTTTGTTGTCATTAAAACACTAAAATGGATTTTGCCTCAACAATCTCCCCCTTTTTGATGATGACAAACCTTTTGAATAAATCTTATATTTTATGGATGGAAATAATAACAAATGCAAGAATGTTCGTAGATATGCAATTAAGCTCCCCCTAAACACATGCAAGGGTTTAATTCTTATCATTCTAATTAAACTCCCCCTAAATACATGCAAGAGGTTAATTCATAACATTCTTCATTAATTAGTTTCATCTAACATTTCTCTCCCATCATATATATCTCTCCCCCTTTTGTCATCTATCAAAAAGTATTGGGGGTAATGATAGGATTCAAATTAAGAAACATTGCATACATAGAGCATGAAGTTGAGAAGTTCATTCATATATCAAACTTATCAAGTTTGCATTTAAACATTAAAGCACATAGCATGTATGATCATCAATAATCATTTTAATCAAATATTGCAATCACAACATGAATAATGGTTAAATCACATGTAAACATATTTGATTTTAAAAGATAATGTTATACATTCTCAATTTAAAAAAAAGAATTTTGACCTCAAAGATATTGCAAGTTCTAAAGAAACAAAATTTCTCAAAATTTAGAAAAACTCCCCCTAAATCTTATGAGATGAATATTCTCTAAAAGTTTCAAAATAATTTGGGTAGAGGTAACTTTTTTCTTTTAAAACATGATCATTCCAAAAAATGATGGAGAAGACTATGTTGTGGTCATTTTATCAATAAAATATAATTTAAAATTGTCCTAAAACTTTGAAATTAGAGAGAAAATTGCGCATATGAAAAACTTTGAAATCAGAGTAAATTGACAATATCTCAAAAATAAATTTCTCTCTTTTCCAAATACTTCTATGATGAAGATGTTTCCTTTTTATAGCAAAATATTCAATAGCGCACTTGTGTAAAAACATCTGATCACATTTCTATCATAACACATAAGTGTAGAAAAAAAATACTTTTATATGTTAATAAGAAGTCAAATATTATTCTTAGACCAAATTCTTAGACAATGTGCAAGAACTATTATTCTTAGACCAAATTTTAATTTTATGGAGAGTAGACACACAAATTATTCTCATGAAGACCAATCATATGTTCTCTTGTTAAAATCCTTCAAATAATAAATCCAACAAAAAATGGATATTCATTTAAAACCTTTGAAGGAGGATCTTTTACATAAGTCATAACAAAATCTCAATTTTTGAGAAGCCATGTTCAAAAAGTTCTACTTAATCATCAATTAAGCAAACTATAGGCTAATAGAAAAAACTTTAAATTGGATTCATCCAAAGTTTTAAATTGAGAGCGGTGCACATATAAAAGACTTATAGAAAAAAATGTGTTTTCATAAAAAAAGTATACTATAAGCCGGACTTATGTAAAAACAAATATGACATATAATGGTTTATCAAAATTATGAGTTTTATGTCATTTTTCTTGTTCTAAAAGTTTTGGTCTATCATGAAGGATAATTAAGAGACTAACTCAAAAAATTATTCATTGATCATTAAGGATAATTTTTCATTAAGCACATAACATGACTTGTATTTTAAAAATATTTATCAACAATGTGATCATGAACTTTTAAAATATTTATCACGAGATCATGAAAATAAATTAAGACAAGTGTTAATTTAAAATAAAATTGTCTTTTGGTATGTCAAAATAAAATTGATCATTGAAAAATGTGACTAAGACATATGGAGAAAATCTAACTTGATAAAATAACCCATAACAAAAACTTTGATAGCAATATGAGTATAACATTTTTGAAAATGTATTGCTTACAAAGGTGTAGAAAGATGATTTTGCACAGCAACAATGTTCATTCATTTAACACTTAACATGATATTTTGAAAGAGATTATTTTCCATTGTATGAACAAAAATCATGAAAAAGTGTAAGAACAAAGAGTGCATTAAAGATATGAATTATGCATATGCACATACTAGTCATTAACAAACAATGATATGCAATTTAAGCTTTTAAGGTCATATACAGAAAATTTCACACTAAATTCTAGATTTCAAGATCATCAAATCAATCACATAATAATATTGCATAAATGTATTCAAGCTTAATATAATGCAAATGTTATAAGATCTAGAATTTTGTGTACCTTATATAATGGATTTCTTCATTTGAGATTCAATGATGGGAGCATCTTCAATTGTTTGAAATTTCACCACATGCTCGTCATTGTAAATATAAGACACTTGGTTGACGGTTGAGGAAAAAAGTTTTATCTTTTAGAGCATTCTCCAATGTTGAGTAAATTCATCATCTCTCAAGTATCTTTTCACTTGTTGACTTGGAAGGAAGAACGTTCTGAGATTAATCTACTGGATCCAGCACAGTATAAAGTAACTCATCCAAGTTGCTCTATTTTTCAAGGTCCTCTCTTCCCATTTTAGAATGCTTAGACCTGATGTTTTCTTCATCTCAAACTGGTGCAGCGGATGTAGAGAATACGAGAACAAATATTCTGGGGTTTTTTGGGATTGGTATTTTGAGCAATTTTTGTTTAGGAATTCAGAGCTAAAAATTGAATCAAAATATCTTTGATAGTGATTCTCAGATGGGAAAAACAAAGAGTTGCCAAAAGGATGAGGTATGGTTGAAAATTTCCAAGAACTCTTGTAGTAACTTTGTGAAGGAGTGGGATCAACACCAATATACTTGAGTCAAAATGCAGCGATGCATGCATCAAGGTCCGCAAAGGGAATGAACTTAGACTAAGATCCAGTACCCTTAGTGAGAGATCATTTGCCTTTGGAAGTTGTTATCATAACAGCAAGAACGTTCTCAGATTGTACTCCTTGAAAAACTCAGCTTCAACAAATGTTTTGAAAAAGCTTTTGTTTCCAGGTTTGGCTTCAACATCAATTATCTCATGTAATGAATGTTTTTATATTAAAGGTGGTGCTGACATAAAGATCTTTTCCTTAAGATCAAATTTGTAGGTATGAAAAATCTCGGTGAAGATCATCCCATAAGGAAGAATAAATTTTTCAACCTCTTCTTTTCTTTGCTTCCTTTTCTTGGAAATACAAAATGTTGGAACATGTTGTGAAACACGTTGTATTTGATGAGAGAGATTTTTCCATTTAAGTACCATATGCATTGATGTCTCCATGATTAAATCATTTATTCACAATTTCAAAGTGGTGTACCAATACCATTTGTTCATTCCAATGAAAAAAGTTCTTATAATTGAGAGATATGATCTTATGATATTTTGTTGTCATTCATCATCAACACTATTATCAATGTTTCTCTTATTATAAAAAATAATATGCATGTTTTTGCTGAAATTCTAAATCAAGAAAATCAAGTGAAATATCATTTTCTTCAAAGAATGTTTTGATATATGGTTTTTCATAATTTCCCCATGATCACTACTTACATAAAATAACTTTTGAGCTTTTAAAATTTAAACCATTTTTTCAAAGAACATAAAAGTCTTTAAAGAAATCATTCTCATGTTTTAAGAATAAATCTCAGATGAATATTTAAATAAATCATCAAGTATTACACAGTCATAATACTTGTAGTTTTGACAAAAGCAAACTAGTAAGTAGTAATTCAAGATGTTTTTGATTGAAATTGTATTTTTGAAATGAAGACTGCTCTTGACACAATACACACAAGTTTCACAAAATTTATCTTATTCAAAACCAATTTTTTTAACAGATATCTAACTAGATCAAAATTTGGGCAAATATGCAATAGTTTTCATACTTACTTGATAAGCATTTTTATGCCAAAAACATTTCTTTTCAAAAGACTTTAAAACATGATTTGGTTTAGAATTCACTTAAGTATTAAACATAAAGATTTTAAAAATAAAAATCATGACCATGAGGATGAATATGAAATAACCGCAATTCCAATTTTGAAAATTTAAAGAAGTTATATGTTAAGCAAAATCATTTTACTCATGATACATGTACCTCTGGTTTGATCTTTGTCAATGATTTCAAAGGTTGCAAATTCACCATTCCTCCTTTTTTTAAATGTGAGGAAATATTGTCTTTCTAAAATCATATTCCTTAAGCATCAATTTCCCAAGCCTCAAGGCTTTTTCTTGATTGCTTAAAGACATTCCTGCAACACAAGTTAATAATGATTTTGGTACCCATAGTGATTTGGGTCCTTGGAGGTTAGTGTTGTTCCTCTTATAAGATTTCTTCTTATGATAATAAGTTGATCTCTTATAGGAAGATTTGGAATAAAAATGCATTTTCAGAACATTCTGAGACTGTTCTTGTTTCTGAAGAGAGTGTTCTTTTCTTTTGAATTTTTTCTTAAAACAAAAGGATTCAATATGACCATATTTGGAACAATATGAGCATTTGTATCTTTGTATTCTTTGATCTTTATGAGGAACAAAACAATCTTCAAAGGACTTTTGTTTTTGAAAAGTTCTACAACCTAAACTAGTTTTGTCAAAAATTACTACTTGTGATTCTTTAATGTTTTGTAAAGTTTCTGTAGATTTTACACAATTTGTTATGTCATTTTCCAAATCTGAAACATTTTCTTTTAAAACAACATCCTCTTCATGAATTGTAGAATGTTTTGGAAAATGATAAGTGATTTGTTTCTCATTGTAAATCTTTTGTTGCTCAAACAATTTAAGATGAGAGTACTGCAATTCTTGAATAGTTTTAAAATATTTATCATTCAAGATTTGTAATTTCTCATTTTCTTTCTTCATCTCAAATAGTTGATTTTCTAGAAAAGTACACTTTTGAGATAGAGAGTTTGAGTCATTTAGAAGACTAATAAATTTAACTTCCCTTTTAATACATAAAGAACAAGGTTTAGAATTTGTTACCTCTTTATTTAGCATTAGGCATGTGTTGTCTTTTTCTTCTATTTTTGAAACATCAAAGTTACGTTTTGTTGTCATCATGAATTTTTTCTTGGAAGCGAGCTCTCTTTGCATTTTCTTGTTTTGAGAACATTTCGTTTTGGAATGTCCCTTCTTTTTGCACTTACGGCATGCACTTTGATTTGCAGGTTTTGACATCACTTCTTCCTGAATCTTTTTCTCTAACACTGTTAAGTGCTCAAACCTTAGAGCCAGAGCTCTGATACCAATTGAAGTGGAAGAAATAGTCACAAGAAAGGGGGGGTTTGAATTGTGACCCTTTTAAAATTAATCTTGCACTCTACAAAATTAATCTCAAGTGTATACTTGGATAAATGTTAGTGGAATATAAAACAGCTTGTTCTGAGAATGTTCTCTGCTGCGTGAGCTTGTTCTGAGAATGTTCTCTGCTGCGTGAGAATTCAAAGTGACTGTAGATTAAGTGGTTTGTGTGATGTGTGTTTGCAGTAAATAAATAGTTAAAGGTAAGAGAGATTCACACACAAAAATTATACTGGTTCACCCAAATCCTGGGCTAGTCCAGTCCCCACGCCTGTGAGTTTTCCACTATGATCTCGAGATACTACCGATCTCAAATACAAATCTTCTTTGATCTAAACCACGATCAGAAACCTCCAATCCCTACAAGCTTGATCTACCTCAACCTTACAGAGGTGTCACTCAATCAATAGTTACGTATTGACTTGAGCCAATCTTCTTTTTACAAAGGGAAGTTGTTCTGGATCTAAGCTTATACAAAAACTCAAAACTAGTTTGAGAAGCTTATACAAAATACACTCAATACACTCAGTAATATTGTGATCCAATAGGTTGATAGAGAGCTGGAGTGTGAGTGGTAAAATTGAGAGACAAAGATATAACCACTTAAAAGTGGGTTATGTTGAAAAGTGGTCTCTTGAGAAATTTGCTTGTAGAAACTCAAAGGTTGTTTGAGAAGCAAATAGAAACACTCAATAAACTCAGAAGTATGATGTAAATGAAGAGCCTGAGTTTGAGTGATGAAAGAAGAGCTTTAGGACTTGTAGACAAAAACAAGTATTTGATGATTTGTAGCTTGAACTCTTGCTCTTTCTCTTGGATTTGCTTGCCTTTTATAGATGCTTGCTTGAGGTTGAAGCTTGGCCTTCAAGTATATCAGTTAGAGAGCAAAAAAGAGCTGTTACTCAATGCTCCACAAGCAGCAGACAACTTCTGCATATTTGACAGGTTCTCTGTTCAGTCTTGGAACAGTCTTGAACTTCGTTTTGCTTTGATCCACAAGAGCCAAATATGTGTGAGCTGTAAGCAAGTACAAATGAGTTGTTTCCTGCATCCTTCCAATGTCAGAGGTCAGATATAGCCGTTTGGAACCTCAGTAAAAGGACTCATGACAGTTGGAGATGGTTTTGCAAAACTGTGTGCAGGAACGTTCTTGAATCAGTCTTGAACCAGTCTTGATTTCCATTTGGCTTTGATCCATAAGATCCAAATGTGTGTGAGCTGTTACCAAGTACATATGAGTTGTTTCTTACTTCCTTCCACTGTCATGTATCAGATATAGCCGTTTGGATGCTCAGAAAAGGACTTATGACAGTTGGAAATGGTTTTGAAAAACTGTGTGCAGGATCAGTCTTGCATCAGTCTTGAAACAGTCTTGACTGCACCAGCCAATTGTGATGAACCTTCATCCTTCCTTCCTTGTGATGTGCAGCTGTTCAAATAGGCTTGAGGACACTTCAGAGATAGCATTAGCTTGGGAATAAACCAGCTGGATTAGTACAAAGGCATGTGAGACAAAAATGTACTTGTATGACAACACCATTGAAGAATGTTCCAACATAGTCATTTTGCAAGTACATCACAACTCATAGTTCATAATGTGTTGTTGCAATCTGATTGGCCTATGATATATGATCAGGTATTTTCATTGGATGATCAATACCATAAAAGATCATAAAAGATCAAACTTATAATTCATTTCATGAATTATGACTAGGAAAGGTATATGCTCATTTTCCATCAAAAGTGTTGATCCAAAAAGATATTATCTTCTGTAGAGATTTGATCCATATTTCCTTTGTAAAGTGCTTATTTGTTTTGTCCAAAGTTGACTTATAAAATCAGAAAGCACTTAATCCAAAATGTGCTTATATTCAAAAGTGCAGTCTGTCTGTTAAGAATGTTCTCAGATCATTCTTGAAACAGTATCTCAAGATTTTCTTAAAGAGGGATCTTCATGTTGCTGCAAAACTTTCCACAATTCCTCTTGATGTTTTGCACACATTGTTGCTTGTTCATTGAGTACTTTGAGATGCTTTTAGTGGAGGCGTGGGAGTACTCATCATGAGGATTATCATTTTCTAGCTTAGACAATGATTGAAACTTTTATGCCTTGTGGTGCATAAGCTCCTTTGTAAATTCATGGAAAATCATTCTTAGATCATTCTTGTCTTGAGAAGCTAAGATGAAACTTTGAGTAGGTTTTGAAGATCTTCAACATATGCATAATTTCCATTGATGTTAATTGTAGTAGTAAATCCTCAAAGCATGTAACAAAACTCAATGTGAGTTTTGACATGATAACATCAAATATGTTCTTGTGTAGCTTGTGATGCAAGTATTTCCATCAACTATGATCTTCATATTCTTCCTTGAATCTTTAAGCTCATTGTGAACCTTGTGGTGATGAGGAAGACTATTAACCATGAAACTTGCTTTCTTGTTTGAATCTTCAAATGAAACTTCTTATGATTCAAACAACATCCTTTAAAAATCTTCATGAAGCTTGTGATGCTATTGTTATGATCATCTGATGCTACTCTGATTCTTTCATTGCTTGAGTATATAAAATGCACTTGTTGATGTGAGTGGCTTCTAGATTGTCCACTTTTGTCATTACCTATCTTTCAACAAAAACTCAAGTGCAAACATCAGTAGATCACCATTCATAAAACTTAACATTTATTCCATAAGGTTTGTTGTCATTAAAACACTAAAATGGATTTGGGTAAATAGTGTTATACCCCCCTGCAAAATAGGCGAGTTTTGCGTTACCCCCCTGCAAAATATTTTTTTGAGATTACCCCCCTGCAATGTCAAGATTCTTTGCGTTACCCCCCTGGCTTAACAAGTGGGCATATGACATGGAAGAATCTTGACGTGGCATGACACGTGGAAATTAATTTATTTTTTTATTTATTTTTAATTGCCAACTCATTAATTAATGTGAGTTTTTAATTAAAAAAATGAAAAAAAAACTTAAAAGTTGTTATATTTTTATGAACTTACTTAAAAGAAAGAAAGTTTTTTTTTTTTGACTAAAAGTTGTTATTATATATATATAAAAAAATTCTTATATATATATATATATATAATAACTAATAATAGAGTCACAAAAAAAAAACAAAGATGAAAAAAAACTAATAATAATAATAATAGTAACCAAAAAACTAATAATAATAATAATAACTAATATTATTATTAGTTAAAATATGTGATTGCAGTTTTTTTTTTGGTTATATTAGTTAAAATATGTGATTGCAGTTTTTTTTTGTTACTCTATTATTATTAGTTATTATTATTATTATTATTATTATTAGTTTTTTTGTTACTATTATTATTATTAGTTTTTTTCATCTTCGTTTTTTTTTTGTTACTCTATTATTAGTTATTATATATATATATATATATATATATATATATATATATATATATATATATATATATATATATATATATATATATATATATAAGAATTTTTTTTTATATATAATAACAACTTTTAGTCAAAAAAAAAAACAAAACTTTCTTTTAAGTAAATTCATAAAAATATAACAACTTTTAAGGTTTTTTTTTCATTTTTTTAATTAAAAACCCACATTAATTAATGAGTTGACAATTAAAAATAAATAAAAAATAAATTAATTTCCACGTGTCATGCCACGTCAAGATTCTTCCATATGTCATATGCTCACTTGTTAAGCCAGGGGGGTAACGCAAAGAATCTTGACATTGCAGGGGGGTAATCTCAAAAAAATATTTTGCAGGGGGGTAACGCAAAACTCGTCTATTTTGCAGGGGGTATAACACTATTTACCCAATGGATTTTGCCTCAACAGGAGGTTCGTATGCATGTGCGAGGTGTGCGACGGCTTAGAGCCTCAAAATTTTGAGGGCCTCAACTCAAAATTTTGAGGTCCTATAATATTACTTATATATTATTTATACCTATAAAATATCAGATGTATATTAATAGATTAATTTTTAGGCCCTAAAATAATAGTTATATATTGTTAATGTTCATAAATATCATGAGTATCAATATATTAGTTATCTATACTCGTAAATATAGTTCTAGTCCATTTTAATCTTTGCATAAAATTTAATCTTAGATTATGATGTTCCTTTTTGACGTTATATTCAAAGATAATTATTTTGTATTTCTTGTTCCATTTAATTTAATGTAAGATTTAATATTGATAATTTATATGTTTACAAGAATGTTTTTTTTTTTATATTATATGCAATTTAAATCGATAATTTTTTTAATTTTTTTTTATTAAGGGGCCACTTTTATATTTTGCACAGAGCCTCCTAAAACTCAGAGACGCCCCTGAATATTAATCCCTTTATTTTTTTATTTTTATCCTTTCGTCGGTGTTCCTGTATAGGTCAGGGGGCTCGCTTATATTGAGATTATGTAGGGATGAAAATGTGTAGGGTATGAGTAGGGTCATGGGCGGCTCCGGATTTTAGGAGGCTCTGTGCAAAATATAAAAGTGATCCTTTAATATAAAAAAATTAATTTTTTTAAAAAAAAAAGGAACCTGAGGATGCCAGACCAGATTATCCGCAACGTCCATAGTGACCAAAGCATAAGATATCAAAACCTGGTATGCTCCCCTAACCGTATAACCTGCATCAGGATCAAGGCGCCATTGCCACCTGTCTAAAGATAGAGCCTGCAAGGAAATGGTAAGAAGTAAAGACTGACACTCTCCTAACATCTCCTCCTCCCACGCCCTCAAAAGTCTCCGCCACTCCCACGCCGCACCATCTGCACCCCACCCTAAAGCAAACATCTCAGCCACCGTACGTGATTTGGTCGCCGTCAACTCAAACAGCCGCCCAAACCGCTCACTCAAAGGAGTCCCATCCACCCAGGGATCGGTCCAGAAAAAAGTTTCTGACCCGTCGCCCACCCTCCTCACCACATGCTCCCTAAACCACCCGCCCCTTGGCTCACCACTTCCCTCCCTAATACGCACTATCTCCCTCCACCACAAAGACCCTCTCCGCCCGACATCCCGAAGTCTACCTCCCTCAACCCCATACCGAGCTGCCAATACTCTAAACCACAACCCCTCTCAGTCCACCAACAACCTCCAACACCACTTGCCTAGAAGGGCCTGGTTAAACTCCCACAACCGCCTCACCCCCAAACCGCCACTCTCCTTAGGTAAACAAATAGTCTTCCAACTAACCCAAGAAATTTTCCTAGATTCCTCACAACCCCCCCAAAAAAATTTAGTAAAAAGAGATTCAATAGAGGAAATGATACCTGAGGGAGCTTTGAAGAAGGAAAGAGCATAGACAGGCAAAGAGGTCAAGACAGACTTTAACAACACCAGACGACCACCAAAAGACAGGAAGCGACTCTTCCACCCAGATAATCTATTCTTTATACGAATCAGCACCGGATCCCAAAAACTTAGACGCCTCGGATCACCTCCAATCTGAAGACCCAGATAAAGGAAAGGGATCTTTCCCACTTTACAACACAGAGCAGACGCAGCCTCACCTAACCAAGAATCTGAAATATTAACGCCAACCAACATACTTTTATTAAAATTAACTTTCAGACCCGACATAGTCTCAAACAGCACAAGAACAGCTCGCAAGGCCCGAACGTTTGCCCAACTTTTGACCCCCAACAGGAGAGTGTCATCCGCAAACTGAAGGTGAGACACCGATATCGGACTGTGCTCGCCGATACTATACCCTGTGAACAAGTTACGCGAAACCATAGCCTCCATAAGCACATTAAGACCCTCTGCAACAAGGAGGAAGAGAAAAGGAGACAGCGGGTCGCCTTGACGAAGACCACGCCTCAGAGAAAATTCATCTGTCGGACTACCATTGACTAACACAGACGCCGTAGCCGTACAAACACACTCTCTAATCCACTTCTTCCACAAAGTTGGAAAAGCCATTCTCCCCATGACATCATCCAGGTAGCCCCAATCCACTGAGTCATAGGCTTTCTCGAAATCAACCTTGAACAACAAGAGTTCCTTCTTAGATCATCGCGCCTCATCCACAGCCTCATTAGCAATAAGAATACCATCGAGGATTTGTCTATTCTCCACAAACGCAGACTGAGACTCAGATATCACACTCCCTATCACTAGACGCAACCTATTCGCTAACACCTTTGCAAGAATTTTATAAAGGCTTCCCACAAGCGAAATAGGGCGAAAATCATTCAACCTTTGAGGGCTATCTATCTTTGGGATCAAGGCTATGAAAGTGGAATTAATACCCTTAGACAACTTCCCATTTCGATGAAATTCAGATAGAAAACGCAAAATGTCGCCCCGCAACTCACTCCATAAGTCTTTAATAAAACCAAAATTAATCCCATCCGGACCGGAACTTTTGTAACTATCACAATCCCACACGGCGGTTTTCACCTCCCCCTCCGTGAACGGTTTGATTAAAGAAACACACTCCACCTGGTTGCGTGACAGGTTGCCCACGAGGGTGAATCTGGTTTCTCGACGGGTTTTATCTTCTACAGCATCCTCTTGTGTTTTTGGATGTCATGAGGCTTAGTCGGCACATCACTTATTCATCTCATGTAGGATCGTGAGCTCTCTTTGGGATTTAGTACGGGCTTGGATTGGCATTCCTTTGGTGGACTCTTCTACACTACGGGGTCACTTTACCCAGTTTACATTTTCAGCAGGTGTTTCACGAACACGTCGATCATTTTTACAGCTCATCTGGCTTGTTTGTGTGTGGGTAGTTTGGACGGAGAGAAATCATCGATTATTTTCAGGCTCAGCAGAGACGCCCCTCATTTTGTTGGACAAGATCAAGCTGTTCTCCTTTAGGTGGTTGAAGTCGACGAGTATTACGTTAGCTTTAAACTACCATAGCTGGTGGTCTAGTCCTATGCTTTGTTTGGGCTTTGTATGATTTGCTTATGTTTTCGGTTTCTCTGACTCCTTGTAAACTTTTGTAGTCTACCTCGGTACGTCTTGTGCTGGGGAGGCTGATTATGTTAATATATCTCATTTTGGCTTGTTCAAAAAAAAAAATTAAAAAAAAAACTGTCGATTTAAATTGCGTATAATATAAAAAAATCATTTTTATTCTTGTAAACATATAGATTATCAATATTAAACCAATTACATTAAATCAAATGAGATAAAAAATACAAAATAATTATCTTTGTATATAAGGTCAAAAAGGAACCTCCTAATCTAAGGTTAAATTTTATGTAAAGATTAAAATGGACTAAAACTATATTTACGACTATAAATAACTAATCTATTGAATACTAATATATATTATATGAACATTAACAATATATAACTATTAGTTTAGGGCCTAAAAATTAATCTATTAATATACATCTGATATTTTATAGGTATAAATAATATATAAGTAATATTATAGGACCTCAAAATTTTGAGCCGAGGCCCTCAAAATTTTGAGGCCCGATGTCGTCGCACACCT
The DNA here is from genome assembly GCF_020283565.1 of Trifolium pratense. Taxonomy (NCBI): domain Eukaryota; kingdom Viridiplantae; phylum Streptophyta; class Magnoliopsida; order Fabales; family Fabaceae; genus Trifolium; species Trifolium pratense. The sequence continues at coordinate 26,854,686 of NC_060062.1, forward strand.
CGCACATGTGTGCAAGCCGTCATTGGGTAGGGTACTATAATACTCATCCTTATACCGGCAGTTTGAAAAAATACCTGTACCCGTCCTCATACCCGCGTGGGTAACAACATTTGTACCTGTCCCCATACTCTATGGGTACCTAAGTACCCGTTACCCGCGTTTTTTCTAATTAATTATTTTTTTAAGATTTTAATGTTGAATCATGAAAATTATAAACAAAAAATTTACTGACCTCATGTTAAAGTTCATTTCTTTGTTGACATGTGTTTGTATTATGTTATAAATAATTGTTTTTATTAAAAATGTGTAATAGTTTAATAGTGTTGCATTTTTTAAAATTGATATATATAGATTATTATATAATAATCTATAAAATAAATAAATAAATATTATGTGGGTACGGAGCGGGGTGGGTACTAAGGTACCCGTACCCGCACCCATACCCATTCATTTTTGCGGATAATTACACATATTATAACACCCTCAGCTAACTACCCTTAAAAACGTGATCTTAAAAACTTTTTAAAGATAAGTAGCCGGAGCGCTACGGAAAACATTTTTATAAAACGATCGTGCACATGACACGAAACGTCGCAGCGGAAAACATTTAAGTAAAGGATTTTCAAAGCAATGAACAAAGTAGTTCAAAAGATAATTCATTAACATAAAACATAAGTTAAGATGTTCACATCGATATACGACGGAATACAAACGATCCCCGACTCGATGTTACAAAATACCAGAGCACTAATATACATCACAACCAAACTAACTTAACAAAACTATACAAAGGTAGCCTACACTAGCTCCTCACCAAAAGTGCTCCACACCAAAACGATCTACAGCTAAAGCTCGATCGAAACCTCGACCTGAATACCTGAACCCCCAAAGGTCCAGCACATAACAAATAGGTAGAGAGTTAGTAAACATAATCACATACATACGAATATAGAAACGCACCTATATTCAACCTATCACGTATTACTAACTCACACACATGCCTCAATAAGCAATACACCAAATAACACATACCCACAAATACACAACCAGATAGTTTCACGTCGTTTCGGACAACACAAAGAACTCACATAACACATAACACATAATTGCACATTTACTCAAATGCGACTAATGCCAAACATTCAATGTCATGCCAACCTAGACACGACTAATGCATGTGGTACCATCTTCTTTATCAAGGAACTTACCATTGATATTCTTCTTTATTGGACAAGTCCAATATCCTTCTTTATCAGACAAGTCTGATATCCCTAAATAATGCATGAATTTATGAATGCCATGCATTTACCAAACATATGATAATCACTTAGCACGAAGCTACTGCTCACTACATGGATAACATAATCCATTAAACTTCTTTATCAGACAAACTGATATTCTTCTTTATCGGACAACCCGATATACAAAATACATATACTTCTTTGACATTTTATATAAATGCCATTACACAACACAATTATTAAACATATAATAATTCCAAACCAAAACGAAACCAAATACATGGATACACACACTTTACAAACATCAGCAAAAATTGCTGTCACAGAGGCCTTCGCTAAGCGAGGGCTTAGCGAGACATGGCGAACCATACCCGGAAGTCACCTGCTCATGGCGAGCTTTGGCGAGCTTCAGCGAACCTGTTCGCTACAGCGAACTCCTGGTCGCTTAGCGAACTACACCAGAAAAATATCTGTTCTTGAGTTTCAATAAGGCGGTTTAACCTTGAATCCACTCAAAAATCCATCTAGACATGTTATAAATGCATAACAAGTGATCAATCATGTATATACCATACATATATACATGTATCAACAATCAAAAACACCAAAACACATCACACATACAAAATCATGTCAATTTCTTGCAAAATAAGCAAAGTTGCATAAACATGCAAAACCATCATCAAACATATACATATTCCCTCCTAGATGTTCATTAAGCATACTAAGATGAAAAGACATGTTTATGATAAAGAAACTTCACCCAAACCCCAAAGAAATTGGATGAGAGAGTTTAGGAATGGAGGCTAGACACCTCCCCTCTCTTGGATCACCCAAGCTTATGCTTAACCACTCTCACCTTAGATTGAATGATGATTCTTGGCCTCTAAATCTCTTCTCCTTGCTCGAGTTCTTCTAGCTCTCCTAGGGTTCTTGCTTCTAAGCTCACAACCTTCAACTTCTCATGAAAAATGAATTGTGATACTATTCATTGGTTTGACTTGGTTACTTATACTACTCTCCAATTCTCTTGGTTCAAGCCCAATTGCCTAAGCCCACTAAGCTCTATCACACGCCCCAAGCCCACTAACACGACAAAGGTTTCGCTCACAAACTTATGTTCGCGATAAATAATTATAGGTCGCGTAAATAAATATTTAACACTAACCCAAAATATATGCAAATATATAAAATATCGATTTACTAAAAATCGGGTCGTTACAACTCTACCCCCCTTAAAAGAATTTCGCCCTCGAAATTACCTAAGAGATAAAGCAGAGAACGAACCCTCAACGCGGCATCTTCGGTTTCTTGCATACCGGACTCTTGTGACCTTCCTCGCCACAATTAAAACAAAACACTTTCACCCGACAAGCATCGGCCTTGTGCCCAAACTGTCCACAATTGAAACACTTGTCGCTTCTCCTCGGGCAATCATATGACATATGACCCCGCTCTCCACATTTGTAACAACTTCCACTTCCTTGCTTCTTCTTTCCACTTCCATTACCCTTGTTCTCATACGGCTTACCACGATCCAAACCTTTTCCTTTCCTATCATTCAGAACCTTATAGTAGTTGGTCTTAGCTTTGCTATCTTCATCACAAATCCTTGCCTTGGTCATAAGGGTCGGAAAATCCCTGATTTCAGAAAATCCAATCAAAAGCTTGATATCCGGACGAAGTCCACTCTCGAACTTGACACACTTATCCTCTTCGGCTTCCACCGTGTTGTAGTGTGGACTAAACACACACAAAGCTTCAAACTTAGCCGTATACTCGGCGACCGATAAATTTTCTTGCTTGAGCTCCATGAACTCGATCACTTTCTTGTTCTTCACATCAGCCGGAAAGTACTTCCTTAAAAATTCCCTTTTGAAAGTTTCCCAAACGATAGCAACACCGTCCACTCCTATCCTGAGTCTCACATTCCTCCACCAAACGATTGCCTCCTCTCTAAGGGCATAAGTTCCCAAAGTAGTCTTGTTCTCCTCAGAACAACACATTGCTTCAAAGATGATCTCAACCTCATCTAACCACTTGATAGCCCCCTCCGGGTTATAGCCTCCGGTAAACAGAGTTGGTTTATGCGACATAAACCTTTCCAATCTTTTCTCACTATCCCTTCCCGGGTCATTATCCCTTACCACCAATGTAGTCAAAGCAGTCAAAGCTTGTGCAATCTGAGCGTTGGTCCTAGCAGCAGCCATGATTCCTGAACGAATCACAACTCGACGTTAGAATGTATTAACAGTGTACCCAACACATGCTTCATACAAGAGAAAGAAAATCCTAATGGCTCACATGAACCGACCTGCTCTGATACCAACTATTATAACACCCTCAGCTAACTACCCTTAAAAACGTGATCTTAAAACACCCTCAGCTAACTACCCTTAAAAACGTGATCTTAAAAACTTTTTAAAGATAAGTAGCCGGAGCGCTACGGAAAACATTTTTATAAAACGATCGTGCACATGACACGAAACGTCGCAGCGGAAAACATTTAAGTAAAGGATTTTCAAAGCAATGAACAAAGTAGTTCAAAAGATAATTCATTAACATAAAACATAAGTTAAGATGTTCACATCGATATACGACGGAATACAAACGATCCCCGACTCGATGTTACAAAATACCAGAGCACTAATATACATCACAACCAAACTAACTTAACAAAACTATACAAAGGTAGCCTACACTAGCTCCTCACCAAAAGTGCTCCACACCAAAACGATCTACAGCTAAAGCTCGATCGAAACCTCGACCTGAATACATGAACCCCCAAAGGTCCAGCACATAACAAATAGGTAGAGAGTTAGTAAACATAATCACATACATACGAATATAGAAACGCACCTATATTCAACCTATCACGTATTACTAACTCACACACATGCCTCAATAAGCAATACACCAAATAACACATACCCACAAATACACAACCAGATAGTTTCACGTCGTTTCGGACAACACAAAGAACTCACATAACACATAACACATAATTGCACATTTACTCAAATGCGACTAATGCCAAACATTCAATGTCATGTCAACCTAGACACGACTAATGCATGTGGTACCATCTTCTTTATCAAGGAACTTACCATTGATATTCTTCTTTATTGGACAAGTCCAATATCCTTCTTTATCAGACAAGTCTGATATCCCTAAATAATGCATGAATTTATGAATGCCATGCATTTACCAAACATATGATAATCACTTAGCACGAAGCTACTGCTCACTACATGGATAACATAATCCATTAAACTTCTTTATCAGACAAACTGATATTCTTCTTTATCGGACAACCCGATATACAAAATACATATACTTCTTTGACATTTTATATAAATGCCATTACACAACACAATTATTAAACATATAATAATTCCAAACCAAAACGAAACCAAATACATGGATACACACACTTTACAAACATCAGCAAAAATTGCTGTCACAGAGGCCTTCGCTAAGCGAGGGCTTAGCGAGACATGGCGAACCATACCCGGAAGTCACCTGCTCATGGCGAGCTTTGGCGAGCTTCAGCGAACCTGTTCGCTACAGCGAACTCCTGGTCGCTTAGCGAACTACACCAGAAAAATATCTGTTCTTGAGTTTCAATAAGGCGGTTTAACCTTGAATCCACTCAAAAATCCATCTAGACATGTTATAAATGCATAACAAGTGATCAATCATGTATATACCATACATATATACATGTATCAACAATCAAAAACACCAAAACACATCACACATACAAAATCATGTCAATTTCTTGCAAAATAAGCAAAGTTGCATAAACATGCAAAACCATCATCAAACATATACATATTCCCTCCTAGATGTTCATTAAGCATACTAAGATGAAAAGACATGTTTATGATAAAGAAACTTCACCCAAACCCCAAAGAAATTGGATGAGAGAGTTTAGGAATGGAGGCTAGACACCTCCCCTCTCTTGGATCACCCAAGCTTATGCTTAACCACTCTCACCTTAGATTGAATGATGATTCTTGGCCTCTAAATCTCTTCTCCTTGCTCGAGTTCTTCTAGCTCTCCTAGGGTTCTTGCTTCTAAGCTCACAACCTTCAACTTCTCATGAAAAATGAATTGTGATACTATTCATTGGTTTGACTTGGTTACTTATACTACTCTCCAATTCTCTTGGTTCAAGCCCAATTGCCTAAGCCCACTAAGCTCTATCACACGCCCCAAGCCCACTAACACGACAAAGATTTCGCTCACAAACTTATGTTCGCGATAAATAATTATAGGTCGCGTAAATAAATATTTAACACTAACCCAAAATATATGCAAATATATAAAATATCGATTTACTAAAAATCGGGTCGTTACACATATCCGTGTCCGTACCCAAAATGTGGGTTTTTACCTTACCCGTTACGGGTATTTTTGTGCGGGTAGCCATTGAGTATGAGTCAAATTATCATCCCTAAGATTCTGGTTTTGGTAGCCATTGTGGCCGAGTTGCTCTTAGTCTGAGAGCAAATGTTTTAATTGTATAAGATAAGATTTTGGAATTCATCGTTAAATCATCTATTTCCATTTTAAATAATGTGCGATGCACGGGTTTTATGCGCTATTTTACATTATAACGTGGAAAAATTATTTGTATAAGTTGAAATAATAATTATTATCAAAATTATAATAATAAAAATAATAATAATAAAAATCATCTAAATATAATATATTGATGTAAATATGTGTTTATCTATATCTATATCTATATATATAATTCCTAGATAGTTCTCCTACTATTCATCTTAACCCTAATCCACATCACCCATTTACATCCAATTAAATCACACAATAATGCCACATCACTTCCTTATATTATATCATTTTCATCTCTATTTTTTTTTGTTTTCACATCACTTCCTTATATTATATCATTCTCATCTCTATTTTATTTTTGTTTTTATATTATATCAATCTCATAATAAATAATAAAGAATTATGATTCTCCAATTATCCAAAAATTGATGTCACAAGATGTTACAATTTTCTACATTATTATTGAATTATACCTCTCCAATTATCCAAAAATTGATGTCACAAGATGTTACACTTTTCTACATTATTATAATATTTTTTAGTGACAATGAAGATGAACATAGTTGGATTCTCTTTCAACATTTATCCCATTTAAATGTCAACCGTTTTCATAGAAACAACAAAGAGTTTATAATTTAGTCACACAAAAAAATACGAAGAGTGTATACATTATTGACTTAATTACATTATAATTTTAGAGAAGAGTGAAGGTTATGCAAAAAGTTAGGTTATGGGATTGAAATATATAATAACCATTATCATTATCATATTTCATCCAATTTTAGTGTGTCGCATATGCGTTGCACTATTGCATTGGCTGGCGCACCCCACCAAAAAAAAAAATATTTCATTCAATTTTGATGGTCTGTACTCATTCTCTTTACATATAGGTATATATATTGGTTGGAGGAAGTGATAAGTACATCACTTTTATATTATTATTATTATTATTATAATTTTCATTTTATAATACTTATTATTACAATTTATACGAATAATTTTTCAACATTATAATATAAAATATCACATAACACCTGTGCATCGCACGGGTATATAATTTCTAAATAGTGGTGGAACCACTAATCTAACCCTAATCCACATAAGCCATTTACATCCAATTAAATCACTCAACAATGCCACATTACTTTCTTATATTATATCATTGTCATTATTATGTACTCTTCATATACTCACATCAATAACATTTATATAGATGACTTTATAGGGCCGGGGTAAAAAACCCGGAAACAATTTGGGCTAGGATTTTCAAGGCCTAAATTTGGAAAAAAATCGGGCTTGACGGGCCGGCCCATTCAAACTAGCCCATTTTTACAGCTCTAAAACAAACCTTCTTTTTTTTTTTGTTTATTTTATTTTCTTTTTGCTTTTTTTTTCTTTTCTAAAAGATATCTCTATTCTCCAAAGTTTATTTGTGCAATCCTTAAGACGGCGATCAAAAAAGACTTTTTGTACGATCCATATGCGATGCTTGAATATTGAATTATTCCAAAGTTTATCAAGAATAGATCGATAACATGATAATGTATTAATTAAACTAAATAATTCTCAATAAAATTTGTATCCTGAAATAGATAACATTATTCATTCCCATTGTTTTAACAAATGTATTATTATTAGAATATATAAAGTCCTCTTTTCAAAATTCGTTTTAGGCCGGTCCTGCAAGAAAGTGGATCAACGTCATTTTTTTTTATATATTAATTTTTTGAATTTTAGAAGAAGGTGATTCCGATAATTTAAAGTTCGATTACAGAATATATAAAATCTGACAAAAGTGTTACTTGAACTCAATTTCATTACAATTATTTTTTTCTTTATTTTAATTACCACCAATTCCTAAGTGTCGGAGCGCTGTTAATTTTTAAAGACTTTAGTTTTTTTTTTTTTGTTAGGTAAAACTTTAGTATTTTATTTTATTGCATCAGAAGATGTTATTGCGGACGTTTCTCATAAAGATAAAATTATTTTGTATGAGATGACTTAATTAAGGGTAGTCTTGTACGTAACTGATGACTTAGTTTATTTTTTTTATTTTCAGCCTTTGGTTCCTAGAGGAAGGAGGTCTTAGTAGTTCAGAGTTCGGGACGAGTTCTGACATCAATTGGTTCCAGTCCCCTCCCAAATACAGCTGCGGGAGATCGAACCGTGGTCCTCCCTACCAAGTTCAGCGTCAATCACCACTGAACCAACTAACGTTTGAGATGACTTAAATTATTTTATATTCGTATTATGACCAAAAAAAATTATAGTCATATTTATTGTAAGAGATAAATTAGTTTTTTGAATGGGAAAAAAATAGTAATTTAACATTTTAAGAAAAATCTTCTTACATTAACATTTTAAGACCTCAAAGACGGAGCATGTGATAGGCAAAGGAAGACCTTGTCTAAATATATCGATGTTTTCGATATTGGCGCGCTTCCGGTAACGATGGTTTGTAATTATGATTATCAAGTAAGTGTGTTCTAATTTCATATAATATTTGATCTCTAAATTGTTAATTATTACATGATTATCTCTCTTCCTTCATATAACAACCATTGGATTAACCAAAAGGAGAGAAAACATGAAAAAAAATTGTAGAGGATCCAAATCTCATATTCAAGTCAGTTCATCTAATTTATTCGCATGTCATCAAATCAGGTGATCAAAATCATGGGTTGATAAAAAATTCTAAATGAAAGACCAAAATTCCACAATTAAAAAGGGAGGGACAAAAAAATTACAATTTTACCAAAATAGAGAAAACAAAATTGCGTTTAAGCTTAATTTCAATAGATTTAGGCTAAAAGAGTCATCCTATTTCAATTCATACACATGAGTCATAGATCATACCTTTAACAATCTGTTAAATTTTTAAAATTTTTTTACCACTTAAACGAATTCATTGATGGTTACTTGGTTAATCCTTCCATTCTTTAGAAAAAATAACCAAGACTCATTCAAAGTTTGAACAATAACTAAAGTCCAAAAATCAATAATCACAACATAAATGTAGCATTATTCACTCAAGGATTATTTTTTTTTGTTATATTCACTCAAAGACTTTTTTTGTTTAAGTAGTTTATTGACTAAAAATTTCACTCTTGAAGTAAATAAATAGAGTGTCTGGAGTTCGAATTTGAACCTCTACATATATAATATAATGTTTTTACCAATTAAGATAAGTTCTTGAAACTTTACCGAAAGACTTTATCTCTGTAGTTTATGCACATCTTGTACCAACTAAAAATGTGGTCAATATATTTGGCTCAAATCTATCACGGAAACTCACCTTAGCCATAATAAAAGAGTGTTCTTCGTCTCTTTGCATCCAAACAAAGACAAACGTGAAATTTTTAATTAACCACCAAATTTCGAAACAAGCATAAGGAAAAAGAGAGAATCTACCTTTAGAAATTTATCTTAGAGCGATGAAAATTGTTGATTCTTCTTCTCTCGTTCAGCAACGAGGTGTTTTTGTTCTGTGAGGGTGAAATTTACTATTGTCGGTATTTGATTATATATTATATATTATTTGATTTGATTTTTTTTTTTTTATTTGATTTGATAATTGATTTGTTATTTATTTTTCCATTCAAATATATTAATGGATATTAATGGGCTTTTCAATTAGACTGGGCTTACAACTTTTTTCGTTAACTTTTTGTATCCCCTGGAAATAAATTTCTGGATCTTTCCCTGATTCAATTCAATTGCAATTTGGACAGTGAGGATGCTTCGGGAAGAACTGCAGCTTCTTCAGGAGCCTGGTTCATATGTTGGCGAAGTTGTCAAAGTTATGGGCAAAAACAAAGTGTTGGTCAAGGTCAGCTCCTTTTCCATTCTGATTTCCTTTTGATCTGCCACATTGGATCAAATTTTTTTTCTTACGCACTTTTTACTGTTACATATCAATCTATTCCTAGATAGTTCTCCTACTATTCATCTTAACCCTAATCCACATCACCCATTTACATCCAATTAAATCACACAATAATGCCACATCACTTCCTTATATTATATCATTTTCATCTCTATTTTTTTTTGTTTTCACATCACTTCCTTATATTATATCATTCTCATCTCTATTTTATTTTTGTTTTTATATTATATCAATCTCATAATAAATAATAAAGAATTATGATTCTCCAATTATCCAAAAATTGATGTCACAAGATGTTACAATTTTCTACATTATTATTGAATTATACCTCTCCAATTATCCAAAAATTGATGTCACAAGATGTTACACTTTTCTACATTATTATAATATTTTTTAGTGACAATGAAGATGAACATAGTTGGATTCTCTTTCAACATTTATCCCATTTAAATGTCAACCGTTTTCATAGAAACAACAAAGAGTTTATAATTTAGTCACACAAAAAAATACGAAGAGTGTATACATTATTGACTTAATTACATTATAATTTTAGAGAAGAGTGAAGGTTATGCAAAAAGTTAGGTTATGGGATTGAAATATATAATAACCATTATCATTATCATATTTCATCCAATTTTAGTGTGTCGCATATGCGTTGCACTATTGCATTGGCTGGCACACCCCACCAAAAAAAAAATATTTCATTCAATTTTGATGGTCTGTACTCATTCTCTTTACATATAGGTATATATATTGGTTGGAGGAAGTGATAAGTACATCACTTTTATATTATTATTATTATTATTATAATTTTCATTTTATAATACTTATTATTACAATTTATACGAATAATTTTTCAACATTATAATATAAAATATCACATAACACCTGTGCATCGCACGGGTATATAATTTCTAAATAGTGGTGGAACCACTAATCTAACCCTAATCCACATAAGCCATTTACATCCAATTAAATCACTCAACAATGCCACATTACTTTCTTATATTATATCATTGTCATTATTATGTACTCTTCATATACTCACATCAATAACATTTATATAGATGACTTTTCAAGTTTTTTTTTTTTTTGTTGTAAATTTTCAAGTTTTTATTGTAAATAATATTCTTCACATTGTCTACTAAAATTTGATTAAGATTTTAGGTGGACTTTTTTTTTTTTACTTTTCAAGTTTTTTTCTATTTTTTTTTTTTGTAAATAATCACCCACATCTATCTATCTATATAATTCCTAAATAGTTCTCCTAACCCTAATCCATTTAGACCAATCAAATTGTTTCATTTAGCCACATCATCTATATTATTATTATTATTATTATTAGTTATTATTATTATTATTGTCATCTCTATACTTTTCATATTCTACATTTATATACTTATGGCTTTTTAATATACACTCACTCAAGCTTTTACTTAGCCTTTACTTTTTTTGGTGAATATAATAATTTTTGCTTACTATATTATAATAAGGAGAATACAAAAATACACACTAATTAACTTTGTAACTCTCGGTAATATATTTTTCATCTCTTAAGTCACAATTCAATTTTCATCCATTGGACTCTTCTACCAATATTTTAATATATAGCTTACAACTATTTTAATTTGTATCCTATTCATATTTTCCTAACTAACCATTACGAATGTTAGAAACAAATATTTTCATCCCCTGGTGCTCAGTCATGTGCTTAATAAGATTACCATTTGTTTTTCCGGTTGAATGTGAGAATAGATTTTTTCATATCTTATAATGTGTAATTTCTCTTTCCATTATCTTGCCTCTTCATCTTCTGTGCATCAGGTATAAATACTTATGTTATTTTCTAAAACCATGATTTGTTGTAGTTATTTTATTTTTTGCAAAAATTAACTTTTTGCATAACAAATAAAATTAAGAGAATTTGACATTTTTTGTTTGTTGCAGATCATACATTCAACTTTTGTGTTGCAGATCATTTATAGGTTTAGTTAATTGTTACTGTATATGTGTATTTATATTCTATTATGATACAAATTAAATAATATATACTTTATTTTTAATTGAATTATGTAATAGTTGTTTTACTTTCCTTTCCTTTATTTTTTTTATTTATTCATTTTTTTATTGATATACTTATTTTTATAATTTTTTATTTTAGGCTTTGGGTCATCATCTCTTACTCAAACGAACTGAACTGTGAGGTTGATGCTCTTCACATATATGTCCCTTTGGAATATTTTTAAAAGGTATGTACCCTTTAATTTTATTTGTTTTATTTGAGTTTTTCTAATTCTGTCACTATTTATATGCCAATTGTGTGACTTAGATTTTGTCACATATCTTTTCATTCAATCCTTTGTGTGTTTTGAAATAGATTTATATGTTGTGCGGAGATATATCATATTACTCATGTATATATAAATTTTAGATAGTCATTCTGTTACTCATGTAAAGTAAACCATAATCCTTAAACCAATAATATTTCTTCATTTAACCACTCACTTACAATGCCACACCACTTCTCCTTAGATAATAAATCTTTTGAATTTCGGATTCTCTATTTTATTATTATTATTATTTTGATAATATGTAATGTTTCAGTTTTATGCAATTGTAAAATAAAAATAATTGCATCACACCCGTGCATCGCACGGGTAAGGGTCTAGTATATATAATTTCTAAATAGTGGTGGAACCACTAATCTAACCCTAATCCACATAAGCCATTTACATCCAATTAAATCACTCAACAATGTCACATTACTTTCTTATATTATATCATTGTCATTATTATGTACTCTTCATATACTCACATCAATAACATTTATATAGATGACTTTTCAAGTTTTTTTTTTGTTGTAAATTTTCAAGTTTTTATTGTAAATAATATTCTTCACATTGTCGACTAAAATTTGATTAAGATTTTAGGTGGACTTTTTTTTTTACTTTTCATGTTTTTTTCTATTTTTTTTTTTGTAAATAATCACTCACATTATGACATTAAAATCTCAGTCAATTTATTAATTGTCTAACTAATTATTATTTTTTGGCTAAAGAAATTTTCTAATTATTTTAGTCCTATTCTTGGATTTTTTTTTGGTACATACATATTCTTGCATTCTCTTACTTAGTGATTAGTATCAATTTGGTTGATAGTTTACTCTAGATTTCTTTAGTTGTTGGGTTATTGATTTGTTGTAATATACTAATGTAATTTCAAATACATGGTGCATAGAGAAGTTTTTCGAAATGTCTAAACACATATTTACATCAATATATTATATTTAGATTATTATTATTATTATTATTATAATTTTGATAATAATTATTATTTCAACTTATACAAATAATTTTTCCGCATTATAATGTAAAATAACATATAAAACCTGTGCATCGCACGGGTAAATAATAATTTTTCCGCATTTAACGTTCGAAAAACTTCTCTATCCACCATATATTTGAAATTACATTAGTATATTACAACAAATCAATAACCCAACAACTAAAGAAATCTAGAGTAAACTATCAACAAAATTGATACTAATCACTAAGTAAGAGAATGCAAGAATATGTATCTACCCAAAAAAAAGAAAAAAGAATCCAAGAATAAGACTAAAATAATTAGAAAATTTCTTTAGCCAAAAAATAATAATTAGTTAGACAATTAATAAATTGACTGAGATTTTAATGTGGGTTATTATTTACAAAAAAAAAAAAGAAAAATAGAAAAAAATTTGAAAAGTAAAAAAAAACTCACCTAAAATCTTAATTAAATTTTAGTAGACAATGTGAATAATATTATTTACAGTAAAAACTTGAAAATTTACAAAAAAAAAAAAAAAACTCGAAAAGTCATCTATATAAATGTTATTGATGTGAGTATATGAAGAGTACATAATAATGACAATGATATAATATAATAAAGTGATGTGGCATTGTTGAGTGATTTAATTGGATGTAAGTGGCTTATGTGGATTAGGGTTAGATTAGTGATACCACAACTATTTAGGAAAAATTTCTATTATTTAGAAATTATATAGAAATTACTTGGTGTCTCGAAGAATCCAAGAATAAGACTAAAATAATTAGAAAATTTCTTTAGCCAAAAAATAATAATTAGTTAGACAATTAATAAATTGACTGAGATTTTAATGTGGGTTATTATTTACAAAAAAAAAAAAGAAAAATAGAAAAAAATTTGAAAAGTAAAAAAAAACTCACCTAAAATCTTAATTAAATTTTAGTAGACAATGTGAATAATATTATTTACAGTAAAAACTTGAAAATTTACAAAAAAAAAAAAAAAACTCGAAAAGTCATCTATATAAATGTTATTGATGTGAGTATATGAAGAGTACATAATAATGACAATGATATAATATAATAAAGTGATGTGGCATTGTTGAGTGATTTAATTGGATGTAAGTGGCTTATGTGGATTAGGGTTAGATTAGTGATACCACAACTATTTAGGAAAAATTTCTATTATTTAGAAATTATATAGAAATTATTTGGTGTCTCGAAGAATCTATTATTTATATGTTTAAGAGTTTTTTCTCAAGGAAACAAATCTACGTGTCACTTTCTTATGAACTTTAATTTCTATTAATTCAATGTGACATCCTCTCATTCATCATAATCTATGTGGCAACAATTGAGAATATCTTTTTTATATGGCAATTTAGAGAGCATCTTCAATAGAATTTATGTGCGATACTCATATAAGGAATATTTTTTCTTTAGTGTTTTTCTGAATCAAAATTTAATGCTAATTTACAAATAATCATTCAAAATGAAACAATCGAATACGTTTTAATTTTTTTTAACAACATTACCAATTCTCTTTACGATCATTATGAATTCTTATTATTTTTTTTTTACCAATCCATTTTATTTTTTTAGAAAAAAAACTCATTTCATATTATTAAGCACACTTGAAAGACACAAAATAAAATAAAAAAAATAACAACCATCAATATAAACTTCAAATATATATTTTTTAGAGAAATAATGTTAACATATTATTATTATTAATACATGCATACATGTTGCTTTCACCGTAAAATAAATAAACATTAAAAAAAAAAAATCAATTCCACAAATCAATCAAATGATTTCAACTAAATCAAATTAAGTAGTAATTCAAAATCATTAATACACGATCTCTCAATTAATGTGAATTCAAAATTTCAAATCATTTGTTACCAAAAAATAAATTCAAATCATTCCCCATTAGGTGGCGTCCTCTCATTTCTTTTACTGGTCAAAATCTCACGTGACAATCTCTCAATTCATTTTGCTGATGTGTCATTCTTCTATGTTTTTTCCTTTAGTCATTAGTGCTCAATTATAAATATAGAAATTGCTCAATCAGGTTTTATGAACAAATGTCTATATATTAATATTTTGATACAATTGAAATTTTACATGTGGAAACTTTTGATTATTGACCAACTCATTTTTGGAATATATATTGATTAAATTAAATCAATGCTGAAATGGATGAAAATTTCAAAAATTAAGGACCAAAAATCTACTATAGTTTCTATATATACGGGTCAACATGTAAGAGTGAGGGTCATTGAGTGTCTCAGCGCCCCTTCTTTATTTTCTATTCTCTTCTCACCTTCACTACTCTTCTTCTTTTTTTTGACAGAATCACTACTTTTTTTTTCTATCTATTGCTATTGTTGTTTTTTTTTTAAATAAAAAATCTATTGCTATTGTTGGTTATTTCTTATTTATTTGTTCAATATAATTTTTGTTGCTCTCAAGTGGAATGAAATCTAAATTTTATTTGTTTTTCTTTGCAGGTATTTTGTTTACTTGTGTTAGGCTACAATAAGAGGATTCAACATAAAAAAGAGAAATCATTTTCTTCTCTAAAGTCAATAATATTTTGTAAACTTTTTTTTTTGGTAGAAATTGTAAACTTCTTTTTAAGAAGCCAAAATATTATTCATCTATCTTTGTAACTTTTATTTACTATTTGGATTCTTGCAAAGACTGATGAAGATGACTACGAGGGATAAATAACATCTGGATTGGGAACAGAGGAGTGGATAAAATATTCAAGTTTAATTATACAATCAGAAAATTGTACTAATTTTGAGTTATAATTCTTTATTTGCAGGTCCATATACGGAAGAACAACATTGTTTGTTATTCAAATTAGGATTAAGTATTATCAATTGATGTTAGAGTTTTAAGTATTTATTTATATTTTTTATATTTTATTGTCATTTTTTTTAATCATATGTTTACTTATTAAAAAAGAATTGTTGTTCATATTATTTTTTATTGGATTTAAATCATGCTTATAAATGTTTTTTTACTATTATTTATAAATAAATGTTGTACTCTATTTTTTTACTCATTATTTTTTTATTTGTCTAATTTTTCATGTGATATTTAACAAATACACTGATAAAATAATAGAAACTCCTCGAATGACTATACTATAGAATGAATTGGAAAAATGTGGAATTGAGAAATTGATATGCTTAAAAAAATTATTCTTAAACTTCATACTTATCGAGTAGAGAAAAAGGTGTCATTGTCTGAAATATAAAAGGAATGAAGTAATTGACTTCATAGATTATTTTTCTATTTCATTTTATTATTCTATTAATTATGGTTTACCATAACGTGATTTTTCTAATAAAAAAAAATACACAGTGATTTGTACCAAACAAAATATTAAAATACGGGGGTATTGATAAAAAAAATAACCTACATGGAGGTATTAAGCAAAAAATAACTTACACGGGGTGAGACATACATTTGTAGATTTTATTATATAAAAAATACGATATCAATTGAAAGCAGGGAAAGTAACAATGATTTTATATATATAAAAAAAGAATTAAAAGCAATAATATCATGTATTACTTTATTTTTATTCTCCATACATCACTGTAAAATAAACAAATAAAAATAAAAACAAATAGATATATTTTTTAAAATTTGCACATTAACAAATGAGATATGCTTAAAAAAATTATATAATTTTTTTTTGTGTCAAGCAAATGACAAACAATTCTACTGTTCATTACTTTTAAATAAATAATATTAAAATTAAAATCGCCCCATTTTGCTTCTCAAATGTGAAATGTTTTCACACGGGGACATGAGATAAAATACTCCTGAAGAAAACAAATATCTAAAGGAGAGAGATGTCGATTAAGAACAAATATATTAACCGTTAGATTAGTTTTTGCATAATAACATTTTTTTTATGAAAATAAAAGAACAAATATATGAACATGTGAGTTGGGAACGGGGAGTGGAGTATCACTCTCCATTATGCCATTTCTCCTTAAAATCTCCAAAATTTGGATCTTTTATCATATTTAAATAAACTATTACATTGAATATAAAATTAATTTTACAAATAATTAAAAAATCACAATATTAAAATTTTAATAATCCATATTTTTCATGTGTGAAAAAAATGATCTATATTTTTCATAAAACATTAACCCGGGCGATAGCACGAGTAAGTTATACTAGTATTGAATGAAAGCAGAATTGTAAATTTATGGGCTTATGCCCTCTCTGTTACCAAAAAAATTGTAAATTTAAGATGGTAAAATAATAATAAAAAAAACTATAGAATCTTCAAGAACTCAACATCCATTTTTTTATTTTTACAATAAGCTGAAAATCGAACTCGAAACCTATAGCGTGCTATCCAAATCCCTCACCACTAGACCAAACTTAGTGGTTTAACTCAACACACTACAAAAAATTCGCTATTTAGCCACGGTTATATAGACCGTGGGTAAAGAACTCCATTTGCCACGGTTAAAATATAATATGAGTTTTCCCATAACAAGTGACACGCGCGATTTGTTTTGCTTTTCCCTCATTAAGTGCGTTTGATCTGCTAAAAAATAAGCAACTGGACATGACAACTTTTGTTGCACTGTGTTTGATTTTAAATCTGTTCCCGATATTGGACAAACTGGGGCCAAGGACACGACAAAAACTGAAATTCTTCTCACCCACAAAACCACGGAACAACTTTTTGTCGTCAGCATAACTTGTCTAAAATACCAAAATAACTTTTTGTCCACCAAACATCTTACGCAAAATTTGTTCAATAGATTGAATACTATTCTGTGTTGTACTACTATTCATATTTATATTTTGCATATCAATCCGAGCAATTATTCTTTTCACTCTCTCTTTCCCGATTTCCCCAAATTTTCATCTCCCCAATATTTCACTTTTCCGTGCCGAAAAATATCGATGAAATCTATCGCTTCCATCGTCTCGGAAATTCCCTCCTCCGCCGCATCAATCGAGGCCAACGTTTCAGATCCACCGTTTTCGTCGTTCGAATTTCACCTCGCCATCACAAAGATTCACAGACTCGTTGAGTTGTTCTATAATAAATTTTCAATGTTCACCTTGCAGATGCATGATTTGTTTTCTGATTTTGCATTTTTGTGCCCTAATTTTACTCAAATTTTACTGCTTTCTGATTTGTTCCTTCTTTTTGCGCTAATTTTACTTCTTCTATTAGGTTTCAATCCAATTTCCCCTTTCCCTTGACATAGGTTCAATTGTTTGCATGTCATGGTATAACTTCATATGCAATGCGTTTGGAATTTGTTTGAAATTTGGAATTTCTTATCAGTTGAATTGAATTTGGATTTTTTTTTGCACCAAGTTTGGAATTTGGATTTTTTATCAGGTTGTTTTGCTTGAGTTTTGAAATTTGTTGCTAGTAAATTTTATTCCTCAAATTCAATGTTATTCAATACCTCAGTGAGTTTTCAAATTAACAATTTCATGATGACTTTCTATGTCAAACTTAAACTAGTGGTAGATGTTAATAGAAATCTAAATTGAATTATGATTATAATTTAAATTTACATTCACACACTAACTTGTGTAAATAGAAATTAATAACACTAAACTGGATGCATCAGCCATATATACTAGATAAATCATTATGGTGTAGAGGATGAAGCTGTTCATAAGAGGTTTGGTTTTGTTTATGATGCAACTAGAAACATAATTAGGACTAACCATACTACTAACAAAGCTTTTATGCATCATGGAGGAATTACCATTATTTCTTGAAGTTAACTTGTCAATATGGTACCTCAATTCTTACTTACATTGTCCCCTTATTAATTTGTTTTCTGCTTCTGCATTGTTTTACTTTTCTATTTTGGTTTTTCACATCATGTTTATTATTTATTGTTTTTTGTTAAGAGAGTCTGATTGTTTTTTGTTAAGAGAGTCTGAATGTAAAGCTTTCACTCGAGCTGAAATGCTTAAAAATATTTTAGATGAAATAGTCTAGAGTTGAGAGTAAAAGCACTAATAAAGTTAGTTTTGCTTGTGAACAAATGCATTCTTCCGTAGAAGCTGAAATAGAGGAGTTGAGGGTCCAGTTGATGCGACTGAAAGGTTTGTGTTTACGCATACTACTACTCTGGTTGGTGTAAGTTCTAATAGAGTTATTAGTGCTTTTTATATTTAAGATTAATTGAGCTTTACACATGTTCAAATAAATGGTTATTTTGCTCTGGTTTGCTTCCTTATTGCTCTGTTTTATGTTTTAGATATGAGACTTTGAGTAGCTTATGTTTAAGATTTGAGACTTGGTTATTTTATGTTTGGCCTTACAGGTGTTCAAATCACTAGTTATTGCGCTTGTTTGTTTGTTTGTGCACAGTACAGTTTGATTGGATCATGTTTGTCTAGCGTTTAGAGTTGAACATGTATGTTTCTTTGGAGTTTTTTAAAGTTCCATTTGAAGAAATACATTCCACATGCGGCAACTTTAACAGAATTAACTATTTACCATTAATAAAAGAGGAATCAGTCAAAGTTTCCTGATTGTTAATTGATACACACTGTAATGTTTCCGAAGAACAATCTTATTTCACGCCTTCAATCTTCTTTCACACTTGTGAATATTAATTTCATCAGTTGCAATGAATCATAAAGGGGAATCTGTTGTTATGTAATCTCATTTTTCTCGCTTGATACACACTGGTTTGGATGCAATAGATGAACCATTCATCCTTGCAACTGATGCTAGAATGGTATATTATGTTAAATGACTTAAGTGGTTGTTTATTGTATATACAGTATGGCTCAAGAGCCTGATTTAGAAGAATGGACTTATAGAGCTGAAGCTTGTGATTTACTTCACGAACCAGTGAGTAGTCAAAAGCAAATTTTAATCATATCATTATCCTTGATTACTTGAAATAGTTATATTTTAATTTCGTGAAAATCACAGGTTCGTATAGCGTTAGTCGGGAAATATACATGTCTTTCAGATTCCTACTTCTCAGTTCCAGAGGTGGGTGGAGGTAGATTTAACTTTTGCTGCATCAGTATTATAGTTTCCTGGTTTTTGTTAAAGAGTGAAATATTTATTTATGGCTTTTCTCTTAACCTAACTTCGTAACATGCTTAATTTTGATTTCAGGCCTTAATTGATGCTTCTGTCAGTTGCCAAAATGTGGACTGGATTTCAGTTGCCAAAAATAAGAGATTAAAGAAATTTAGGGATCTAATATCTGTTTCTTGAGGTTAGTGGCAAGTTAATAATTGGGATGCATATTTTACTTGTTGAACTGAAGGGTATCATGTAATTCATATTTGTGAAATAAGTACTCTATGTTTTGATTATTTCATCTGTTCCGCCAATTTTTTGGTAGGCATTCACTTTTCCATCTTCAGATTGAGGCTTCTAAGTTCTAATTAATCTTGAAAAGATAAAAAGTTGTGTGAGTAATTGAGTTCAGTTAAATGATATAGATTGAGCAAATAATACTTTGTACCTCTTTGCAGCTTATGTGTTGTGTGCTGCTTCATAGTTTACTGTATGAAGGTAATTGCTTCTAGATGATTGTTTACATGTTATGGTTGCAATGTGTGGTTTTAAGTTAATGGTCAATTTTTTTGATTGTTTACATGTACATCCATTTCATCAATACATAAACACCAGAATTTCAATCAACTGGTGAGATATGAGTCCATATTTGACACCAAAAATAAACTCACCGATAACAACTATCTCAAAAATGAGACTGCACTACCATCATGACTTAACCCATTACATTGTTCACAACATAAGAGACTTCAATGTTTTTCTTTATAATAATTAATTGCCTTTATATTTCCTGTCTCATTCCCTTGAATCTAATAAAAGAGAAAACTTTACATCAAACATAAAAGAGGAAAACTTTGTTACCTAAATAAAATAAATTACAAACCAGTTTTTAAAAATAAAATTTTGTTAGCTAAACCTAAAAAAAATATGTATTAATCGCTCAAATTTTAAATATTACAATCCATAGTGATTTTTTTTAATAAATTAAGAGCATTTAAAAATCAAGGTAGAGACAGACATCTCAACTTAGTTGGCATCATGGCATCATTATTCTTCATCGTCTTTCACGGGAGTGGTTATGGTGCATAAGCGAATTTCTTATGCACCATGCATAAATAACACACAAAACCATTCCACAACAAAATGGTTTTGGATTACAACCCTCTGAAACCATTCCACAACAAAAATGGTTTTGGCATGATTAAGTACATCTAATGTGAAACCATTCCACAGCAAAAATGGTTTTGGCATGATTTTAGTTTAAAACTAACTACGAAACAATCTGATGACGTTCAGGGGTTGCTGTTGTTGATTTGGGGGTGAGAAATGGTGCGTTTGGAGATTTGTTAGATTCAATTTGATGGTGGAGATTTGTTTATGCACCATGCATAAGTTTATTCGTATAGCTCATATTATTAATAAAAAAAATGGGTTAACTATGTTTTTGGTCCATATAGTTTTCCATAATTTTCATTTTAGTCCTTGAAATTTTTTTCCACACTTTTTTAGTCATGAAATTTTTTCCATCAATATTTTTAGTCTCTATTTTAAATATTAAAAGGCTTGAAGCCTCTCAATCCGACGCACCAACCCTAATGGAGGACATTAAAAAATTATACCACTCACTCTCCACCGCAACAACAACAACCACCACCGCTGAAGATCCAATTCTGAAAGACACAATCGCTCTCTGTCAAGCCCTATTCGACCAACTCTACACCAAGTTCCTTGAATTCTTCTCTCTTCTCCCTCTTCACAACCATGAGCCCGAAACTAGGCCCCTTCCGTCTTCGGATTCAAGGCTTTGGCCACTTGTTCAACATCTTTCTCTCATTCTTCGTTGCTCTCTAGTTGTTCTCACACTTCCCTATTCCGACCAGGCAGTTCTCATCAATAAAATCCACCGCATTCTTCGCATCCTCAACTCCTTTATCTCCGTCACCGGAACCACTGTCTTGAACTTTCACAACTTTCTCTCTGATGTTCACATCGAACTATCTGATTGATGTCGTCCTTTTCTTTGTGTCATGCTTGAGGTAGTTTTATTATTATTATTAGGACTAGGATAAATAGGTTTTTAAACCCCCCCCCCCCTTCCTTCAGGCGAGCTTTGGTTTACCCTGCAATTTATTTTTTTGATTGTGTAACCCCTCATGAAAATATGTTGACTTAAGATTCCATCTGTTTGCCCCATGTAATGTTAGTGAGTTTTGGTTTGCTACGTCATCATTTTTGTGTAATCTTAGGCCATTATTGTCCATGAGGGGTAAACCAGAAAATTTTCACATTACATAGGATAATCGAAAAAAAAAAGATTTGCGAGGCAAAGCAAAACTCGTTTATTTTGCAGGGGTAAAAATCTATTTACCCTTATTTTATTATTATTATTATTATTATCTCTTTTTCTTTTTGTTTCCATCGTTATGATTATGATTATTTCTTGTGCTTTCAGCTTTATTGCTTAATAGTAATTTATTTTGTTAATGTTATTGTTTGCAAAACGTTAGCGTGTAGTATTCAGTTAGGCTCTGTTTGGCAATGCCAAAATTTAAGCTTATGGCTTATAGTTTATGACTTATTGCTTATAAAGTCATTTTAAAAAAAAAAAGACCTGTTTGATAACTTTTTTTCTCACAGGCTTATAGCTTATGGCTTATTATGCTTTCTTTCAATTGTACCCTTGTCATCTTATTTGAAAAAAAAAATTAATATATTAATTTTTTTTTTTGGTTTACGATGAGCTGGGGGTTGAACCCAGGACCTATAGAGTACTACCCAAACCCCTCACCACTAGACCAAACCCAGTGGCTTAAAATTAAATATATTAATTAAACATGTAGTTTTTATTTCATTCCCCATCTATAAGCTAGTTCAACCACAAATTTTACCAAACACTATAAATTCAATCGGCTAGTTTATTCGTCGTAAGCTCATGCACTATAAGCTAGCTTATCAGCTATCCGCTATTTTTTCTAAACAGAGCCTTAGGTTTCTTTTAGTAGTGTTAGATAATAAGTTATTGGGATTGGACCCATTAGGTTTGCTATATAATCCCTGGTAACTCTATTTTATTAACTTAATATCAATGTGAATGTTAGGAAACCCTAGCCTCCCTTTGTCTCATCTCTTTGTATTCCTCTTTTGTTAATATGGTATCGAGAGCATGGTTCGATCCTCCTTGAATCATTTGTTGCTTCCGCTGTCAGAATTCCCAAATGTTTGGGAACAAAATCCTGTCCGAGTTGTGGATTTTGAGTTAAGTTTGGGTGGTTTATGCAATTGAAGTCAATTTGGAAGTTTAATAGCTAACTATTGTTTGATTGGTTTATGGGCTCCATATTATTATTTGTTCAGTGGAGGATTATTCTTTTTCTTGCTTTTCGGTAAAAGCAATTTGCAAGATAGATTAATTTGGCAAAATCGTTTGACATTTGAAAGCTCGTTGGAATGTTGAGTTTGTTTTGGGTTTGTTGTTTGTGTGGGAGTTGCTGCTTGTTTATCTAAGTTGATGACTTTGCTTCTTCATGGAATTGCTGGAGGTTGGGTGAGTTTCAATTTCTTTAGGGTATGGTTGCTTTGTTTTGTGTCTCTGTATTGGAATTTTATTGGTGTTTCGTTATGTCTTGGTATGTTTGGCTTTTTACTTCTATTGGTGAATTTTTTTGGTTTAGTTGGTGGTTGTTCAATTGGTTTTGTGTGACTTCGTTTGGTTTGATTTTAGTTGGTGAGTTAAGATAGTGCTCACAAGGTGTTTGTGAAAAGTTCTCATTAAAGATAAATTTGAATTTTTTGGTCTCAATTCTTCTCTTTAATTGTCTCTTCTTTGGTTGATCCTCTCTTTGTTGGTATGTTTGTTTCTCTTCTTTGATTGTCTTCCTCTCTTTGGTTTCTTCTGATTGATTGTCCTCTCTCTATTGATTCTTCTGAATGGTTGTTTCTCTCTGATGTTGACTCTTCGGTTTGGTTTTGCTCCGTCTCTCTTCAGTCTGATTGTTTCTCCATGCTGATTTCTTCTGATTGATTGCTTGCTTCTTTCTGTTGATTCTTCTTATTGATCGTCTACTACAAATTTGGTTGTTTGGTGAGTCGAGTGCTCACATTTGGTGAGTTAAGTGCTCACAATTTGGTTTCAATTTGGTTTCTTCTGATTGCATTGCACTTCTCCCTCTATTGTTTCTTCTGATTGCACTTCTCTCTCTATTGGTTCTTTTGATTGATGACACTTCTCCCTATTGCACTTCTCTCCTGATTGCATTGCACTTCTCCCTATTGGTTCTTTTGTTTGATTGGTCTACTCTCCCTTGATTGATTCTTTTGATTGGCCGCTTCTCCCCCGATTGATTATTCTCTCAGTATTGGTTTGATTCTTCTCTCTGTTGGTTTGAATTGAATTGGTTTTGTTTGAATGGTTTGGGTTTGGTAAGCTTGGAATGAATTGGATGTTGAATTGGTTTGAGATTGGTTCTTCTATCTGATGGTTTCTCTCTTTGGAGGCTACTTCTCTCTCGGAAGATTGCTCACTTTGGTTGCTTCTCTCAATTGGTTAGTTATTAGCTCGGTTGGTTACGCTAATAGTTGGTTGATTTATTTTCAGGGTTAACTTGTAACAAGCTTAAAAGCTTAGTAAGCTTTAGCTTGAGGGGTAGTATTAAGATAAAATGTTGAGTTTATATTATTTAGTATGTTTTTCGTATTTTGTTTTGTTTGACAAACTCACAATGCTTCTTGTTAATGCATCGTGAGTTTGAGGGCAGGTGTTAGATAATAAGTTATTGGGCTTGCTATTGGACCCATTAGGTTTGCTATATAATCCCTTGTAACTCTATTTTATTAACTTAATATCAATGTGAATGTTAGGAAACCCTAGCCTCCATTTGTCTCATCTCTTTGTATTCCTCTTTTGTTAACAAGTAGTACATTAAATACGAGTAAGTAATTATGGTCCCCGTAACGACTATGCTGAGATTGCTAGGTTGGACGCCACCTGGAGTTGTGTGAGTTTTTGTGGTGGTACTTTCCGCTTCATCTAGAAGTTAGTTTTATTTCATCTGCTCCTGAATTTTTTTGTTCAGTTTGACTGGACATCTATGTGATACTGGTGTTAGTGATTGTTAACGACTTATCTGTTTTTTTTTTGTTAATTGAGTGACATGATATTCTGAGATTTGTAAGTATGCTTAGTTTTATGTTATTTTATATGATTTTCCTTGTAGAAATGTGAATAGGATTCTTACTGAGTTGTATTTATTCATCTAAACTTGAAAATGTTATTCAAGGTATTTGCTGATGAACTTTTAACACATCAATCATCGAGAAGGTATCTTCTGAGGGCTGATACAATATCTTCCAACTGTGAAAAGTTATTTGTGTGCCGATCCACCGATGATGATATTGTCTGTGTCCTGGAGGTGATATCTGCACATTTTATTCTGTCGGTTTCTAATGAGAAAGCATTTGAGAATTTCATCAGCAGATTATGTTTACATTGTGATGAAGATGTTACATTTCCTAAACTTGGGCTTGGACCTGCCATGACATTGCTGCTTGACCCTGTCGTGTATTCTGCACCAAAGATGTTCCAGGCACATGTGCTTTCATTGGTTTCTGAAGCCATTGGGTCTGGCTTATCTTCAGATAATTTGGCTCCAGATTTTGGCTTTATACTTAATGGCATTTCAAAAATCTGTGTCTAGCTTGCAAATGGATAGTTTTAACATTGAATTGAATTCTGCCTATAACAGATCTCTGTATGAGAGATGTCATCCAACTTTTGAATCTTATATCCAGGAAAGAACAAGTAACAAATTGAATCAAGTTTTATCACAACCAAATAATTCATTGGACTCTTATCAGTGCAAAATCTCATCCAAAACAAAAGCTGATCTTTTGGCCGAGTACATCGAATACATGAAAGCAAGGCAGTACATATTTGCTGATTCACGCCGCGGTAAGGCTGCCTCAATCTTAGAGTACATAATTAATCAAACTTTCTCTCAAGATGCAGCTGGAGATGTACTGTATGTAAAGCAAAATACTAGTGCTGAAGATATTTCTCTTCTTGCATCCATATTGAAGTTAATGAGTGTTTTGCTGTTAAAACCAATTAAATGTATAAGCAACAGTGGTGATTCAGTTTGTCTGAAAACCATGAGAAATTCCTCTGTGCTGGATGATTATGATTTCTTGATCAGCATCATCAAACCTTTTCAACAACTTAAATTTTGTTTACCCATTCAGACTTCATTATATGATATGATGAATCAGCAATCAAATTACAAAGTTTCCAAGTCAATGCTTGTGCACTTTTCAGGCTTGCTATCTTTAAGTTTTTACAATGGTTATGATGTGTTAGCAAAGGGGTGTATCTCTGTAATCATGGCACTGATGTCTATGTTTATTTTTGAAGAGGGGGATTTAGTTGATTTAGGCTCATTCAGGAGTCTGTCACTGCAATCCTGCACATCAGAAGTTTCATTGTATAGGAGTCAAAAGGTCAATTGTCCTTTCAATTCCCATGCACTTCTTAAGTTAAGTTTTACTTATATTTCATGTCTAAATCATTGGTGCAATATTGCAGAGGGCTGGAAATAAACAAGTATCTATAAAGTTGCAGCAGAGTTTCGTAGAATTCGAACATGTAATTTAAGGTATGTTTTGTGTCTAACTCTCTATGGTCTTTACATATATTGTCTTGAGTGAGTTGCATATTATCGATTTTCAATTTACACATTATCACTTCCTCCATCCCTTCACCAGCCACTTGGGTCTGCTCAAGTGGTACTGATAAGGAAATGCACTCGGAGGGTTTGGATTATTTTTTTTGGTAGTGTGGGGGATTTGGATTTTATTTATTTAAAAATTGAATTCTTGTTCTTTCATGTGACTATGAGATATTTAGAAATTCAAAGTACCACTCTTTATTCGATTGGATTATATCATATTCACTTTCACTTTTCTTAGAACTTGGGGGTATTTGCATCAGCTTGTAATGCTCTCTATATTATCCATGATTTTGAGGTTTTCTCATCTACCTGTCATAACTAGCATTATGCAATCTACTAATGAGGCTAGCTCCAGTAGGATCAAACTGCACTGAAGGTCTAGGGTTTCGTTTTTGCTAGTGGTCCCTTTTATGCATCCGTTGTAACTTCAGAATGAGGCAACCTCCCCTCCGTGACTTTCATCTACCTTGCAGAAAAATATCACTTTTTTCTTTTCCGAATTATCAAATTTATTAAACAAGAGGTACAAAGGTTTAAAGGTTACAAACACTAAACACCTGCTAGCTCAGGGAAAGGACCAAAAGAAACAACGAACAAAACACACCCAATCGAAAAAACACTAACAGAGGGAACATAGGCATTCCCATAACACACCAGTTTCAAAGAAATCAAAATCAATAAAAAGTGACCCAAAATCTGCCAACAGAGAGACAAACAAAAGCACCGATCACCAAACCAGACAGGAGTTAACACAAAAATTATCCTCAATACACCAGAACACCAAGCCACCCCGGTCAATAAAAACAGGTCTGTAGCTACAAAACCAGCAAAGATCAAACCACCAGGACCCTCAACAACGAGTACACCTACAAATACGACCAAATATCACTATTCAACGAATTATATACATGCATAAACCTTGCTGAGATATAAAGTGGCATACACTACTTCAGGAATGAAAAATAGAATTTTGTTATTGAAAAATGTAGCATTTATGCCTGTAAGTTTTGAGAAATTAGGATGGGAGAGGTACAAAATAGAGAAATAGCCAAGAGGGGTGGGCTTTCTCCTGATTGGTATAGGTAAGCAGCTGTTGCGATGATATAAACAAAGAAGACTACTTTCTTTTCAATTTTTGCATTCTTCTCATTGATGCAAGGAAGTTTAAGAAGGAAAAATCGTGGAAGTCTTTTGAGATACAGAAAATTGGTAAGTTTTTTGAAGCGAATGTGATATGATTGATGGGTCTGATTCACGATCAGTCCCATGTATATATAGAAGTTAACATATAACCATCTGGGTTTGTACAATGTAGATTCCATTGTAAAGGAAGATATTTCCCTTTCTGGCTTCATAGAGAAGTACAGAACGTAACACTAATTCTTCCACTGCATATGAGAGAAGTGTAGAGGATGACAGAATATATCTTAACTTAATTTTGCATGTAAACCTATAAATATGGGGAGAAAGTGGCAGCATATTTTTTTTGAAATGAAATGCTTATGATCTCAATTTCTCTTCATCGTTTTTAAATGTGATAGATTTATTATTATTTATAGTACAAATGATAAAGAAATAATTTAGCTAAATTGCTCTTTTAGTTTTTGTTCTGTCTTTAGGCTTATTCGATGAGAAATGATATTTGTCCAACTAATTTGGGACAACTCTCATATTCTAATTGTATTCTTACTCTCTCTGTATTGTTTTTTCCCAATATTAAAAGTCAATATTCGTCGACCCTTGAACTTCCCTCCACCGTATTGAAACTTTTGCACATTGCACTTCATAATCAAAATCTTGTTGTGATCCACCAAAAGAATTATTATTTTAAAAGAATTTCTAAGGTACATTCTTCGAATGTTCCAGTACATTAACTTTTTAAATTATTAGTTAAATGAGTGTTTTTTGAAATGATTTTTTTTCTTCAATCATTAAAAAATTATAAAACTAAGAAACTATTTTATTGAAAGATAGAAATATATTGTTACAAGTCAAGAGCCTCCCTATGATCAGAAATTCGAGTCCTATATATAGTACAAGAGGCTCCAATGATCACATAAAGTCTGGCTAATCAAATTACAAAAGAAAAACTGTCGAAATAAAGTTTATGCCTGATCAAATTGCCTTAATTGCCCTAATAATCATCACTTTTCATCCAATTTCCTTCACTTGGTCCTATCCCCACCTATTAGGTAGAAATAAAACAAAAAGATAGTAAACTAGTCCAAAATACTTTTTTATTTTTTTAAGAAAACATATTTATAGCATTTCATTAATTAATAAATTTGGCATGTTAACCAATATTCGGGGACTGGCTACTGGCCGCTTTAGATAGCCTATGAGTATCCTCAATTGTTTGTCGCCTAATGAACTCAACATTGGAATTATTGTAAAAAAGAGAGAAAAGTCTTCTACAATGAAAAATAATTTCACCGAACTCGAAAACATCATCTTTATTCGAATGGAAGGTGTCCACCACTAATTTAGAGTCCATCTAAAAATCCACAGACCTAGATTCAATTCATAGACCCACTTGAGTGTCGATAGTAAACCAAGAGCCTCGCTGATCTGAATATCACAAATAGGTGAGTATTGATCATATTTAGCCATCACATAAATTCCATATTCATCACTGATGCAGATTCTGATACCAACTCGATTAAGATTAGAAGAAAAATAGGCATATAATATGCTTGTCACCTACTTTGATGTGTGTGTGGCTTCTATCCTATTTTTCTGTTCCACATATTAATCTTTTTTTTTTCCCTATTAATCTTAGATTGTTGGCATAATTTTCTTTGATGTATTTTTTTCAAAAAAAAGTTGTTATATGTTATTTTTCATATTTTAGAGATAGAATATTTGAAATATTATTAAAATTGATGAGGAAAACTTAGGTACTTTTAGTAGTAAAAGATATCGTTATATGTTAGATTGGGTTGCTACTTCGACGCGTATTTTTCATCGTCATTTTTGTTCCTATTTTTTTCAAACTAATCTTTGATCATTGGAATCTTCTTTGATTTTTTTTTTTTAATAAAAAAAGTTGTTATATGTTATATTTTATATCTTTAGAGTTAAAATTACATTTAATAGTAGAATATTTAAAACATTATTAAAATTGACGAGGATAGATTAAGTATTTTAGTAGGAGCTTGTCTAACATGCAATTCTGCACAAGTTAAAATAATTAAAAATAACATTTTATCAAAAAAAAATTATTTATTAAAAAATTATACATTTAATATAAAATAGAATGCACAAGTTTCAATACAAACTACTACCCCCTATTTTATTTTTTTAAGTGTTATTTTAGAATAGTAACACCAATTAAATTTTTGTACCTTATCTTGTTACTATACCATTATTTTAATATTCCTATTTTTTTCACACACTTTTAATATAAGAGTAATTGACAATGTGTATAATTGATAAATAATACTATTAAAATATTGAGAAGACAGTTAAATAGGAACGTTAAATCCGAAATTAAAAATACTTAAATAAACGGAGGGAGTATTTTAAATTTTTTAATATGTGCAAATTTGCACATGATAGAAATACGCTTTTAGTAGTAATTACTTTTTTTTAATATATTGTTAGTAGATATTTTTTTTTTGACTCAGTTAGTAGATTAATTTAACTTTTTTACAAAGTTAGTAGATTAATTTTAATATTTTTTTGACTAATAGAAGAGTTATATTGATTCCAAGGAGTAAGTTATAAAAGCTACTCCAAATCATGACCTTTGATTTTAATATTTGTTAATGGCTAAGATTGATTGATCATAAAACACAAAGTGAGTCTTATTTTTTTATTGTATTGAAAAATTATCAAAACATACTTTAAATAGAAGAGAATGGATTAATTATAATCATTAATTGTGAAAACAATAATTCCTCTCTCTTGTTTTTTTTTTATGCATAAAAAATTAACAGCAAGAAATAATATACAATTGCATAAAAACAAATAATTGGTTAGGGTTTAGGGTTTAGGGGACCAGGAAAAAAAATGGGTACATGTTCTTGTATAAATACGAGCACAAGATGAATGAAGGCTAAAGAGGAGTCGATATAATCCTCCTCATAGATTAATTATAAATTATAAATATTTCTGGCAGTTTAGATACCTTTCTCTGTTTCGCAGCCAATCAATCAAACCTAAACATTGAAATACCTTTCTCTGTTTCTCCTTCTCAAATCCTTCCTGTGCGATAATTCTCCACAATGAAAAGGAAGAGAACAACAAGAAATTCTCTCAAATCTTCTTTTTCCTTTTCTTCACAACAACAATAACAACCAATTTCTGAAACTAATAAATAAAGTAATCGCAACAACAGCAACTTTACATTTACCAGATGATTGTTGGGTTGGGAATCAATCTGCAAATTCCTCATCGACAATTATGACGACAACCACCACCGCCACTGGAAACCTCTTTCTCTTGTTTCCAAAAAGTTCCTCTCCATCACCAACCGTCTTCGATCTTCTTTAACTATCTGCACCCCAACGCTCTTTTACATCCAAACCCTATGCTACATACATGTTCCCCAACCTCACCTCCATCCATATCACATAATATATCATCCTAGGTGACCTTAACGAACTTATCTGCCAAATTTCAAAATTCCGATTTAACCTCAAATCGCTTAAACTCTCCAACATTAACAAATTCCCTGCAAAAGGGTTACGAGTTTTGTCAAAAAAGATTACAACTTTAACCTCTCTCACATGTTCCAACATTGATTATCTCAATAACAAACATTTTGTTCTTATCTCCAATTGTTTCCCTTTACTCGAAGAATTTCATCTGCAGCAAAACTTGTGTATTGACAATCTTCAAGATGGGGTAATAGCTATGTTAATGGCAGCTTCCTAAACTTGGCAAGATTAATCTCTCTTGCTATTATGGTTATTATTCCAAAATAAACGACTTGTTTCTTTTTAACAACTTGTTTAAGAATTGTGAGTTTCTTGAAGAAATTGTCAATGATTATTTATGACCTGTCCATTATTAACTCAAGATGGCATTGCTTCTGCCATCCGTGAGAGACCATCTTTGACATCTCTCTCCGTTACGCCCAATGGAAATCAGAACAACATCAATTCACACTTCATTGACTCGGTGAGTTTGAAGGGCTTAACTTGTCTTGATTTGTAGTATTGGCAAATTTCAAATGAGTTACTTTCCTCTATTGCAACGGAAGACGATTCCTTTCAGAAGGCTTGTCCTTCAATATTGCACCGGCTATAGTTATGCTGGAATCCTTTCTTTGTTATCCAAGTGTCAACATATACAACATTTGGATCTTCGTCGAACTGATTTTTTGAATGATCAACATGTTGTACAATTGTCTTTGTTTATGGGTAATTTGGTGTCCATAAACCTTAGTCATTGTAATATGCTCACAAAATTAGCCTTGTTTGCACTCGTTACGAAATGTCCTTTACTTAGTGAGATTAAAATGCTAAATATTGGGAGTGAGATTGTAGAGAATTCTGATTCTATGATGGATTTTGGTGTCTACCCTCGATTAAATTCACTCCATTTAGCTTGAAACTCATGGTTGACGGATGAAAACATCAATACCTTTACTTCTATATTCCCCAATTTACAACTCTTGGATTGGATTTGAACTCTTGCACTGGCATATCTGAAGAAGGTATAGGTCAAGTTTTAAGGAGATGCTGTAAAATTAGACATTTGAGGTTATCAGAACTGAAGCCACCTAGAATTAACTTTGCTTTGACGTTGGAGGTGTTGAACTTGACAAGTTCTGGAATTGACGACAGTTCACTCTACATGATTTCAAAATGTTGTTTTGGGCTGCTGCAACTTGACTTGAGAAATTGTTTAGATGTCACAGAGAAGGGAGTGATGCAAGTAGTTGAAAACTGCACACAACTGAGAGAGATAAATTTGCAAGGTTGCATTAAAGTGGCTGCTGATGTTGTTGATTTAATGGTATTTACAAGGCCTTCATTGAGAAAGATAACGACTCCTCCTAATTATCAGTTTAGTGAAAGCAGGATGAAACAATTTTTATGCCATGGATGCTTTGTTATAACTCGGGGAAAGTGTTAGAAGTTACTTTTGTGAGATTTTTTTCTTTTAAATTGTCAACTTACATTTTTTGCATTCGCTTATGACTTTGTGAACAGTTAGATTTCTATATAATG
Organism: Trifolium pratense; assembly: GCF_020283565.1. Classification (NCBI taxonomy): domain Eukaryota; kingdom Viridiplantae; phylum Streptophyta; class Magnoliopsida; order Fabales; family Fabaceae; genus Trifolium; species Trifolium pratense. The sequence goes on from NC_060062.1 coordinate 26,887,663, forward strand.
GCACAATGTAATGCAAGCACTTTGGTGTTATACAAAGTTTAAAATTACATTTTTTTCTTATTGGAAATACATACTTTCTTGTGCATGGGGTAAGATGGACACTGTACTTAATTTGCAGTAAGATGTATTGGAAGCACAATAAGAACTGTGTATAACACCAAAATAGACACTCTTAGTCTGATTTTGTGTAGTAAAAGTTAAAACTGTGATTAGTCTTAACAACTCTCACATCTCAACACTCAATGAAAAATAGACATGCTTAGATTTTGATTTAACTTTGTTGCTGCAAACTGATGGAACAAAGGCAGCTACAAATGATGAACCTTTTTTATATGCAGCCTGAATTGTGCTATTTGTCATGTATATGTATATTTTTCAACTTTTTAGTCTTTTTTAACAATTCAATCAGGAAGGTCACAAACTCATAATCCAACTGTATAAGCTTAACAGATTGCATTACTAACTGTTAGAGAATTCTATTGTTTCTTTTTGAGCATTTATTCTGTTGTTCGATATTCTTACACTTGCCATAAGTCTTGTTCATATTATTATAGTCTATTAGACTCATTTTAGAGGTTTTTTATAATATGTTTTGTGAGCTGAATTGTAATTTATGACTCCTTTGACATGATGGCAGGAGGATTTAAAATCCATTGAAAGACATTTGAAGTAGCTAAAGGGAGTTAAAGATGTCAAATTCAACTTTGGTTTGGTTTTGCTGAATTAAGAATCCGTTGTGTTTGGATAATTTGATATCATTCTTTTGATAGAAGTTAAAACCTGTGTGATTATCTAAAGGGAAGGTTTTGATAAGTGTTATTGGGCTTATAAATTTTGTGCTTTTTAGTATTCAAGTGGAATTTTTTTTTCTACCACAACATTTAACCCAATATTCTCATTTTACCCCTTTTATTATTTCATTTCACTTCTACATTTAATTAAAGTTTTCTTTTTTTGACAATACATTTACCCCTTTTATTATTTCACTTCACTTCTACATTTAATTAAAGTTACAAACATGAAAAGTTAAAAAAAAAAGAGTTCCGGACATTTAACGGTTAAACCAGAATAATTTCAGCATATTCAAACAAGTTTTCCGGTAAACAAATACAAGCCGGAACAATTATAAAATAATTTCCGGTAACGAATTAGCTACGGTTAAATATAAAATTTCATGTATGTTCAACAACAACTCAACTATTCATCTCTCTCATCTTTGTTGCCGACAAGTCTTTAGGTAGATTAATTATTTCCACTCACCAATTAATTTTGATACTTTTTTTTCATTAATTCAATCATTATTTTATTTTTGAGGTTATTATTGTTATAATTGGTTATGTATCTTTTGTGTAAATATTAAATTTGCAAGTTTCAGTTTGATCTCACTAAAGACTTCGGTTGGACCAGTTGGAAATAAACATGATTTAAAGATCACATTGCATGAAATTTCTAAGTCACTCATCCATATCGATCTATGTCATCAAGTACATTGATGTGGTGATCGTCGGGGTTTCGTCACGTTATACGCCAGTGACGACAGCCGCGATAATCTCATTATTGATGTATGAGGTGGATCAGGTTGTACAGTTGAAATTTAAAGATAAATATCATTCGGACGCGCAAAGAATAATGATATAATTATTATGATATATAGTCCAAGTGGGAGATTGTTTGAATATTTTAGTATATTTCAATAATATCATGTGGCTAAATATCTTTATATAATTATATTAGGTATTTATCAATAAAGAGCATTTGCACTGCACTAGCCTTTATATATATATATATTAATTGATATGAGTTCAATATGAGTGAATGTCAAGATGACCCATTTGAAAATATTGGGAACCCTAATAGGTCATCACATTATATATAGGTTATGGTCCTCAATATATCAGACACACTGCATATCGCCTCTTCTCCCCATTTGAAGTGTGCTAAGGGCATAAGGAGTCTCGTTGAGGAAGAACCACAAGCCAACGGATACTTGTCGTCCGCCTCTCTCTTTACGTTTCAGAATTGGTTTGTTCTACTTCTATTTCACGGTTCATCATTCATGTATTCCTATAATCCTTGACAAATCAACATGTCGTAGATCCTGTGTATATATACCTACTCATATATGTTTGTAGCTTTTGCACTTCGGTTATAAGATTATATGTTTAATCAGTATTTTTGAGAGCATGCCTATTGTTAACATTAAATTAATTCCAACAAAAAAAAAAGGTACGGATCATTAGCCCATAAAACCCTCTTTGATACTTTTATTGGAGATGCTCTAACAGGAGGTTATCTAGATGAGAGAAAAAGATAAATCGTCCTGACTTATTAATATTTATAGATTATAGATTATAAATCGCTAGAGAGTTTGTGGCTGGCGGTTTGTGGTCGTGTTCTTTCGATTTGTGGTCGTGTTTTTCCCGACAGTTTGTTTGTATGGTGCGTGTTATTCTTGGTGGTGGTGATTGCGACCGATCTGAGATGGAGGTGATGAGCGGGTGTGGTGGTTGCGATGGATCCAAGATGGGGTGGTGGTGGCTGCGACGGATCTGAGATGGAGGTGATGCGAGGTGTGGTGGTGAGGTGCTGATGTAGAGGTGTTGGATCTGGCTCCGCTGGTGTGTGGTTGATGTCGTGTATGATTGACTTTCTTTAATACGGGATCTCTAACCGCTTACAAATCTGTTGCGATTTACAGGATTCTTCTTTGAGTCTTTGATGGTTTCTAAATCTCAAATCTGCTGAGATTTGCAAGTTTCTTTGTATCTAGTTGACCTCTTTCGCATCAATGTTGACTATTTTTGGGGCGTACTGCAAGCTGGGACTTATCTGCCTAGGTTTTCATTCTATCGTTGTCCATCAATTTTTGGCCCGCAGAGCTATTTTTTGGATCCTGATGGGCCGATTACTTTTGATTCGAGAATGGGAGTTAGAGTCTGGTAGCATCTTTATTGGTCGGGTTTATAGTCTTTTTTGGTTGTTTGGAGGCTAGTGAGTATCCTTCTAAAAATGAGATTAGAAGTGAACCTTTATTAGGTGATGTCTGTTTTTGACTTTATTCATTGGTGTCCTGCTTATATACGGCGTTTTTGTTTTGTAGTTCCGCTTTTCACGACCTATGTTCGTCTTGTGCAGAGATCGGTTACTAATAATAATATATTTACCATTAAAAAAAATAGAATATAGATTTATAAATATATACTATATTTTTTATAAAATTAAGAATATTTATTACCTTAAAATCTATTCATTCATTTGAAATGATTATTACTAGAAACTAAAAAATAGCACAAGAAAAGTACAAAAATGCTGAATAAAAATTTTCAAACACTTAAATTTTTATTCATATATTTTGTGAACTAAAATTCAGTTGACCAAATGTATAAAAGAAATAAAAATAAAATTAAAGAATGAATAAAAGGTCTAACAAAAAAGAGAATAAAGCAAACATATACCAACAAGCACTGTAGAGAAAGTCTGAATTGAGTTTCAATTCATTAAACCACACTGTACAAGATTCTTTCTTTTCTTTGATACCTACCTACCGTGACTATTGACTACTCACCACAACCACGCTTCATGACTTTCTCTCTCTCTCTCTCTCTGCACACACAAATGTCATATATATTTGTTCCTCACTAATAATTCAACGACGTGGTCCCTTTATGTCTTTATCAGTTATCACCACACCATCCATCTAGCACAAGATGGTACTTTTCATACACACAAATATAAATATTAAAATCATCTAGATATTAAAATGTGGAACTAAAATATTTAACCATACATCATTTTCTCATGTAATAAATGCGTGCATGCGATATAAATACATAAGTAAAAAGACAACACTAACACCAACCACATTAAATTACATCCAACAAAGATATCATAAGAGTACTAGTGTAGCCCATACAGCAATTACAATACATACACACTAAACAAAACAATAATAATAATAAGTGCTTTTCCAAAACAAGGCAGAGTTACATAACTGCACCAATAACCATATCCATGAAGTGAATGAAAAGGGTCCCCCTCATCATCAACACAAAGTTGTCTGTCTCAGTCTTCTTCTCACAAAAGGGGGGGAATAAGGTGTGGTGTGCTAAATAGCATTAGGTAGTGATAAAATTGTACACATGAGGGAAAAAGGTAAACTCACAAAAGGATTGAACATGACAAGGATACAAAAAGAGGTAGTGAAGTTGGGTCCCATGACAGCCAAGAGGCGTGCACTCTTGTTTTTTTGAGGGATTACCCTTTTTTAACAACTAGTCTTCTCATTCAAAACAGCTCATATCCCACGCTATTCCGTTAGTGCTACTTTCTCTAACCCCTAAGTTATGGACTTAATCATTCATTTTTTTCCCTTTACTGTGCCATAATTTGTTGAGTAGTAGTAATGACTATAGTGAGTATGCTTTTCCCTCTTTCTTCACACTTAACACACAAGTTGCATAAAAAAAAAACAGCTGAGGAAGATCTCAAAAGGGTGTTTGTAGAATTCACAGTTTCAGGCTCTAATATTTGGATTTCATACACCACAATGCAAATAAAAATTGCAGAATGCTTCCTCTGATTAAATTTGAACATAGCTGCTTTTATTCTGCAAAAACATGAACATATAAGTAATAATAAGTAATAATGTAGATCGCTTGAATCTTGAGATTCTCCGCAATTTACATGGCATTGAGACCAAGAGCTCTAGCCTTGAGTTTCAAAGATTTCAAGCAATGTATGGCTTCATCAAGAAGCTGGACTGGTTCCTTGTCCTTCCCATTAGGAACTATGCACTGCAAAATGCTTAGAACATCATGAATCTTTTCCTTTCTCATCTTCTTAGTGCCTGTTAAGGAACCCATTTCACATGACCTTCGACCGCAATTGCTACCAGAGCATCTGGATTCTGCATCGTCATCATATCCCATGGGGTCGAAGTGTCGCTTTTGTTTTAGAGAATTTGCAGTGTCTATAAACTGCACATCATCATGATCATAAGCCACATTGAATAGCTTACGTTTCTTTGTTTTTCCAGGGGAGGAGCTAGCAACTACTTCGGCGATTCCTCCAATTCGGAAAGGTTCCTGGTTATCATGAGTGGTCATTGTACTGGGTGAATGCCCAGTGCTGGTAACTTCATCATCCTCGGTAGTATAACCATCGGCATTGCTGTCTGAGTAAAGCAATGCATTGATCTCCTCTGTGTCTTCGTGCATCTCGCTTTCAATCTCAGTTCCTTGATTATCATTTTCATCAACTTTATAATCAAAAGTCGGTCCAAATCCATGTCCAACCACATGATTCACGTCTCTTCTTAAAGAAGGTTCATTATTCCCATTAAAATTGTTACAACCATGCAATTTTGAATCCCAGGAACCGAGGCACTCAACAGGGCTCCCAAATCTTGAACTATAAATGAGAGTTGTTTGATCACCCGTTTGATCAATGACGAGGAACTGCTTCTGAGGATATCCTAATTCCCCATTGGGTGCAATTTCCTCCTTAAAACCCTTCAAATGACTAGGAGGAGGAAGTTTTTCCTCAGAAGTGAAGTTTGGAGGACACGTAAAACCTTGTCGAAATCGAGGCAAACAATAAAACCAACCATGAGGTTCATTAGAGTTTCCCAACTGCATATGAGGTAGTGCAGAGGATTCATAAGTTGGTACTGCCTCATTCCTTGAAATCGTATTTATATTGACACCCGGGTTCATCGCTGCAGATGCAACAGCATTTTGCTTCCCCATATCAAAGCGAGCACAAAAAGAACTCAAATTGGGTGATTGCAAATTAAATTGAACCTGGGGTGTCCAGGTTCCACAATTTTCTCTCATTCAATCACAACAATCACCTACACAATGAAAATAAAGTTATAGATCAACGCATTTCAATGAAATAATAAGAAATTAACAAATGCAACACATATATATACCTTCAGAATAACTGATTCAAACACGAAGAGCTATCTCTTACTATTGGTTTCTCTTACACCAACAATGATTAAAACAACTAAAACCACCGGATTAACCCAAAAAGAGCAAACGAAAACTAAACAATTACGTTACAGGTTTGAGTAACTGACGGAAATATTCAGCCTGAAAAACATTAAAAAACAAATTTGATGAGAACAACATAAACATCAAACATTACAAAACAAAGAAGGGCCATTTTTCTTCAATGATTGATTGACAAACCTGGCATTCTCTGAGAGGTTGAAAGCATGCTATAACTCTAACTATAATGGTTGCGCACCCTGCCATTCCATTTTCATGTTTCAAAGCCCGAAATCTGGTTTGACAAGCTGCTTGGCACACCATAACTACTTTCCAACCCTTCAATATAGAACAACCAAAATGTTCCAAATGTTGCAAATACAAAAACTGATTCACTAAAATCTTAAAACTCTCTTAACCAATTGAAAACAGATCTTGAAATGAATTCAACAACACACAAAAACCCCGAAAACTAATCCTTGAAAAGGGTAACTAAAAAGATTAGAGAAATGAAAACAAAGGGTTAAAGCAAATTAGTATAGCTGATTTTTCAGCTGATCTGGCGAACATAACAGGGAACAACAACAAAGAAATTGGATCCCATTTGTGAATTTATAAGAAAAATGAGAAAATTGAAAGGGGGTTCTTTTCTGATTAAAAGGTTGAAATTTTGAAGTTACAGAATCACTTTGCAATAGAGATTCAAAGAAATAACTTTTCTGTATACATCAATAGAAAGACTGAACCACCACCGCATGCTGTTTTATCCTTATCCACAAAGATTAAGCCACAGACAGCCACTACTCTTTTCAGCCAAACAAACCTATAATAATCCTGCAATCAAATTTTTATATCAGAGATCTAATAATTTCCATAGATAAAGAGCTTCTATATCAGTTCATGAAATTATACCAAAATGAAAATAATAACTAAAAACTATCTTTTTCTCTCACAAAATCTACTTTTTGCAAAACAAAATCTTTCTAAGCATGGTAGAAAACAAACTACCTAGGGTTCATTTCAAATCTAGGCTATATATTAATTAAGGTAAAAAATATATATGTGAACTTCAGAAAGAAAAACATGTGACAAAGAAAAAATAAGTTATTATTTTGAAGAAAATCATTCATGAAAATTGAAGAGCTAAGAAACTAGAAACCGAATCAAAAATGAAAGAATTTTGAAAATTTCAAAGGGAACAAGATTTTCGGTCTAGATCTCAAGCAATAAATTAGATTTAGATGCAAAAATATTTATCCAAACCAAAGTAAGAATAAGAAGTTTTACCAGAAATTTAGAAACAAAATCAATACAAATTAAGAACATAGAGAGAAAACATAACATGTGTTTAATAAAAAGAAGAACACAAAGCTAAGGAAACATGAACTTACAAAGAGAAGTGTTTGAAGAGAGAGAAAGCTTGAGGATGAGAAAGAGAAATAGAAAGTAGTTGAGGAGGGGAGCAAGCGTGATTTGAGTACAGTCAAAGTGGAAAGTGTGTGTGTAACCAAGAAGAGAGAAGAGAAGTTGAATTATATAGAGACAAAAATGGTTTTGACACATATACCCTCGATTCAAGTGGATGCAAATAATAATTTATTGATTTTAACAAATAAATATAATACATATGTCCCTAATTATAATTATAAGACACTGGTTGACTACTGCACGTAGTCAACTCACAATTTTGATCACTAATATTTTTAATTATTTATTAATGAAAATTTAATGTTTTGAAAATAGTCATCAAAATAAATTGCACAAGATATTTTTTTTTTTGACAATTGCACAAGATCTTATGTGCTAATATTTACTTTTATATATTATTAAAAAAATACGATCAAAACAAAGTAAATGAATAGTACATTTTTGTCAAATAGGGTCTTATAATTAGGGACGGAGGTAGTAAAAAATATGCTTAAATATATAAACAGTCCCTGCGATTTGGCAGATACTGACTAGAATTTTTAACGACGTGGAATTAACAAGTTATTTTCATTTAAAAATAAAAAAATATAAAATAACATGTCAGATTTTAAAAAAATAGAAATAGAAACTTAATATACTTAAAAAAAATCAATATATTAAATTTAAAAATAGATTATATTTAAAAAATAAAATAAAATAAAATACTGTAGAAGAAAAACATAGTTTTCGTTCATCTTCTTCAAATCGCAAAGAACTTCATGAATTCTTCTACTGTTTACTTTTCTTCATCTTCTAAACAAAAAGATTCTATTATTTGTTTTTGTTCATCTTCCAAACAAAAAAAGAAAACCAACTAAAAATTAACATCATTGTCACTAATTTCACTTTGTTTCTCTCCTTCTCATATTTAGTCTTCATTTTAGCATTTCTCTTCAATTCAATGTTATTCACAGTCTCTCTATGCTACAGTGTTGCAGGTAGCACATCCAACGGCAACACTCTTTTTTCTTCCATTGATGCTTCCATTGAGTTAGCATGATAACATGTCACTCGTTTCTCATTCGTCTTGGCTTTGTACATCACCATGAATATATGACACTCACACACATGAATCTTTACTACAACGAAAACTGAAAAAGACGAACCACCTCTGCTACTCGACATCTTCTTTCTTCTTTGTGTGATTTGTCCTTCAATCGTAGCTTCGATTTAGGAACCCTAATTTTTTCTCTTTTCTTCTTTGTGTTTTTCTTCTTTGCGTGATTTATTTCTTCTACAGTATTTGATCATTATTTTTTTTAATCTAATATATTTTAAAATTTAATATATTAATTTTTTTTTGCAAGTATATTAAGTTTCTATTTCTATTTTTTTTATATAAAAAAAATCTGACATGTTATTTTTCATTTTTCTACTTTTAAATGAAAATGACATGTTAATTTCACGTCGTCAAAAATCCTAGTCAACATCTGCCAAATCATCAACTACTTTACATGTCAGTCAAAAATTCACCTCAAGGATCTTTTTAAAAGTTTTGATATTTTGCAGGGACTAAAATCAAACTTTTTTTTTGTAGGGGCTAAAATCAAAACAAACCATAATTGCAGGGACCGTTTTCATATTTAAGCCTAAAAAATATTATTGAATCGATTTTTCTTCCTTTTTACAATATTATTAAATAATATCCAAAATAATTACACATAAATAAAAGACAAACGAACAATAAGTTGCGCCGTTAATTCTTTCTGGATGGTAAAACCAATTTTTTTAAAAACTACCATATACTTGAGAGAGACAACGTTATTATCAGTGTTTTAAAAACCGGGCCGGACCGGCCGGTCGGACCGGTCGGACCGGGAACCGGAGGATTAGCGGTTTGGTCTGACTGCTGGACCGGATAAGCTATCAAACCGGTGTGAACCGGGAAAAATCGGAAAAATCAGAAAAACCGGTGAACCGGTCGGTTTTCAAAACCGGCGGTTTGAATGTATTTTTCGTTTTTTTTTTTTTTTTTTCTGTTTTGATTTTTCTGAAACAATGTAAATCCAACTTTTTTTCTCGAATTATAGTTGTGTTGCATCTTTGTTGGAAGTACTCATGATTTACCATTGAAATAGTTGTGATGTTGCTTTGAAAAAAATCAGATCTTGTTTTCAAGTTAAAAAAGAAAAATTTATTTGTATAAAATTATTAAAACTTTCTCTTGCTGCACAACCATCAATTTCAATTTAAGAACAACATAGTTCTTTCTCTGCAATGTAACAAAGGTATTAAAAAAAAGTAGAAAAAAAGGTGGAGGTTGAAGAAGAGGAGGAAGAGTTTGAAAAGAACAACACACATATAAGTTTGAAAATCAAGAAAATATAAGATCTGTGCATTTGGAAAGCACCTATGATTTGCTTAATTTGGAAATTGCATAGAAAGAAGAAGAAGAACACAGAGTCTTGTGGCTGCTGCTCTGTACAATTAGATCTAGGGTTTCATCTTATGAGTTTTATATGTCAAAATTATTGGGCTTGAAGTATTAAAAATATTGGGCTTTTAAAGATTTTTTGAAAAAAAAGTATGGGACCTTTAAAAATAGTAGTAAAATAATATAATTGGCTGTGTAATTTTTATTTACTCTTATAAATACTTAAAAAATATTTATTTACTTATTATTTGAGCTTTGGTAGTATTTTAAAAAAATTTAAGTGTCATAATTTTTTAGAGATAAGTCACTCAGTTTGCCCGATTTATTAATTATATAGTTTTATTGTTGACACCGGTTCATTCTATCGGTTTAATTCGGTTTAATCCGGTTTGTCATGCGGTTCGACCAGTGACACAGTGGTTCGACCAACGAACCAGTAAACCAGCACCTTCGCCGGTTCGATGACCGGTCCGGTTTTTAAAACACTGGTTATTATGGTCAAATTCTGAAACAAGGTGCAGAATCTAACAAGTTTGTCAAAGTGTTTGCATTGGATAAAACAACACAAAGATGAGAGTTAACTTTGTGTTTTTGCTTTGACGGAGTTTCAACGTTTTTGTTTGAAGAGATGTTAATTTTTTCTTCGAGTCTTCAACTCCTTATATAGGCTTGAATAAAGATCTGTTGAAGTGTCCTTGCACAAATAGAGTCATTGGAGATTTAATCTAATCTTATTTATATAACTATTTTGTATAACTATAGTTTTGTTTTGGCAATTTCAAATGAAGAAGAATTTCAGAATTTGAACGGCGACTTCTCTAATAAAAAAGTTACTATTTTGTATAACTATAGTTTTGTTTTGGCAATTTCAAATTTTGAACTGATGGTTTATAACTTACAAGTTCATATTAGAAAGAAAAAAATTGTTCGGTAACAATTTTTTCAATGAGCTTATAGTTTAATTTTACTAGCTAATAGTTTATTATTATTCTCACAAGTTTATCCTATTAACTTACTTGAAAACCTTTAAATATTAATTAAACATATCATTTTTATATGATTTTACATTTATAAGTTAATTCAACCGCTACACTATAAATTGAATCGACTAACGTATCCGCTATAAGATAACTTATAAACTATAAGTTCATAAAATTGTTTTATCAAGTTTTTTTTTTGAAGAGGAATTGTTTTATCAAGTTATTAACCTATTACATTCTTATATTAATAGATTAATAGTTATTATTGAGTTCAGCATGTTAACCTTCACCAAAATATAAAATGTGCCTCTTATAATTTGGATTTGGTTTAACTTAATCATACAAAGCTATTTTGTTAATGATGATTCTCTATATAATTACAAAATGTTATATATGCAGTGACAAAGGTAGATTTTGAATAAATTAATTTTATAACAATAATTACAAAACATAATTTAATTAAAATTGAGTTGAATGACTAAAAATAATCACATAAAGAATTTGGATACTACATCTTCACTTAAGCATTTATAATGACTATATATAACTTTTTAATTTTTAAATCTATAATTATAAAAAAAATAAATTAAGAAACCGCGACCGTGAGTTTGCCGTTGTTAATGATGTTGTAAAAATTGGACCTAATCACAATATTCATAATAATAAACAACATATTAATTTATGTAATTAAACAAATATGAATGATAATAAAATAAAATAAAATAGAGATTATAGAACTTATCTATGATTGTTGTATATCGTTGTCGGCACTACCGCGAAGTAAGCAACCACCGAGTCTCAAATAGGAAGAATAGTAAACCATGAAATAATACCTGAGGCGTGCTGATCGCACTGTCCTTAAGGCTTTATCTGCCTCATAAGCGCAAATACCTCAGGATTCAATAGGTCCTTCCCGAATATGAATCATATCCGAGGTGACAGAACTAGCAAGAAATAATTAAACACCGGTGATGTAATACAGGAAGATAACTCAATTGTATGTGAAGAGGAAAATAATTTTCTATTTTAATAGTTTGATTTTTGATCTCATATAAAAGGCTTAATTAGTTTATTGGTCCCTTAAAGACATTTTAGATTTTACAATGGTCCCTTAAAGAAAAAAAGATCCGGATTGGTCCCTTAAAGAAAAAAAGGTCCGGATTGGTCCTTTAAAAACATATATTTTTGCCTTATTAGTCCTTTCGGTTAAATTTTAACTCCAAATATAACAAAAAATTCCAATGGTTAAAATTTTAAAAATTAATAAGGTTTTTGGTAGACCACTTACACTTAATGACATCCACAATTCAGTCTACTAAAACTAACGTTTTTTGTAAAAAATTGACAGAAAGGACCAATTGAGGAACTGATGTGTCTTTAAGGGACCAATCCTGACCTTTTTTTCTTTAAGGGACCATTGTGAAACCTAAAATATATTTAAGGGACCAAAAGACTAATTAAGCCCATATAAAACAAAGGAAGAGGAAGCAATCTCTTCCATGAGTATTTTCTCATTCTCGTCCTTTTTATTTTTTTCTTGGTATCTTTCTTATAAGCACAATACATTGGATCCTCTAAAAAAATATTAACCTTCCAACCATAAAATCCTAGTAATTAGTATTGAAAACCAATTAATAAGAATTAAAAGATAAACGTTTACTTAATAATATGTTATGATTTGGTCACAAATAAATTTATTAATTTAATCATTATACAATAATTAACTTTAAAATAAATTATTCTATAAAATATCCAACAAATGAAGTATGCTATTAACTTGTATGATGAATTTTATTCACATAAGTTTCGCTTTTAGCAAAGTTTAATTTGCATTTGTATTGTATCTGATGTGTTCTATCAATTATTAGAATGAATATATTATTTTTAGTATAAAAAAAAAACCACGACTGTGATTTTACCAAAAAAGTATTAACTATAATTTTTTTTGACAACCTATAATTAATTTTCTTAACCGTATAATATGTATATTATCAAAATTATTTTTCATTTCGATCATAAAAAATTATTATTCTTAAGTTGTCCATAAGAATAAAATGGCCATTCCTCTTCAAAAAAATAAAATAAAATGGCCATTAATTTATTTAGTAAAATATTTATTTAAAAAAACCTGGGAAAATAAAATTTATGGATTTAAACAATATATAAGAATAAAATTATTAAATAAAATAAAAATAGTTCTGATGGGAAAAATAGTTAAAAATATCATTTTTAAAAATATTTTTTGTTCTGAGATAAAAAATATCATTTTCAAAAATATTTGAGATAAAAAAAAAGGAGTAAGTAAATAAATAAAAAGAATTGAGTGAGTGTTGTTGTGGAAGGTTGATTCATGATTCATACGTGCCCGTGCGTGAGGCCAGGAGTGCACGCAAGCTATTAAGTGTACAATCATGAACCACAGTAGCCTAAGCCTCAATGGTTAAGTTAATGGAATATACTTTTTGTCAAAAAAAGTTGATGGAATATGCTAATAATTTTATTTTTGTTATGAATAATATGTGATGTGTTGGGTTTTTGTATATTGGCTACATTTTGCAAAAATATATTTTAGCCAAGTGTTGAGACGAATGTGCTGACCCCAAGTGTTGTGACAAATGTTGGGACACTTTGGAACAACACCTGACTCTGCATCTGCGCGCGCCAGCTGGATGTTATTATTTTCTACTCAATCTTTTGAAGATCTGTTTGAAGAATTGTTTCAAGGTTTCTTACAGAGGAAGGCGCACGTGTTTAATGTGTTTCATGAGGCAGCCAAACCCTAGTTTTATTTTCCAAAGGAATTATATTTTTGGAAAATATATTTTTGCGGTTTCAAAAATATAACTATTGTTTTCAAAAATATATCACTGCTGCCGCAATTCTAGAAGCCCTAATTTTGTCTTGAAGCCCAAGTCGTTCTACTACTATAAATACGAAGGCAAGCATATGGTTTCAAGTATCTAAAATCGTGTTCTTACAAAGCGTGTGTTTTAGGGATTTTAGAGTGTTAATTGTGAGCCTTTCTTGTGTCTCATTGATGCAAGCTTAGGACCTGAGTTTATTGAGTTGTATGTGTGAACTTCTCCTAAGCTTTGAAGTACGGAGATTGTTCTATTGTGTTGTGTGGTTTACTCGCAAGCTTTTAAGCAAGAGTGAATCCTAGTTTCTTAGGAGTGTGTCTCCACCTGTTGTGTTTGTGGAATTGAGTAGCAACGCTGTCTGTGTTGCTAAGGTGGGAATTGGGACGGGGTCTCATATCTAGGAGTTCCTAGGTAGAAGTATCATTGGGTAGTGATTAAGTGAGAAGTTGTAAACGGGTGAGTTTAGCTTCGAAGTAATACTGCTGATAGTGGACTTCATTCCTGGATTGGTATCCCCCAGAGTAGGCTTTAGGCTGAACTGGGTTAACAACTCTTGTGTGTTATTTACTTTACTGTTTTTATTGTTTTATGTTAAGTGCTCTGTTTATAGACAAGTGTTGGCACACCGGTAACAACATCTGTCTACAACAGACAAGTGTTGATACACCTTGATCAACACCTGTCCACTGTGTGCCAGGAATTTCAATTGGTATCAGAGCAGGCACCCTGTTCTGAATTTTAGGGTGAGCTCCAGGGAAACTTTTTCTGGCAGGTATGGACAAAGAAGGAGGGCTTGTCACCAGACCACCTCTTCTGGTTGGTGCTTCAAATTATGACTATTGGAAGTCTCGTATGATGGCTTTCCTAAAACAAATTGATAGCAAGACATGGAAAGCAGTTCTGAGAGGGTGGACACCACCTGTGAAAATGGACAAAGATGGTAAACCAACTCTTGAGTTGAAACCTGATGAAGAATGGTCCAAAGAAGAGGATGCGCTTGCTCTTGCAAACTCAAAAGCACTATACGCATTGTATAATGGTGTTGACAAGCACATATTCAGACTCATCAAAAAGTGTGTCTCTGCTAAGGAAGCTTGGAACATCCTTGAAACTGTTCATGAAGGTACCTCTAAAGTGAAGATGTCAAGGCTACAACTCCTAACCACTAAGTTTGAGAATCTAAGAATGAATGATGATGAAACCATTCAGGAATTTCACATGACCATACTTGACTATGATAATCAGTTTGATGCCTTGGGTGAAAAGATACCTGAAGAAAAGCTGGTAAGGAAGATGCTTAGGTCTTTACCTAAGAAGTTTGATATGAAGGTCACAGCTATAGAAGAAGCCAAAGATATCACAGAAATGAAGTTGGATGAACTGGTTGGTTCATTACAAACTTACGAGGTGGCTACAAATGAAAGGATGGATAAGAAAACCAAGAGCATTGCCTTTGTCTCAAATGCTGAGGAAGAAGATCAACAGAGTGACACGGAGTCTGAGAATAGCATCTCTGATGCAATGGTTCTTCTAGGAAAACAATTTAATAAGGTGCTAAAAATAATGGACAAACGTCCAAAGACAAGTGCAGCTGACACTGGTCGCAACACTTACAGAAATTTTAGAAAACCTATGTCAGATGAGAAGACAGCTCTTAATAAAAGTGTTCAATGTCTTGAATGTGAAGGGTATGGACACATTAGAACTGAATGTGCAACCTTCTTGAAGAAACAGAAGAAGGGGTTAACTATTTCATGGTCAGATGAGGATTCTGAAGGAGAACCTGATACTGCAAAGTCTATTCATGCACTGACAGGTGTATGCACATCTGACACTGAATCATGTGATGAAGAGCTGACCTTTGATGAACTTGCTGAATCATACAAGGAGCTGTGTCTAAGGAGTGAAGAAGTTTGCAGAATCTCAGAAAAACAAAAGGAGACAATCTCAAAGTTGCAAACTGAAAGAATTGTCAATCTAACAAAAATCTCTGAGATTGGTGTTAAGTGTGAAGAAGGGTTGAAAACAATTGAGGAGCAAAAGGCAATCATCGCCAATCTGGAAACAGATAAGCTTGAGCAACTAACAGAAATATCTAAGCTGAATGAAGAGGTAACTGAATTGAACTCTCATCTTGAGAATCTAAAGAAGCATGTTGTTATGTTATTTAAAGGAACTGACCTAGATGAAATCCTAGAAAAACTACCTACCCCTAGTAGAGCCAAAACAGGCATTGAGTATGAGTATAAAAGCGTTAATAGAATTAAAGATTACAACAAAGATGGAAAATATATGCCTGAGATAAGTAACCAACCCTCTCCAACAATGTATGGAAAAATGTCACCGCACTTGTCCACCGGACATCATACTACACACAGACAAGTGTTACCACATATGGCTCCACATCGTCAAAGAAGGCAGAATCCTAGATTTATACCAAGGCATAAAAGCAAATATCGTTCATGGAGATGTCATCACTGTGGAAGAAAGGGGCACATAAGACCTTACTGCTATAAGTTATATGGGTATCCAAATGAAACTATTCAAGAGAAACTTGATCCATCCATAACTAATGCAAAGAAGGAGTGGAAACAAAAGGTTGATGTAACCAACACCAAGGGTTGTGCAGCTGAAAGTTGTGAGAAAAGCTTGATTGCTCACACTTCTCTTAGAGCCTCATCAAAAGAAGATTGGTACTTTGATAGTGGTTGTTCTAAACATATGACCGGTGTTGAAAAATATTTGATGGATATAAAATCCTATGCAACAAGTTTTGTAACATTCGGAGATGGAGCTAAAGGAGAAATTAAAGGTATAGGAAGGCTGATTGACAATGGTCTACCTAAACTTGAAAATGTTCTTATTGTAAAAGGGCTAACTGCTAATCTAATTAGTATACGCCAACTATGTGATCAAGGCATGCAAGTCAACTTTACAAAAAATGAATGTCTTGTTACCAATGATGAAGGTGACATCCTGATGAAGGGTGTTAGATCGAAGGATAATTGTTACTTGTGGGTTCCTCTAGAAGAAGCTAATGTATCTACATGTCTCTTAACAAAAGAAGATGAGGTTAAGTTGTGGCACCAAAAACTAGGACATCTTAACCTGAAGAGTATGAAAAGAGCTATATCTGAGGAAGCTATCAGAGGCTTACCAAACTTACAAATACAGGAAGACAACATCTGTGGCGAATGTCAGATTGGCAAGCAAACCAAAGTGTCGCACCAAAAGTTGCAACACTTGTCCACTTCTAGAGTTCTTGAGCTACTACACATGGAATTGATGGGTCCTATGCAAGTTGAAAGCCTTGGAGGTAAGAAATATGCTTTTGTTGTTGTTGATGATTTCTCTAGATACACTTGGGTTAACTTCATTAGGCAAAAATCTGAAACCTTTGATGAATTCAAAGATCTTTGCTTACAACTTCAAAAAGAAAACGACTGTGGTATTTTAAGAATTAGAAGTGACCATGGAAAGGAGTTTGAAAACTCTAAATTTGCTGAGTTTTGTGCTGCTGAAGGAATAGCTCATGAATTCTCTTCACCTATTACACCTCAACAAAATGGTGTGGTTGAAAGAAAGAACAGAACTTTACAAGAATCTGTTAGGGTTATGTTACATGCCAAAAACCTTCCTTATAAATTTTGGGCTGAAGCTATGAATACGTCATGTTACATCCATAATAGAGTAACATTAAGAACAGATACTGCAACAACACTGTGTGAACTATGGAAGAACAGAAAGCCTACTGTAAAATATTTCCATGTGTTCAGATCAAAATGTTACATCTTGGCCGATAGAGAACCTAGGAGGAAATTGGATCCCAAAAGTGATGAGGGAATATTTCTAGGTTATTCAACCAACAACAGAGCCTATAGAGTTTTCAATTCTAGAACGAAAACCATGATGGAATCAATCAATGTCGTAATTGATGATACTGATTTGACAAGTATAGATTCAGCTGAAGAGACAGATGTAGTCACACCTGTCCCAACACCAGATGATGATCAAGCTGAATATGATTCTATTCAAGACTTTGAGCCTAATACAGAGAATTTGAGACCAAACAAAGGTCCATCAATCAGAGTTCAGAAGAACCACTCAAAGGAAATCTCTATTAGAAATCCTGACCAAGGAGTTACCATAAGAATATCTACATATGTAATTCTCAAGAATTTGAAAGAAGAAGCTCAATCTGGAAAGTTAAGGGGCAAGCTAAGTATTTGCCTATTTAAAGAATTGTAGCAGTTACTGCATGTAACGCGTGCAACCGCCTCTTTTCCCTCTCTCCATTGTATGGTGCACGCTAATCAAGGGAAATGTGATATGAATTCTTCCTCTAAAGTTAATGTTAATGTTGGTACTTCTGGTAAAGTCATGATTGACTATGTGATTGATTGGTTCAAGAAAATCGTTCTTGAGACTAATGTTGTGCAAGATGTTGACACATCTTTGGCCCGAGAGAATAAACAAGGTGAAACTGTTCCTGAAATCCCCGAACATGTGATTGTTCCTGGAAATGAAAATGGTCAGGTGATGACTGATAATAAAGAAGAAGTGTCTGACGAACACACTGATGTTAATTCCCCATCTAATGAGAAAAGTTGTTTGAACTTGAAGAAGTTCATATTGGTTGAATGGTCCCTAGAAGTGGAGGATGGACTATTCATGACAGGGCGTGTAATAGACCTGTCCATTATTATTCAGGCGTGTAGCTTTGGTGATGATTTGTTGTATGGTTTGATTTATTTTCAAACCTATATTAACCTGTTGGACCTAGAATGTGGAGTGTGTGCAAAGGTCATTATGTTGTGCCTGAAGTTTGTTGATGAGTTTTCTAGTTCGAATTCCGCTGCATATATATCTGATGGAAAACTCATGGTGGTTTTGGGTGCTGAGTATGCAAAACTATGTTGTTCTTTAAAGATGTATCCCTTGGTGAGGTGATACTCGATGAGAGATCCAACTAACTTGTTAGAGATGCCAAAGATACTTGAGGGTGATCTCAAGTCCACTCATAAAGGCACTCATATATGAAGTTTGTTGAAGAGAGATCTGAATGAACTTATGAGCAATTTATTTTTGCTTCTAATCCTAAAAGTCAACCTCCAGTGGCTTTGATAAAGGATCTCTTTGTGTATTCCTTGAGAAGGAGACTGATGTCCTCCCAAATGTTGGAACATCTGACCAGCAGATTATGCAGTTATTAAGGGGGAGTCCTTAATCTGAAGCTGGAAGACCTTGAAGACATGTCAGACTTAATGTCTTGACATCTTTATATTGAGAATTTATTTTTCTCAATATGAATGGTGGTATTTCTCTGAAACGGGATGAAGGTTGTTTACTCTAACTTGATATCATCAAGTCTATGAGAGCATGGAACTCTTGTTCTGCTGTAGTAAAAAGCACTTCAAGGGATTATGAACATTGGAGCTGTTTCAACTTATGTTCAATGGTTAATTGTTATCTGTACTTTGGAGCGTCATCCAAATCACCTAGGATGAGCATTTTAGTTGGGAGCAAATGATTATTGTTCTTTGTTATTGAAAGCTGATCAACTACTGATGGTTGATTCTCTTGTGTCCCCCTGCTATTGTTAATTATGATGTTGGTGCTTCCACTAAAACCACAAGTGAGTTACTGCTGATTCACTCGTGGAACTCATCCCTAAGACGTATGTTGTGTCAGATGTTGATACATCTATGACACTGGAGACAAATGTTGTACCATGTGTAGGTACATCTGCTCAGCCAATGGTTGGTACTCTCACTAGGAAGCAGATGAAAATTCTTATGTTCTGAATGTGTTTCTGATATTGTGTGCTCATATATGTGACATTCAGAGGTGATTACTACTAGTATATGTGACTATTTCAGACCTGTTTCTGAAACTTCTGGTTTGAAGTTCTTATATGATTGTTGAAGATGGATTTGGTATATGCCTCTTGAAGTTGAAACTGGTTAATCTTCATCTGTGTGTGTGTAACTCTGAGCTAGATGTCCTGGAAATTATGTCACCTGACAGGAAGAAATATGACATGTAAGTGTTCCTTCTTAGATGATGTCTCTTTCATGATGTGCAAACAAGGGGGAAATGTTTGATGTGGTGGATATGATATGGTTCCTCCACTACTGATTTATATATGATGAACTATGTATCCCATGGTGTTATATTTGGTTGTAGTAGCTCTGTGCACTATGTGGTTGATGTGATGAAGATAGTATAGGTTTATGGCTTGTTACTTATGATCTTCATGCTATACTGTTGGAGTTTGGTCATGGTATTGTGGATGAAAGCGCGCATGTTCTCTTTCCACTACTTTTGTTCTCCGTATCTTTTGTGGGCTAGGCCCTGGATTTCTAGCACCTGTGTGTGCCTATGGTCTGTCATATGTGCACTCTGATATTTCTTTGTCTGCTACTCTATGTTTTGATATGCATGATGTTTGTCTAAATTGTGGCTAAAAAGGGGGAGTAGTGTGCGTGTGTGTGCGTGTGTGCCAAGTGTGTGGACAGATGTTCCCACATCTGGTGACTGTTTTTGTGCTAGTGTTCGTATGCTCGTATTGAGGGGGAGTGTGAGTAATATGCATATACTGAGGGGGAGTAGTGAATATTCTTTCTCTATCTGGTGTGTGTATGCATGAATTCAGGGGGAGTGTGAGTGATATTATCTCTTGATCGCCTGAATATGTTTGATGACAAATGTTGTGCCAAGTGTTATGGCACCTGACTATTGAGTCCACTATCTATTATGACTGAGAATTTATTTTTCTCAGATGTTTATGGGAATTTATTTTTCCCTGTTGTTCTTATGATGAATGGATGCACGTTAAACTATTAGGAGTTTATTTCTCCTACTTCTTAGTATCTACTATGGGAGTTTATTTCTCCCTTGTGTTGTTCCATGAGGCTAGATGTGTTGTTCCGCTGTTGCATTGCCTCTGATACTACTTATCTCTTTTGGAAGTAGTTTTTATTATGTGTTACTTTCTTTCCTAGTTGTGTGATCATGTTGACTTGAAGGAAAGGTAATACTATATCTCTATATACTGGTCTAATATTGTTTTAGCCAAAATTTGCCAAAGGGGGAGATTGTTGGGTTTTTGTATATTGGCTACATTTTGCAAAAACATATTTTAGCCAAGTGTTGAGACGAATGTGCTGACCCCAAGTGTTGTGACAAATGTTGGGACACTTTGGAACAACACCTGACTCTGCATCTGCGCGCGCCAGCTGGATGTTATTATTTTCTACTCAATCTTTTGAAGATCTGTTTGAAGAATTGTTTCAAGGTTTCTTACAGAGGAAGGCGCACGTGTTTAATGTGTTTCATGAGGCAGCCAAACCCTAGTTTTATTTTCCAAAGGAATTATATTTTTGGAAAATATATTTTTGCGGTTTCAAAAATATAACTATTGTTTTCAAAAATATATCACTGCTGCCGCAATTCTAGAAGCCCTAATTTTGTCTTGAAGCCCAAGTCGTTCTACTACTATAAATACGAAGGCAAGCATATGGTTTCAAGTATCTAAAATCGTGTTCTTACAAAGCGTGTGTTTTAGGGATTTTAGAGTGTTAATTGTGAGTCTTTCTTGTGTCTCATTGATGCAAGCTTAGGACCTGAGTTTATTGAGTTGTATGTGTGAACTTCTCCTAAGCTTTGAAGTACGGAGATTGTTCTATTGTGTTGTGTGGTTTACTCGCAAGCTTTTAAGCAAGAGTGAATCCTAGTTTCTTAGGAGTGTGTCTCCACCTGTTGTGTTTGTGGAATTGAGTAGCAACGCTGTCTGTGTTGCTAAGGTGGGAATTGGGACGGGGTCTCATATCTAGGAGTTCCTAGGTAGAAGTATCATTGGGTAGTGATTAAGTGAGAAGTTGTAAACGGGTGAGTTTAGCTTCGAAGTAATACTGCTGATAGTGGACTTCATTCCTGGATTGGTATCCCCCAGAGTAGGCTTTAGGCTGAACTGGGTTAACAACTCTTGTGTGTTATTTACTTTACTGTTTTTATTGTTTTATGTTAAGTGCTCTGTTTATAGACAAGTGTTGGCACACCGGTAACAACATCTGTCTACAACAGACAAGTGTTGATACACCTTGATCAACACCTGTCCACTGTGTGCCAGGAATTTCATGATGAATGCTCATTATGGTGTAGGTTTTCTTGTCCCCTACATATGTCCTATAAATAGCACTCTCATTTTCATGTAAAGACACACACTTTCCTCTTTCTCTCTACTTGTTTTCTTGCTCTTTTAACTTTGTTTTACAACACGTTATCAGCACGAACGCTCTAGCCAACTGAGAATGAGTATCGATACTAGCATCAAAGGAGATATGTGTCTTGCTGATACTGCAACTACCCACACAATTCTCAAAGAAAAGAAATATTTTTCTTACTTAGTAAAGCGAGAAACCAATGTTAATACCATATCTGGAACTACAAAAATAATTGAAGGCTCCGGAAGAGCTAATGTATCATTATATGGAGGAACAAATTTATGTATTGAAAATGATTTATATTCCTCAAAGTCTCAAAGAAATTTATTGAGTTTCAAGGATATCCTCCTAAATGGGTACCATCTTGAAACAAGGAAAGAAGAAGGTATATTGAATACCTTTGTATCACAAAACGTGATTTAAATAAAATATCTATATTGGAAAAATTACCCGCCTTCTCATGTGGTTTGTACTACACTTATATTAGTACAATCGAAACACATATAACCGTAAATCAGAAGTTTGCGAATCATAATAAATTTGTTGTTTGGCACGACCGGTTGGGTCATCCCGGATCTATAATGATGCGAAAAATAGTTGAAAATTCATGTGGTCATCAATTGAAGAACCATGAGATTCTTCAGTCCAACAAGTTTTCATGTACATCTTGTTCACAAGGGAAGTTAATAATTCGACCATCACCAATAAAAATTAGAAATGAGTCTATAAATTTTTTAGAACGGATACATGGTGATATTTGTGGGCTGATCGCTGTCGTACGCGGTCAAAAATAAGTTTTATAAAATATAGTACAAGGGAGTTAACCTTGGTCGTCTCACAAGGATCTCTAATTTAATAATTAGTAAAAATAAGAACAATGAATAACACAATTAGATGGGGTTTTGGTTTTTAGATTGAAAGAGTATTTGAAATTCAATTGATAAAAAAAGACGATCAATCCATTGGTTTTAGGCAAACTTCGTTATGATTCTATCCTCGGTTCACATAAAATATTGTTTATATATTCATGTCTTGGTTGGTTTATAAGACCGATTATACAAGCGATAAACAGTTTATACGAATTCATTCGATTAAGCAAAGAATGTGTTCAACTAACCATGAGTAGTGAACAAGCGTCACTTAGAACACGGTTTGTATCATGACAAATTTCGACCAACCCTTTTTTGCTAAGCGCGAAAAAACCTATATCAATTCCTATTCGAACTAGTCATACAAGCGATGAATCAATCCGAAAAGTCTCACAATATATAACTCAAAATAGAGATTAAGCATCACTATATTCGAGTTTCATAAATGAATAAAGAGCATGAATTGATAAGAGAAGACAATAAATAAATAAACTGAATTACTATTAAGAATTGAACCTCAAGAAGTCATGAACGATGTTCCCGTATACCAATGGATCAACCTAGGGTTGCTAGTTCTCCATGAGAATGTAGCAGCCTTTCTTTTCTATTTTTTTGCGTGAAATCAGAATAATCAAACCCTAGCTGTGTTTTTGCTTAAGTACTCATAGAAAATTGGGCTTAAAAAGCTACGGGTCGAAAAACATAAGTTTGACCCGAAATTACATTATTTTCATAAAGTCTGGAACATAAACGTAAATATTTGACTGCGTTGCGCTCCGAACTGGGTTCTGTCCTTAACATGAAAGTTGTAGCTCTTTCTCTTGTCTTTCCAACGCATATTCGCACACCTCAATCCGATACTCGTAGCTCAAGTTATGACCTGCAGACTGAGAAGGATCAATATGTCATTAAATACGAAAATTGGTCAAATAAATTCATTAAGGCTCAATTGTGACCCAAAACTTAGAAACATAATAAAAACTCGATATTATTGTAGAAAGACTACTAATATGCTAAATTATAATACTAGAAAATATGTGCCAAAATGCACTGATCAAATTCCCCCACACTTATTCTTTTGCTCTCCTGAGCAAAACTCAAGAACAAAGCATGCTACAATCATCACAAGCAATCAACAAATTCTAGGATTCAAGCTTCCAACCGTGGACTGTATTTCAAAGATTGACATAACTCTTGTATATCAGCTGTCAACGATAACCCTGCGTGTGTGTGTGTACTGCCTATTACTGTCAACCAGAGTCATGACATGATCCTTCTTGAAAACTACACAGTCAGGATACTAAGCTGTCTTTTCTTTCCTACAACTCAGAGTTTGAGTTCGGATTTCAGCTTCAGGGGAAGCTACGCTTTTCTTGTTCTCACAGGCTTTTTGATTTTTATACGCAAGGATACTACTTAAGTTCATTTTAGTTATGCTTTAGGTGCTACTCTACCTTTTCACCTGACGGGATCTCACTTGTAATGAGTCCAACCTGTTACTCCGAATAGAGCACCCTACACAGCATTTGTTCCTCCAGTTTCGGGCACAGGAACTCAACATATTCATTATTGTTCCTCCAGTTTCGGGCACAGGAACTTATTCTATAATGAATTTTTTTAATTTTTTTTTTTATTGTGTAGTATCCCATCATTTAATCTAGCCATGATCCTACAATCAAGTAATCCAGCTTTCCCTCAAACTTAGTCCTAATCATACCTCTTTATCATATTCTATACTCAGACAACTTAGGATAATGACTGTGTATTTTAAAGATTTATCAAGCCACTACTAAGTTTGCATGTTTTTCAGCAGTTGTGCATTAAGGTGCAAAGATCATCATATCAAGCATGAAAACAAGAATTTCCAAAAATTTCACCAATCCTACAGCTATATTGCTCTAGTCTTAAAACATGTAACTACTCATAACAATTGCATGCATGCTAAATTTATTTTTTATTTTATTATTACTATTTTTTTTAATTGACAAAAAAATAAAATAAATAAATGTCCCCCCCACACTTAAAACAGACATTGTCCGCAATGTATAACAATAAGCATAAAGAAAAGGAAGGAACACACCCGAGGGCTAAGGTGTAGCTTTCATGTCTGGTGGTTTTGGAGGAGGTCGTTCCACACTACGAATACACGTAACAGGAAGAAGCAAGTGGCAAGTGGACTTGCCCTTTAGTAAAAATTCTGGTGGCTTAGGAGGAATAGCCAATGTATATGGTGGACCTGCAATAACAAAAGCATGAATATCAGAAAATCCACATTTAGCTTGTGAGTCAGATAAATTGGGTGGAAGAGATGCACAAATGATGAAGGATGGCTGCTTGTTGTGCGGCTTAATCAGAGGTTCCACCAACAATCTTTTTGCTATAGACAATGGTTGCTTCCGACTAAAATCCACACTTTTTGTGTTAACTTCAAGAGTTATTGAATTTGTTGGGATTTCTGCACAACTGGTTGCCGGAATCAAAATGTCTTCACCTAAAATAGCTGCATTGATCTCATGACAAATATTACAAACACCACATTCACAAGCAAAAATTTCAAAAGATTTATCTACTTCAAGAGAAGTATATAATTCATCTAAATCAGATTTCAATAAATTTTGTGGTGTAATCTCTTCCATGCATTCACTTGAATTTATGTTGCTTATTTTGTGTTCATCAACGGAAACAAGTATTGTTTCAATGGGCTCACTTGGAGTTTCATCAAGACTTGTATCACATTGCATTACCTCTAATAGTGCAGCAGGTTGTACATCAACATGAGACATCTTCTCCTCTTGAATTCGATGGACGGTGGAGATTATTTGTTCAACTTGATCAGTTTGGACTTTCATAACTTGCATATGTTGAAGAAATTGCAAATGATCTTCAGCCATTCTCTTATTATTTTCAGCCATCTGCATTATCATTTCTTCCAAACTAGGTTGTGGTTCAACTACCAATGAATCAATTTGCTGAAACTGTGGATGTGACCAAATAGGCTGTTCTTCAAGATATGAATTTTGTTCTTGATAGTATTGTCCTTGAAAATTACCTACAAATTGGGTCTCACCACAAAGAGCAGTATCTAACAATATAGGACATGCATCACTAATATGAAAACTCGAAGAACAAATATTACACATCACAGTTGGAATATGATTTTGATAGCATGCTTGTTGTTTTCTTGCATCCAAGCAATTAATTATATAAGTCAACTGGTCCAATGAATCTTCCATTTTTTTTATAGGTTTTTTTTTTTTTTTGTCTAAATGAAATGAAGAGAAAAATAAAAAATTGAGTCAAATAAAATCTAAAAAAAATAAAAATACCACCTAAAATCTCTAAAAATCAAACAAATCTATATAGAATTTTTTTGGATTTTTTTAAATATATGGAAAATTCAAAAAAAATAAAAAGTGGTCTAAACGAAGGAATTTCGCAATCTCAGCCTGAATTTTCGTATCAAAGATACGAAAGTTTTGTTCCTTGATTTTTTTCGGATTTGTGGACCAAATTTCGGATCAATCCAAGATATGAACCGAAAATTAATTATTTTTCAGCTTCACTACAAAATTCAACGTCAGAACCTGAAACACAACTAAAACTCACAAAACAAAATTGTTAGTAATGTTAGTTAGTTCTCAATTTTACTAATCCTAATCAGAGATCCCCGGCAACGGCGCCAATTTGATCGCTGTCGTACGCGGTCAAAAATAAGTTTTATAAAATATAGTACAAGGGAGTTAACCTTGGTCGTCTCACAAGGATCTCTAATTTAATAATTAGTAAAAATAAGAACAATGAATAACACAATTAGATGGGGTTTTGGTTTTTAGATTGAAAGAGTATTTGAAATTCAATTGATAAAAAAAGACGATCAATCCATTGGTTTTAGGCAAACTTCGTTATGATTCTATCCTCGGTTCACATAAAATATTGTTTATATATTCATGTCTTGGTTGGTTTATAAGACCGATTATACAAGCGATAAACAGTTTATACGAATTCATTCGATTAAGCAAAGAATGTGTTCAACTAACCATGAGTAGTGAACAAGCGTCACTTAGAACACGGTTTGTATCATGACAAATTTCGACCAACCCTTTTTTGCTAAGCGCGAAAAAACCTATATCAATTCCTATTCGAACTAGTCATACAAGCGATGAATCAATCCGAAAAGTCTCACAATATATAACTCAAAATAGAGATTAAGCATCACTATATTCGAGTTTCATAAATGAATAAAGAGCATGAATTGATAAGAGAAGACAATAAATAAATAAACTGAATTACTATTAAGAATTGAACCTCAAGAAGTCATGAACGATGTTCCCGTATACCAATGGATCAACCTAGGGTTGCTAGTTCTCCATGAGAATGTAGCAGCCTTTCTTTTCTATTTTTTTGCGTGAAATCAGAATAATCAAACCCTAGCTGTGTTTTTGCTTAAGTACTCATAGAAAATTGGGCTTAAAAAGCTACGGGTCGAAAAACATAAGTTTGACCCGAAATTACATTATTTTCATAAAGTCTGGAACATAAACGTAAATATTTGACTGCGTTGCGCTCCGAACTGGGTTCTGTCCTTAACATGAAAGTTGTAGCTCTTTCTCTTGTCTTTCCAACGCATATTCGCACACCTCAATCCGATACTCGTAGCTCAAGTTATGACCTGCAGACTGAGAAGGATCAATATGTCATTAAATACGAAAATTGGTCAAATAAATTCATTAAGGCTCAATTGTGACCCAAAACTTAGAAACATAATAAAAACTCGATATTATTGTAGAAAGACTACTAATATGCTAAATTATAATACTAGAAAATATGTGCCAAAATGCACTGATCATGGGCCAATACACCCACCATGTGGACCATTTAGATATTTTATGATTTTAATTGATGCATCAACCAGATTGTCACATGTTTGTTTGTTGTCAACTCGTAACCAGGCGTTTGCGAGATTGCTAGCTCAACTAATTCGAATAAGAGCTCACTTCCCTGATTAACCCATCAAGAAAATACGTCTTGATAATGCTGCTGAATTTTCATCTCAAGCATTTAATGATTATTGTATGTCCATTGGAATTGAAACTGAGCATCCTGTAGCACATGTTCATACACAAAATGGACTTGCAGAATCTTTTATTAAGCGTATAAAATTAATTGCAAGGCCACTTCTCATGAGAAGCAAACTTCCAATATCCACTTGGGGACATGCAATTCTACATGCTGCAACATTAATTCGCATCAGGCCAACTAGTTATCATAACTCTTCCCCTTTAAAATTAGTTTTTGGTCAAGAACCTAATATTTCTCATATAAGAATTTTCGGATGTGCGGCATATGTTCCAATTTCTCAACCACACCGCACTAAGATGGGTCCTCAAAGAAAGTTGGGAATATATATTGGATATGAATCTCCATCTATTATAAAGTATCTTGAACCAACAACTGGAGATTTATTTACAGCTCGATTTGCTGATTGCCATTTTGATGAATCAAATTTCCCAACTTTAGGGGGAGATAACATGCGGTTGGGAAAAGAGATCAGTTGGAATGAATTATCACTGTCTCATCTTGATCCTCGAACTAAACAATGTGAACTAGAAGTTCAAAAGATAATTCATTTACAAAGCTTGGCAAATCAATTACCAAATGCATTTACTTATCCTAAAGGTGTGACTAAATCTTATATACCAGCTGCTAATGCTCCAATTAAAATAGATATCCCTGTTGGAAAATCTATTATTGCAAACGAGTCTCAACCGCGCTTGAAGCGTGGTAGACCAGTCGGTTCAAAAGATAAAAATCCTCGAATAAAAAAAGGAGCTAAAAATAAAGATGACCCAAGCGAGGATATAGAAGCTCTAAAAGAGCCTTCATACATGATTAATATTTCAGCTCTAGAAGAGACTGATCAGGTACCTGAAAATCATGAAAATAAAGAGATCTCGATAAATTATGTCACAAATGGAATACAATGGAACCGACATGAAGTCAACGTTGATGATGTTTTTGCATATAATATAGCGCTAAATGTGATAAATGATTACGAGGATCATGAACCAAAGTCTATCAAAGATTGTAGACAAAGTAAGAATTGGCCAAAATGGAAAGATGCAATTGAAGCGGAATTAAACTCTCTTTCCAAGAGAAATGTGTTTGGACCTGTAGTCCGAACACCTGAAGGTGTGAAACCAGTCAGATACAAATGGGTTTTTGTGCGAAAGCGAAATGAGAATGGTGAAATTGCGAGATACAAAGCAAGGCTCGTCGCTCAAGGATTCTCTCAGAGACCTGGGATTGATTTTAATGAGACATATTCGCCTGTAGTTGATGCAACTACTTTTCGCTATTTAATTAGCCTTGTAACACATGAAGGGCTAAACCTGCATATGATGGATGTCGTTACAGCTTATTTATATGGCTCACTTGATAGTAATATTTACATGAAACTCCTTGAAGGATTTAATTTGCCTGATGAATATAGTTCAGGATCTCGAGAAAACCACTCCATCAAATTGAACAAGTCCCTTTATGGACTAAAACAATCAGGACGCATGTGGTATAATCGTCTCAGTGAATATTTACTAAAAGAGGGGTTTAAAAATGATTCCATTTGTCCATGTATTTTCATGGAAAGATCGGGAAATGAATTTGCTATAATTGCAGTCTATGTTGATGACATAAATATTATTGGAACTCCCGAGGAACTTCCAAAAGCCATAAATTGCTTAAAGAAAGAATTCGAGATGAAAGACTTGGGAAAAACAAAGTTTTGTCTCGGATTACAAATTGAGCATTTGAATAATGGAATTCTTGTGCATCAAGAAGCTTACATAGCAAAAATGCTAAAACGATTCTATATGGACAAATCACATCCTTTGTCTACTCCAATGGTGGTTAGATCACTTGATGTGAAGAAAGATCCTTTCAGACCTCGAGAAGAGGATGAAGAACTACTTGGTCCTGAAGTACCATATCTCAGTGCAATTGGAGCATTGATGTACCTTGCTAATTATACACGTCCTGATATATCATTTTCTGTCAATCTATTGTCAAGGTTACTTATTTACAAGTGGAGATACAGCCATTTCATGGAGATATGTGAAACAAACCATAACAGCAACATCATCAAACCATGCAGAACTTTTAGCACTTCACGAGGCAAGCAGAGAATGTGTTTGGTTAAGATCCTTGATTCAACTTATACAAAAGAATTGTGGCTTATCTTCCGGAAGAATGAGCGCAACCATCATTTATGAAGATAACACTGCATGCATTGCTCAATTAAAGGAGGGATATATCAAAGGAGACCGAACAAAACATATTTCTCCAAAATTCTTTTTTACACACGATCTTCAGAAAAGTGGTGATATAAACATTCAACAAATTCGTTCGTGTGACAATCTTGCAGACCTTTTCACGAAGTCACTCCCAAGTAAAGTTTTTGAGAAACTAGTAAAGAAGATTGGTCTTCGTCGTATCAAAGATAATTGTCTAGAAGAGGGGGAGAAATAACTATATCTTGTAATTTTCTCAAAAGGATATTGTACTCTTTTTCCTTCACTAGAATTTTTTCCCACTGGGTTTTTACTAGTAAGGTTTTAACGAGGCATATCCTTAATGAACATTCAAGGGGGAGTATTATGAATAATATGTGATGAATGTCCATTATGGTGTAGGTTTTCTTATCCCCTACATATGTCCTATAAATAGCACTCTCATTTTCATGTAAAGACACACAAGAAAGAAATACTACAACTTACTTTCCTCTTTCTCTCTACTTGTTTTCTTGCTCTTTTAACTTTGTTTTACAACAATTTTATTTTTGAAGAAAGAATATACTAATAATTATAATTTGTAAAATGCTAACCGGTGTATTTAAGGTTTGACATTAATAATGTCTCCATGGTATTAGTTTTTTATTTTTTTTTATTTTTTATCAATCTCTATAATAAAGTTAAATATCATAAAAATATCGGAGATGACAATAGTAGATTTCCAGGTAGATGATGAGTCATAGCTACTCAGTTCGAAAATGACATTAGGAGGTCATTTTTTTTTGTTGCTTTCGAGTCATTGGAGTCGCCGCTCTGCTAGAATGTCTTTTAGGGGAACTCTAGTTGATTTAAGTCATTACATTCATTATGGATTTTCAGACTATGTTATGAAGGTGTGAAAACACAAGAAGGGGGGGGGGGGGGGGGGGGGTTGAATTGTGTTTTAGTCAAGTTAAAACTTTTTCAAAGTTCTTAACTTAACTAAGTTAGCAGCGGATAAACAACACAAATAATAACAAGATCAGAGAGAGAGAAAAGCACACAACCAATTTATACTGGTTCCTCTCACAAAACGAGAGTAGTCCAGTCCCCTTGCACTTCCAAGGGATTTCACTATAATCACACAAGATTACAATTGCTCAAGCACACAAGCAAGAGACTTCACCAACAAACAGAGTAAATAAGATTCGTTGATTGTAATACAACTGCTCTTGAGAGAACCTTAAAGATCAAATACAGTGAGTACAAAGTATTTGGACTAAGAGTGAAAAACACTTGTTCAGAGGTTCAGAGTTTGTATTCGAAAATGTGAAAATGTTCGAGCGTGTGTGTAATACTTGATAATTTCTTGCAAACTGATTCTTCTAGTATATATAGGACTAAGAAAGAGTCGTTGCAAAGATGACCGTTGTTGAAGATAACCTTTTGTCTTCAAGCAAGTTGTCTTGATGCAGTTTGGTCGTTTCCAAAACAGAGTAAGAGTTTCAGTAACTTTGACCATGTGCAGAGAAGACTTTCCTTATTCAGCTAAGAAATCTGATAACCCACGTTCTCCATTGTGGACAGACAAAATGTAAGTAGCTGTTCTATCAAGGTTGAGAGGCCCTTTTCTTCATTGGTAGGAGAGTTGACCTTCAAAGCGAATCTTCACACAGTCCAAGATAAACTTCAGAGTTTGACTAACTTCAGACTTTAGCAAGTTCTGATGTCTTCATCCTCTGATGCATGTAACTTCTGAAGATTCTTATCTTCTGAGTTCTTGCGAAACTCTGAGAGCTTAACTTCTGAGTCTTCTTCAGAGCTTGTCTGAAACTAAGTTCTGCACACTTAAAATAAATTTTTAGTATCTCCAATTGTATATTAATACTTTGTTATCATCAAAACCTTAATAGATTTAGGGGCAAACATTTTTAAATCAATTTTGTTCCAACAATCTCCCCCTTTTTGATGATGATAAACATAAGTATTAATTGACAATTGTTGTTAAATTAACTTATCATGTTTCTCTTAGGTTTGTGAGGTTTGCAAGCTCCCCCTAAGATTGATACTCCATAAAGCCTTAGCTTTAAGTTTTATCCATGATATTTTAATTTAGTATAAGATTAAGTAATTTTTAGAATGAAATTAAATTCCATATTTTTCTTCAGGACGAGAGGTTTGCAATCTCTCCCCCTAAGTCTCATAAGGTTAAGTTAAAATTGCACTCTTAACTTATCCTTACTTATGAAATTTATTTTCAATTAAAAAACTTAGTCTCCGCATAAAATAATTAAGTCAAACATTTGTAACAAACTTTAATAACATAACAAACTTTAAGCGTGGTTTCAGAATTTTGAAACTTATCAATTAATGCGTAACTACTCCCCCTTTTGTCATTATCAAAAAGTAATGGTCAAAAGTAAAAAAAAATTAGAAAACCAAGACAGTCAAAGATAGGAATTGGTGGTTACGGAGGGGAAATTAATTTCAAAAGATAAAAATCAAAGCGCCAAAGTAGCTATAAATACATTATCATCGAACACACATTCTTCACAAAAAAATCAAACGTAGTATTCAAAGAAAAAAAAGGAATAATGAAAAGATTCAGCGCTCGCATCGCAGAATTTCGTAGAAGGAAGGAAGATGAACGTGAAAGAGAAAACAAGAAAAATCAAGAAGAGGAAGACAAGAAGAAACAGGAGGCAGAGATAATCATCATCTCTTCAGAGTCTGAGTCAGAAGAGGATGAAATAGACGCTGACTATGCTGAGTTCTTAGCAGGCTATGTTCCTGAGGAGGAACAAGACGAAGAAGAAGAAGAAGACCCAGAGCCAATTGAAATATCCTCAGATGAATCTGAGAAGAAATCTGAGATTTCCTCTGAGACTTTATCTGATTAGGATTAGGTTTCTTTTTCTTATGCTAATGTACTCAAGGCATTGTTAGCCAATTTAATGAAAAAGTTTAAATAAATTCTGCTGGTGTTTCTTTGTCTCCGTCTTTTGATACTTGTAAAAAAAATTATAAAAATAAAAACGAACCAAATCATGCAAACAATATAATCAAGAACATAATAAATAAAGAACCAAGTGTTCGAAAGTTAACAAGATAAAACATAAAATCTTTAACAAAACAAAAAAATGTGCATAGAAGCCTAGGGTTTTTGGAGGAGGGCGATGATAATATCAAATTTGTTATTCAGAGTATCCACTTTGGAATCCAACTTATCCACCTTGCTTGCAAGAACTTGGTGATCTGACCTTTGTTCTTCAATAGCTTGCTCCAAAACCCTTAGATGATCCACATCTGCTTCCATGGGGGCTTTTCCTTTATCAGAGGAAGATCCACTATCCTCTGGGTAATCAATCATAAGCACTTGTCCTTGATTGAGCAATGCAGCCTCTTGAGCAATCCTCTCAGTCTCAATCCTCTGATCCTCTAAACACTTGAACAATTTAGAGTCCACCAAGCAGTTGTTAAACACATGCAGTAACATATCATCAACCGCTTTCCTTGCAGATACAGCTGCAGCCATAGAGGTCTCAGCTTCTTCATGGTTAAACATGGTTAATCTCTTCAGACTTGCTCTTGCAATAGCTTCCCTTAGCAGACTGACAACCTCCAAGTTCCGTTTACCAATCTCAGCTTTGATGTCCTCACCAACCATATCCAGCGTATCACAAATCTTGGCCTTGAGAGCAGAAACCTCAACGTCCACATCAGAAGGACAAACCAAGAACCTGTTCTTAAGTTCAGACAACCTTAAAAGATCATCATAAAGCTGATTGGATAGGCTTCCAAAAGGGTCAGATGTCTTGGGATAGGTAAAAGGAATTGTGTAAGGCTTGGGTGATTCAGGAGCAGAGTTGGTATTATGAACAACATCTACTTCTGAGGGACAAGGAGCACAAGTGTGAACACGTTCAGGAGATACATGTTCAGCACTTGGGGTTGGGTTAGGTTCAGAAATTTGTTCAGAGTTTGTGGGTTCAGAAGTTGGATCAGATGTTTGTTTGGTAGATGTTTCTTGTTGTGGTTGAGTTTGTGGTGATTTTGGTTTAACAGGAGATTTTGGTTTGGTAGGTGATTTGGGTTTGGTAGTTTCGTGAGAGAAAGGATGATTGTTCAGAGTATCTGGGCTCAGATGTTTTTCTAGTTCAGTTATAGGATCTTCAGAGAGAACTTGTTTGTCCTTCTGCTGAGACTTATCAGAGGAGGTAAGTTTTGAAAGACTTTTCTTACCTTCTTTGATCAACTCATCAGTTGAACAACTTTGTTCTTCCGAGTCTGAAATATTAATGGGGTCAGGTGAATGGTTCTAAGAGGTTTTGTGAAACCTATTCCAATTTCAGCTTCATTAAAAGAGATCTTAGGAGCCTTACCTTTAGATACAGGAACTTGTTTCTTCCGAAGCCTATCAGCAAGAGTTTCCTCATCAGAGTGTGTCTCTTCTGAGTCAGCTTCATCATCGTCCAGCTTTAGTTTCCTCTTAGGAGCTCTAGAGGATTCCTCAACAACCTTTTCAGCAGGTGCTTCATGCTTCTGCTTTGTCCTTTGTTCAACAACAACTTGTTCTACCTTGATCTTCTTCTGAGTCAGAAGATCTGGCTGAACTTGTTCCTCTTGAGTTTCAGCCTTTCTTTTGGACTTCCTTTTTCTAGGGTTGTATATGCTGAAAGTTGGCTCCTTTGGTACCATATCCCTAGAGACCACATAACCTTCTCCCTTAAGCGCTTTCAAATAGTTCTGAATAACCTCTTCACAATCCAATTCAGAGACTATAGGATACCCATCCACATAAAATGGATCACCTGTTCGAACTTGAAAGTCTTGTGCAGGTTGAACCACTTTGGTGTTGATGAGATGCATTTTGGATAGGAAGTTTGCAGATAGAACCTCTTGAGTAATCTGATTCTCAACAAGTTCTGGATGAAACTTCTTAAGCTGCTTCACTATCCTCCCTTGAAAGAGTAGATCAGACAATAATCTAGGATGAACAATGGTTGTTCTCCTCTGAGACTTGCTGAAGAAAATCGCTTCACATACTCGTTCAAAGAGGTAATCTCCCAGATTAACCTTTCTTTGAGTCAAAAGAAAATAAATCAGATGACGATGAGGCCAGGAGATTGTATCAGTACCACCTAATCTTGGACAAATAGATGATATGATAATCTTAAACAGCACTCTGCACTCACCAGTCATTCCCTTGACCTTACCCTTCAGTTTTAAATCTGTAAACATCCTGTGCAGAAGATCTTCTCTGAATCTTGTGTCCTTTTCAAAATTGTCCAAAATCATACCAGAGTTTGTTAACCCAAGTAGAGCGTTGAAGTGAACCTTTGAGAAAGTGAGATTTATGCCGCAGACATTTGACCTAATCTGAGTACCAGTAAACTCAAGAAGACCCATCTCCTTCCGAGATTTTCCTTTCAGACTTGGATTTCTTTCAATAGCTAGAAGTTCTTCTTGCTTTGCTTCGTACTTGGAGAAGACCTTAGCTTTCATCCAGAAATGCTTAAGGAGATCTGGGTAGATTGAACTGTTCAACATCTCGAAGTACCTATTCCAACCTTGTGAAGTAAAGTACGGTTCCACATCATATCCATTTACTTTTAAGCTATTGAAGT
The DNA here is from genome assembly GCF_020283565.1 of Trifolium pratense. Classification (NCBI taxonomy): domain Eukaryota; kingdom Viridiplantae; phylum Streptophyta; class Magnoliopsida; order Fabales; family Fabaceae; genus Trifolium; species Trifolium pratense. The sequence continues at coordinate 26,923,321 of NC_060062.1, forward strand.
CGACCATCTTCTCAGGCAAAAGAGTTAACAAGGATTCTTGGAATTCCATCTCGTTCCCAACAAATTCCATGTTCTTGAAGATAAATGGAGGAATAGCGATTGGATTAGTTGAAGTTGACGCAGACATGATGAAGGTTTAGGTTAGGGTTAATGCTAACGAGAGAGAAAGAAAGTTTTGTTGGAGGTTTAGAGAGATGAAAAGTGTATGTTGTGAGAGTGAGAAGTGTGAAAGTGTATTGTGTAATTTTATTTAAATGCGTACAGTTAACACAAAAATGGCAAATTTGGGAAGTTACGCTTATTGACAAAAATTTGAATACAAAAAGTCATCATAAACCACCCACTACCGGACATACATAAGCCACGTGTAAAGGATTATTTGGTAACTGCCATCTTAGTGGACAACTGTTCAGCAGTGAATGTTAAACGTTTTCCACTTAGATAGGTCAGAGCCTCTGAGTTGAAAAGATTCTATCAGGGTTAAGTACTTCAGAGCTTTTGCATTCAGATGTTCTGAAGCAGAAGTTCTGATACACATAACCTCATACACCTTAGATGCCAAAAAAAAATTTATTCAGAGATTGAAAACATGTTCAGATGTTTCTTTATAAAATCAAATCTTTCAACAGGTAAGGCTTTAGTAAATATGTCAGCCCATTGATTTTCAGTATCAACAAACTTAATATCTATTATACCTCTCTGAACATAATCTCTGATGAAATGATGTTTAATTTCAATATGTTTGGCTCTAGAGTGAAGGATAAGATTTTTAGATAAATGAATGGCTGCAGTATTATCACAATATAAAGGAATATTGTGACTGCTTACTTGATAATCTTCTAACTGATATTTTAACCAGAGTAGTTGTGTGCAACACTTAGCTGCTGAAATGTATTCTGCTTCTGCTGTAGACAATGCTATAGTAGTTTGTCTTTTACTAGCCCAGGAGATAAGGTTTTCACCAACAAATTGACAATTGCCACTTGTGGATTTTCTTTCAATTTTATCTCCAGCAGCTTGTTCAAATTTTTTTTTTTATCTCCAGCATAGTCAGCATCACATAATCCATTTAGCACATAATCATTGGATTTCTTATAGAGAAGTCCAAGATTAGTTGTTCCTTTCAGATATCTAAAGATTCTCTTTACAGTAGTAAGATGAGATTCTCTAGGATCTGACTGGAATCTTGCACATAAACAGACACTGAATAAAATATCAGGCCTAGAGGCTGTCAGATAGAGTAAAGAACCAATCATACCTCTGTAGACCTTTTGATCTACTTTTCCTTCATCTTCTGTTTTGCTCATGTTGGTTGTTGAATGCATAGGAGTGTTCATTATCTTGCAATCATCTAGATTGAACTTCTTTAGAGTTCCTTGGTATATTTAGATTGATGAACATAAGTTCCTTCCTTCTTCTGATTAATTTGAATTCCAAGAAAGAACTTCAATTCTCCCATCATGCTCATTTCAAATTCATCCTGCATTATCTTAGAAAATTTCTTGCACAAAGAGGCATTAGTAGAACCAAAGATAATATCATCAACATATATTTGAATGATTAAAAATATCTTCTTTGGTTGTTTTTCTGAAGAGTGTGCAGTCAACTTTCCCTTTCTCAAAACCTTTTTCAAGAAGGAAATTACTGAGTCTATCATACCAAGCTATTGGAGTTTGTTTCAGACCATACAGTGATTTCTTCAGTCTATAAACATGTTCTGGGTTTGAGATATCTTCAAAACCAGGAGGTTGTTTGACATACACTTCTTCAGAAATAAAACCATTTAAGAAGGCACTTTTAACATCCATCTGATACAGAGTTATTCCATGATTAACAGCATAAGATAGAAGTAACCTGATAGCTTCAAGTCTAGCTACTGGTGCAAAAGTTTCAGTGTAGTCAATCCCCTCTTGCTGAATATACCCTTGTGCAACCAGTCTAGCCTTGTTTCTTACCACTTCACCTTGCTCATTCAGCTTGTTTCTGAATACCCATTTTGTTCCAATAATGTTCTTGTTTTAAGGTTTGGGCACCATTGTCCATACATCATTTCTTTGAAATTGATTCAGCTCTTCTTGCATTGCCACTATCCAAGCATCATCTTTCAGAGCTTCATCAACTTTTGAAGGTTCCATCATTGAGATAAGACCAACCAAGGATTCCTCACTTCTTAGTTGAGATCTTGTTTTTCTTGGACTATCTTTGTTTCCTAAGATCAGTTCCTATGGATGAGATGATTTGTATTTGAAGGTGTTTCTTGGGGGTTCATCATCTTCAGACTCATCAACAGCAGGTTCAGAAGCTGTTTCATTACTTTGATGTTCAGAGTCTGTTGGAACTATCATGTTCAGAGGTTCTTCAAAGAGTGGATGTTCTGAGTAGTTTGGTATGTCTGAATACTAATCCTCTGATAGCTGAAATTTAGAAAAACCTTCCACAAGCTTTGACACTTGGTCAGGCTCTTTGTCATCAAATTTGACATGCATAGTTTCTTCCACAGTATGTGTTTCAGAAATATACAGTCTGTATGCTTTTGAGCGTTCAGAGTATCCTATAAAGATACCCTTATAACCTCTAGCATCAAATTTCTTTAGATGGACTTTATTGTTTAGAATGTAACAAGTACATCCAAACTGATGAAAATAAGAAATGTCAGGTTTTCTTCCCTTGAACAATTCATAAGCTGTTTTGTTCAACTTAGATCTGATATAGATTCTATTTTGAACATAACATGCTGTGTTTACAGCTTCTGCCCATAAAAACTTTGCTACTTTTGTTTCGTGCATCATGGTTCTGGCCATTTCTTGCAGAGTTCTATTCTTCCTCTCAACAACCCCATTTTGTTGAGGAATTCTAGGAGAAGAGAATTCATGCAATATGCCATAATTTTCACAAAAGGTTTCAAAGGGTTCATTTTCAAACTCCCCGCCATGATCACTTCTAACTTTTAAAATGGTGTAGCCTTTTTCATTTTGAATTTGTTTGCAGAAGATGCTAAACTCATCATAAGCTTCATTTTTTGTTCTTAGGAATTTCACCCAAGTCCATCTATGTAATCATCCACAATTACTAATCCATACTTCTTACCATTGATAGAGGCAGTGTTAACTGGCCCAAACAGATCAATGTGAAGAAGTTCCAAAGGTCTTGAGGTAGAGACAATGTTCTTAGGTTTAAAAGATGATTTAGTAATCTTTCCTTTTTGGCATGGACCACAAAGTGTGTTTGAGTGATATTTAATTTTTGGTAAACCTCTGACAAGGTCAAGGTTGCTAAGCTTAGAGATTAACCTCCAGTTAGCATGGCCTAACCTCTTATGCAAGATCCATTTTTCTTCACTCAATGTCAGAAGACAAACCACTTTTTGTTCATTCAAGTCAGAAAGATTAATTTTATAAACATTGTTCTTTCTCATTCCTTTGAATACAATGGAGTTGTCAGATTGTTTAGACACAATACATGATTCCTTATCAAAGACAACTACATAACCATTGTCGCAAAATTGACTTATGCTCAATAGGTTATGTTTAAGTCCATCTACTAACCAAACATCATTAATAGATAAGGAAGAATTACCTATTGTACCTGTACTTATGATTTTCCCTTTTTGGTTTCCACCAAAGCCAACAGAGCCTCCCTCTTTAAGAGTTAGCTTTGAAAATAGTCGTTTTTCACCATTCATATGCCTTGAGCATCCACTGTCCAGATACCATGAATGATTCATGATTCATCCTTGAGTGGTGAGCTGTATGATAAATGTAACACCCCGAACTAACTACCCTTAAAAACGTGATCTTAAAAACTTTTTAAAGATAAGTAGCCGGAGCGCTACGGGAAAACATTTTATAAAACGATCGTGCACATGACACGAAACGTCGCAGCGGAAAACATTAAAATAAAGGATTTTCAAAGCAATGAACAAAATAGTTCAAAAGATAAATCATCTACATAAAACATAAGTTAAGATGTTCGCATCGATATACGACGGAATACAAACGATCCCCGACTCGATGTTACAACATACCAGAGCACTAATACACATCACAACCCAACTAAACTTAACAAAACTATACAAAGGTAGCCTACACTAGCTCCTCACCAAAAGTGCTCCACACCAAAACGATCTGCAGCTAAAACTCGTCGAGACCTCGACCTGAATACCTGAACCCCCAAAGGTCCAGCACATAACAATTAGGTAGAGAGTTAGTAAACATAATCACATACATACGAATATAGAAACGCACCTATATTCAACCTATCACGTATTACTAACTCACACACATGCCTCAATAAGCAATACACCAGATAACACATACTCACAAATACACAACCAGATAGTTTCACGTCGTTTCGGACAATACAAAGAACTCACGTAACACATAACACATAATTGCACATTTACTCAAATGCGACTAATGCCAAACATTCAATGTCATGCCAACCTAGACACGACTAATGCATGTGGTACCATCTTCTTTATCAAGGAACTTACCATTGATATCCTTCTTTATTGGACAAGTCCAATATCCTTCTTTATCAGACAAGTCTGATATCCCTAAATAATGCATGAGTTTATGAATGCCATGCATTTACCAAACATATGATAATCACTTAGCACGAAGCTACTGCTCACTACATGGATAACATAATCCATTAAACTTCTTTATCAGACAAACTGATATTCTTCTTTATCGGACAACCCGATATACAAACATACATATACTTCTTTGACATTTTATATAAATGCCATCACACAACACAAATATTAAACATGTATCAACAATCATGTAAGGATACCCTTAAACCATGATACAAGTGCCTAATTACACTTACAACCAATAACAAAAGTTGCAGGTTCAGTACTATTCGCTAAGCGAAGCCGTAGCGAACAGGTAGCGAACTTATTCGCTAAGCGAAGCTCAGTTCGCTGTAGCGAACTACATCAGAGGATTACAGGTACATGGCGAACAGGTAGCGAGCTTGTAGCGAACATGTTCGCTGCAGCGAACTCCTGGTCGCTAAGCGAACTATACCAGAAAAATATCTGTTCTTGAGTTTTCCAAAGGCGGTTTAACATGGAATCCACTCAAAAATCCATCTAGACATGTTATAAATTCTTGTAAACAGCTAATTCAAGCATATATGGTATCAAGGAACATTAATCATCCCTTCCAAACATCCAAATACATCAAACAATCAAAATCATGTCAATTTCTTGCAAAATAAGCAAAGTTGCATAAACATGCAAAACCATCATCAAACATATACATATTCCCTCCTAGATGTTCATTAAGCATACTAAGATGAAAAGACATGTTTATGATAAAGAAACTTCACCCAAACCCCAAAGAAATTGGATGAGAGAGTTTAGGAATGGAGGCTAGACAGCTCCCCTCTCTTGGATCACCCAAGCTTATGCTTAACCACTCTCACCTTAGATTGAATGATGATTCTTGGCCTCTAAATCTCTTCTCCTTGCTCGAGTTCTTCTACTTGCTCTCCTAGCCAAAACCCTAGCTTAGCTTTGCTCTTGCTTCTAAGCTCACAAACTTCAAACTTCTCATGAAAAATGAATTGTGATACTATTCCTTAGTTTGACTTGCTACTTATACCACTCTCTATTGTCATGAACCAAGCCCAATGGCTTAGGCCCATTAAGCCCTATCACACGCCCAAGCCCACTAACACGACAAAGGTTTCGCTCACAAACTTATGTTCGCGATAAATAATTATAGGTCGCGTAAATAAATATTTAACACTAACCCAAAATATATGCAAATATATAAAATATCGATTTACTAAAAATCGGGTCGTTACAACTCTACCCCCCTTAAAAGAATTTCGCCCTCGAAATTTCCTAAGAGATAAAACAGAGAACGAACCCTCAACGCGGCATCTTCGGTTTCTTGCATACCGGACTCTTGTGACCTTCCTCGCCACAATTGAAACAAAACACTTTCACCCGACAAGCATCGGCCTTGTGCCCAAACTGTCCACAATTGAAACACTTGTCGCTTTTCCTCGGGCAATCATATGACATATGACCCCGCTCTCCACATTTGTAACAACTTCCACTTCCTTGCTTCTTCTTTCCACTTCCATTACCCTTGTTCTCATACGGCTTACCGCGATCCAAACCTTTTCCTTTCCTATCATTCAGAACCTTATAGTAGTTGGTCTTGGCTTTGCTATCTTCATCACAAATCCTTGCCTTGGTCATAAGGGTCGGAAAATCCATGATTTCAGAAAATCCAATCAAAAGCTTGATATCCGGACGAAGTCCACTCTCGAACTTGACACACTTATCCTCTTCGGCTTCCACCGTGTTGTAGTGTGGACTAAACACACACAAAGCTTCAAACTTAGCCGTATACTCGGCGACCGATAAATTTCCTTGCTTGAGCTCCATGAACTCGATCACTTTCTTATTCTTCACATCAGCCGGAAAGTACTTCCTTAAAAATTCCCTTTTGAAAGTTTCCCAAACGATAGCAACACCGTCCACTCCTATCCTGAGTCTCACATTCCTCCACCAAACGATTGCTTCCTCTCTAAGGGCATAAGTTCCCAAAGTAGTCTTGTTCTCCTCAGAACAACTCATTGCTTCAAAGATGATCTCAACCTCATCTAACCACTTGATAGCCCCCTCCGGGTTATAGCCTCCGGTAAACAGAGTCGGTTTATGCGACATAAACCTTTCCAATCTTTTCTCACTATCCCTTCCCGGGTCATTATCCCTTACCACCAATGTAGTCAAAGCAGTCAAAGCTTGTGCAATCTGAGCGTTGGTCCTAGCAGCAGCCATGATTCCTGAACGAATCACAACTCGACGTTAGAATGTATTAACAGTGTACCCAACACATGCTTCATACAAGAGAAAGAAAATCCTAATGGCTCACATGAACCGACCTGCTCTGATACCACTTATTGTAACACCCCGAACTAACTACCCTTAAAAACGTGATCTTAAAAACTTTTTAAAGATAAGTAGCCGGAGCGCTACGGGAAAACATTTTATAAAACGATCGTGCACATGACACGAAACGTCGCAGCGGAAAACATTAAAATAAAGGATTTTCAAAGCAATGAACAAAATAGTTCAAAAGATAAATCATCTACATAAAACATAAGTTAAGATGTTCGCATCGATATACGACGGAATACAAACGATCCCCGACTCGATGTTACAACATACCAGAGCACTAATACACATCACAACCCAACTAAACTTAACAAAACTATACAAAGGTAGCCTACACTAGCTCCTCACCAAAAGTGCTCCACACCAAAACGATCTGCAGCTAAAACTCGTCGAGACCTCGACCTGAATACCTGAACCCCCAAAGGTCCAGCACATAACAATTAGGTAGAGAGTTAGTAAACATAATCACATACATACGAATATAGAAACGCACCTATATTCAACCTATCACGTATTACTAACTCACACACATGCCTCAATAAGCAATACACCAGATAACACATACTCACAAATACACAACCAGATAGTTTCACGTCGTTTCGGACAATACAAAGAACTCACGTAACACATAACACATAATTGCACATTTACTCAAATGCGACTAATGCCAAACATTCAATGTCATGCCAACCTAGACACGACTAATGCATGTGGTACCATCTTCTTTATCAAGGAACTTACCATTGATATCCTTCTTTATTGGACAAGTCCAATATCCTTCTTTATCAGACAAGTCTGATATCCCTAAATAATGCATGAGTTTATGAATGCCATGCATTTACCAAACATATGATAATCACTTAGCACGAAGCTACTGCTCACTACATGGATAACATAATCCATTAAACTTCTTTATCAGACAAACTGATATTCTTCTTTATCGGACAACCCGATATACAAACATACATATACTTCTTTGACATTTTATATAAATGCCATCACACAACACAAATATTAAACATGTATCAACAATCATGTAAGGATACCCTTAAACCATGATACAAGTGCCTAATTACACTTACAACCAATAACAAAAGTTGCAGGTTCAGTACTATTCGCTAAGCGAAGCCGTAGCGAACAGGTAGCGAACTTATTCGCTAAGCGAAGCTCAGTTCGCTGTAGCGAACTACATCAGAGGATTACAGGTACATGGCGAACAGGTAGCGAGCTTGTAGCGAACATGTTCGCTGCAGCGAACTCCTGGTCGCTAAGCGAACTATACCAGAAAAATATCTGTTCTTGAGTTTTCCAAAGGCGGTTTAACATGGAATCCACTCAAAAATCCATCTAGACATGTTATAAATTCTTGTAAACAGCTAATTCAAGCATATATGGTATCAAGGAACATTAATCATCCCTTCCAAACATCCAAATACATCAAACAATCAAAATCATGTCAATTTCTTGCAAAATAAGCAAAGTTGCATAAACATGCAAAACCATCATCAAACATATACATATTCCCTCCTAGATGTTCATTAAGCATACTAAGATGAAAAGACATGTTTATGATAAAGAAACTTCACCCAAACCCCAAAGAAATTGGATGAGAGAGTTTAGGAATGGAGGCTAGACACCTCCCCTCTCTTGGATCACCCAAGCTTATGCTTAACCACTCTCACCTTAGATTGAATGATGATTCTTGGCCTCTAAATCTCTTCTCCTTGCTCGAGTTCTTCTACTTGCTCTCCTAGCCAAAACCCTAGCTTAGCTTTGCTCTTGCTTCTAAGCTCACAAACTTCAAACTTCTCATGAAAAATGAATTGTGATACTATTCCTTAGTTTGACTTGCTACTTATACCACTCTCTATTGTCATGAACCAAGCCCAATGGCTTAGGCCCATTAAGCCCTATCACACGCCCAAGCCCACTAACACGACAAAGGTTTCGCTCACAAACTTATGTTCGCGATAAATAATTATAGGTCGCGTAAATAAATATTTAACACTAACCCAAAATATATGCAAATATATAAAATATCGATTTACTAAAAATCGGGTCGTTACAATAAACAACTTTAATCATTGCGGTAAAATTCTTCATCACAGTTAATGATAAAATCATCCCAGTACTCTTCTTCTTCATTTCTCAAGTTCTGATTGCAGGCTTGAGAACCTGTAAGCCATTTGTCTAAGACATATGCTTTTCTTCCTCTGCATTGGACTTGTTTCCACATTCTAGGTAGGACATAGCCTTTCCTAGTTGGTAAATCTGAATGATACATGATTTCAGCTTTTGGTACCCATTTGCTTCTGGGTCCATATTTGTTAGTCCTTAAATGCTTGCCATGTTGTTGATCATTAGAGAAGGACTTTGGTTTGGAATAATAACCTTTTTGAAATTTTTTCTTTGTTTGAGAATTGTTATTATTCCAAGACTTAGATTGTTTATGATTCCAGAACTTATATTGATTACCAATCCATTGATTTGATTGGTTGTATCTTCTAATTCTAGAATCATAAATAACCTTAGTTTTCTGTTGCTTCTGAGGTCTGAGATTTGACTCTTTTCTTTTAACAACTTTTGAGCTCTTAGGCTGATTTGCTTCAGGTACTGAAGTTCCTTTGGTTCCAGAAGTTGAGGCTACAGATTTTAAAGTGTTCAGAACATCTGATTTAATATTCTCAGGTTCTGAACAGCTTCTATCTTCTGAGCTTTTCTTTCCAGATCCTGAGGAACTTGGTTCCTCTGAGCTATCAGCTTCCAGGTTTCTCAGTTCATCATCCTCATTCCCCAGAGCACCAAAATTCTTCCCCTCTTCACTTTGGGGTACAACATAGTAAACCCAAGATTTTCTAACCTTTTTGGGATAAGTTTTTAGCTTTGAATATGTTCTACCATATTCATAGCCAACTCCTTCTCCTCTATGTCTCATGACATTGTAAACCAAATTTGCAGCCTTGCTCTTCCCAAGGTTGAGATGCACAAACTGTCACTACAAGAAAATTGTCACTTTGCGACACTTGCATTGCGACCATTTGGCTAGAACCGTTGCAGTGTGCTTAATTTTGAAATTTTGCAACGGTAGATGCGACGGTTTTGTCAACCGTTGTAATGTTTTGGCTTAATTTGGGAATTTTGCGACAGTTAAGTGAACAGTTGCAATGTTTTGGCTTTTGCAAAAAAAAGAAGAAAAAAAAAATCACTACCTAACACGATTTATCAAAACTCACTCACACTATCACAAATCCCTAAATCCCTAAAACATGATCTCCAGTGTCTTCAATCGTTCTCTTCACCGTAAATCCCTAAATCACTCTCGGCGATCTCGTTCTCTCCAACCTCTTCACCGATGTCTCCAAAGAGAAACCATTCTCTTGAACATCATTATCGTTCCAATTCCAAAAATTGTTGTCGTGGAGAAATCGTTGCCGTCCTGATACACGTTCAGGTTTGTTTTCCCCTTCTTCTTCCTTCCCTTTGAGCATGCTTTCAAATCGTTGTTGGAACTGTTTCATTGTGGTCCTCGATCTGTTGTGTTTTTTCTAGATTGTTTCTTTGCTTCTTAGGGACAATTTTTGTTGTAGTTCTGTTGTGTTGTTGGTAGTTTTGTAGTTTGATTTATAGTTCTGCACTGGTGTGGTTCTTGTTGGGGTGTTTTGTGGTTTGGTGTTTTTGGATTTTGTTTAGTTATTGGCCACTTATGTATCTATTTGTTCAAAGACTTGTTTCTTTGCATTTTGTATCTATTTTTGTTTCAGTGTTTTTTCTTTCTATTGTGAAGATATTAAACTCTATCCCGATGACCTAAACTTTCACGTTTTTATGGAATATCTGAATTTCAGAATTTTGTTATTCAATTTTTGTGGTTCCATTGCTTAGGGTTCCAATTTTATAGATCTCCTTTTTGAATGATGAGTTGTTTTCTTCATTATGTGACAATGAAAGTTAGGACTGAAGGGTTCAACAAGGGTGCATCTATAACATAACATTATACTCTGCAGCTTGTTATCACATGGGGAGATTATATAGCTCTTTATTTATCAATATTTTTAGGTTTGTACTACTTAATTGAAAGTTGAAATTATTGGTTAGGTGATTCTATAAGAAAACTCATTATTTTTTTTAAAGTAGAAAACTTATTGTTATTATTCTCTTATTTTTTTTATCTTATCAGTTTATAAGAAGCCTATTGAGGTTCTAGGAGTTATTGAGATTCATGTGTTTGAGAGTAAACCTAACATGAGCGCAACCGCTTGTTAGGAGGTGGTCAAAAATCTTCGGTCGTCATCCTCTCTAAAAAATTTATTTTCTTCCTTCAAGTTCAATGGAATGTTAAAATGCAAGTCTGATAGGTTGTTCTCAGAAGAAGTTCAGAGGTAATGACTCCACTTTAAGGCACACATTGCTTGCTATGTCCTTTGGTTCTAGATTAAACTTTTCTTGCTATTTTGCTAGTTGAAATTTCATATGTGTTGTATTCTGAATGTGATGGCTTATAAGTGTTATAACATTTAGTTACTTTAGATAGGCTTAAGTGTTATAACATTTAATTACATAATTTCGGTATTACAATGGGCTAGTATTTCGGCATTACCACTCTATGTGTGCACAAACACATAATTTTTTAAGCTTAAAGTTGAATTCTATTACATCTGAAACTGAATTTTCAAGTGTAAGTGTTGTATAAGTTCAATGAATATCTTATGTAAGTGTAAGTGTTGTAAGTGATCAACATACTATTCTTTTAATTTAAGACAGGAACTATCGATGGATCCTCTAATGTGGGCTGCATATGAGGAGTTGTGCATATTAGGTCTGTGAGATGAATTCACTTGATTCCCAAAGTTCATTGCACATACTTGATTAACCTATTGGGAACATGTTTAGTTTAGATGGGGGTTCTGTATTTCCCTTTTGGACAAGTACACGGGTAGTTTTTAGCTAGATAAGAAAACTGCTTAAAGCAAAGAAAACATGTTAAACTTTGTAGGATTTATTAGCATAATGCACAAATAGTTTAAACTGTTTGTTTTGGTGACTAAGTATTAGTCATGAGTTTAGTTTCACAACACCACCACAACCAGCCACACAATTATTCGAGACAACCCCATAGTATTTAGTTTCACATAATTCTTCTTTAGCAGCATCCACCCAATTAACGCAACAGTCTTCCCTCTCACTCCATACTTGCGTTGATTTTCATGGCCTGCACATACTCCCTTACTACCTTTTGAATATGCAGAATCGGTCTCATTCGTCTCACAAAAGCCTCCTCATGTAATTCCTTGTTCTTCCAAGTCCACAAACAGTGGCATGTAGTAGCCCAAAAATTGCACTATCCTTCTTTATCATACCATTTAACATTATTATTCACATTGAACTCAATCCAACCATCTAAGTCTCCCATAAAAAATACGCCTCTGCATGCAACAGGGAGCACTTGCATCCACAATTCCTTCGCTACCGGACAATCTCTCAATGCATGTAATATTGTTTCTTCGATATCCCTACAATACAAACACATTGCATGACACAATCCCATTACATTTTTTAGAGCATTTGTGAGCAACCTGTTATGTTTCATTCTCCACACAAACGTACGAACTCGTTCTGGCACCTTAAGCTTCCATATTTTACTCCATATAGGATCTGCATCTTTCTCTTTAAAACCACACAGGTTGTTGTACATTATGGCTACAGAGTAATCATTTTTCCTCCCTCCCACACCAATTCTCTCATCCCTTCCATTATCCACATGAGGGGGAATGTCTACTTCATGCTGAGTAATGTCTACTTCATGCTGCAAACAAAGACCTTCTTCAATCCAAGCATCATTCCATGGCTTAATATCACACCCATCTCCAACATTTCAGTAACTATGCTCTATGACACCCATCATTCCAAGCCATGTGTAGTAATATTGTTGATGAATTTATTCTCTATGACAATTAAACCTTTTCTCCAATGTGCAGGCTAAAGAATATGCATACTGGAGTTATGAACTTGGATGGTTCTTTGTAAAATCCTACTGATTTTTTCAAGTATGTCCTTTACTTTCCAAGCATGGTTCGAGCATAGAGGTAAAACTCTCTCCTCTTTTATCTCCTCTTATGTTCAGTTCATCGTCATTTCTATTTATATTTGATTGAATAGATTCTGGTATGACACACTACTGTGCTTACAAAAAAAATTTGCAATTTGAAAAGAGGCATGGGAGTTAATTGATTGCAGCTTGTCTCTACCATTTAGGTTAGCTTTATAATCATGTCTTAGGCCTGGGAGTTGTTTTGATGGGGCTTAATTTTGTTGCTCTTATTTGTTATCTTTTGTGGGTTGCTATAACTCTGGGGTTGTTAATGATTGAGTCACTTTGGCATTGTAATCATGTGTTTGTATGATTTTAAGTGTTGTATTGTAACTCTTTGGTATATCTTGTCTCTCTCTTTCATTAATAAATTATTCATTGGCTTTTAAAAAAGAATTTGTTCTGTTATGAGTTCATTTATTTGATCTGCTTAGAAAAGAGATGCATTATGTTAAATACCATTATCTTGTGGAATTATGTCATGGACCAAGTCAATTTGTACAATTCAGTTCGCTTTTTTAAGTATCCTAATATATACTTATGTTTTTCCAGGTAACCGAATAAGAAGAGTCAAGCGATGATAGGCGTTTCTGAGTCTAGTGCACACTAATTAAGGATTATGAAGCAACATCACATACTAGGGATATTTAGATATTTTTTGAACTTATTTTGACGTGCTGTTATGTTTAACCACTCTACTAATATTTATATTTTAATTTTTGAATGTTTGAACTACATTAGTTTCTTTCGTTTGGAACTTCAAGTACTTGAATTAAATTTTTGATGTATGGATTTTGTCACTATTGAATGAATTATATAAATGAGATTATATATTTATATATTTGTGCATTTTAATTTCTTTACTCATGTATGGATATTATAATTGTTCTTTAATAAGCCATCCAAATGACTAAAAAATGTCTTTTTTATAGCGAATAAAAAATGTTTTAAATTTTTTTTTTTAAAAAAAAAGTTTGCGACGGTTTTGTAACCGTTGCAACATTTGCTATCAAATTTAGTGTTGTGTGGGGAAAAACATAGCGACGGTTTGAAATTGTTGTAACAACGGTTTTCAAAACTGTCGCAGAGTTCTCTTGCGGCACACAAATCAGCAACGGTTTGTCAACCGTCGCAAATGTAAAATTGCAACGGTTTCAACCGTTGCAAACTGCAATTTTAAACGTCGCAAAGTACTTATTTTCTTGTAGTGTGTTGAAGAGCCATTTCTTGCTCATCAATAGGTTTGTGACAGACAGCACAACCTTTTTCAAGATCATTTACTCTGTTCAGAGTTTCCTGATATAGACCTTGAAAATGACCTTCCTGTTCACTCAGAGCATTAAGCTTTTCTTGTAAAGCTTTTTGTTTGCTTAACACTCTGAGATGTTTCTCAATCACCTTGTTAAGCGCAGTTATGAGTTGAGTTTTGGAACAGTCAGAAAATACCTCATCAGCAACTTCTGAATCTGACTCTGGCTCATCATCTGAGTCTACATCTGAGTCTGTTGAAGCCATAAGTGCTAGGTTTGCCTCTTCATCCTCTTCAACTTCCTCTTCAGATGCTAGCTCCTCAAATGTAGCCATCAGACTCTTTTTCAGCTTCCTTTTGAATTGTTGCTTCTTTGAGTTGTACCTTTTACTCTTGTCTTTTGAAGACATCTCTGGACAATCAGCAATGAAGTGTCCTGGCTTCTTATAGTTGAAGCAATTCTTTTGATCTTCTTTCTTGCACACAAAATTCCTTGAGCTATTTCCTCTGAAGTTCTTTTTATTGAATCTGTTCCACTGTTGAAACTTAGTGAATAGGGCAAACTCATCTTCACCCATTTCTTCCTCTTGACCATCTGCAGAAGATTCCTCCTCAATGTCAAGAAGCTGAGTCTTAAGAGCTTTGGAAGAAATCCTAGTTGACTGTAAAGCCACAGACCTGAACTTCTTCTTAGCTTCTGAGTCAGCATCCAGAACCATCTCATGGCTTCTGAGATTGCTTATCAGAGCCTCAAGACTCAGAGTCTTGAGATTTTGAGCTTCCTCAATTGCAGTGACTTTGGGTCTCCATGCAAGAGGAAGACTTCTCAGAATCTTCTGAACATGGTCATAGGTGGAGTAACTTCTCTTCAGAACTTTGAGACCAGATACAAGAGTTTGAAACCTTGTGAACATGGTTTCAATATTTTCGTCTTGTTTCATAGTGAAGAGTTCATACTGTCTTATCAAGAGACTAGCCTTAGCCTCTTGAACTTTCTCATTGCCATCATAAGTTGCGCACATAGAATCAAAAATGGATTTAGCAGAGGATTTGTTCTCAATTCTGACATAGTCCTCATGCCTTATAACACCAACAACAATATCCTTTACTCTGTGATGCTTAGTATAGGTTTTTAGGTTAGCTGGTGTGAGTAACTTTTCTGTGCTCAATGGACAACCTTCCATGTTCATTCAAGTTTTCGAAAGTTACTCCCAACTCAACCAAATCCCACAACTCATGATCAATAGTAGTGATATTACTATAAAGTATTTCCTTCCACCATTCAAATAATGAAGCATCACCATTGAACATAGGGGCTTTTCTATTGCCACTATGTTCATATGATTCATTATTCAAATAGTCATGACCAAAGGCAGCTCCAGTTCTACTGCTCTCACCACTAGCAGCAGTTCTAGTACTTTCGTCTACTCCAGACATAATGTTTTCACAAGATCTTTACTATCTCACTGTTAAGTGAAAGTAACAGACCAAAGCTCTGATACCAATTGAAGGTGTGAAAACACAAGAAGGGGGGTTGAATTGTGTTTTAGCCAAGTTAAAACTTTTTCAATGTTCTTAACTTAACTAAGTTAGCAGCGGATAAACAACACAAATAATAACAAGATCAGAGAGAGAAAAGCACACAACCAATTTATACTGGTTCCTCTCACAAAACGAGAGTAGTCCAGTCCCCTTGCACTTCCAAGGGATTTCACTATAATCACACAAGATTACAATTGCTCAAGCACACAAGCAAGAGACTTCACCAACAAATAGAGTAAATAAGATTCGTTGATTGTAATACAACTGCTCTTGAGAGAACCTTAAAGATCAAATACAGTGAGTACAAAGTATTTGGACTAAGAGTGAAAAACACTTGTTCAGAGGTTCAGAGCTTGTATTCGAAAATGTGAAAATGTTCGAGCGCGTGTGTAATACTTGATAATTTCTTGCAAACTGATTCTTCTAGTATATATAGGACTAAGAAAGAGTCGTTGCAAAGATGACCGTTGTTGAAGATAACATTTTGTCTTCAAGCAAGTTGTCTTGATGCAGTTTGGTCGTTTCCAAAACAGAGTAAGAGTTTCAGTAACTTTGACCATGTGCAGAGAAGACTTTCCTTATTCAGCTAAGAAATCTGATAACCCACGTTCTCCATTGTGGACAGACAAAATGTAAGTAGCTGTTCTGATCAAGGTTGAGAGGTCCTTTTCTTCATTGGTAGGAGAGTTGACCTTCAAAGCGAATCTTCACACAGTCCAAGATAAACTTCAGAGTTTGATTAACTTCAGACTTTAGCAAGTTTTGATGTCTTCATCCTCTGATGCATGTAACTTCTGAAGATTCTTATCTTCTGAGTTCTTGCGAAACTCTGAGAGCTTAACTTCTGAGTCTTCTTCAGAGCTTGTCTGAAACTAAGTTCTGCACACTTAAAATAAATTTTTAGTATCTCCAATTGTATATTAATACTTTGTTATCATCAAAACCTTAATAGATTTAGGGGCAAACATTTTTAAATTAATTTTGTTCCAACATGTTAATTTTCATTCGAGAATTTGTTATTCAAGAATTCTAGATATTTGTTTGTATTAATTTTTAATTTCACTACAACTTTTTTGAAAAAAATAATTATTAATTGGTCGAGTTAAGCTTGAGTAACACTCCTTTTGTAATGAAACTAGGTATTCAACCCGTGCGTTGCACGACCTTAATTAAAATGATTTTTAAATAAATTTTATTAGTAATAACAATTTTAATAGATATATTATTTTTTAAAAATACAATTAAAATATTTTCAAATATTTTATTTCGTTAATTGAATATACAATATAAAGAGATAGATAAAAAAGTTTCTTTTGATGCAGACAACTATTTTACTCTTCAAAAACTTATTTATTTGTTGTTTATTTTAATATATTTTTAGGTTTTAGAAAAAAGGGTAAATGATCATTTACCCCCCTGCAAAATAAGCAAATTTTCGTTTACCCCTCTATGCAGATTTTTTTTCTGTTTACCCCCCTGCAAAAAATAGATTCACTCATTTTGCCCCCCGTGTGTACAGCAGGACATGTGAATGTGCAAATCTGCTGACATGGCTTGTACACGTGAAAAAAATAATTAATATTTATTTTTTAAATTTCACGTCAGATAATATATATATTTTTTTTTTAAAAATTCCTACAAAATAAAAAAATGGATTTTCTTTTTTTTTTCCCAAAGAAATCCTACAAATAAATTTTTTTTCCTACAAAGTTTTTTAAAACATTTTCTGCAAAAAAAGTACTCCCTCCGGTCTTTTTTATAAGAAACACTTTGAAAAAATCACACAGACCAATGAAGCACATTTAACATAGTTATTTTCATTTAATATTCTTATAAATTTAAATTTATTCCATGTATACCCTGAAGTGGAAGAAATAGTCACAAGAAAGGGGGGGTTTGAATTGTGACCCTTTTTAAAAATTAATCCTGCATTCTACAAAATTGATCTCAAGTGTATACTTGGATAAATGTTAGTGAATTATAGAACAGCTTGGTCTGAGAACGTTCTTTACTATAAAATAGATTGTTCTGGGAACGTTCTCTACTGCGTGACAATTCAATTTAAATATAATGAAGTGCTTTGTGTGATGTGTGTTTACAGTAAATAAAAGAGAATAAGGAAGAGAAACAACACACAAACAATTATCCTGGTTCACCCCCTAATAGTATGGGCTACTCCAGTCCTCACGCTCCTGTGAGATTATCCACTATGAGATACTACCGATCTCAAATTACACTTCTTCCTTGATCTAGTCCAAGATCATAATCTTCCAAGCTTCACTCGCTTGATCTACCTAAGTCCTCCAGACTTTATAAGGTGTCACTCAATCAATAGTTACGTATTGACTTGAGCCAATCTTTTACAAATGATGATGGTTTGGATCTTCAAGCTTTTACAAAAACTCAAACAATTGAGAAGCTTGTTACAATGGAAAAAACTCTCAGTTCACTCAAATGATATACTGATCCTAGTATTGAGATTACAATGTTTGGAGTGAGAGAGATTTAAATAAAGAGACAAAGATGTAACCACTTAAAAATGGGTTATGTTGAAAAATGGTCTCTTGAGTTATTTGCTTTTAGAAACTCAAAGGTTAGTTTGAGAAGCAAATAAAAACACTCTAAACTCAGAAGTATGATGAGAATGTAGATCTTGAGTGTGAGTGATAAAAGAAGAGTTTCATGACTTGTAGACAAAAACAAGTGATTGATGATTTGTAGCTTCAACTCTTGCTCTTCAATGTTGCCAAAGCCTTCCTTTTATAGTTGAACCTTGAGTCTTCAGTTCCTTGGTCCCAAAGGAAGTTTTCCAACGGCTAGTAGCTTTAAAATGGACAGCTCATGCTGAATTGTTGAGTGGATAAGCTTAGACTGTTCTTTCTCAGAACGTTCTCTCTGTTGTTCTTCATATTTTCAAACAAAAGAGCCATAATGACAGCTTGCAGTGAGTTGTAGATAGTTGTCCATTGCTTTTCCACCAAGTATAGCCGTTACAAATCATTTAAACACGTTTTGGCCAGCTGTAGATGAGTTTGCATCTTCAAATGTAAAGGACAGTCATTCTCAGCATCGTTCTCAGAGTGTTCTCCAGACTGGGTAATATATGACTTTGTTCTTTTGAAGTAGATTTGATGCATGACAGAAACCAGCTGTAATATGTAGAGGAAGCAGCTGTATTGTCCTTCTTGGAACTGTTCATGATGTACTTTCCATGTACATTCTTCTTGAACAAAATAAAACACATGGGAGAATGTTCATATAATATCCTTTTGAAAGTACATGACAACTAATAGTTGAAGATGTGTTGTCCCATTCTCATTGGTCTATGTAAACATTATCTAAACACTCTTGATACACCTGATGAGATGTTGCCTTGAGAATTTATCATGTTGCACATGTTTGATCATTAACTATGGCCAAAGGGGAAAGTCACTTTTCTCCCAAATATTCCTTGCCTTAATTGATCATAAACTGTTGTGATCTTGTGATTTAAAACCAAGATAAAAGTGTTTCTTTGTCTTGAACATAGTTGACTTAAAGAAATAAGTACTTTTGCTATGAAGCTCGTTCTTGGAGAGAATGAAGCATAAACTGTAGAATGTTCTCAGAGCATTCTTGAACCAGCATTCAAGATTTTCTTCAAGGAGTGAGACACGTGATCTTGATCAATTAACTTGAAATCTTGCTGCTGCAAAACTTCCCACAATTCCTCTTTGATGTTTTGCACACATGGTTGCTTGCTCATTGATGATCTTTAAGGTTCTTTAGTGGAGGCATGAGAGTACTCATCATTGAGAATGATTAAAACTTTTATTCCTTGTGCATAAGCTCCTTTGAAAAACTCATGGACCATCATTCTCAAACGTTGTCATCTTGAGAAGCTTTAGTAAAATGATACTTTGAGTAGATTTTGAAGATCCTCAATGAATGCATTATTCCCATTAATATTAATTGTAGTAGTAAATCCTCAAAGCATATAACTCAAAAACTCATTGTAACCCTTGTCACATAAAATCAATATATTCTTGAGTAGCTTGTGATGCAAGTTTTTCCATCCTGATTCTTCAACTATGATCCTCAAATTCTTCCTTGATTATTCAATACTTGTTGTGATCCTTGAGTGATGAGGAAGACAATTATCCATGAAACTCACTTTCTTGCTTGATCCTTCGATGAATCTTTTTATGATTCAAAACAACAGTCTTTAAAAATCTTCTTGAAGCTTGTGATACTACTGTTGTAATTATCTGATGATACTCCAATTCTTTCATTGTTTGAGTATATAAATGCACTTGTTGACGTGAGTAGCCTCTAGCTCGTCCTTTTGATAATATCTATCTTTCAACAAAAACTCAAGTGCAAACATCAGTAGATCACCATTCATAAAACTTAACATTTATTCCATAAGGTTTGTTGTCATTAAAACACTAAAATGGATTTTGCCTCAACAATCTCCCCCTTTTTGATGATGACAAACCTTTTGAATAAATTTTATGTTTTATGGATGGAAATAATAATAAATGCAAGAATGTTCATAGATATACAATTAAGCTCCCCCTAAACACATGCAAGAGTTTAATTTATATCATTCTAATTAAACTCCCCCTAAATACATGCAAGAGGTTAATTCATAACATTCTTCATTAATTAGTTCGATCTAACATGTTAATTCATAACATTCTTCATTAATTAGTTCGATCTAACATTTCTCTCCCATCATATATATCTCTCCCCCTTTTGTCATCTATCAAAAAGTATTGAGAAAATATGAAATATGAAGTGCAATGATAGGAATCAAGAGAAGAAATGTATTGCATATACAAATCATGCAATTAAGAAGTTCATTCATATATCAAACATTAAAGCACAAATCATGTATGACGATCAATAATCATTCCATTCAATATAGCAATCATAACATGAATAATGATTAAATCACACTAAAACATTTGTAATCATTTGATTTTAAAAAATGATGTTAAACACTCAATTTTTAGAAAAGGTGATTTTGACCTCAATGACAATGCAAGTCAAACATTATCAAATTTAGAGAACTCCCCCTAAGTCTTATGAGATGGACATTCTTTTAAAACATGATCATTCTTAAAATAAGGAAATGATAGACAAGACTAAAATATCTTTTGAAAATCTTCCAATGATTTTTAAAACTAGAGAGAAAATTGCGCATATGAGGAAGCTGCGAAATCAGAGTTAATTGATATCTTGTCAAAAACAAATTCTCTCTTTTTTGAATATTCTCATAAAGAAGATGATTATGTTTCAAAGCAAAATATTCAAAGAATACTTCATTGTAAAAAAAATTTTGATCACAATTCTATTTTGACAACATAACACGCAAGTGTAGAAACAACACTTTTATGTTAATAAAAAGTCAAATATGAGTTCAAGAATACAATGTGCAAGAACTATTATTCTTAGACCAAATTCTAATTTTATGGAGAGTGGACACACAAATTATTCTCATGAAGACCAATCATATGTTCTCTTGTTAAAATCCTTCAAATAATAAATCCAACAAAAAATGGATATTAATTTAAAACCTTTGAAGGAGGATCTTTTACATAAGTCATAACAAAATCTCAACTTTTTTGAGAAGCCATGTTCAAAAAGTTCTACTTAATCATCAATTAAGCAAACTATAGGCTAATCAAGATGTGCAACAAAGTTGGATTCATCCAAAGTTTTATATTGAGAAAGGTGCACATATAAAAGACTTATAGAAAAAATGTTTTTCATAAAAAAGTGCTATAAGTCAAGCTTATGGAAGACCAAAATATGACATATAATTGATTATCAAAATCATGAGTTTTTGTCATTTTTGTTCTAAATGTTTTGGTCTATCATGAAGAATAATTAAGAGACTAACTCCAAAAATTATTCATTAATCATCAAGGATAATTTTTCATTAAGCACATAACATAGCTTGCACATAAAAAATTGATTAGCACTATAATCAATATACTTTTTAAAACATATGCCATAAGACCATAAAAAATTGAATTAAGACAAATGTTAATTCAATCGATTTTTGGCATGTTAAATTAAAACTTGATCATTGTGAAAATAGAAACAATATGACTTGATCAAATTAAACAACCCTTAACAATATTTTAATAGCAATATGAGTAGCATATTTGAAAAATAAATGCTTACAAGGGTGTAAAACGATGATATTGCAAAAAAAAAAAAAAAAAATTAAGTTCATGCATTTCACACTTAACATGATATTCTGAAAGAGATAATGTGTGTGCAAAAATCATGAAAAGTATATGAACAAAGAGTGCAAACCTTATTGCATTAAAGCTATTTGAAAGCACAAATATATGCAAGTCATGAAAAAAAAATTGATGTACAATTTAAGCTTTAGAGTGATACACTTGAATTTCAGAAAGCATTCTAGATTTCAATATCATCCAATCAATCACATAATAACATTGCATAAAGATATTCAAACTTATTATAATGCAAATGTGATTAAATTTAAAATTTTGTGTACCTCTTTTAATGACTTCCTTCTCATGAGATTTTAATGATGAGAGCATCTTGAATTGTTTCATAATTCCACCATATGTTCATCATTATAAATAGAGGACACTTGATTGATGATGGAGGAGAAAAGATTTATCCTTTGACGCATTCTCCAATGTTGAGTAAATTCACCCTCTTAGATATTCTCTAAGAAAAATCATCTACATTGAGGAGAAAAGATTTATCCTTTGATGCATTCTCCAATGTTGAGTAAATTCACCCTCTTAGAAATTCTCTAAGAAAAATCATCCTGGTAGAGTAACTTTAGGTAATAGGGATGAAGAGGAAATCATGTTTAGAACAAATTACTCATAACTCAATGTTGTAATCAAAAACATTTGGATTTCATCATTTGATTTTCCTTGAGATCGTTCTTAGAACTTTATGATCCTTCAAGAATGAGATCCACATGCTTATTCATCTTTCATTTTCTTCGAAAGAAAATTTAGTTGTCATTCCATCAATGGTGATTTTAACAAATTACTTGAGAATTCAGAACTGAAAAAGGATTCTAGAGATCCTTGGGTAGAATTCATCGATGGTGAAAAGAGTGATTGATTAACCGATTTGGTTGTGAGAGTAAAACCTTCAAATATCATTGAAGCAATTTGAGAAGAGGTTAATCCAAGACCAATGTCAATTCTTGAACTAAAATTCAATGAGGTGTCAAGATAACAAAAGTAGGAGTGAGATTGGTTATCTTTAAGTAGAACTTATTTGCCTTTGACACTTGTTGCCTTTGCAGGGAGAACATTCTTAGATTGATCTGCTGGATGAAACGGAGAATTTAAGTAACTCGTCCAAGTTATTTTCTTTTCCAAATTCCTATCTCCTTTTTTGTTCTCAACCTCAGTAGTAGAGTCCTCAAAATTAACAAACTCATTTTTCATTTGATGAACATTTGAAATCAAAGGTAGTGTAAAAGTTGACTGTTTTCTTCTTCTTGAAGTCAATCTTGTAGATATCAATAATCTTGGTGAGGATCATCCCATAATGAAGAGTAAGTTTCCTTGTTGCAGACTCTGCTGCATTGGTCGTATGTTGCAAGATGATGTATGAGAGGTTCAACTTTAATCACTTAGTAAGGTGATACATGACAAACATGTCATTATCCAAAACCTTTTCTTTGCTCTCTTTTTTTAGGAAATACACAATGTTGACATATGTTGTGAAGTAGCTTGTATTCCTTCTTGAGAGTTGATGAAGGAGAGTCATTCATCTTAACACCAATTGCAAATTGAACATCTCTACGATTAAATCATTTCTTCGCAATTTCAAAGTGGTGTACCAATACCATTGTTCATTCTAATGGAGAATGTTATCGTTATATCAATGGAGCTTTTAAAGGTTCCATCTTGAGGATGATGGAAAGTTTACTCTCAACTCTTTGGATGTATTTGTAAAGATGATGTTCGAATAATTTCAATCTATTTGATCCATGATTTTTTTTTTTTTCGTTGTTGTTCATTAACATCAACACCACTATTATCTCTTCTCTTCATATCAAACTCATCAAAAGTAAAATGCATAAAGAGAGTATCCCAAAAATTATTTTCTTTACTATGCCAAAAATAGTAATAACATCAAAAATATAAAATCATGATATGATTGAATTTTTATACTTTCAAAATGGCATGAAGTTTTTACTCAATATACAAACATGATTCAAAAACATAACATGTAATATCTATGGTTTCTTTCAAGAGTATTTTTCAACATTTAAAAATATTCCAGCCATTAAAACAAATCTATTTTTGTTGAAATTCTAAATCAAGAAAAATCAACTGAAATACCATTTACTTTAAAGAAAGTTGTGAAAGAAAGTTTTTCATAATCTCCACATGATCACTACTTATAGAAAATGATTTTTGAGCTTCTAACAAATGAACCCTTTTTCAAAGAACTTAAAAAGGGTAAAAAGACACCACTCTTATGCTTTAAAAATAATGTCCAAGAGGATCATTGAATAAATCATCAAGAATAAAGAAGTCATAAGACTATTAGTTTTGACAAGAACAAATAAACCAATATGAAGTGGTTCAAGAGTTTTTTATTGGTTGAAATTGTATTTTTGAAAATAAGACAACTCTTGATACAATAAATATAAGTTTACAAATTATATCATTTTCACAACCAATTTTGAAAAATATCTTATCAGACCAAATTTGGATAAATTTGCAATAGTTGTCATATTTGATAAAACTCTTTTATGCCAAAAACATTTAAAATATGATATGGTCTAAAATTCATCTATGTATTAACATAAAGATTTTAAATGAAAAATCATGATCATGAGGATGAGTATGAAATAACTTCAGTTCCAATGTTACCAAATTAGAGAAGTTATGTGTTAAACCTTTAACATATCAATCATCCTTAATTTATGCAAAATCATTTTACTAATGATACAAATACCTTTGGTTTGATTTTTGTTAATGATTCCAAAGGTTGCAGATCACATTCATCCCTTTTTAAATATGAGGAAATATTGTCTTTCTCAAGTCATATTCCTTGAGTATCAATTTTCCAAGTCTTGAGGCTTTTTCTTGACTGCTTAAAGATGTTCCTGCAACACAAGTTAGTAATGATTTTGGTACCCATAGTGATCTGGGTCCTTGAAGGTTAGTGTCATTCCTCTTATAAGATTTCTTCTTATGATGATAAGTTGATCTCTTATAGGAAGTTTTGGAATAAGAATGCATTTTGAGAACCTTCTGAGAATGTTCTTGTTTCTGATGAGAATGTTCTTTTCTTTTGAATCTTTTCTTAAAACAAAAGGATTCAATATGTCCATATTTGTAACAATATGAGCATTTGTATCTCTGTAATTTTTTATCTTTATGAGGAACAAAAAAAATTCTCATAAGACTTTTGTTTTTGAAAATTTCCACAACCTAAATAAGTTTTGTCAAAAATTACTACTTGTGATTCCTTTATGTTTTGAAAAGTTTCTCTAGATTTTGGAGAACTTGTAATGTCGTTTTTCAATTCTAAAACATTTCCTTTCAAAACATCATTCTCTTCATGATTCATAGAGCATTCTGGAAGATGATTATTGATTTCTTCCTCGTTGAGAATCTTTGTTTGTTCAAACATTTCCAAATGAGAGTATTGCAATTCTTGAATCATTTTAAAATATTTATCATTTAAGATTTGCAATTTCTCATTTTCTTTCTCAATCTCAAATAGTCGATTTTCCATAATTGTATACTTTTGAGATATAATGTTTGAGCTATTTAGAAGATTATCAAATCCAACTTCCATTACTTTACAAGCAAGACAAGATTCAAAAGTTGTTACCTCTTTATCTACCATTGAACATGAGTTGGCTTTTTCTTCTATTTTTGAGCCATCAAAGTCATCAATAGTTGTCATCGTAGATTTCATCTTTGAAGCAAGCTTTCTTTGCACTTTCTTGTTCTTAGGACATTTAGTTTTGGAATGTCCCTTCTTTTTGCATTTATGGCTCGTACTTTGATTTGCAGGTTTCGACATCACTTCCTTCCCGAATCTTTTCCTCTTACACTGTTAAGTGCTCAAACCTTAGAGGCAGAGCTCTGATGCCAATTGAAGTGGAAGAAATAGTCACAAGAAATGGGGGGTTTGAATTGTGACCCTTTTTAAAAATTAATCCTGCATTCTACAAAATTGATCTCAAGTGTATACTTGGATAAATGTTAGTGAATTATAGAACAGCTTGGTCTGAGAACGTTCTTTACTATAAAATAGATTGTTCTGGGAACGTTCTCTACTGCGTGACAATTCAATTTAAATATAATGAAGTGCTTTGTGTGATGTGTGTTTACAGTAAATAAAAGAGAATAAGGAAGAGAAACAACACACAAACAATTATCCTGGTTCACCCCCTAATAGTATGGGCTACTCCAGTCCTCACGCTCCTGTGAGATTATCCACTATGAGATACTACCGATCTCAAATTACACTTCTTCCTTGATCTAGTCCAAGATCATAATCTTCCAAGCTTCACTCGCTTGATCTACCTAAGTCCTCCAGACTTTATAAGGTGTCACTCAATCAATAGTTACGTATTGACTTGAGCCAATCTTTTACAAATGATGATGGTTTGGATCTTCAAGCTTTTACAAAAACTCAAACAATTGAGAAGCTTGTTACAATGGAAAAAACTCTCAGTTCACTCAAATGATATACTGATCCTAGTATTGAGATTACAATGTTTGGAGTGAGAGAGATTTAAATAAAGAGACAAAGATGTAACCACTTAAAAATGGGTTATGTTGAAAAATGGTCTCTTGAGTTATTTGCTTTTAGAAACTCAAAGGTTAGTTTGAGAAGCAAATAAAAACACTCTAAACTCAGAAGTATGATGAGAATGTAGATCTTGAGTGTGAGTGATAAAAGAAGAGTTTCATGACTTGTAGACAAAAACAAGTGATTGATGATTTGTAGCTTCAACTCTTGCTCTTCAATGTTGTCAAAGCCTTCCTTTTATAGTTGAACCTTGAGTCTTCAGTTCCTTGGTCCCAAAGGAAGTTTTCCAACGGCTAGTAGCTTTAAAATGGACAGCTCATGCTGAATTGTTGAGTGGATAAGCTTAGACTGTTCTTTCTCAGAACGTTCTCTCTGCTGTTCTTCATATTTTCAAACAAAAGAGCCATAATGACAGCTTGCAGTGAGTTGTAGATAGTTGTCCATTGCTTTTCCACCAAGTATAGCCGTTACAAATCATTTAAACACGTTTTGGCCAGCTGTTGATGAGTTTGCATCTTCAAATGTAAAGGACAGTCATTCTCAGCATCGTTCTCAGAGTGTTCTCCAGACTGGGTAATATATGACTTTGTTCTTTTGAAGTAGATTTGATGCATGACAGAAACCAGCTGTAATATGTAGAGGAAGCAGCTGTATTGTCCTTCTTGGAACTGTTCATGATGTACTTTCCATGTACATTCTTCTTGAACAAAATAAAACACATGGGAGAATGTTCATATAATATCCTTTTGAAAGTACATGACAACTAATAGTTGAAGATGTGTTGTCCCATTCTCATTGGTCTATGTAAACATTATCTAAACACTCTTGATACACCTGATGAGATGTTGCCTTGAGAATTTATCATGTTGCACATGTTTGATCATTAACTATGGCCAAAGGGGAAAGTCACTTTTCTCCCAAATATTCCTTGCCTTAATTGATCATAAACTGTTGTGATCTTGTGATTTAAAACCAAGATAAAAGTGTTTCTTTGTCTTGAACATAGTTGACTTAAAGAAATAAGTACTTTTGCTATGAAGCTCGTTCTTGGAGAGAATGAAGCATAAACTGTAGAATGTTCTCAGAGCATTCTTGAACCAGCATTCAAGATTTTCTTCAAGGAGTGAGACACGTGATCTTGATCAATTAACTTGAAATCTTGCTGCTGCAAAACTTCCCACAATTCCTCTTTGATGTTTTGCACACATGGTTGCTTGCTCATTGATGATCTTTAAGGTTCTTTAGTGGAGGCATGAGAGTACTCATCATTGAGAATGATTAAAACTTTTATTCCTTGTGCATAAGCTCCTTTGAAAAACTCATGGACCATCATTCTCAAACGTTGTCATCTTGAGAAGCTTTAGTAAAATGATACTTTGAGTAGATTTTGAAGATCCTCAATGAATGCATTATTCCCATTAATATTAATTGTAGTAGTAAATCCTCAAAGCATATAACTCAAAAACTCATTGTAACCCTTGTCACATAAAATCAATATATTCTTGAGTAGCTTGTGATGCAAGTTTTTCCATCCTGATTCTTCAACTATGATCCTCAAATTCTTCCTTGATTATTCAATATTTGTTGTGATCCTTGAGTGATGAGGAAGACAATTATCCATGAAACTCACTTTCTTGCTTGATCCTTCGATGAATCTTTTTATGATTCAAAACAACAGTCTTTAAAAATCTTCTTGAAGCTTGTGATACTACTGTTGTAATTATCTGATGATACTCCAATTCTTTCATTGTTTGAGTATATAAATGCACTTGTTGACGTGAGTAGCCTCTAGCTCGTCCTTTTGATAATATCTATCTTTCAACAAAAACTCAAGTGCAAACATCAGTAGATCACCATTCATAAAACTTAACATTTATTCCATAAGGTTTGTTGTCATTAAAACACTAAAATGGATTTTGCCTCAACATACCCTTATTTAATTACTCTTTATTCAACTAACTTACTTATTTTTAAATTCTCTCTCATAATAAATAAGGACATAAGTGAAATTAAACATTTAAAACATTTGAAAATTGGTCAAAGTTTCTTATAAAAAGGACCAAATTTTTTGCCCTAAGTGTTCCTTATAGAAAGGACCGGAGGGAGTAATTTTTTTCCTACAAAGAATTTAAAAAAATTTCCAACAAAAAAAAAATGAATTTTCTTATTTTGCTCCCAAAATAAATATTTACTCCAAAATAAAGTTTATTTTCAAAATAAAAATTTTAAAGATTTATTTTCAAATCTTTTTGAATTAAAAAAACATGATCTTTATTTTTTAAAAACAAAACATTATTTTTTTGTTAATCTCTTTGAATTAAAAAAAATAGAAAAAGAAGTTTTATTCGTATTTACCTCTTATACCAAAATCATTTGTCCTAGAACTAGAAAAATAGAAGGAAGCAGAAGACAATAACGAAGTAGAAGACGATTCCGGTGATTGAAGAAGAAGACGACGAATTTGATCACGACGGTGGAAGCAAACCGGCGAAGATTCTGTTTTTTTTAAATCAAAAAGATTTGAAAATAATTTTTTAATATCTTTATTTTGAAAATAAACTTTATTTGGGAGAAAAATATGAAAATTCGTTTTTTTATTTTAGGAAAAAAATAATAATTTTGTACGAAAAAAACTATTTGTAGGAATTTTTTAAAATTTTGTAGGGAAAAAAAATTTATTTGTAGGATTTTCTTTTTATTTTGGAAAAAAATTCGTTTTATTAATTTTGTAGGAAAAAAAATTAAAATTTTTTTTTTGAAAAAAATATTATCTGACGTGGAAGTTAAAAATAAATATAAATGTTTTTTTCCACGTGTACAAGCCACGTCAGCAAATTTCCACAATCACATGTCCTGCTGTACACACAGGGGGCAAAATGAATGAATCTATTTTTTGCAGGGGGGGGGGGGGTAAACAGAAAAAAAATCTGCATAGGGGGGTAAACGAAAATTTGCTTATTTTGCAGGGGGGTAAATGATCATTTATCCTAGAAAAAAAAGTCAATTATAAATAGGTATTATCAAAATTTTATTCTAATTTTAGTTATGAAATTATTTGTTTTTTAAAAAAAGAAATGAAATCACTCAAATTAAAAAATTCGAACAACTTTCAAATATATCATTCATACATTTTATGATGATAACTTTTATCGTCTAGTCTAATGGTAAAAAGACATATATGTTCTTAGAACGGAAGGTATATATAAATTCACTCTTTGAGCTATAAAGTCTTCCATGTGATCACATTATTTTTAGTAAAAAAATTATTACCTTTTAAAATTACAAATAAGTTGTTTTATAACCATTTCCCTCAAACTAAAAAAATTAGTTAACTTTGTATAGAAAAGTATAATCAAGAGTTATATTACAAAAATATTTTTCATTGCAATTATATAAAAATTTGCTGTAAATATATATTATATAATTTGTTTTTTGATAAGCATATAAATTATTATTTAATTATACTTGTTGGAGTTTTTATGTTGGCTACATTTTGCAAAAACAAGTTATAGCCAAATGCTGAACAACATGCTGTAGAGCATCGAGTACAACATTATATATGCTCTGTTTTGCGCAGAATTTTTATATCAGATCACAGGAAGATTTAATTCGTTTTTATGCATCAAGCTTATGTGCCAAGCAAACCGCGCTTTGTTGTCCAAGTCTCTGAAGGTTCTGGAAGGTGTTTATGTGTTATTATTTGATACAAAAATATATCGTGATATATTTTTGAATTTAATCAAATATTGTTTTGGAGTAAATCTTTATTGAAGAATTATTTGCTGGCCAATGAAGATTCCAGCTGTTTATTTGAAGCCTTGCTCCTCAAGCTTCTAGAAGGCGGTTTGCATGCTTTATGTATAACAAGAATATAACATAATATATTTTTTGCGTGAAATCAATTATTGGTTTTATTTTTAAAACTAGGGCTGGCCGTAATTCTTACAAGTGTGAGTCTGGAAACCTAGCTTGCGTATCAAGACAAATTCAGGTTATAAATACTTGAAGACTCAGACCTATTTTTGCACTGAAGTCATTGTTCTCAAAGATGTAGTCTTTAGAGTTTCGTGTCTTTGAGCCACTCTCTAGGAGAGTTGGTGTAAGTGAACCACTCGGATTGTGAGATGGTCACTATGTCCTCACTCAGAAACCTGTAGGTAATGAGTTGAGTATTGTACTTGGAGGAAGCTTGTAAGCAACTCCAAATTGTGAACTTAGTCAAGTGTTGGCTAGATATTAGTTTCTTAAGAGGGTGTCTCCATATTTGATCGTTATAAAGTTGACAGCAGCACAGTACGTGTTGTTAGAGGGAATTTGGGACGGGGTCTCATTATCTAGGAGGTTCCTAGGTAGGATTTCACGGGTAGTGTCTAGACGAGAAGTCAAGTACCAGGTGTTGGTCGAGGGCTTTGAACTAGAGCTATTATAGTGGATTCATTCCTGGATTGGTATCCCCTAGAGTAGGTGACGTTGCACTGAACTGGGTTAACAAACTATCTGTCTTATTTATCTTCCTGCACTTAATTTATTTTTAACTTGTCTATTGTGTTCTGTAATGGTACGAAATGTTGTAGCATCTTTCCACCAGCCTGCCAGAATTTCAATTGGTATGAGAGCAGGCATCTTGTTCTGTATCTGGATGATCTCCAGGGAAGATACTTTCTGGCACTATGGACAAGGAAGAAGGCTATCAGGAAGAAGAAGAAGGTGTTGCTTGTATACTTGTGTTCTTATATGTGCATGTTTCAAGGGGAGTAAGAAATCTGGTTCTGATATCTTATGCTCATTGTGATATGCATGAACTTGATGTACTCAGGGGGAGTAATTGTTCTCTGATCTGCTATTGAGGGGGAGTAGCAGAATATAGCTAGCCGGTTGATGATCTTGCAACTTATGTTATGATTACTAGTTTGCTAGTTTATGTGTTTGGTGTTTGTGGATGTGTTATACTATGAATCTAGACATCGTGATCTGTTTTATGTTAGAATTTATTTTTCTCAGGATGTGGTATTTTATCTCTCCATGTGTGGTTCTTCTGTGAGAGTTTATTTCTCTCTGTTGATGTGCTATGTGATTTCTGTGCATAATGTGGTGACAGATGCTCTAGCATCTGATGTATGCAGTGGTTGTAGTTGTGGTGTTTCTCTGCCATGTGTTGATCTACTAAGTTTTATGCATGTACTGTGGGGAGTAGAATTTGTTTTTCTGCTCTGATGATTTGCATGTCTGTGTTCAGGGGGAGTAGTAGTAAAACTGATTATGCTTGGTATATGCTTATCTCCTTGATTAATGTCCAGCCAGATGTTGAGTGATCAATCTGGTATGTATGTTTGTGTGAAGTGGGAATTTATTTTTCCTCGGATGTTTTTCTGAAATTGTTTATGCTGACTGAAGGAGTTTATTTCCCCTATCTTGAATCCACTTTGAGAGTTTATTTCTCTTAGTTTTGGTAAGCTCTATGAGGCTAGATGTGTTTAGTTCCACTACTGCATGCCTCTGTTGTTTTTTTGGTGAAATATTTTGATTGTGCTTGTGCGCTATATTCATTTGAAGATTTCTTTTGAAGTAGTGGTTACGAAGTTTTTACTTTCTTTCAAAGATGTATGTTTGTGTTGAAGTGAAAGAAGGTATGTCTTGTATCCCTCTCTCAATTATCTAGTGCACGCTAATCAAGAGAAATATTATTTGAATTCTTCTGCAAATGTTAATATTGATATTGGCGCTCCCACTGAGGACAGAAGTAAACTTTGAAACCTCTCAAGGAAACTATTCTTGAGAAGGATGCTACACATGATGCTACAACATCTGCAGCACATGAAAATTTGGAGAACATAGTTGTACCTGAATCTCCAGATAATGTTATTATTCGTGATAATGTTTTTGATGATAACGCTATTGTGATCTCCCAATCTGATGAGAGTATAAAAACTGTCTCTGAACATCTTGAGGATCAAGGGTCTATTGAGAAGGACAAGGATGTAGACTTGAACGTTATTGATGTGGACAACCTTAACTCAAGGGAAAGTCCTGATGAGGAAACTCCTGCTGAGCCAAAGAAGAAAAACCTAAAGAAAAAAAGAAATTTCCCCTAGTGACTCAGATTTTGATGAGGAGCAACATGTTATAGCATCTTCCGGCACATCTTTAATAAAGAGTATAAGAGGTAGGAAAATTCCTCTAAATGTTCCTTCTGCTGCCATGGATAATGTATCTCTTAGTTAATTATGTTTGTTTATATGAGGCTTAACTAGGATTGCAGTGAAAACAAAGAAGCTTAACTAGAATTATGAATAAACTAATAAAAAAGAGAAAGCATATACTATACTGTAAAGCGACAGGGTATGGTTACCACTTCCACTAAGAAAATACAAAAGCTTGTGTAACCCATGATTTGATCACCTGAAAGAAATCTTATGCTCAGAGACGAAGATCTCTAGGTACCCAATAAAAAAGCACTCTAACCTTATTAAATTAATAACAAATTAAGAATAAGCATATCTCATGCCCTTTTGTTTGGAGTGAAGGGAACACTCAACGAGCCCAATCAAGTTCTTCCCTTTCATCTTTATCCTATTGGGTCTAACTTTTTGGTGGCACTAAACATTGCACCAAAACACTATTTTGATTATACTATTAAGTTAATCAAAATAAAACACCTTTTCTTTGCACGTCTATGTGTTATTTTATCATAATGGTCACTTGTTTTGCCATATTTATTTAATATGGATATAGGATATATTAATCATTTACCCTTTGAATGTAATACCAATGTCACCAATAAAACATTTACAATTTTTGATTACATTAATTTGTTGGTTGTGGGATTAGTGGATTACCTAATTAATAACAAATCCCCTTGTTCTAGCTCAAGCTAGCTTCTTTGTTTGTCACTGTCCACTAAGAGAGGATGAAGAAAGGGACATCATTGTAACTGTATATGTATGAATCATCTGTGTGGACTGTGGATAAGGTCATTAGGTCCTCCACCTAAAAAACCTATTTTTTTACCATCAGATATATTATTAAAATAATCCACAGTCAAGATGCAAAGATTTGGAAATTGTCTATTAGACTTTTACAATAACTCATTGTACTGATCAGAATGTAACCGCGTCCGGCGTTACTTCGCTTCTGCCTCGTTAAAGTGGAGCGGGATTGTGTACCTTCATAAAAGTGTGAAGCAGACATTTTCGGTGAATAAGAATATGTATCTGACAAAATTGCAAACAAAATTAACATACAAAACAACTTTTTTTTGCCAAAAGTACAAAACCAAAGCCTAATTGCAAACAAAATTAAGGAGTAGAGATCCCAACTCAAAATTAACAATTTTTTGCTTCTACGCAATTCAACAATAAAAATTGAAAATAACAAATTCAATTAGAAGAGAAAGAATGAAATTAGTATCAGATCCAACGAGGAAACTGTCAAATACCACCTGAAATTTTAAAATTCGTCAAATACCCCATGAAATTTGGAAATAGGCAAATATCCCTGAAATTTTAAAAAGTCAATCAAATTGTCCCCTGACACTACCAGTCAGAGTCCACGCTAGGGGGCAATTTGATTGACTTTTTAAAATTTCAGAAGATATTTACCTATTTACAAATTTCGGGAGGTATTTGAAGAATTTTAAAATTTCAGGAGTATTTAATAGTTTACTCAAGATCCAACATGTGGACAATACAGAGCGAAACTTGTGATATTAGTTCCAAGGATAGGAAGACTCCCTTCACGAGCGTAAGATTCAAGGCAATATTGATAACAACAAAGCAGCGAATCGGTCCAGCACTTCCAAGAACATTGATGTTGATTAACAGCCTCTTAACGTTCTTCTTTTGATTACTCATCAACATCTTTCCAAATTTTCAATCAACAAAAATCACCTATCCGAAGACATTCCCCAAACAATAAAAACAAAAATGAATCTCAAAAGAACGAAAACAAAATTGTAAATTGTGATTGGATGACGAAATTGAAAATTGTGAATTCAGGGGTCGACGCCAAGGCAGCGTAGTACCGGCCTTTTTTTTTCCTTTTCTTTCCAATTCTAGTTTTTGCCACAGTTAAACTGTAGCTAACTCTTTCCAAACTCTTTTTTTTTTTCAATTGTATCGGTTTACACCTGTTACCGAAAAACATAGAGAATGTGTTCTGAAAAATGGTAGTCACAGTAAGGGTAATTCTGTAAAATGAGAATATTAGTTTGTTTGTAAGGGTAAACGGTTAAATGTTGGGGTAGAAAAAAAAATCCTCATTTTAACCCTTTATTTGTTTTTATAAAACGAGTTTTTTTTTAATGATTTTAATCACTATTATTTTTCTGCTACTAATTCGACGTCAACGATGAGATCCAGCCTTATCAACCTTGTGTTTTTTCTATCCGGTATCAATGTATCATCCATCAACGATGAGATCCAGCCTTATCACACAATTGTCAACGGTGGTTAGTGAAATTCTGGCAGACTGGTGGAAAGATGCTGCGAAAGATGCTACAGCATCTCGTACCAGTACAGAACACAATAGACAAGTTAAAAATAAATTAAGTGCAGGAAGATAAATAAGACAGATCGTTTGTTAACCTAGTTCGGTGCAACGTCACCTAATCTGGGGGATACCAATCCAGGAATGAATTCACTATAATAGCTCTAGTTCAAAGCCCCCGACCAACACCCGGTACTTGACTTCTCGCCTAGACACTATCCGTGCAATCCTATCTAGGAACCTCCTAGATAATGAGACCCCGTCCCAAATTCCCTCTAAAAACACGTACTATATTGCTGTCAACTTTATAACGATCAAAGATGGAGACACCCTCCTAAGAAACTAATACCTAGCCAATACTTGACTAAGTTCACAATTTGGAGTTGCTTACGAGCTTCCTCCAAGTACAATACTCAACTCATTACCTATAGGTTTCTAAGTGAGGACATAGTGACCATCTCAAAACCCAAGTGGTTCACTTACACCAACTCTCCTAGAGAGTGGCTCAAAGACACGAAACCCTAAAGACTACATCTTTGATGAACAATGGCTTCGGTGCACAAATAAGTCTAAGTCTTCATGTATTTATAGCCTTGAATTGTCTTGATGTGTAAGCTAGGTTTTCAGACCCACATAGCTGGAGAAATTGCGGCCAACCCTAAATTAATTTCAAAAATATAACCAATTTTTGTTTCACGCAAAAATATAACATTTTATATTTTTGTTTTAAATAATACATAAACAGCCTTCCAGAAACTTGGAGAGAAAGACTTCAAATAAACAGTTGGAATCTTCATTGGCTAGCTCACAAGATTTACTTCAAAATAATTCTTTAATAAGGATTTACTCCAAATCAATATTTGATTAAATTCGAAAATATATCACGATATATTTTTGTATCAAATAATAACACATAAACCGCCTTCAGATACTTGTGGAACAAGGCACGTCTTGGCTTGTTAGATAAGCACGAAAATTATATCTGAAACAAATCTTCCAAAGATGTGATATAAAAATTCTGCGTAAAACAGAGCATCAACAATGTTGTACGCGGTGCTATAGCATCATGTGTAGCATTATGGCTATAACTTGTTTTTGCAAAATGTAGCCAACATAAAAACCTCAACAATTAGTGATTCTCGTTCTACTTTCACCCATTGTGTTGCAATACACAAGATCCATTTTCGAGTTTAATTGATACAAAGGTGAAGTGAGTTGATTGTCGACGAAAATCACGGTAAGTTTGAGAACGAATCGAAGACGATTTATTTTCATATCTTCTGCAACTTCACTTCCAGTCTTCTATATCATCAATGGTTCTTCAAGTGTAATTCTTCACTTACGTCAGAGCTTATTGATACATCTACCTTGCTATTATATTATATATATATATGCTCGATTTTGGGCCATGGCAACCAGGCCCCCAGCCCAAGGCCTCCAAAATATTGGGGGCTCAAATTTTTTTGAAGCTCATCATTGATAATATTGGATAAGTAGTTTTTCGGACGAACATATTTCACAAATTGTCCATTGGACTATTGTTCCGCGCGTTGTTCATGAGGTTTCGGTATTGTGAAGTGAGTTCAACTCTTGCATGTGTCAATTATAATTTAATAATAGGGTGTTGTTAACATGTGCATATAAGGCACATGTTAAGGTATCTTAATATAGAAATTTAATATTTAATGATACAAAAATTTAATGCTTAAAAAGTTAAAATTTAATGCTTCAACATTTAATACTTTCTATTTTTGTTTCCTTAATATGTGTCCTTGGTGCACATGTTAACATTCTGCTTAATAATATTATTTATAGTTTAGATTGAATAAGTATCAACTCTTGCATCTGTCAATTATAATTTAATAATATTATTTATAGTTTAGATTGAATAAGTATCAATCAATGGCTCCGCGGTTGCTTTTTTTTTTTTTTTTTTAGCGGTAAGGGGCTTGTGTTCAACTCCTCCCTTCACCTTTTTTTTTTCTTCCAACTTTTTGACAGTTTTTTCAAAAACAATTTAAGAGATCAATATGTTTAAAAAATGATGTTGAATACAACTAAACATAAACTCAATTAATGATCATCGAGGCAATTATTGATCGAATTTTAATCATAATATCTATATTTTATTTTTTTTGAACAAGTCAAAATGAGATATATATTAACTAAACCAGTCTCCCCAGCACAAGACGTACCGAAGTAGACTACAAAAGTT
The DNA here is from genome assembly GCF_020283565.1 of Trifolium pratense. Classification (NCBI taxonomy): domain Eukaryota; kingdom Viridiplantae; phylum Streptophyta; class Magnoliopsida; order Fabales; family Fabaceae; genus Trifolium; species Trifolium pratense. The sequence goes on from NC_060062.1 coordinate 26,960,600, forward strand.
TACAATATGAAACAAACAATCAAAACATATACAAAGGTCATACAAGGCCCAGACAAAGTAGAGGACTAGACCACCAGCTATGGTAGTTCAAAGCTAACGTTAATATCTATATTTTATTTATTAAAATAAAACTATGTTTCTAGAATTAAGTTGTAACTTTTATTAAAAATACTATCAATTTTTAATAATATTACCTTGAAAGTGTATTTTGTTACCAATGATTATAATATAACTATCTTTTATACTACCGATGTTATTTATATTTTAATGGGTTAGCATTGATATCAATTGAGATTGACTTGTTGGAAAATATACAATATGAAGCCTTTTCTGGTTAAACATACTCACATGAATACATGATTGATTGTATGAATACATGATTGATTGTTGCAGAGCTTGATTCCAGATTTATTTTTTGATAAGGTCTAGTCTAGTTCATCGATACTAAACCCTAATTTCTCCTTATCTCACTTTGTTTCAATAAAACAGAGTGGTGGCCAAATATTTGGGTATCCAAAACCTATTGTTGCAAGACATGTTTCAAATACTTCTCAATGCCTCTTTTATGAATGGAGAACTGAACCCCGTTGGTTATGTTTACTGCGATAGTCTTTTTCAGTGGACTGTGTCTTTTGTTGTTTTGGTGTTGTGTGTTTTTGTTTTAGCTTTTTGCTGGTTTAGCGGTGCTTTGGTTATTTTGATTGTAGCCTCACTGCTGCTCCCTTGTTTGTATTCTGGTGGATTAGCACTCTGTAGCAATTACTCAATGCCATCAATACCAATATTCTTATAATAAGTTGTACAAATTAATAACAATTCTTAACAAAGAGACAAAATCAAAAAACTGTTATGAATAATTTGGTGGATGTCCATTAGGCATTGACCCATTCCACTGACCCATTATATTGTTCTATAAATAGGACTTGTATTGTCATGTAAAGAGACACCTTGATGAGAATAATACAATCTCTATTCTTTCTCTCTTCTCTTCTTCTCTCCTCTATACTTATATATTATTACTCTTGCTTATATTTCAAAACACGTTATCAGCACGAGCTTACCAACTGAGATACGTAATTCTTATTCTATTTTTATGAAATCACAAGTAGTTTTTATTTTTGATTATTATATGATTATGAATCGTTTGAACCTTGTATACTTATAAAGATTAAATAATAATAATAATAATAATAATTAAAATTAAATAAATAAATAAGCATCATTCCTTTATGTATTTAATTGATTCAATGTTGTTTACGCTTCGTAATATCCGACATTTGTATGGTGAAGCATAACACTTTGATCATTAATATTACATAAAATGTTGATCAATTATTTATTTATTTATAATATGTATCTTGGATGTTTGATATTATTTGAGTTTCGTGACCAACAATAGTCTGGTGAAGCACCATTATGCTTCGTGACCGACACCTGTATGTATGGTGAAACATCGACACTTCGGTCATCCAAAAGAACATAAACATATTTAAGAATTCATAATCTTGGTTCCTGAAGAACCTAGAAAGTTAATACATGAATTCCCGAAGAATTCATAATCTTGGTTCCTAAAGAACCTATTCTTAGTTCCTGAAGAACTTAGACATTTAATACATGAATTCCCGAAGAATTCATAATCTTAGTTCCCGAAGAACTTAGAAAAAATTAATTTTGTTCCTGAAGAACTTACAAATTTAATTTATGAATTCCCGAAGAATTCAAAAGCATAGTTCTTGAAGAACTCAACATTATTCTATGTCAATTCATGAAGAATTCAAAAGCATAGTTCATGAAGAACTCATATTATTCTCTATGAATTCCTGAAGAATTCAAAAGGGTAGTTCATGAAGAACTCAAGATTATTCCGTGTGAATTCCAGAAGAATTCAATAATTTAGTACACTACTAATACATTCATATGTCATTCATATGTACCGTCAAAAACAAAAAAATGTCATTCATATGTTAATTTGGTCAATCAATCTCATTGAAAACAATTGAATGTCTTTTATTTCTTTCTTTTATTGTTTTCAATTTATTACATTATCGGTTAAGGAAGTATTATATGATTGATTCATTTGAAATTAAATGATTTGTTTTGAAAATAAAACTAGTTGATTTGACAAATTTTTCAAATATCAATTGAAATATCATATCGTTTAATTTCTTTTGTGATTTCTATTAGCCAAATTTTTGTAATTGTGATACTACCTATTACTTTTGGGATTTTTGCAAGATGAAATCAACTTGACCTTTTAAATCATGAATTACGGGATTATTTATTTACATTATTTTTGACAATTGTGATGTTTCCTGTTACTTTCATATACTAAGTTTCAATGTTACTAAAAAAAAAGGTGTGCATGACTTAATACTTTATTCATTTTATTTTATACGATAACTTTGTACTCTGTGTTATTATGAATTAATTCAGCTACTACAATGCTTAAGGTATGAATTGTGTCTTATTAAGGAAATATTTTTCTTCCATAATAAATCAATTTAATTGATATTTTTTTCTTTTGGAAATAAAATTATAATTCATACCTTAAGCATATCTTTTTTCTTTTGGAAATAAATTTAATTATAATTTATACCCGGAATATTTTTTATATATTCAATTCAAGAATATTTGTTTGATATTAATATCATATCCTTGGTTTATGGGATTTGAATTTATTTTGTGAATTTTTTTTAAAATATTTGGTGTTGATTGAATGTGAGAACTGAGAATCATATATAATTTTAAACTATATAATCTTACGATTTGAGCCTAAAATATTATATGAGAAACTCTCTTTTACTTTAAAAGTTGTAACACTAATGTTAATTATTTTGTTAAAGTGTTCTATTTGGAAATTTATTTTAGGCTCAATTTTGTTAATTATTATACCAAATGTTTTTTTACGATAATTATTACACCAAATGTTATTTATGTGAATATTTGTAAATATTTTGTAAATTTTATATTGTCTTGTTGTTATTTGAATGCTCACTTGGAAACTGTTATTGAAATTATTATTTTGAGGGATTATTAAGACAATTGAGTATTAAATTATCCTTACATTTATTTATTATTAGAGATTTTTTTATTATTATATATTGGTTTGCCGTTGATTTGTGGCTATTTGAGATGACTTGTAAAGTCATCAAATTTTATTGGCTCCATTTGCAAGGAAGAATTCGAGTGGCAACCTGAAGTTTGCTTGGAGCTCATTTATATAAATGTATCAATGATTGGTAAGGGCACTCACTCGCTAATCTAATGAAACGTTTTTAAACGGACATAAATGACAATAGTAACAATTCAGCTCAATAATAAGGGAGATGTTGATTTGCAGACCAATTAATTGCATAAGTATAATCTTCTTGTCATTCATATATGAATATCAATATGGAAACAAGAAATGAAGAGATGCTGAATATCTCTATATATTACCACACATATTTTGGATAAATTAAGTGTAATGAAAAAGTTATAAACCAGAAGTTTATACTACACTTTTATATATAATAGTGCAATTGAAGTACAAATTATTGTAAACCAGAAGTTTACAAATCATATTAAATTTATTGTTGGCAATACCGGTTGGGTCAACCCGGATTTATTATGATGCGAAAAAAAAAAACTATAAATATATAGTGAAGGGCCTGAAGTTCCTTCATTCTAATAATTTTTATCGGTTACTAATTCCCAAAAGAAATTGATAATTTGAGATTTTTGACCATTTAGATATTTTGTGACTTGAATTGATGCATCAACTAAATTGGTCACATGCATGTTTACTCACAACCAGAAGTTTGTGAGTTTATTTTCTCAAATAGTTTTGCTAAGATCTCATTTTCTAAATTCTTAGAAAATATTTGATAAGTATCGTATGTCAATTGAAATCGATATCGAATAGAATATGATCATACAAAAAATGGACTAGAAGATCCATTCTTTAGACGTCTAAAGTAATTACATGACTGATACTTATGAGATCATAACTTCTAATTTATATTTTGGGAACATTCAAACATGTATATTGTAACGACCCAAATTTATTATTCACTATTTAAGTGTTTAATTATTTGGTGACGTGGTTTTTAAGTAAGATAGTAACTTTAAGTTATTTATCGAGAGTTTTAGTTAACGCACGCGTTAGTGAGAGTTAACGCGAGTTGGGCCAAGCCAATTGGGCTTGAGGCCCAATGGGCCTTATGGACTTGTGAGGGGCGCCATATGGCCAAGGGGAAGAGAGGAAACATTTCATTTTTCTTGTTCTTGTGAGAGTTTAGAGAGAAGGGAGAGCTCAAGGAGCTATGGCAAGAGCTTGGAGGAGGGATTCGAGGAGCAATCGTGGAGCTTTCGTCGATCCAAGGTAAGAGAGTAGATTTCATATTCGTGGGTGACTCGAGGAAGGGGAGAATGTCGATTTCTCCTCACCCGAACTTCCTCCACCCCATTTTCGTTTTAGTTTGGATGGATTTTCTTAATGGAAATCGAATCTAAGGTTCATAACATGTTTAACATGCTCTTATCATGATGTATGAACGAATCTAATGGTTAAAAACGAGATTTATAAAGGATTAAACTCAAGAACTTTGTGTTCTTGAGAGTTTTGAGTAAAAGTGTTAAATCTTTACTTTTTCGTAGTAAAAATGGTAGATCGGTGAAATGAACCATCCTTTTGTGTTTAGATATGCTTGTTATGCTTGAATATAAACTTATTTGGGGTTTATAACATGAAAAATGGGATTTTTGGGTGATTTGGTGTGGAAAACGCAGGTTTTGAACTGTCCTGACAGGAGGCGTTCGCTAGGCCTTCGCTTAGCGAACGTGTGGCGAACAGCTCGCTGCATGCTCGCCATGAGCAGGTGATCCTCTGGTGAGCTTCGCTAAGCCTTCGCTAAGCCTTCGCTTAGCGAACAGCTTCGCTAAGCCTTCGCTAAGCCTTCGCTTAGCGAACAGCACTGTGACAGCAACTTTTTGATAGTTGTTTTAAGTGCAATTAGGCACTTGTAACATGGATTTAAGGTATCCTAACATGCAATTAGGTGTTTATAACCATGATTAATTGTATTGTGATGATAGTTGTTGATTATATGTGTGGAATATAATTGTTGTTGATTGTGTTGATGATGTTTGTTTAAATGTCAAAGAAGTATATTAAGGTGTTAATCAACTTAATAAAGAAGGATATTAGAGTATGTTATTCTAATAAAGAAGTATATCGAATTATGTTATTTGATAAAGACGGATATTAAGGTATTGATTATCTTAATAAAGACGAACGTTGGATAGTGTTCCACGTTATTGTTGATGGGCTATATGCCATAATTGTTGATGAATATATTCATGAGTTTTGAGTGCATGCATCATGAATATTTAGGGATATTGGCTTGTCCAATAAAGAAGGATATCGAACTATATTTGTTTGATAAAGAAGGATATCGGAGGTGAGATACTCTGATAAAGACGATGGTACCACATGCATTAGAGATGTCTAGAGGACATAACATGAATGTGAAGCATTAGATTGCATTAGGGATTATGTGTGCATTTTATAATAAATGATGTTTGACACATACTTGGTAAATGTTGATTGTTAATCCGTATGTGAGGAGCAGAGTCCGTCATGACTATAAAATGAACAACGCAGGGTCCGTCATGACCATAATCTGAATAATGTATTTGTTGATGTTTTGGTATTGTCCGAGACGACGTGAAACTATATGTTTGGTGTATAATTGTGGATGATTGATTATGTGATAAATGAAGTATATGCATGATATATGAATATGCATGAATGATGGTGATGTATATGTATAATGTATGATTATGCATGTTTTTATGAAGAAGTGTTTAAGTACCATTTACTTACACTTATATTTTGAGTATGTTATCTAACTCTCTTTTATGTGTTATGTGCTGGACCGTTGGGGGTCCAGATTTTACAGGATTTTGTGGTATTCGATGTCGAGTCGTCGGTGAAGCTCCGCTCTGATTGTGACACGAGAAAAGGGGTTTTATATGTATATAGAGTCTCCTTATCTAGGTTGTTTTGTATAGCTAATAAATACATTAGTTGATTTAACATTTGTATAAACAGGTATTTTTACTAATTAACTACATTAGTATTATTTTGATTGAAGAATGTAATACTCGAACCACAACTTTTATAATATCAAACATTATTTTCCGTTGCGTATTTTGAAAAAGATTTTACTAAAGGTAGAAATATATAAATAATGGGTTTGGGTGTTACAATTGGTATCAGAGCCCCGTTGTCTTCGGACTGTGTGGGTTATGTGTCGATCAGAGCAGGTCTGTGCAGTCAGACCAAGTGAGTATTGTGTGTCAGTCGTGTTGGTCTAACAATTTTGTTGTGTTTGTTTTGTGAAATCACTTATGTTGTTCATTTAGGAACTATGAGTGGTGTGAATTGGATTAGATTATCCATTCTTTTGTTGAGTAGTAGTGTGAGTGCTATACTTCTATCTTTATAATAGTTGTATATGCTTAGAGTTTAACCTTTTTGTAGTTTAAACTTGGTGGATTGATGCTTATTGCTAATTGTTGATGATCCGACATGATGTAAAACTGCATGTGATGATCCGGCATGATGTAAAACTGCATGTGATGATCTGGCATGATATAAAACTGCATGTGGTAATGATTTGAAATAATTTTAAAAACTAATATTATTTCTTGAAGATTTTGGTGAAAATATAGAGTTATTTTCTTTTGGGTGAGTGAAAATTAAATTTTCAAAATAGTGAGAAGAGTAGGATGTTAATGAATCCTAGTGTGTGTTTGTTATATGTTTGTTTATAACATGTGCTAGATGATTACTAGGCATTTGAATTGCTATGCGTTTTATGAGTAAAAACATGAAGATCTCATAATTCTATGTTGTGATTGTTGATGCATGATTCTAATTGTGCTTTCAAGTCTATAATGATGTTATATGCTTGATGTTTTGGATTTTGTGGATTAGTGAGTCGAGAAAACGAGAGTTTAGTGAGCGTAAGTTCAAAACCGTAGCAGAGCACCCAGATTTTTGGATGTGCTCGCTAGGCGAAGAATGAACCTCGCTAAATCTCGCTAAGTCTTGCTAAATCATGTGAATGTTTGTGACTTGTCTCGTCGGGAGCTCGCTAGCTTTTGCTAAGCGAGGGAGCCAGACAAGAAATTTTATTTTGTTGATGTCTTGTTCTGAGTTGATTGAATGTGAATATGAATTGTTGCTATGCAATGTTCATTTTTCTTGTGTTGTTTTGGATTTCCTAACTTTGAAAAGTGAGGGAAGTATAGGTTGCTTGAATGGTATCGTGGGTTAGGTTTTGTCCCTTGTATGCGACATGCGTGTAAACGATGTCGATACTAGTTTCTTCTTAGGAAGAATATGTTTAGAGACGATAGAACCGTTAGGTGTGAGCACTGGAAGTTCTAGTGGAAGAGTGTAGGTGGGTTTGAGATAAGTGGGGGAGAAGGTTATATCCCTCCGAGATGTTTCGAACGTGAGAAGATGAGATGAGTAGAGATGTTCTTGAAACGGAATATTCAGGAATTGGCGACGTTGTTCGAAGTGGAATGAATGGGCGCAACAAGTTGTGAGAAACTATTAGAAGAGGAGTTGTCGGACCAAGTGTTTCGCCGTGAGGCGTTAGTGAGATTGGTTAAGTGAGATGAAGAGTATTCGGAATGATTGGAGATCATGTGTTGCACTAAAAGTATGGAGCTGTGTTTTGTGGACTAAAGTTGAAGTACCTATTTGATCGGAAGGAGTCGAATATGAGGAGGAAGGAGTGATTAAGATTCTTGAGGAGGTGATGATTTTGAAGTAAGTTGTCATCCAAGTGGATCAAATGTTGTACCGGATGTTGGAGTAAGAAGTTTTACGTGAGTCGCGCATTTGGTAGTAGGTTGAATTGGTTGAACAATTTGGAGTTCTAAGTCTAGTGTGTGAAGTAATTTTCATAAGAGATGTGAAGATTAGTGAACCGTTGGTGTTCATTAATCGATGAAGGGAAGTAGGCTTTAAAGTAGATGAGAATGGAATTGAGAAATATCATAATAGGATTGGTATGTTTGTTGAATCGTTGGAAGTAAGGATTGTATGAGTAGTCGAGTTCATTCGAAGATGGAAGTAGGATAACAATCCGAAAGATTTTGTGAGAGGCTTGCCGAAGAAAGGGTAATTGGATTTGGATAATGACAGGGCAATTTGTGTCGAAGTTGAATGAGATCCTAGAAGTGGAGATGAAGCTAAAAGAGAGGTATCATTTTTGAATGATGAAGAATAAGAAAGTTAGCCGTTAAAGAACGTGCAGAGAATGAGTAGTATGAGGTCATGTTGGAAGTGACTTGTGTTAGGTGAGAATTTGCGAAAAGGATTATCGCACATGCGAGTAGATGTTGTGTTTGAGCACATATAGTAAGGGGTTGAAGGCGATGCCTAAAGTAAGTGTCGGAGAGCATTTGGTAGTGCCCACAAGATAAGAGTGAGTAAGTATTTGCTAAGGAATTTGGATTCATGGAATGGAAGAGTCGGTAAAGACTAGTTTTGTTAGATGCATCGTGGATGTTGAGGTGGTATGGTCACAATCGGTGACAATGAAGTAAAGGATTTTAAATTGTTTCATCATGGATGATTGAACGGTAGTGACTTGGTGTATAACTTAAAATGTATTTTGGACGAGAATTTTGGAAATTTTCTAGAGATGTCATATTGGGATTAGACAAGAGTCATGAGCAAGAATAATAAGACAAAGGTTGATTAGAATTTAATGGATAGAATTAGATCGTATGGTGAATATTTGGAGCTTTGTAGATTTAATTCAAGAGTTTGATTTTGGGATCGAATGTACTAAGGGGGAGTTTAAAGATAGCTATCCATAGAGAGATAATGATTGGTAGAGGTCGTAAGTGAATAAGAAACCGATGGGTGAATAAACGAAGAAGAGTATACTTGTTGCAATGCAAGATGATGAGGAACATCGATAGATGGATTATGGGCGAATTGAAGATGTCGTTTGGAATCAACGAGATAGAGGTTATGATTGTTTGGAGAACCAATTTTAGGCGGTAGCCTAATTTTGAAGTAGCGAATTGCTAAGGGATTAAGGAGAAGTGGTATTGGAAAATGTTTGCGTTAAGGAATGCAAATATTGGTTGAGAGATTACTTGGGAACAGAGTAGTCGTATTGGATTCGACTCAATGTGAGAAAAAGAATTTGACGGTTAGAGACGGTAGTTTTTAGCATGTGTCAATGAAGTTTGAGAATGTTGGTCATCAAGTGATTGTTGGAATTGAAATATCGAGTGATAAGTTGGAATAAGATTCGAATATGAATAAGTGGTGTAGCACAGTTAAGTGATTCATGAGGGAATCAAAGATTTATGAGAATTATGGAGTTGTGGAAGTATTCCACGGAAGTATCTTTTGGAGAGTTCGATTGTTTGTACCTGTTTTGGGGTAGAGTTGTGAGTACCGTAGAGTGTGAGTCTGTGGATGTTTCGTGCGAAGTGGACGTTTTAGCGGTTTGATAAGAATGGTTTATGTCGATATCATGATTGTTGACTATCTATCGACAAATTGAGGAACTGGCCGTCCTTGATCTCTTGTTGATAAATGGACAAAAATTTTGTTGGATGGGATAAACTAATTTTGTCAAACTTAGTATGTGTAGCGTTTTGAGCGTTTCGTTGAAGGCTCGGATACAGGAGTTATCCGGAGTTGTTTTAGTCGCGTAATTTTCGAGGGCGAAAATCTTCTAAGTAGGGGAGAGTTGTAACGACCCAAATTTATTATTCACTATTTAAGTGTTTAATTATTTGGTGACGTGGTTTTTAAGTAAGATAGTAACTTTAAGTTATTTATCGAGAGTTTTAGTTAGCGCACGAGTTAGTGAGAGTTAACGCGAGTTGGGCCAAGCCAATTGGGCTTGAGGCCCAATGGGCCTTATGGACTTGTGAGGGGCGCCATATGGCCAAGGGGAAGAGAGGAAACATTTCATTTTTCTTGTTCTTGTGAGAGTTTAGAGAGAAGGGAGAGCTCAAGGAGCTAGGGCAAGAGCTTGGAGGAGGGATTCGAGGAGCAATCGTGGAGCTTTCGTCGATCCAAGGTAAGAGAGTAGATTTCATATTCGTGGGTGACTCGAGGAAGGGGAGAATGTCGATTTCTCCTCACCCGAACTTCCTCCACCCCATTTTCGTTTTAGTTTGGATGGATTTTCTTAATGGAAATCGAATCTAAGGTTCATAACATGTTTAACATGCTCTTATCATGATGTATGAACGAATCTAATGGTTAAAAACGAGATTTATAAAGGATTAAACTCAAGAACTTTGTGTTCTTGAGAGTTTTGAGTAAAAGTGTTAAATCTTTACTTTTTCGTAGTAAAAATGGTAGATCGGTGAAATGAACCATCCTTTTGTGTTTAGATATGCTTGTTATACTTGAATATAAACTTATTTGGGGTTTATAACATGAAAAATGGGATTTTTGGGTGATTTGGTGTGGAAAACGCAGGTTTTGAACTGTCCTGACAGGAGGCGTTCGCTAGGCCTTCGCTTAGCGAACGTGTGGCGAACAGCTCGCTGCATGCTCGCCATGAGCAGGTGATCCTCTGGTGAGCTTCGCTAAGCCTTCGCTAAGCCTTCGCTTAGCGAACAGCTTCGCTAAGCCTTCGCTAAGCCTTCGCTTAGCGAACAGCACTGTGACAGCAACTTTTTGATAGTTGTTTTAAGTGCAATTAGGCACTTGTAACATGGATTTAAGGTATCCTAACATGCAATTAGGTGTTTATAACCATGATTAATTGTATTGTGATGATAGTTGTTGATTATATGTGTGGAATATAATTGTTGTTGATTGTGTTGATGATGTTTGTTTAAATGTCAAAGAAGTATATTAAGGTGTTAATCAACTTAATAAAGAAGGATATTAGAGTATGTTATTCTAATAAAGAAGTATATCGAATTATGTTATTTGATAAAGACGGATATTAAGGTATTGATTATCTTAATAAAGACGAACGTTGGATAGTGTTCCACGTTATTGTTGATGGGCTATATGCCATAATTGTTGATGAATATATTCATGAGTTTTGAGTGCATGCATCATGAATATTTAGGGATATTGGCTTGTCCAATAAAGAAGGATATCGAACTATATTTGTTTGATAAAGAAGGATATCGGAGGTGAGATACTCTGATAAAGACGATGGTACCACATGCATTAGAGGTGTCTAGAGGACATAACATGAATGTGAAGCATTAGATTGCATTAGGGATTATGTGTGCATTTTATAATAAATGATGTTTGACACATACTTGGTAAATGTTGATTGTTAATCCGTATGTGAGGAGCAGAGTCCGTCATGACTATAAAATGAACAACGCAGGGTCCGTCATGACCATAATCTGAACAATGTATTTGTTGATGTTTTGGTATTGTCCGAGACGACGTGAAACTATATGTTTGGTGTATAATTGTGGATGATTGATTATGTGATAAATGAAGTATATGCATGATATATGAATATGCATGAATGATGGTGATGTATATGTATAATGTATGATTATGCATGTTTTTATGAAGAAGTGTTTAAGTACCATTTACTTACACTTATATTTTGAGTATGTTATCTAACTCTCTTTTATGTGTTATGTGCTGGACCGTTGGGGGTCCAGATTTTACAGGATTTTGTGGTATTCGATGTCGAGTCGTCGGTGAAGCTCCGCTCTGATTGTGACACGAGAAAAGGGGTTTTATATGTATATAGAGTCTCCTTATCTAGGTTGTTTTGTATAGCTAATAAATACATTAGTTGATTTAACATTTGTATAAACAGGTATTTTTACTAATTAACTACATTAGTATTATTTTGATTGAAGAATGTAATACTCGAACCACAACTTTTATAATATCAAACATTATTTTCCGTTGCGTATTTTGAAAAAGATTTTACTAAAGGTAGAAATATATAAATAATGGGTTTGGGTGTTACATATATTGAGATACTAATTCGCATCAAGCCAACTAGTTATTATGAGTTCTCCCCTAATTTACAATTTGAACTTTGTTTATAAACATGATTCCCATATAAGCATTTTTGGATGTGTTGTGTATGTGCAATTGCTCCAATAGAATGCATTTAAACGGTCCTTAAAGAATATTGGGAAAATGTATTTGATATGAATCTCCATCTATTATAAATCATCTTGAGCCAAAAATTGGAGAATTATTTACAGCCCTGTAGGCTGATTTTCAAGTGATGAATTAATTTTCCCAATATTAGGGGGGAGAATAAGCAGCTGAAAAATATGAACCAGAAGTTCAAATGAATCACTTGAAATAAATTAATGTTATTATCTCACATTGATCCTCATAGTTTGAATCAAATGTTCAAAATATAAATCATTTGCAAAATTTATGAAATCAACTATTAGCTGCTAATGCTCCAAACAAAATGGATGTCCCTGTTGGACAATCTTATATTGCAAATCAGTATTAACCACCCTGAAGTGTGGTAGATCAGTTGGTTCCAACGATAAAAATCCTCAAATAAGAAAAGGAGCTAAAAAGAAAGATGACCCAAGTGAGGATATGAAAACTTCAAAAGAGTATTTGACATAATTGAGTTTTAAGTTCCAGAAGAACTTCTCAGGTACCTGAAATTTATGATAATAAAGAGATCTTGACGAATTATGTCATGAATGAAAATTATGTCATGAATGGAATATGATGGAACCGAAAGGAAGTCAACGTTGATGATATTTTTATATATAATATAGCGCTATTTGTGAAAAGAGTTAATGAGGATCATGAACTAAATTCTATTGAGAATTATAGACAATGATTGTCTAAATGAAAACGCAATTGCTACGTAATTAAAGTCACTTTGCAAAGTGAAGATTTTTGGACCAGCAGTCCATACACCTAAAGATGTAAAACATGATAGATACGAATTAATTTTCGTGTGAATAGAAAATGTTGACATACAAACATTAAAAGCTTGATTTTTTTATTCAAGCATATTGGTAAAAGTTTGCCATTGAATGTGAAGAGAAATATTCACCTGAAGTGAAATCAAAATCCTTCTCTTACTTGATTAAGTCTTACTTGATTAAGTTTATTAACACATGGAAAATTCAATTTATTTGAAAAATGTGTCACGATATATTTGTATGGCTCACTTGTTAGTGTGAATTATATAAAACTCCTTGAAGGATTTAATTTCCACGAGACATACATTTCAAACTATTTGAGAAAAGAAAATATACAAATATTTAAAGTTTGACTCATTATTAAAGAATAATGATAAACGTCTATCATTAATTTTCAAGAGGCATATTCACCTGAAGTGAATTCAGAACTTCTTTATAATTGATTAAGTTTAGTATATGTATTTGAATGACTCACTTAATAATGATGATTACATGAAAATCATCTCACTTGATAATTATATGAAAATCCCAAAAGGATTTAATTTTCGTGAGACACATATATCAAACTATTGGAAAGGTGACTTAATAAACATGAATAAGTCTCCTTAAATACTCGAGCAATATATATGCATGTTGTATAATATTCTTGTTGAATATTTCCAAGTGAGAAATATGAAAATGACAATTTGTTCATTTTAAGAAAATATTTGGCAATGAATTTTTTATCTATCTATGTTGATGATAAAAATATCATCAAGACTCCTTAAAAGCTTGAAATATTGTTATTTCTTACAAAATAAGTATTTGAAGAATATTTTAGAGTTCGAGTAAATGATGAAGAACTAATTGGTCCTGAAGTACCACATTTTAGTTCAATTGTGGCCAAATACATTATGGACCTATTATTTGTTGTCAATATATCATCAAGTATATATTTTGTTATTTTAGATATGCAGGTAATTTGTTTAATCCTCGTAAAGGTATAGATCACAAACAAACTATATGTTCACATGAAGAAGTACAATTACTCATGGAGATCTATGAAACAAACAACAATAACAATATCATGAAACAAAATGACGAGGAAAGCTGAGCACTATAGAAGATAAATCAAGAATGTGATTTGGTTAAAGTGTGTGATTCATCAGATACAAGAATTTGTGAGTTTTCTTCTAAAGGGTTCTTGCAACGATTCAACATGAAGATAATGTCGCACAAACTACATATTTGGAGAAGATTATATGATAAAGAAGATAAGACATGTTTTTCTACAAAGTCAGCTTCAAGTAAAACTTTTGAGCAACTACTACAACTACATAAGATTATTTGATTTTCTTCGTCTCATATATAATTGTCTTTATGAGGGGGAGATATAAATATGTTCTGCACTCTTTTTCCCTTAACCATGGTTTTGTCCCACTGAGTTTTTCCTGGTAAGGTTTTTAATGAGGCAGTTCACACACAAAGGATGATGTACTCTTTTTCCTTCACTAGGATTTTTTCCCAATGGGTTTTCTCTAGTAAGGTTTTAACGAGGCATATCCTCGATATATGGACATCCAAGGGGGAGTGTTATGAATAATTTGGTGGATGTCCATTAGGCATTGACCCATTCCACTGGCCCATTATATTGTCCTATAAATAGGACTTGTATTGTCATGTAAAGAAACACCTTGATGAGAATAATACAATCTCTATTCTTTCTCTCTTCTCTTCTTCTCTCCTCTATACTTATATATTATTACTCTTGCTTATATTTCAAAACAAAAACAACAAGGTAGAAAAATTATGCCCAAAAGTAGTAGAGAATAAGTAAAAGTAGTACAGATTCAAAAAAGGAAGGTAAGGAGGAAAAAAAAACTTTAATTAATTAATGATATCAAGTGAGTCCATAATAGCGGCAATATCAAAATAAAATCAACGAATATTAATGAGTGTAACTATTTTAAAGTTATATTGGTATAATTTGATCCCTCCATATCTATGTTGCATGGGTACTCCATTTTAGACAGAGTACCGGTACCGGGTACCGGTACGCGTATGGTACTCCCCCGGTACGCACCGGCGCCGTACCTAGTTTTTTGTTTTTATTTTTTGCAATGGGTACGAGCATGGTACATCTGTGGTACACTCCAAAAAAACACAGTTTTTTTTTCTCCTTTTTCTTTTATTAGTTTTTTTTATACGAAGATTTAGGTTTTTTATATCTCATTTTAGCTTCTTCAAAAAAAAAAAATAGAAACTACTGCTAAAAACAATAACAAAGTAGCCGTTGAAATTATTCACTCATTCATTGAAAAGGAATAGACTCAATTAAAAGAGATATGAAGATCTAGTTTTTATTCATACCAATTTTCGTCTTCTCTCAAAAAAGAGAAATAGTAATACTTATAATGAAAGTGCAACAAAAATGTGGGATATTCGTAGAGATGAATGAGATTTATTTAATATATAGTTGATATTCTTGAAATTGCTAGTCTTTCTCGCAGCGAACCTAAATAGATGTCACTCTTTTTAACGATGATGAAGAGGGAAACAATTGACTAATTGCTTTTTAATTTCATATTTTGATGTTTCGAACAATTTAAATTACTTTTAAAGTGTGACGGGATATTGTTTATGTTTAATTATTTGTTTTAATAATATAATTCTATTATTTGATATATATAATTATATTTAAAAAAATTATAGGGACGTACCCGTACCTTAATTTTTCTAAAAATGACGTACCCCGTATCGGCACCGGTACCCGTATCGGATACCGGTACCGTACCCGCACCCGGGCAACATAGCTCCATATATATATATATATATATATATATATATATATATATATATATATATATATATATATATATATATATATATATATATATATATATATACTACCTCCGTTCCAAAATAATGGTCTTTTATGCATACCAATCTATAATTTGAATCATTAATATTTTTTGTTTTCTTTCATGAAAAATTATAAAAATTTAATATTGTTAAAATATTCATTGAGCCAAATCAAACAAGATCTTATTTGCTAATATTTGTCTTTATACATTAGTAAAAAAATACGGTCAAAAATAAATTTCAGCAGTCAACAAGGATAATTGTTTTGGGACGAATGGAGTATATATATAATTTACAACCAACTAAAAATATTAAGATGTAAATTAACAATGCACATCTTTTCACTTTGGACAAAAAACCCTTGACAATTACTTCCTCCGTTTTCTTAAAAGTGTCCAGTTCTATTATCATATTTAACGTTTCTAATGAACTGTCCGGTTTGTGTTTTAAGGATACAATTTGTCAATTATACCATTTGTCGATTATTGTTATCTTTTTCAATATATTTTTTTTATATATATATTTGAAAAACTAAGTTTTTTTTTTAAAAAAAATAAAGTTTGTTCTTTTCTTTTTTACGATAGGAAAGTTTGTTGCTTCCTTGTTATATTCAGATTTAAACATAATTTGTTACCTATAATAATGGTTCATTGAAGATTTAAATAAGATGAGTACTAGGTGCAAAAAAATAGGAATTTATTGGCGAATTAAGATGAGGGTATAATAGAAAGATAGGGTGCAAAAATCCACTTTCTTAATTTGATGTTATCATTCTAACTGGACACTTTTAAGAAAACAGAGGGAGTAGTGATTTTACACTAGAAAATTGAGGGTTAGTTAGGTAACTTTTATTAAATGTTGTACACTCATTTGCTAATTTACACCCACATAATTATAAATATGTGCAACCTAAATAAACAACATGTTTAAACAATTTTTTCCAATTTGCATAGTTTCTCTGTCAAGAAACTTGTTTCATCATTTTTTTTTATTTTTTAAATAAACTGGAGCATGAAAAATTCATCGTTTTTTGTTGTAAGGTGAGTAGAGGCAAGAAGCATGTATAAAAAAAATAAATTGGAGCATGAAAAATAAAATAAAGTGTAGTTCACGTGAATCCAAATAGGATAAGCTTACATAATTATTTTTTTACGCATGCAAGACTTACATAAAATTAGAAAATAGTTTTTTTGTTAAAAAAAATAAAATTGGATTGTATATATTTTCTCAAGTCGTCTTTTTTAGATTTCATAGGTTGTCTTATGTTTATTATGGTTGTATGTATTTATAATTGTTTGGGTGCAAATTAGCAAATGGATGCATATCATTTAATAAATTTTACCTAACTAACCCAAATTTCCTAGTGTTAAATAAGTAAATATCAAGATTTTTTTTGTCCTATTAGAAAATGTGCGCATTTCTAATTTACACCTTAATGTTTTTAGTTGGTTCATGCATACTACTCAAATCCCTCACTACTAGACCAAACACAATTTTTTTTTTTGTCTTAGATGAAGTGATAATCCTCTAAAATTAAACTCACATATAATTGTGAGATCCCGGGTTCGAACCTGGGCCACGACGTCCAGCCTAACAATTTCAGCATTTTTGCCAGTTGAGCTAGGACTTATGGGACAATATTAAACACAATTAGTTAGTCCTTTTTTGTTTTCATCATTAAAGAATAGACATTTTTAGTTTTATTAATTAAGAACTAAAAGAAGAAATAAATATCATTATGGTATAACAATTAATTAACATATAACAAATTCCTTAAATAAGTAATTAGAATTTAATTTAGAATCGTATATAATATCCGACCAATGATAACACAAGTGCACGCATCAAAATATTATAATCCATTTGGTCTATTTTGATTCCCACATTAACCAAAATATTTTTTTTTTTTTTGATAAGCAAATATTGAATTATAAGGAGTACAAGGGGTACCCAACCCTTACAATTCTTAAATCAACCATTACATGCTAATAATGCAATTTAAAGGATCCTTACACCAATCTGAAAAAACACAAGAAGACTTACTAGCTATTTTACCTATAAACCAAAACCATGAAATATAAATAATCTTGTCTTCTAAGGCTTTCCAATTAATAGCTTCTCCTCTAAAAACCACATTGTTACGCGCACGCCATATACACCAAGTGGTGGCCAACCAAATAACGTGACGAGCTTTTTCATATTTCTTATTTTTCAATAAAGCTCCAAAAGAGGAAAAATGATTCCACCCGTCATCAAAAGAGATGAAATCCACATTCATCCATTTAAAAATCCGCTTCCACAACTTTTGAGAAAAAGAGCAATTAAAAAGCACATGAGATAATTCCTCTTGTTCTTCAAAACAAAAAATGCAACATAGCTCATGCGGATTAACAAGGATAGATTTTCTTGCCAAGGCCATTCGAGTTGGAAGTCTTGATAATAATAACCTCCATCCAAAAATGCTTACTTTGGATGGAACATCATTTAACCATAATTGTTGTAAAGCTTTCACTACATTTTCATCAATAGCCACAACAACTTCGCGAGAGTGAAGGAACTCATAAGTCGAATTCACCGAAAAAATACCTGATTGAGTAAGCTCCCATCGTCTGTTATCTGCGTCATTGCTCACATTAGTCCTGAACCATGCATCATTCTCAATACCCCCAATCTTCATAATATCACGCCACCACAAAGATTGACCTTTGACATTGCTAAGATTAGAGTGCAAAAAATTATCAGCCAAGCTCCCATATCTATGCTCTAAAAGTTTGGTCCATAAGGTATTATGATCACACAAACCTCTCCACTTCCATTTACAAAGTAAAGCTTGGTTGAAATAATTTAGATTCTTTATACCCAAACCACCTTTATCTTTTGGAAGGCAAATTGTGTCCCAACTAACCCAACAAATCTTCTTAATATCAGAACATCCTCCCCAAAGAAATCTCCTTTGGATAGTAATCAATTCTTGTAACACACACACCGGTACCTTGAAAAAAGAGAAAAAATATAATGGGAGACTAGAGAGTACCGAATTAATGAGTGTAACTCTTCCGCCAAAAGATAAATTTCGACCACTCCAAGTATTAAGTCTTTTCTTCATAGCTTCCACTATAGGATTCCAAGTGACCTTTCTCCTTGGGTTAGCTCCAACTGGAATTCCTAGAAAACGAAAAGGGATCGATTCTACTTCACAGTGTAAAAAGGAGGACGCCGCGGACAAAAAATTATCATCAAGATTAATGCCATAGAGTTTACTTTTGTAAAAATTAACCTTCAGTCCCGATACTAATTCGAAACTTCTCAACACAGTTTTAAGCGACCACAAATTCTCCCACTTCCCTTCACCTACTAGAACGGTGTCATCTGCAAATTGAAGAGTGTGAAACTGTAAGTCATCATGAACTTGAAAACCATGATAATTGCCATTGTCAACAGCCTTCTGCATTAAGCGAGTGAGACCTTCTGCAACTATCAAGAAAAGAAAGGGAGATAACGGATCCCCTTGTCTCAGCCCTTTACCAACAACAAAATCCACCGTAGGACTACCATTTACAAGCACAGACATTGAACTAGTAAAAATACAGGCTCTCATCCACTTCAGCCACCTCTGCGCAAATCCCATTCTCCGCATCATATACTCCAAAAAATTCCAATTAACCGTATCGTACGCCCTCTCAAAATCTACCTTCAATAATAAACAGTTGTCTTTTCTTCTCTTGGCAAGATCAATCAGTTCATTCACTACCAAAACTCCATCCAGAATTTGACGAAAATATATATTTTAATAAGTGTGTGTTTGATCAGCTAAAAAATAAGGGACAAGACAGAATAACTTTAGTTGTACCATGTTTAATTTTAAAAAGGGTAAATAGGGTTTTACCCCCCTGCAAAATAGGAGAATTTTGCATTACCCCCTGTAAAATAAAAAGTTGTGATTCCCCCCTCGTAATATTAAGATTCTTTGTTTTACCCCCCTGAATTGACAACTTGGATTTGGAATCTTAATTTTGCTGACATGGCAACCATGCGTGGCTTTTTTTTTTTACACATGACTTTTTTTACTGTTTTTATTTATTTAATTTTTATTTTGTCACATATTGAGCTATGTCATTTAAAAAAATAAAAAATAAAAAACAAAAAAGGGGAAAAACAAACAGCAAGAAACAACAACAATCTTCACCAGCAAGAAACATCAACAATCTTCACCACTCTCATGGGAAGAACAAACAACAACAACCCATTCTTTCATTCAATAAAAAAAAAAAATCAAAACAACAACAACAAACTTCATCTTCAATCTTAAATTTCATCTCATCAATTCAATCTCAAACCCATAAATCCAAAACCATAAGGATGTGTTTGTTTCATGGATGCAAAAATGTTTCTCATGATTAGTTTTCCTAGGAACATAGGGTCCGTTTGGTAAAAATAAGCTATAAGCTAGCTGATAGCTGATAAGCTAGCTGATAGCTGAAAAGCTAGCTTATAGCTGATAGCTGAAAAGCTAGCTTATTGAAATTAAAGTGTTTGGTAAAATTAGCTTTTAAAGTGGTTATTAAATATAAAATTACATAATTGATAGTGGGTAGTTTATTTTTTAGAGTGGGTAGTTATTAAATTAAAGGGTAAAAATGGAATAAAGTGTAAAAAGCTATAAGCTATAAGCTCAAATGCTACTTGAAATAGCATCTGAAAAAAAGCTATAAGCTAGTACAAAAAGCTTGTTACCAAACACCTCTAATTTTTTGAAACAAGCTTATAAGCTCATATAATAAGCTATAAGCTAGCTTATTTGTGTTACCAAACAGATAACCGGAACTTTATTCCAAGGAATTTTAATAAAAAAGGTTTGGTTAACGATTAAAACTCCTGGAAATATTTTTTATTTAATTTTTAAATTTATAAAACCCACCCACAACGTGGGTTATGATTATGCTCAATTGCATTACATTATAACCCCTGGAAACAAAACATTCCAATCCTTTTTCCTTAGGAATAGCATGCATGTGAATGTGGGTATTTTAATTTCCCAGGAAAAATTCATTGCTGGGAATATTTTGTGAATTTCATCTACCAAACACAGGAATTAATGTTTCCAATATTATATTCCTGGGAATTCATTTTGTAACCGAAAAAATTCATAAATTTCTCAAAACATAAAATCTCACAGTTCGTACTCCACCACCAGCCACCACCACCGTCGTCGTCCATCTTTTTTTCCCACCAATTGCATCTCTCTTCCTTGCAGCATCACTCTCACTAATTTTCGCCGATTTTCAGATCTGAATTTTGTTGTTTGTTGATTTTCCAAAAAATTAAAATTAAATCAGAATTAATGATGTTTGGAGAACATGTGTTGTTGTTATTTTTCTTGAACTTGTAATTGTTAATCCAACTCATATCCTTCACCAAGATCAAAGGAATGAACACGTGAGAGGTAGAGACCAGAAAGGAGAGGGATGAAGGAGTTGATTATGTTAGGGTTGTTGTTGGTGGTGGTGGTTATGGAGGAAGAGTTTAAATTGGAGGAATTGTGGATTTGATGATTTTTTATTTTTTTTTCTGATTTAGGGATTTGAGATGAAAGTTGCTTCCTGAGATTTGATATGAAGGTTGTTTTTTGGAAAAAAAAATTTGTGGGATTTGAGATGAAGAGTTTTTTATTATTTTTTTATTTTAAATAACAATGATTTGGAATAATTATAATAATAAAAATAAATAAAATTCTAAGAAAATCCACATATGCATGCCACATCATAAAAAAAAAGATTCCATGTCTAGTTGGCGAATTAGGGGGGTAATTGAATGAATCTTTATATTACAGGGGGTAATCACAAAAAAAAAATTTGCAGGGGGGTAATGCAAAATTCGCCCATTTTGCAGGGGGGTAAAACCCTATTTACCCTTTTAAAAATGTTTATGGTACAAGACAAACCAAGGGTCAAGGAAGAAGACAAAAACTGAAATTATTGTCCTCCAATGAATCACATGACAACTTTTTGTCCTCTAGATAGATTATTTAAAATACAAAAATAACATTTTGTCCTTCACACATTGTACAACACAAAATTTGTGTAATATCTTAAACGTTTGTCAAGTACTGTTTTGTACTTAAATTTTGCGGACCCCATGTTTTCAAATACAAACAAGTTATAATTCTTTTTTGTTTCAATGAATACAATGGTGCATATTTAAAATGTGCGAGTTGTTCCCGTGAGTTTTGCTCGAATGGTAGGAACATAGCATTTTTTATGTATGGGTTGGGGTTCGAACCCTGAAGACTTCACTTATTCACTTTAGAGATGAAATTGCATCTTAGTATCATATATGTTCTCACAAGTTTTTACCATTTGAATTGTATTTATCAAACATTTTATTCAAACTCTATCTCCAAATTAATCATATTTTATGCGTCATTCTCATATTCATTATACTCTTTTTCCTTTTTTAGTCAAGTAACATAGTTGTTAGAAATTTCACTCTTAAAGTAGATAAATAAGATATTTGGGGTTCGAACTCTGACCCTACATATAAAATGCAACGTCCCTACCAAATGATATACATTTATGAAAATGGCTGACAACCAATTGTGAGTATGTAAAATAAAACAATAATTAATGAATATAACTTTTTAAAATTGGTACTTTTTAAGAAAATTATTATATTATTCCATTTATTAGCAGAATTTCCTAATTTATGAAATAATTTACAATGACACTAAATTAACCATGGGAATAATACTAAAATTGAGTCAATTCCAAAACAATAATAATATGAATAAAAAAAAATGAAAAATTAAGAAGTAAGAAGTAAGAAAAGACAATGTTCCTACGACTCTCTCTCTCTCTCTCTCTCTCTCTCTCTCTCTCTCTATGAATTTGGCGCTCAATCCCTTCTACTAAAGACTGTCTCTCTCTCTCAGTTTAACTTAGAAAAAGTTAGTTGTTTATTCTTCATAAGACCTTCCTCTCCTACAGATAATCTTAGGAGAGGTCATAGCAATAAGATAAGGGACACACACATATATATAAATACAACAAAGAACTACTTGAAACTATATAGTGTTTTGTTCTTATTTCATAGAGTTCTTTGTTCTCTCTCTCTCTTTTTTATTTTTTTATTTTTTTAATTTCATTTCAGTGAACTTTTGTTTTTGTTTTTTGTGTTATTGAAATGGCACCACCAAGTTTTGATTTTGCAAGTCTGTTTTGTCAAGAAGATAGTAGCATTTTTGATGAAAATGATTTTGGAGGTCCAAATTCATTTGAGATGTTTGATGAATCTTGGAAAGATGAATGTGATCCATACCTCAATCAAATTACACAATTTGATGACTCAACTCAGCAATTCAATGAACCAATTTTTGCGTTGGTTCCACCACCATTGCTGAGTGATGAGAGTTTGAAGGACTTGGTTGCAAATGAATGCCATCATTTGCCTGCTAGTGATTATGTCAATAGGCTGAAATATGGGGATTTGGATTTGCAGGACAGAATGGAGGCCGTTGATTGGATTGAAAAGGTGGGGTCAAGATTTTTTTTCCTACTTGCTAGTTGTTAATTGCTAGTGTCAAATGTTATGTGAATTGATTTTCTTTAATCTTGACATGGGAACTTTTTATAATCATAATGTTTGCTTTTAAACTTGAAAGGTATTTTTGTTTTACAACTGATTTGTCCTATATTTATTAGGTTATTTATTTAATTCTTAAATTTCATGCATATTTGTAGTTTATTGTATGTTGTAATAACATGTTCTAAGCCATTTCATTTTTGTAGGATTGAAACTAATATATCGATCGGTTTTATAGGTTGGAGTGCATTTTGGCTTTGGACCTCTCTGTTTGTACCTAGCTGTAAGCTTCATGGATCGCTTCCTTTCTGTAGTTGAAATTCTGGTAAGTCAATCGATTAAGTGAAGAAAAAAAAAGGTGCTTTTGTTGTTTGCAACTACTTTTTTGATCTGAATCTTTGTTATCTCAGAAGGAAAGAACTTGGTCAATTCAACTCTTGGCTGTGGGTTGCTTGTATCTGGCAGCTAAAATCGACGAAACTGTAGTTCCTCCAACGGTTGATATGCAGGTATATTATTTTTATTTTATGCTTGTGATAGCTTGAAAATGTTTTAAATCGCAATCTATGTAACACTGACATTTCATTTAGAAGGTATTTCTAGTATTTGATTCGGAATACTGACACATGTAGTGTTGATGTGTCAATGTTGTATCTAGTGTCTAACACTGCACAAGTATCGTGTGGAATCGACTTGTGTCTTATTAATGCTTCATAGGTTGTAGTTGTGTTGCTCTAACATACACATAAAAGACTTTGATGTAATCATAGTCACTCTTTAAAAAACATGGTTTGAATATACTAAGTTTTTTTTTTTGTTTACAATGAACTAGGGATCGAACCCATGACCAATATCGTACTACCCAAATTCCTCATCACTAGACCAAAACCTAATGGCTTTGAATATATTAAGCTTTTACACGTATGGTTTAGATGTTCGACGTGTTGGTTTTTGGTGCTCACATAACACCGACATATATGATTAAATTCAATATATTATGGTGTTGTGTGTCGGTATCAATGTCATGTCTAATATCTATTATCTATGTCTGTGATTCATTGATACTAAGTCAATTTTGTTTTCAATTTTACATGTGAGGTGGTGATAACTTATTTCCTTGCAGATGGAAGAAAAGAAGTATTTATTTGATAACAAAACAATGCTGAAGATGGAGCTTATGGTGCTAAGCACGTTGAAGTGGAGAATGCAAGGAATTACACCTTTCTCTTACATTGACTATTTCCTTAACAAGGTTAATGGTGATCAAGGTCCAATAGGAGATTCAGTGTTGCAATCTTTCCAACTCATACAGAGTACTGCAAGAGGTATACTTGTTTGTATTTTTCTTCCTAACTTTTTTTTTTTTTGTCAGATAGTCTAGTGGCTAGAAATTCCACCATTAAGGTGGATATGTAGGGTGTCCGGGGTTTGAACCTCGGCCCCTAAATATAAAATGCGAACTCTAATAATAACTATGATAGGAAAGAATGAGATATGCTAATATGAAGGGTTTTGGAATCCAATGCAGGAATTGACTTCATTCAATTCAGACCATCTGAAATTGCAGCGGCTGTTGCAGTGACATTATCTGTGAAGGGTGAAAACCAAACTGAGAGAGCAGTTTCTCTTCTGATTGAATACGTAGAAAAGGTACTAATGAATCAATGATGTTTTTTTTGTTTACAATGTTGCAATGAAGATCGACTCTAGGACTTCAAATCTTCAATGATGGTTCAATAATAAATAAATGATGGTTTTTCTTATTAGCATGATATTTTTTATAAAGAAAAAATTGGTTAACCCCTCCTAATTATTCTGAGTTCAGTCACAAAGTAAATTTGAACAACGGTTGTTGCAGTCATAATTCAAATTCAGGTTCTTATGGACTGATCGACTTTGGCTATTTTATAATTTACTTACTTGTATTTGTTCAAATGCAATGAATTTAGTGAATCACCTATTTAGTTTTTGAAATTATATGGGTTGGGTACATTATTAGCTTTTAAATTTACAAAATTTCAAAAGGGTCTATGAACTTTAATCACATTATTCAATGTCGGACAATCAAACATAGAGACCAAATTGATCAATAGATAATATGATCTATAATCATTTTATATCAACTATTTTAGAATATTATATTTTCAAACTTTAACTTGACCATACTCTACAATTCACGAAATTGTAAGGAACTCTATCAATTTAAAATTTGAAATGATTAATATTCTAAAATAGTCATTCAAAATCTTAAAATTTAGATAAAATCATATTAGTCTCCAAATTTGTCCTTCAACAACTAATGTCATTAAAAAAAAAATCATTTTTAAATATCATTTTGAAAGCGCCCTACAAATTTAGATCAATTTTGGCGATTTACTTGAGATTAATTTACCACATGGTTTAATGCACATCTATTTACATGTTTGAAATTGAAACTTCTCGATCACATTAGTCTCAATTTCAGAGAATAAATTGGTAATCCTAAAAGATCTAATGTGATAGGGAAATTTTCTTTTCTTTAACTATTTCGAAATCTCAATCATTTCAGATATTAAATCGACAGTGCCCTTTACAAGTTCGGGAGGATTTTCGCAATATGCTTAAAATTAATTTGTGTCATGGTTTAATTGATTTCTATCTACATTTGGCAGGAGAAAGTAATGAAGTGTATTGAAATGATTCAACAGCTATCATCTAGTAGTACTGATTCTGCAAAAGATACAACAAATGTTGCAAATGCTTCTTCTGAATATTTCTCTCATGTGTCTCAAAATCCAATAGATGTGTTGGAAGATATGTGCCTCAACTACAAAAGTGATGATGACAACAACAAAAATGCTACTACTTCAACACAAGCAAATTCTGCACACAATAGTCCTCAAGCTAAACGCCAGAAACCTAACATATAAATTTTTTTTTTGGACTATACCAATCAAGGAAGCGAGAAAATAGACTGGGGGAAAAAAATTAGAATAAAAGATGAGGGATTTTATAGAACAAAATCAACATATTTTGGCTATTAAATTTTTTATAGATCTCTTAGCAAAGAGGGAAAATAAGAAATAGGATTGTTGTAGTAACTTATGTTCTATTATTAAGTGGGGGTTAAAATAGAAATTAAAAGAAATACAAAAATAATAAGGGGCACGGTCAAAGGTACATTCATAAGTTTTGGATTTACTATATGAATGTCATTGTCTTTATTTCATTTCCATTAGTTTTTTAAACATTTTTCACAGTTTTTGATAAAAGTTCACAAATAAATACACTATTATTGTTCTGTCAATATAGTAAGGATCTTGATTTTTCTACACATTATGATTGTCAGCAATTCAATGAACACTTTGACCGAGTAACTGTCTAGATTTTAGACTAAATTAAGAGCATTAATCATGAAAATAGTAAACATCTGGACATCTCTAAACATTCTCATCCTATACTTATAGCTCAATATATATATATATATATATGGCTTTGTCTAACATGCACCACTTGATTAAGTGGTGCATGGTGCACAAGTTTTCGATATTTTTATAACGAATACGAATTTTACAAAATTCATCGTTGGATGGAAAGTTTATATCGTTTAGATCATCCATAAATTTTTAAATTTTTTTTGAAAATCATTTGATATGTTATTGAGACCCATCAAGATTAATGGTATTAAATAAAAATCCATAAACCGTTAATTTTGACGGGTCTCAATAACATATCAAATGATTTTCAATTTTTTTAAAAAAATTTATGGATGATCTATACGATATAAATTTTCTATCCAACGGTGGATTTTGTAAAATTTATATTCGTTATAGTGTGTTTTGGTGACTTGTGCATGGTGCACAACTTAAGACATTTGTGCACCATAGACTTTGCCTATATATATATATATGGGAGAGATCAAACTACACCGGTGTAACATTTGAGTAATGTTACACCGCTCAATAACACTTTAACGAATACAAATTTTGCAAAATCCACCGTTGGATTGAAAGTTTATATCATATAGATCATCTATGTTAAATTTTAGAAAAATCTAAAATCGTTTGATATACTTTTGAGACCAATCAAGATTAACGGTTTATGTGTTTTTATTGAATACCGTTAAGATTGATCTATCTCAATAACATATCAAACGATATTAGATTTTTATAAAACTTAACATAGATGATCTATATGATACAAACTTTCAATCCAACGGTGAATTTTGTAAAATTTGTATTCGTTAAAGCATTATTGAGCGGTGTAACATTACTCAAATGTTACACCGGTGTAATTTGATCTCTCTCCATGTATAAGAAGAAATAAACAATGTACAAGTGGAGGGCTATGTTGTCCGGGTGCGGGTACGGTACCGGTATCTGATACGGGTACCGGTACGGGGTACGTCATTTTTAGAAAAACTATGGTACGGGTACGTCCCTATTTTTTTTAATATAATTATGTATATTAAATAATAGAATTATATTGTTAAAACAAATAATTAAACATAAAAAATATCACACCACATTTAAAAGTAATTTAAATTGTTCGAAACATCAAAATATAAAATTAAAAAACAATTAGCTCAAAAAGAGTCGTTTCCCTCTCCATCATCACTAAAAAGAGCGACCTCTAGTTAGGTTCACCGAGAGAAAGACTAACAATTTCAAGAATATCAACTATATATTAAATAAATCTCATTCATCTATACGAATATCCCACATTTTTGTTGCACTTTCATTATAAGTATTACTATTTTTCTTCCTCGAGAGAAGACGAAGATTAGTATGAATAAAAACTACTTTCATTATAAGTATACTATTTCTCTTCCTCGAGAGAAGACGAAGATTGGTATGAATAAAAACTAGATCTTCATCTCTCTTTGAATTGAGCCTATTCCTTTTAAATGAATGAGTGAATAATTTCAGCGGCTACTTTGTTATTGTTTTTTAGCCGTAGTTGCTACTTTTATATTATAAACAAATAAAAAAACCTAAATCTTCCTATAAAAAAAACTAATAAAAGAAAAAGAAAAAGGAGGAAAAAAAAGTCATGTTTTTTTTGGATTGGTGTACCACGCGCGTACCACATGTGTACCACGCGTGTACCCAATGCAAAAAAGAAAAAAGAAAAATAGGTACGGCGTCGGTGCGTACCGGGAGAGTATCATACGCGTACCGGTACTCGGTACCGGTACTTTGTCTAAAATGGAGTACCCATGCAACATAGGTGGAGGGTTATACAAGAGAGTTTAAGTATCTAATCAAAACGATAACAAAAGAGACATAACATATCAATAATACAAGAAGAAATGCTATCCCGCCACAAAAATCATCAATAGATTGACCATGGTTTGCAAATCTATCTGCACAATAATTGCCTTTCTTCTAGTAAATATTAGAAAAGCGCAAGTTCACCTCTAACAATAAACAATTACTCCATTTGTTCCTATAATAAAAAGAAGCTAAAATTTAAATTTAAGACAATTCTTTCTCTCCAATTACATAGATTTTCAAACGTTGATTCTCATTCTCCAATTCCTATCGATTACATAGATTTTCAAACGTGATTCTCGAACCACCATCACTAACCCTAATATATAAGTAACTAAGCAATGTTTCATTACTATTTAACTAAACAATATATCCATCTATAATGTCAAAAAAAAAAA
This sequence comes from Trifolium pratense, assembly GCF_020283565.1. Taxonomy (NCBI): domain Eukaryota; kingdom Viridiplantae; phylum Streptophyta; class Magnoliopsida; order Fabales; family Fabaceae; genus Trifolium; species Trifolium pratense. The sequence goes on from NC_060062.1 coordinate 26,989,608, forward strand.
AAAACTAAATTATTTAACCAAGGTTGTTAAAATATCGTTTTCAAACGCAAACTCTGTCGATTCTACGTTTTTATGTATGACTTGCTTGTTAAATCAAAGCTAAATTAGTTTGGAGTGAAATCACAAATCAAAGCGATTTTACATGATTTTACTCTTTGTAAAATCGGTAAAATCATCTAAACTCGTACGTTTTCACTTACAATAAAATCATTTAAATTCACATGTTTCTATCTACTTGGATGATTCAAAATCTCAAAAGACTCTAGCTATTTGTTTTTAACAATAGTACACGTTAATAATTAGAGGAGTAGCAATTTTTGACACTTACTTTTTATAACAGTATACTTCATTCGTTTCTTTCTTATTAGGTTCAATGAATAACCATTAATGTATATGGTATATATTATATGGAAAATGCTAAACAGTGCCCCCGGGGCACTAGTTAAGCATGTTAAAATAGAAATTTTATCTCGAAATGTGTGCATTCAATGTCTCAAAAGTATAAAAAGTTGTCTTTTCAATATAAATTTTATTTTTTATTTCCTTTTTAGGTATGCTTAACAAGTGCCCCGGGGGCACTGTTTAGCATGACCCATATTATATATCAACACATCGATTATTCTAAAAGTGAATTTTCACTTATAGTAGAAAATGGAGGGAAAATAAGAAATAAGAGAAAATCAATTGAATGAATTATCTAATATTTAAAATAGATTTTTTAGTTGAATATTTTCTTTAATTAATATTCACCACACTAAAATTTCTAGACTAAAAAATAAAATTCTTAATATCACATATATATATGACATAAACTCTATCAATTTACGAGTCGAGTTTACGTTTCGATTCTACCTAGACTAAATGAGTTGACGTAAAAACTCGATTATGACAACCTTGTAATTAACTATTGATCTCTCATGCAATTTCGCAATCTTGATAAGATTCATAGCAGATAAAACTTTTTTAATAGTTGCAGTTGTCACAAATAGTATCAAAGATAACTCTATAAGTAAATATAATAGATACACAACATGTTAAACACATCTTAGTTTTTTAAAAGATCTATAAGCTAGTCCAATAATTTTTTTTTTACGCAAACTAGCTCAATAAACTATAAGCTAGTTTATTTATATTATCAAACGTTGAAACATAGCTTAATTGAATTTTTGAAAGAGTCATATTGACTTATATCTCCAAAACACTAACTAAGGAAGCAAAAAAAAAAGAAAGTAAATTTTACATTAGAAAAATTACTTTTTAGCGAGCTCCTAATATGCACCCTTTTTTTAGGTGCACCGGTGCGGATCTGGATTCCCTGCTGTTGAGAATCACACAGTTTCACGCTGTTTTGCATCTCAACCATCCATTATCAGATCGGACGGATCAGAACAATTCATTTACAAAATTACTCAAAACAATCACAACCACACGATTATGATCGGACAGTCCCTAGCTATTACAGCGTCCTGCTGTAATAGCAGGAAATCCATTTCCCACCGGTCACCCTTCTACTTTACCTGCTATAGCAATACCATGTTGCACCATTTTTTGGACAGTGGGGCCCGCAAGAGAGAAAAATCTAAATTTTTAAATGAAAATTGATTGATTACATTTTTGTCCTAGTTGATTCTCGATATCTCTTTCCTTCGTTCATTCATTTGAAAAGTCATCTTTCTGTTCTTTTCCAAGAACAACGACAAATTCAGACCCAAATTCAAACCCAGATTTTTCATCACCCAATTTATAAAATATCAGACCCAGTTTGAAAAGTTCTACAATTGATTCCTGTAAATTGACTAAAAGATGAAGAATAACCAAATCCACCATGATGATCTTGTGCTTTAAATCTACTATAGTATTGGTTCCTATGTTGAGCTACAACAACAAGTGTCTCCATTTTATACTAATCTTAATTATAGATAAAGTTCTAACACAGATCTAAGACTGATCAAATATATACAGTGGAGGAAGTGACCTCCAGTGAACAGTGAACATATAGTAAAAGAAGGGGTCAATTCCCGATATTAATTTGAGTGAAATTTATGAATAAAAATTGATTTGTTGTTGTTGTTGTTGTTGTTGGATATATGAAGGGGAGGTCTTTGGGTGGATTGAGATGCACTTTTGAGCAAGATGCAGTGGGTAGTGAGTGGGTCGGATATAAGTTTAAAATATTGTAGTAATAAAATATGGTAATCAAATAATTCTGAAATTAAGCCGTCGCTATATTTTAAAATTAATATCGATAGTAATCAAATTAGTAACTGGTGGCTTAATTTGGTTTTATTGACGCCTTAATCGTTATCTCAGAATTTGATTACTAAGAGATACACGTTGTAACTGGTGGCTTAATCGTTTTTAAGTACCAAATAAAAAAAAAGTGAATATTACTACCAAAAAAAAAAAAGTGAATATATTAATCAAATAATTCTATCTTCTTATTCATATGAGCTACAATAAACATGGTGTTTTCAATAAGAAATATATACTTTTAGTATGTTTATCACATCACAAAGCTGTATGTCAATTTCGAAGCTCGTGAGCAATTTCACATGGTGGTCACTTATTTTTTTGTTTATTGGATTTTTTTTTTTTAAGAAGTTAAATTAGTCCACCCAAATTGGCGCCAGAGAAAATCAAACCTCAAACCTCAAGAGGAGCACACTCTCAGGTTTCAAGCCAATATCAATGCACCAACCTAAGAGGGTTTTGTTTATTGAAAATTTTGCCGGGTACTTTTGAAGCGGACAAATAAAGCATGAACATATATGGTGCCCTGCATTTATTATCTGAGTATTATCATGGTGGATTTGGTTCTTCTTCTAGTCAATTTAGAGGAATCAATTGTAAAACTTTTCAAATTGGGTATGATATTTTATAAATTAGATGATGAAAATTTGGGTCTGGATTTGTTGTTGCTCTTCTTGAAAAAAATGAGAAAGATGACTTTTTTGCAAATGAATGAAGGGAGATTGGTAATCAACAAAGGACAAAAACGTAATCAACTAATTTCTATTTAAAAAATTAAAATTTTCTCTCTTGCGGGCCCCACTATCCAAAAACTGGTTATAGCAGGTAAAATACATGGGGTGCATATTAGGGCTCCCTAATTTTTAATATCTTTTAGGCTTAAATGCAGTTTTACCCCCTGTTTTGAAAAATACGGAATTTTACCCCTCCTATTTTAAAATGCGGAATTTTACCCCCCTATTTTATAATTTGTTGGATTTTGCCCCCCCATCAAAATTTTGCACAAAATCTGCTTCTGAGCCTCAAGTTCAAAGCTTCACACAAAACTTAATTTGGATCAATAATTCATCAAACTGGTACCGAAACGACCGAATTTGAGTTAGTTTTCCACATAATCAAACTCCGCTAAATTTGGAGTTACAGAGAGATATTAACTACCGTTTTAGTGAAGGTCTGTTCAAATTAATTATCGTATGAAACTACTACTGGTATTTTCGTCATGCCTCTCACTTTGTAGCTCATTTTTTAATACTATTTACATGAATGAAAAGATAACGAAATTACCCTTGTTGGCATTTCAATTTCGTCGAATTTGGAGTTATGATGCGTTCGGTAGACGATGTTGAATTTGAAGATGTCAAGTAGATTTCTGCAGAATTAGTAATTGGACAGACCTTCACTAAAATGGTAATTAATCTCTCTCTGTAACTCCAAATTTAGTGGGGTTTGATTCTGTGGAAAGCTAACTCGATTACGGTCATTTCGGTATCCGTTTTGTGAATTATTGATTCAAATTGAGTTATGTGCGAAGCTTTGAACTTGAGGCTCAGAAACAGATTTTGTGCAGAATTTTGGTGGGGGGCAAAATCCAACAAATTATAAAATAGGGGGGTAAAATTCCGTATTTTAAAATAGGAGGGGTAAAATTTCGCATTTTTCAAAACATGGGGGGTAAAACTGCATTTAAGCCTAACTTTTAAAAGTAAAATAAACAATTTTCTCTTAACAATTTTACACGGACTAAAATTTTCTCTTAAAAAATGTATAATATGTGTGTTGTGTACTTGTGTGTAATGAATGGATGAAGAGGAGTACAAATTTTAAACTCACATAACAAGTTTATGTTGGAATATACTGTAAATGAATGTGATCAAGAAAGTAAAAGTGCAACACACGCTTATAAAAAAAATCAAATATTTATGCAAGCCAGTGCCCCCAATGTCTTTAGTCCCTTACTCTTCGAAGTATACAGACTTTCTATTTCTCCTTCTCTCAACTTTAACTGCTTTGCTTTATATACTCTATCTCTTTCAATTCTCATTGACCATTCTCAGTTTCACCTATGTTTCTAAACTTGAATGTATCTTTTTTAACCCTGAAACATAAAAAGCTTCTTACGGCTTATCAAAAAAAAAAATTAAAATAAAATAAAATAAAAAGCTTCTTACGATTTTTAGGCAATTAGGTTGTAATTGCATCTAACTTTTTGTTTTTTCAATTTCTTAGCCATTCATACAAGTTTTTGTTATTGGTTTATCTCATCCTTTTCCTTACATTGATTGTTTCTATTGTGCAGGAGAATGAGGATAGATATATTATCCATTAGAGGCCATGAGAGTGGAGCTTCTTTCATTCTCTGTTTCTTACTCTTTTTCTATTTGGTTTCTACTTCTTCTATTGTATATTGCTGGTGAAATGTGTTCTTCTATTTGCTTATAAAATAAAAATAAAAATGTGTTCTTCTATTTGGCTTATTCGGTTTTAATACACATGAAACTAAAGTTGGAAAAAGCTATAGAGTAATTGGGGGGAAATTCATGATTGTAAGGAAAATATCATTCTTAATTCATATATCTAGATGTTCTCATGTCTATTTCTTAATTTAATTCATATATTCTGAAATGTGTTTCTAAATTCACACATTCATGGTTATTTGGCGATCCAATACTTGAAAGCAATTCGAAGGAGGGAGGGAGGGAGAGGGAGAGAGCTATGAATTATGATGTTGATGGATCTTGGTGAAGAATTTTTTTTTTTATCAATTTTGAATTTTTTTAATTTATAAAGAGTAATAATTATTGCTACGAACGGTTGAATAACGAAAAGCACGATCATGTTACCAACCATTCATGATTTCAATCAAACAACAGAATATATAATTTTTTTATTAAAAAAAAAGAAGAAACTCATCCAAATAGGCACATTCTTGGTTCTCGTTAAAAAATCCTTCGTGATGTATAGCAGTCCTCGTTTATAAATAAAACAAATAACAAGATTAATTATGATAAAAATGACATGGAAAATATATTTTCAATTTATTTATGCCACCTAAGTGCCACATCATAAATGAGAATACCACATGATCAAAATGGGAGGGGGACTACAAATTTTTGTTGACTTTTGAACCAAAAAGCTGGTTTTAGAAATAGGGGGACCATTTGTCAAAAAAAAAAAATAGGGGGACAAAAGTTCAAAAATATGAAAATAGATGGACCAAAAATACATTTAAGCCTAAAAACTATTTGGGTTATATTTGAAACCCAACATCTCAAAGATGCAAATGTAGGAGTGTCAACTAAAGCCATACGAACAACATGAGCTAGGTTGCTCACCTTTACGGAAATTTCCCATCCCCAATCTGAGTTCGGACGTACACTCCGGTAAGAGGAAAAAAAAAAAAATACAAATTTTGTGTTGTCTAAACAATTTATACGGTGCAGAAGTACATTTTAAAAAACATGAGGTTTTTTAGAATCATGGGATGAAAAGCAGTGCCCTTTCAAACAAGGAGTACACTGATATTCCACTATCAAATAACCATCAGGTTATAAAATCAATAATAGTTATGATTAAAATATATATCTTTTATTGATTTATTTTAAATAGTAAATCAACAATCCATAAAAGAAATTATTGCATCATGGATTACCAAAGACATGAAAACTAACTACAAAGGAGATACAAACAGTACCTTGTTTTACCCGTCTTCTGAGATCATCTTTCTCATCATCAGCATTTGTTAATTGTCCTCAGGTTGCAAATTGCAATCTCAGCATTTCAGGCAACATAAGAATAGTGAACCAAATTTTCATTAACAGATAAACAGAAAGGCGATAGATATATAAACACATATTATGAAAGCAAGCAGAGAGTGTGACATAACATTTGACGTTTACAAGACCTAGAAATCCCATTTTCTCTATGTTTCTTTTATACATAAATCATGAAGCTGGATCTCTAGGACAATTTAAGCATCAATTTTCATTACTGAGCATGGCATGCAGTGCCAGGTACTTCAAAAAACTGTCCTAGAGACACTGAATGGATTTCCATGATTCTGATTTGCTTTACCATATCGAATGCTTTAAGCCAAGGCCATTGCAAGTTAATATAAGGCCCTTGTAACGGTTAAGATAATCCTGCGACAAACAAAAATGAAAAAGTCAAACAGAATGAATCATTCATGTAAAAATAAAACATTCTATTGGAACACATTTCTTGTTAGATGGAGTCAAATGCTCCTTACAATGATATTGTAATCATATATGTAACGCATCCCGTTTATGTCGTACTCCCTCCTTTTGTCTGGATCACTCAAAACTGCCAAATAAAGCCAAAGACATGTCGGTTAGATTATACTAACCTGACAGGGGCAAATAATAAAGAATAGAAAATCAGCATGACAATCAAATAACACTAAATTAAAATTTCAAACAACACAAATCAGGAGGATTCTAGACTATAACTGCAATATCATATTTATTGAACCACTAATCTAAACCCTTCCAGCTGCCATCTCGACCACAACCCCTCTTCTCAAAGCTTGGAAAGGAAAGTCTTCACTGTCAGTCACATGCTTAATAGACTATAAACATTTACTAGGTAAGAGGGAATATGGCTGGTTGTAAAAACATGGATTTAGAAGGGTAAATCTCCCATCTCCCCTTAACTTTAAAATTGAATAAAAGAAATCCCCCAGCTATGTTATCTAGTCTTAATTCTAATTTCTTATTATTACATCTTACATTCATCCTTGATAACAAACATCATTTTACAAATCAGCACATAGTGCGGTTACTATATCAAAATTAACCAGGTCATATTTGGATATGGCAAAGGCTAGAAATCATATCAAAGACTATCAACCAAACTCTAATAAGGATGGTTGTTAACCAATGCATGCAAAACGAAAGGGCGAAAAAACAAGCTGTAACAATAATGTACTCGTAACTCAATCATGGATTAAGGTATTTGCAAGTCAAGTTGGAGCTTCAGGTGCTCAATTGAAATCCACGTGCTTGAAACCTTGTTTACTTAACCACAATTTTTTCATCTCAATTACCACCCAACAATTAGTACCGCAATACTATTTTTTGGCATCAATAGTTTTATGGCAGTTTGAATTTTCAACACAACATAATACAATTATTATCCATATTCTCTGCATTTTGGAAATCGTAAATTTCCTGGATCTGTGGACCTCGGCCAGTCCAGCCCGTCCCAAATCTCACATGGGCAACTCAGGTACAAAATAGTGAGCATCGAACGACCCAAAAGAACACAACTACAGAGAATGCAAGATTTTTCAAATAGAGATGGTTATATATGAAGCACAAATACTCCTCATATTAGGCATGTCCCGGTTAGGGGTGGGCATGGTTCGGTTTTTAAGAAAAACCGAACCGAACTGAACCAAATTGTTTTCAAAATTCATAATAGCCGAATTGAACTGAACCGTTTGTCTTTTAACCGAACCGAACCAAACTGTTAAAATGGTTTGGTTTTATGGTTCTGAACCAAACTATAACTAACTTTTGACTAAAAAGAACTGAACCATTAAGATAACCGAACCGAACTAATAATCATGAACCGAACCAAACTGTTTCATTTTAGTTTTAAAACTGTTAGTTATGGTTCAGTTTTTTTTTGTTTGGTTCGGTTTAGTTCTACAGTTCGGTTCAGTTTTTGGTTTTTTTTGCCCACCCCTAGTCCCGGTGTCACGTGATGATGTCTGCACATGCACAGCACCACATCTTCTCAAATTATTATTGGTGTCTGTATCCGTGCTTCATAAATAGTTCTACTTCTACTTGTGAGGATTATGGAAAAAATAACCTACAATAGTATTCCATCCAAGCAATACTTCCAAAAAACATAATCTATATCATCATAACATCAAAGGAACTCTAAATATAACTGCAAACAACACAATTTTGAAACTTTTAAAGACATGCAACATGGATATCAAAACTGAAATTTTAATAAGTAATGATAAATAAATATCATGAAATCAATTGAAATAAACAAAATAATAGCATGAAACACAATAAACTATATGGAAAAGTGGAGGCAATTTTGCTGTAGAAATTAAGAGCATAATAAATGATAAATAAACAAATAAATACCCTGATAAGCCTCGTTTATATCTTGAAATCGTGACGTGGCAGAATCGTGGTCTTTCTGTTTATCCGGGTGCCATTTCTGTGTTCAAATTCATTGATTGATTGATTGATACATAGAAAAAAGAGATTATGAAGCATCACAAAAAGACGTTAGAAGAAAAAGAAAGAACACACAAAACGCAACGCAACACACCAAAGCAAGACGAATGTAATTAGAGCGAATAGTATCATCGGTTGCATCATAATCCACTTCCAATATCTTGTAATAATCCTGCAAAACCTAAATTAATTAACAAATTATTCATTCATAAAAAAAGAAAACAATAATTAAGATGATGGAGGGTTTGGGAACCTTGGGTTTGGAGAGAGCGGAGAAGAAATCGAAATTGAGATAGAAATTTGGGTCGGGGATTTGGTCGGGTTTCTGGGAAGTGTTGTTGTCGTGAAATTGTTGTTGTTGTTGTTGTTGTTGTTCATCTCCCCATTCCCACATCATGGTTGTTATGTTATGTTGTGTTGTGTTGTGTTGTGTGCTAAAGGAGAGTGAGAGGGGTCGGTCAATGAAGAAGAGGTTTAGTTTAGGATTTGATTTGATTATTTTGATTCAAGTTGTGGGTGAGTGGTTCTTTCTAGCGTTTCTCGGTGTCACGCGTGTGTTCGACATTTGTGTGTCATATCTCGGATTATTTTGTAAGTCAACATAAACTTACAAAATTCAGAGGTAAAAAATTATTTATCTTTATTTAAATGTTTATTTTAAAATACTATTAGAATTTTTTTAAAAAAAATTTATGATGAAAATTTAAGAATGTTACATACTCCCTCCGTCCCAAAATATAAGAGAAAATTGGTCAAAAAAAGTTGATGTATTTGGTTAAAAATTTGGACTAAATACATTAATTTTGGTTGACCAATTTTCCCTTATATTTTGGGACGGAGGGAGTACAGTAGAACGTGACGGAGACTATTGATTATCTTCTCATTCCATATTACCAGGGGCAAACCCGTTTGCACGGGTTTGATTAAATATATAATTAAAATATATTTATAAATAAAAAATAATAATTGTTATAAATATAATAATATCATATAGTTAAATGATAGATATTAAAATAGCTTATTTAACTTCTCTTCAATGTATTATTGGTCAAAAAAGAATAAGAAAATATGAGACATAAGAACAATTTAAAGTTCGCTTATAGAGATGTCGTAAAATAAATTATAACCTTTAACTTCTAAACTTTTGCATGGGTCATATACATTCAAATTATTTCTAATGTAGTTTAGACATACATTTTTTTTTTTACAAAACATACCAGATCCATGGTTTAAATAGAAGGAAAACTTCCGATCAAATTGACGTGCTCCACAATCATCACACTGCAATGATCACATTTATTCCATAAAGCAATCTTTAAACTTCAGTCCTTAAAAAGGTGAAAAATGGATATTGAAAATAGAATAACATTCATATATATATATATATATATATATATATATATATATATACTTAAAAAGATAAAGATATATAGTGGCTGACTTACTTGTTGAGAATATATATAGACATAATTTGCTAAAATATCTATACATAGAAAACATACAAAATAATTTAAATACAAAAAATGAGAGAGGATGACTAAACAAAAAGTATGTGATACAGATGAATAGATATTAGTTATATAAAGACTATGGTTACATTGAGAAGCATTCCTACAGTCATAAGATTTAATTGTAATGAGTGTTTAGTTATCATTACATTATATTTTTACAAATTAACTATGCAAAGGTTAATTTATAGCATAAGAAATTAGAACTCTTTATGCAAAAACCACAATAACACATGGGGTTTTATTCTTTTAATTTTAGTGTGTTGTTTCTTTTGGAGATAATTAAAAGTCACACTATTAATTGGTGTTTCCAATTATTTGCAATTAAGCATAAAATAAATCTCATAACCGATTTCAATTATTTTTTCTTCTATGGACTAATAATAGACATGTTATTGTTCTCGTATTTATCAATTCTCTTTTCTAAAAAGTCTGGTATCAAATATAAAATTATATTCATAGTTATACAATAACTTTAGTAAAATTACATATTATTAAAAAAAAAATTCTAAGGAAGTTTTTTTTTTGTTTATCAGAGATTTTTTTAGTAAAGTTGGACGCAAAAATGTCAATATGACGCAATTCAGTTTTATCTCAATTACATTATATACTATCATTTATCATTATAAGTTCAAATTTAGTAGAAAGCTGAGACAAATAATATAAGAATACATAATTGTTTGTTGATATATCTTCTTGTGAGAATTTCATGTTAGAATTCCAACGATCATGATAATTTGATGGTTATAGTATCATTTATGTCTCTCTCTAAACCATTACCAAGATATAAATTTGCAGGTCTTATAATATTAGTTGGTCACTTTTAATTAAATTTTTCATTTTTCATTATTGATATATTCCTTTGTAAGAAATTCTCTTAGAGGTGTCACATCATCACAAAGAAGGCCTAAGAGCAATTCAACCTTCCTTTTAATAGTAAAAGATGTTATATCAATTTTCAAGATATAATTTGGCTGATCAATATAATAGATATTCAACCATAAAAATTATGGATTAACATATATGAAGAATATGAAATACAAAATGGATAAATAATAAAAGGGTGAAACTGAATATACAATAGATGATAAGATATTCTTATATGAGTGACCATTTGTTTTACAAATTTCTCGTAAGGATGCATGAAAATCAATAGATACTTTAGTCAATAGTCTGTCATAGAAATCAATAAATTGGTGAAGACATACATGAAAAGTAAGAAAATAACATAAGACATAAAAATAATAAAAGGGTGAAACTGAATATACAATAGATGATAAGATATCTTATATGAGTGACCATTTGTATTACAAATTTCTCGTAAGGATGCATGAAAATCAATAGATACTTTAGTCAATATTCTGTCATAGAAATCAATAAATTAGTGAAGGCATACATGAAAAGTAAGAAAAGAACATAAGACATTATTAAAAGTTGAAGAATACGTACCCAAAAGTTATTTTGGAGAAAGTAAATGATGACTCAAATACATTTTTCTTCCTCTGGTTCTATCACATGGATCTGGAGTAAGTAGAGTAAAATAATATAACGGTTTTATGTTCTCGATAACAAATGAACAACCAATATCAATAAATAAATGAGAAAAATAAGATTGTTTACTTACAATCATTGTTATGATAAAAAAATATTTTAAAGATAACTTTTAAATGAACAATATAATTCGATAAGAGTAATTGAGAATACCAGTGTTTACGTGGAAATTTGGTAAACAATCGCTAGTTTTATGCCCAACAACCGGCCTTTTAATCCATTAACATTCTATTTGTAGAGAAAAATTATTTTTTTCAACCTACAAATGAAGTACAAAAACTAAACCTTAGTATAAATGAATATTGTTGGATATCAATACATAGCACCATGGTACAAATACGCTCAAAGATTGAGTGAAAATGTCAAATATTAAGATTTAGAAATGAGTAGAAAAAGAATGTGGGGTGGTGGTTATAAAGAGTGAGAGTGAACCTATTAGTCACTAAACTTTCTCATTTTATAAGGAATATTATTACTCCTTTTGGTAACCTATTAGTGACCTTCTGGTTTATAACCTTCTAGCTTGAGCATCCGTCGGTTTCGGGTCAAGAATTACTAAATCGATAAAAATCGTAACTATTTAATTTGGACCCAATTTCGATTGTTTATATTTTCGGTTTGTTCGGGTGTTGGGCCGTACAGGTGGCGGTTATTACGCGTTAGATTGAAACTTTGTTTACATCTAAAACTTCATTATCCAAAATATTTCGCAATTGTCCATATGAAATTAATCGTCCATGCCCGATATTTCGCAATTGTTGACCCGAGAGTCGAGATCCAACCCACACCCGACCAAATACTTCAATGTATTGTCAGTTATATCGGTTTTGAGTCGAGTCGCGGTTTCGTGCTCAGTCCTATGTCCAACATAACAGGCAATAGTTAATATGCATAAGCCTTTTCTTATATATGGTGCATAAGTCATTCACAGCCATCAGATGATTTTACACGTGTAATAATCATAACTGAAGAACAGTGACGCGCCTCCACGCCCACTCTCACTGGCGGCGCGTGGGGGTGCGTTCGGTGCCAAGGAGACTCCAATTTTTTTTTATTTTTTTTACAGAAAAATAGTAAATAATTTTCTGGGAATTTTGGGACAAGTTAGGTATTTTTCTGAGACCTTGAACTATTTTTAGTTAATTAAATGAGGTAAATATGTTTTTATAAATATCAGATATTAATTAAATGGGGATACCTCACTCTCTCCGGTTTTATATCGTCTTAAAAATTTAAATTTATTTCACAATTTTTATTAAGGGTTAAATATGTTTTTGGAGAACAACTCTTTGAAACCATTCCACAGCAAAAATGGTTTCATACCGTTATACACTAAAACCATTAGTCTAGTTAAATGGTTTCATGGCGTTATACACCGAAACCATTATTATAGTTAAATGGTTTTATATGAGCATTAGTGTCAAGATGTTATACACTGAAACCATTAGTCTTGTTAATTGGTTTCAAGATGTTATACACTGAAACCATTTGTCTAGTTAAATGGTTTGATATACTGTTATACACTGAAACCATTATTATAGTTAAATGGTTTTATATGAGCATTAGTGCCAAGATGTTATACACTGAAACCATTAGTCCTTTTAATTGGTTTCAAGATGTTATACACTGAAACCATTTGTCTAGTTAAATGGTTTCATACTGTTATACACTGAAACCATTATTCTAGTTAAATGGTTTCATAGCGTTATACATTGAAACCATCAGTCTTGTTATTTGGTTTCAAGATGTTATACACTGAAACCATTAGTCTAATTAAATGGTTTCATAGCGTTATACACTGAAACCATTATTTTAGTTAAATGGTTTCATATGGGCATTAGTGCCAAGATGTTATACACTGAAACCATTGTTATTAAGTAAAACATCACATAACCATTTTACAAAACCATACTACATAAAGCAAAAAATCATATAAAGCAATTAGGGTTAGTTTAGTTGAATTTTTTTTGGATAGTATGCATGAGATATTGGATTAGATTATTTTTTATTGTAAAGAAAAATCGATATATATATATATATGTATATGTAATTAATGTATGAGATTTTATTTATATTGTGATTATGATTGATAAAACTTAAAATTAAATTGTATGTTTGACAAGTATGCTTTATATATACATGAACCATTCGTTATTATGTTGGGCTTCGAGGGGGTGTATGACGAAAATTAATTAAAAATGGATTTTTATAATATATACTTCAAAGGAACAAAAGTTATTATTTAATTGGAAACGGGGACGCGCTAGCGCACCCAACATAACAATATCAACATTGATAGTTAAATTAGGTCTTATGAAAATGCATTTTAATTGTAAAAGAAAAATAAGTCATAGTTATTTATTTTATTATTTATGTTTGGTTCCATTAGAAGAGTCAAAATTGATTTTAAAAATGTGTAGAATTAATTTTGACATGTTTGATTTATCTAGAGTATAATTTATTTTACTTACCAACAATAAATAGTAAGAGTTTTGATCCCCTTAAGCATGTGGTCAGAGATTCACTAATGGCGGTTGAAACTTCGTATCAATAACATGACAAAAAAAATATTTTAATCACCTATGTTTAATTTCTAATTCTAAAATTAAGTTTTACACTAAAATTTATTGTTTAGCTCACATTTATATCAACGTGTTCGAATACTAATTATTTTGATCCCCTTAAACATGTAGTTAGAGATTCACCAATGACGGTTGAAACTTCATACCAATAATATGACAAAACAAATATATTTTAATCACCTTTATTTAATTTCTAATTCTAAAATTAATTTTTACACTAAAATTTTAAGGGAGGAATGTAAAAGGATGCATACAATTATGATGATTTTTTTGGTTACTCATACAATTATGATGATGCTAATTTATTTATTTTTAGATTTAATTTAATAAATTAAAAGAAATAAGTAAAAGATTTTAATAGAGATTAAAAACATTTTCTTAGAGTGACACATCATCAAAATGCTTGCATATGAGCAACTCAATCTTCCTTTTACTAGTAAAAGATAAGGAAATTTTTTCACTCATCTTCAAACTTGAGACTATCTAAGAACACTTTAAATATAAAATAGACAAAATTATACTAGAGATCATTTATCTTATTTGTTTGTAACACTTTAGTTCTTTATTTTTTTCTCATTTAAATCTTTTATCTTATAAAATTTGTAACACTTTAATCATTTTTTTTTTCATTTTGGTCCTTTATCTTTTGTAATATGCATATATAAACCGTTTTTTCTTATCTTTTATTAAAAAATGTTGAACTTTATATTTTAAAATACTTTTATTAAAGTTCAACATATTTAAGCCACTAGATTTTGTATAGTGATGAGCGATTTTGGTAGTATGCATGAGATCCTAAGTTCGATCTTTATTGCCAACATTATAAAACAAAAAAAAAAATCAACAAACCTAGTTTTAATGAACATTATTCATCAATTTCTTCATATCTTCATCTTCTTCCTTAAAAAAATATAATAATAATAATAATAATAATAATAATAATAATAATAATAATAATCTATTTTATACTATTATAAAGAGGATAGATGAATTTTGTGTGACTTTTCATAATAACAATATCCTTTAACAAACTCAGTATAACATAAAACATGTATTTTTTTTCCGGACATAAGTTAAACACATGCATAAAGCATGTATTTTTTTTTCGGACATAAGTTAGACACAGGCAAACGCGAAATGCGTCTGCCTGACCCGCTAGTAATCTATAACATTAATAAAGGGAATATAGAAACTCTTTTGGTGTAGCCTTTTTTTGAAAATCCCAAAATACCCTTATTGAAACTCTAACTTCCAAAACCAACTCCCTTCTAATAAAACTAACTCTCTACTAACTTCCAAAATTAACCAACTACTCTTCATTTCTTCTTCATATTCATTCATGTTTTCTATTAAGTAAAATAGATATTAGAGAGACATCGAAAAGAGAAAAGAGATATTGTCACACTAATAATAACACTATTTCGATCAGTTTGAATATTTACCAAAGTATTATGAATAATCAATAAGCCATCAACATCTCAACTTAAATATAAATGTTAATTTGGTATCTGCAACATTCTACTTCTTTACCAAGCTTGAAATCACAAAGTTGGTATCTGCGATATTTTACTTTGGGTACATGCTTATAGCTTCTTATGCATTTTTTGTGGTAACCGGTACTATTGGATTCTATGCATGCTTTTGGTTCACAAGACTCATCTACTCCTCTGTCAAAATTGATTAGTTATATAGCAAGTAATGGTTTGGGTTAATTTACTATAGTTATTAGAGGATGAAGGAAGTTTGTGTAAGGATTTTGAAATTCAGGTACTGTCATGTTTACGTGTAACTTATTCTATACAATTTTGAATTATGATGACAGTGGTTCTTTTGTTTCAAAAAAAAATATAAATGTTAATTTTCAACTTTTTGTGCCACAAAATCAAGCAAAATTTTTAACTTAAAAGATACATGAGATCAAAATTTTAAAGTAGAATGTATCAATCAATTTGAAAGACAAAGTTAGAGTCAAAATAATAAAATAATAAAGATTCAAATGAAAAACACTATAATTAAATATTATAGTAATTACCTGTAAGAATAAAGTACCACTTTTATTGCAACACAACATACTCATTATCCCAGTCTCTCACTTTGTTTTGAAAATATAATTTAATGTTTATTTTCATTGAAATTAATAAAGTAATTTTTACTTTCATTCTTACAGATATAATATAAAAAATGGAGACCAACCGTAGTCAAGAATCAAGAGATCGTCAAAGACAAAGACGTACACAGAATGCAAGAGACAGAAGACAAAGAATGACTACAGAGCAAAAACAACAACATCTTGAAAAAAGGAGAACAAATTATAGACAAGCAAAAGATAAAGGCAAACAAGTTCAAACAACAACCGCTGCTAATGTAGATCCTGTGATGCCATTTCATGACTTATCAAATACCAATTTTACTTCAACACGTTATTATGGAAATCATGATCATGAAGCTGGACCAAGTACTATACATACCAACCACATGACATTTGGTTAGTGACTCAAAAACATATTTTGTTAACTGATTTTTTTGAAATTAACTCAACAAATAATTATTTGCTCCATACTTAAACTACTTACTATTTATTTCCATTTTCAGATCAAAATTTCCATTTCCCTGGAGATGAACATAATTTGATGTCATTTGACGAGGTTGAGGGTGATACACATAATCTATACCAGCAGGAATACTTAAACACAATTGCTATTGGAAGTTTACCACCGCACATATTAAAAATTAAAAAGGGAGCTCCATTGATGTTGTTGCGAAACATAGACCCCAAATATGGACTTTGCGATGGGACAAGATTGCTATGTCGTGGTTTATATATGAATTTGTTGGATGTCGAAATACTTACAGGGCACAATGCTGGAAAAAGAGCTTTTTTGCCCAGAATTAAGCTTCAAACCACAGAAGGTGCAGGACTTCCTTTTGTGCTAACTAGAAAGCAGTTTCCCGTCAAACTAAGTTTTGCAATCACTATAAATAAATCACAAGGACAAACAATTCCAAATGTTGGAATCTATCTTCCAAGACATGTTTTTAGTCATGGTCAATTGTATGTCGCATTATCAAGAGGTGTCTCTCGAGCTGCGACAAGAGTGTTGATTAAAGAAGGAAAGCTAGAAGGTGAAGATGGGGAATTTACCAAAAATGTGGTTTTTCGGGATATATTGTTGTCACAATCATAGGTATTTGACTTTTGCAATCAATGAGTTACTCCCACATTTATTACCATTACAATTAAAAATTACTGGTGTGATTACAACATATTTAATTATCAAATAACTAAGTTTTTATGGTTTCCTTTTTTCTTATACAGTCAAACTACCATACAATGAGATATTCCAGTTATGTGAAGAGATGAAAAGGAAACGCTTTGACATGTACTTTGACACTCAAGTAAGATATACTTAAACTTTTTTATTTCATTTATTAGTATAGATAGAAGATATAGATATTGTTATCAATAACATGTTTCAAAAAAAATAGGAGGGAGAATTCGAAAAAAAAATGGAACATATGGAAGGATGAGCAATCCATTTCTTCGATAAAAAAAATTGACAACAAGGTAATTATAAAGTCAAAAATATGAACTAAATATCACAATATTATTATCATCATTTTCCTACTAACCCATTTTTTTAATAACAGGTTCATCGTCTAAAATTGTACTCTCTTGGATGGAGATCGACAATAATAACAGATAAAACACAACTTTGGAATATCAGAAGAAAAGTACTAATAGCTCAAAAGACAAGCAGGTATTTCATTCAATCAATGTCATCTACGAATAACATTGTTTTCCAATTAATTAAATTTGATATATGCTCATTTGGCTGTATTACAGAAATCTCCATTCTCCGATAAATCCGGATAGCCGCCATGGTGCTACAACTAAATTAAAAAAAGAAATATCTATTTATCAGGTTTTTTAAATCAGCTTTTAATATTGTTCTTTTCACGCATATACTGCCTCACGTTTAATTATAACATTCTGCAATATAAAATGTAGTTTTTCAAAAGTCAAAAATTCATTGATAAAGGGATATATGAAGAATTGACAAGAATTTTTATAAGGTATTCAATTATATTCACCCCATATTAACATGCCAATATGATGTGCTAATTATAGCTCATTCTTCTTAAATTAACTTTGTCTTATTCATAACGACTAATAAAAATATATATATGCAGGGAAATGAAAAACAAAAATGGTTCAAATTTCATGTTTGACCTTCCTGTTAAGCAGCATCGTTGATGATCACATTGCTTTCTATGGATGTACATCTCTACCAGTTATAATCTTATCATGATTGAAGTGTTGGTAGTTTTGGTGTAGAATTTTCATTTTCTATTTAAGAGTTTTTATTCGTTGACAGTTCATCATCATGTATTCTTTAATTATCTTCCTCTACTACATATCTATTTGAGATTTTTTTAAGTGTATTTTTCTAATCAAATTACACATGTTAACTTATTAAATAATTGGTAACAATATGTTGATTTACCTCCTGTCCAACACATGTAAATTACAATTTTTATTTTGAAGGAAACTAAAAATACACAAATTAGTTTAAATGAAAATCAAATTTATAATTAACCACTGATTACTATTTATATACGTTAGCAAAATAGAAATTGTGGATCACACAAACGGGCACGGAACGTGCCCGTTTGGCCACTAGTAATAATAAACTTAATACAACTTCATTTAGTATAGGCCTATGTGTTACCTTCTTCTAAACTAAAAAATACTCAAATTATTATTAGTGTGCAATGGACAAGCACAGATAGTGCAAAATCCATTTACACAACAATCGATTAAAACTTATTATTTTGCCACATCATATTATGACCCCGTTTATTTCAGATTTTTTAGCAAAAAAAATTACTTTTTTTTTATTTTATTTGTGTTTGTTTCAAAAATTTTAAAAGAGTAATACTTATTGCTACGAACGGTTGAATAACGAAAAGCACGATCATGTTACCAACCATTCATGATTTCAGTCAAACAACAGAATATATAATTTTTTTATTAAAAAAAAAAAAAAGAAGAAACTCATCCAAATAGGCACATTCTTGGTTCTCGTTAAAAAATCCTTAGTGATGTATAGCAGTCATCTTTTTAAAAAATCATTTTAGTAAAAAAAACATTTTTTTTTCTTCAAAATGAAAAGTCATTTTCAATATAGCTTTCTTCAAAATCTATTTTTTAAAAAATCATTTAAAAAAAAATAATAATCGTAAACAAACGGAAAATAATTTTAGATTTTCTTCAAAATCTCTACAAAAAAGTCTCTAAATTTTTTTCAGAAAAAATCATTTTTTTTAAAACTTAAATAAATAGGCCCTATATTAAAAAAATAAATATTTTGCAACTGGTTTTCCCATTTTCTAGTAGTGAATTATAATTATCTCGGGATGCAACTCATTTCTTCTTCCTCAGATGGCAAACTCCATCACATGATTCTGCTATTGTTATTTGATTTTGATGCATTGCCTTTTTTTTCCGCCTTGATGGTGATGGTGGAAGTTTATCGTAACAACAAAAGATACTCCTATTTGAAAATTACTTAAGAAATCAGGGGAAATGGTGGAAGCAGGATGTGAAATGGAAATCACGGTGGGTGTATTTGTTGGCCGAACTCCATAGAAATCAGGTGGAGGGGATTATGAAAGTTGTGAGAGGATAAGAGTTTGGAATTTCGTGATGTTTTGGACTTTATATTTGGGGAGACTGTGGTAACAACTCAATGCCAATGGACACCGGCTTTAGGAGTGCCACTTGAATTTGATGGCAAAAATACTATTGATGATGTGTCACTGGAGAATCTTGAATCTGATGACGACGACGTTGTCCTTGTAGAAAATACTCAATCAAAAAGAAAAGAAAGGTTTCACCGGATATATGTGATAAAGGGACAAGGGGTAAGACCAAGGTTGGGACTGCGACAACTATGAAAAACACATTCGAACGATTAGTTCAAGCAGCAGAAAGTCACAATGAAGTTGAGAAGGCTGAAATTGCGGCAAGTTCTCATGTTCATGGACAATACTCAATTCCTGATTGCGTTAAAATATTGAAAAGTGTAAAGGAGGATGGACTCTTGGATGGTCAACAATTTAGTTATGCTTTGGGGATGCTTAAAGATGAAAGTAATAGAATCCTACTGATGTCCTTAAAAGATTCTACGAATGCTTTGGTAGACCGGCTTCTATACATGTATAAGTGAGACAAGTATGATTGACAAAAACTATCTAGTATTAATTAGGTTAAAGTTCAACTATAACAAACTTTTCTATTTATATTTACTTTTATGTTTTGGGTGATATTTTTCTTAATGTTATTTTATCTGGTATTCTCTCTTGTTTGTCTTTGAATGTTAAGTTCATAATTTTGTATTGATATTTATGTTGATGGTGTGATTCGCGATACTTAAAATAAAATAATGTTTAATTTTTACCGTAAAAAAAATAAATCAATAATGTTTGTACCAAAAAATATAATGTATATACTAAGTCAAACATAAAATATAATTCTTATAGAATTGCCAAACAACTTTAACTTTTTTTTAAAGCTCTTACTTTTAACCTTGTTTAAGAAGTAGCTTTTAGACCATAAAAAAGCCGGGCCAAATGGAGCCTAATACAAGTTTTGGTCCAGATTTTTTTTTTTAGGTATCAAGTTTTGGTCCAGGTTATACAGAGCCCATTTTATATGTGTAGGCTTAACTCTACATTAAATATTATTTGTGGACCAAACAAAATCATTCACTTAAGCCGTGTACCAATACATATCCACATAATATATGTATCGGAGTGTTCACCATATTTTGTCAAACAAAGATTTAATATTTTTAAGCATTTTAATTAAAATAATGCTAATTTTGGATTAAAACTAATCACAAATAAAAAAAGTATATGTGGGGCCAAAATTTATAAAAACTACTCAAATCAACCATTAAATTTTGGTTTATGTTTGTGATATAAACCGCATCAACTGAACTAATTCAAGTCGGTTGAAATAACTTTTTAAAATCAAATGAACCAAACCGAACTATATATATTTTTATCTTACGGTTAAAATAATTTTTATACTTAAAATCGAACCAAATGGCACCACGATCATCCCTAATTGAAACTACATTTTTAAAAAAAGTACATTTTTAAAAAAAGTGCACTTTACCGTTTTTTTTTTTTTTTCATAAGCGAGGTTGAATTGAAACATGAGGAATTTTCGAGGGCAAAGCAGGCAACCCCACTTTAGTAAAACTCAACACAACAGACACAATTGCACCAACCAATCAGAAACCAATATATACTTCTTTAATATCATCGCCCTGAACCAACAATAAAACTAAGTCACACACAGTCACAGCGCAAACCCACTCTTATTCTATTCTCCTCCACCCATCAACCTAACACAACAATAATAAATAAATAAACTATAAACAAAACAATACATTCAACATTTCAACTCAAAACTTCAATATAAAATGGTCAAATCCTAAACCCATTCCTTTCATTCACTTTCACAATCTCAATTTTCCAATCTCATGGCTTCAATTTCAACCATTTATTCATCTTCACCAACACTCAACTATCAAAATATTCAAACAAATCAAAACGCATTCGCTAATTCAATACGACGTCGTTCCCATCTCCCTATATACCAAACCCGACCTAAACTCTCCCCAACCCGCTCCGTCGCGCGCGAGGTTCCAACCGATCTCTCCGCCGTTTCAGCAACAAACAACCGCCGTCTCGAGAAAGAGCCACGTGCTTTATGGCGTCGTTACGTTGACTGGCTATACCAACACAAAGAAATCGGGTTATATCTGGATGTGAGTCGGGTCGGGTTTACCGATGAGTTTGTTAAAGAGATGGAACCGCGATTTGAGGCGGCGTTTAAAGCTATGGAGGAGCTTGAAAAAGGTGCGATTGCGAATCCTGATGAAGGTCGTATGGTTGGACATTATTGGCTTAGGGATTCCAATCGTGCTCCTAATTCGTTTCTTAAGAATCAGATTGATAATACTCTTGATGCGATTTGTGGATTCGCTAATGATATCGTCTCTGGTAAGGTTAGTCAATGGATCGTGTTTTTGTTCAATGAAAAAATAAGCAAAATTGTTAGTCAGAGTCAAATATATCTTCAAATTGTATAATGTAGACTAGTATGTATGATGGGGCACGTTAAATGTCACATTATAATTTAACCCCCCGTGGACGATGGGATTGGTCTCTCAGATTAGTCGGTAGTTGGGCCGGATGTTTTTTTTTTTATAAAAAATAGTAATGTTCCATCACATAATACCAGTAGTCTTTAATTACAAAAGTTAGGTACTCAATCAATCATAATCGTCATACGATCATATATGCAGTTTGGCTTTTACAGTTTACTATATGTCAAACTCACTTTTGAAGTTATACATATGGATGATTGTGATTGGTTGGCAGCTTAATGTTTTTTATGATGACAATGTGTGAAAATTAAACTCTTTTGAAGTTACATGTATGTGTTTGCCGATTCACCAAAATACGAGGGAATATTTTGCAATGTTTACAATTTTGAGGACCAATTTACCTATTAACTTGTTTTGTTTTGTTTATGTGGGTGTGTGGATTTGTTGATGCGGTTGTGGTTTGGTTTTTGGTAGATTAAGCCTCCTTCATCGCCTGAGGGAAGGTTTACTCAGATACTTTCTGTTGGGATTGGAGGTTCTGCACTTGGACCACAGTTTGTTGCAGAGGCACTTGCTCCTGATAATCCTCCACTCAAGGTGATGAGTGCTATTCAATTGTGTTGTTTTTGTGAATGCAAATGTTGAATTGTTTGTTGGTAATGTCTGAAATTCGATCCAATTTACCGATATTAATTTGAAAAAAAATGAAAATACAGTTATTGAATTTAATCACATTTTTGTTTTATTTTTCAAAATTTGGAAAAAAAATTAAAAATAAAATATTTTTCATGAATAGATATTTGGGTTGTCATTTTGCCTTTTTTGGGTAAAGTGCTTGTGATAATATGGGGTAACCTTGTTTCGACTGATGAAAGTTGGTGTCCAAATTGTGTCATATATCTCGCTTGCAATTCTAGTATTTGGTTCTTTACAAAATCAATGAGCAAGAGTAACCGGTGTTGTTGTATATTGAGTCTCTGTTTGGTAAAATCAAGCTATAAGCTAGCTGATAGCTGAAAAGCTAGCCGATGGCTGAAAAGCTAGCTTATAGTTGATAATTGATAGCTGATGACTTATAGCTGAAATGTTACCTAATTGAAGTTAAAGTGTTAGGTAAATTTAAGAAAATATAAAAAGCCATGAGCTATAAGCCGAAACGCTATTTGAAATAACATATGAAAAAAAGCTATAAGCTAGTGAGAAATGCTTGTTACCGAACACTTCTAATTTTATGGAACAAGCTTATAAGCTAATATAATAAGTTATAAGCTAGCTTATTTGTATTACCAAACAAACATTGAGTATGGAAATAAGTTGTTCTTGGGCCTCACAATTCTCTGGACTTTTGGCAGATAAGATTTATTGACAACACAGATCCTGCTGGCATTGATCATCAGATTGCACAACTCGGCCCTGAACTAGCTTCGACACTTGTAATCGTGATTTCTAAGGTCTGGATTTAGATTATACTTTTTTTTCATTACTTTTGTCATTTCCTTTTGTCGATTCATTTGAAAGGGGAAAATAGTTGTTCCTATTTATCTAACCTTTTTAGAAGGTCAATATAACATTAATTACAATTTTTCTATCATACCCTTTTGTTCACATAACAATTCTATAGTAATTCACTATTTGACCATTCAAAAGTCCAAAAATGAAAGGGTGTTATAGGATGTTTAAATATGATTTTAAGAAAAACTAGAACATAAATTGCATTTCTTAATCCACATGCCACTAATCTTAATGGACATATTGAGGTATGATATTAGACATGTTATTGAATTGAAAGTTTTGATTTATCTTCAGAGTGGAGGTACTCCCGAAACTAGAAATGGCTTGTTAGAAGTACAGAAGGCCTTTCGTGAAGCAGGATTGGATTTCCCAAAACAGGTTTAATCTCAGGTTTTAATTTTCTTGAGAATTTCCTTTTAACTATTATTGAATGATAATATGTTCAAATCTTAGGATAGTATTTTGCAAAACTAAAATAAAATAAACTTGGTTCTGAATATTTGTCATGATTTTTCAGTTATTCTTATTAGCCCAACATAATTTTTTGTATGTGGCCCCTATATATCACATCTGTACTCACTGGTCAGTTTATGAACTCATGATAATCTGTTTTTGAACAAGCTCATGATAATCTGTTAATTTGTGGTATAATGCAGGGTGTTGCTATAACACAAGAAAATTCTTTGTTGGATAATACTGCTAGAATTGAGGGATGGTTAGCAAGATTTCCCATGTTTGACTGGGTGGGAGGTAGAACGTCAGAGATGTCTGCAGTCGGCCTGCTTCCAGCAGCTCTGCAGGTAATTGGTCTTAAATGTTAATTAAGTTATTTCCTACTTCGATTTTTTGCGGTCAATTGTAATGTTTCTTGATCCAGACCATTGACATTAGAGAAATGCTTCTTGGTGCATCACTGATGGATGAGGCAAATAGGAGTACTGTGGTATGCATCTTTTTCCTAATATTTTAGCCAATGTTTTAATGTTGAAGATCCATGACTGCTGTTCCTATTTGCTGAATGTTTTTGTATGTTTGGCAAATGTAAGGAGGATGTAAAGAGTTCTACTAAAAGGAACATTTTTTACTTAATAATTTTCTATGTCCATGTTTAAGTGTTGTTTGATAGGAGAGGAATGGTTGGTTGATGGTTTAAGGTGGATAGGTTACTGATAGGAATTTTGAAGCAATAATGTGGCTTTAGGGTTCAATTGGTGGCTATTTGGTGCTGCACATTAACTCTGTGATAGGTGTCTGGCATTTCATGGGATGAATTATTAATGAGTCTGCCAAGGAAATGTAATAAATAAATAGTACTCCTAGGGGTAGAAAATAAGGTAGACAGTAAAAACAAGAAAAGAAACCTATGCATTACACCTAGGTTTTCAATCATCACAATCAAGAAGGTTTGATGAATTTTATACTAAATCTGATTGACCATTAAAAAAAAAGCTCTACAACTGTTTAAATAGGCCTCTTTAATAAAATATCTTAGAATTTGGGCTTAGGGCCTACCACATCCTTATAAAATTGGCTTGTAAGGTGAAGACTGCCCAAACCCTATAAGCACTACCTAGGCCATATATCTAGTCAATGCGGGACTAAACATACCCTCTCACATCCAACACCATAAAGGTGCTGAAGGCTACGCTGAAGAATGTCCAAATTTGCCACAATTAAGGCAGCTAGGGGTGGATCACAATTAAGGCAACTTGCTAACACATTCACGCCCAGGCTATGGGCCTGGAGCTTGGACAGTGTGTGTGGGCCAACAATGGATCTAGCATAGACTCTAATATCATGTTAGACTTCTGGCTTAGGACCTAACACAACTCGTTGAAATCAATTTCTATGAGGACTCTCCAAGCCTTATAACCACCACTGTAGGCTACAACGAAGGCAGCCCAGTGGCTAAGGGTGGACCGCAATGAAGGTGGCTTTCCAACAAAATCTAAATCGAATATTAAAACAAAGCCCAATAACACGATAACAACTTTATTGCATACTGATGTGATCCTAAAATTCTATCCCTTAACAAGAAGAATTATTTCGGTCATGGAATAAAAAGATCCAAAGTTGAAGATTATCATCCAAGCATGCGATAGTGGAAAATGAAGAGATCCTCCACTAAGCATATGAAAGTGGTGCACCAAGCAATAAAAGAGCACCACTATCTCTTCTTTTATTTTGCATTTTCCTTGTAATAATTCAGCCCCACTATCATGATAGTTAGTAGCTGAAATCCTTTTGTTTTCTTAGGAGTTACTTTTTGCTTATTACATCATTATAAGCCATTCCTATATATAGGAGGCATGTAACTCTTGCTAAAAAAGATTTGGATTGAGTAAAAATATGAGATTTATTCTCTTTGGTTCTCTGAACCTCATTTTTAGCTTATCGGCTTGCCGTGACGCTAATCTTTGACTTATCAACCGGAGCCTCCATAGCCGGTTGTGGCGTCCTCACGACTTATCAATCGGTTTTTCCATCCCGATTGTGGCGTCTTTCCACCACCTCTATCATCACAACTCTTGTTTTGTTCCAACCGCTCCGCGATTCTCATCATTTGGTAATCAGAGCTCAGGTTCAAATCAGGTGTTATCTATCCTTTTCAATTTTGTTGTTGGTTTTATTTTCGTTTTTCATAGTTTGAAAAAAAAAAGTGAAAAAAAACCGGAAAAAAAAAGATGGATGAAGAAATGCTGCAAGTCTTCACCAATGATTTAGAGAAGTTATTTCATAGTGAGTTTAAAAAAATTCATGAAAAGTTAGACCGCATAGAGAGGAAATATAGAAGAAATTATGATAAAAGAGATAGAGAAAAGGAAAGAGAAGATAGAAGAAAGAAAAGTGAGGAACAAATAAAAAGTCATATGGCAAGTTTTGAAGTATTGTGGGAGGATCTCCTCAAAAATCTAGAGAAGAAGGATAAAGAAAATGAAGAAAAAAAAAGGTGTAAGGAGATACTTGAAAGTGAGGTGAAAGAAAAAGAGATAATTGTGAAAGAGGTGAACAATAAAGAAATTCATGAAGAAGAAGAAGAAGAAGAGCAGATGGAAAATAAAGAAAAAATAGAGATCAATGAGAGGGAGAAAGAGAAAAGTGTTGAGAAGTTATGGCATGCAACTACACTAGTCCCTTCTTCTAAGTTGGTTTGTATGATTAAGTGTTGGGACTCTTCTAATCATATTGATTTGTCTAACATTTCTCGTTTATGTCATGAAGGGAACAAAGTAAATGAAGAAGAATTTCCTCAACTAGTGGAAACAAATTACAAGTCTTGGAAAGATCATTTTGTCTGTGAATCACAGTGTATAAAAGGGCAAACATATCTTTTAAATCAAAATGAAAACTTATCAAAGGTGAAAGTTATATGTGATGGATTCTTTAGATTTATTTTTGACCCAGGAGGTATTCAAGCTACAAATTCGAGGTCGAATTCTCTTGAAGAGGGAGGGAATGATGTGATCCTAAAATTCTATCCCTTAACAAGAAGAATTATTTCGGTCATGGAATAAAAAGATCCAAAGTTGAAGATTATCATCCAAGCATGCGATAGTGGAAAATGAAGTGATCCTCCACTAAGCATATGAAAGTGGTGCACCAAGCATTAAAAGAGCACCACTATCTCTTCTTTTATTTTGCATTTTCCTTGTAATAATTCAGCCCCACTATCATGATGGTTAGTAGCTGAAATCCTTTTGTTTTCTTAGGAGTTACTTTTTGCTTATTACATCATTATAAGCTATTCCTATATATAGGAGGCATGTAACTCTTGCTAAAAAAGATTTGGATTGAGTAAAAATATGAGATTTATTCTCTTTGGTTCTCTGAACCTCATTTTTAGCTTATCGGCTTGCCGTGGCGCTAATTTTTGACTTATCAACCGGAGCCTCCATAGCCGGTTGTGGCGTCCTCACGACTTATCGATCGGTTTTTCCATCCCGATTGTGGCGTCTTTCCACCACCTGTATCATCACAACTCTTGTTTTGTTCCAACCGCTCCGCGATTCTCATCACATACCCAAACCCAGATAAAATCCACAGCCAGGAATTTCAAAATTACTAAATGCACTTAGGCTCTGATAATAATAACCAAAATAAAATATCAACTCATCAAAGTTAATATCCTAATAGTAATCATCTATCAAGATACAATCATTTGTATGGTACTATTTTTTTTTTTCTTTCCAGCTTTCGGTTTTACTTCACAATTCTATCTGCTTAATTTTGAATCTTCTTGATCACAAAGAAAAAACCCCTAAGGATCTTCTGTTAATATACACTTTATGCAGATAAAGAACAATCCTGCTGCTTTGCTGGCTTTATGTTGGTATTGGGCTACAGATGGTGTAGGATCCAAGGTATGAATTATATAGTTTATGGACGATTAACAACTGCTTCTGTTTCATGTCATTGTCTCCTGTTTTGTAACTATTGCTCATTGTGTTCTTTTCTTTCTTTCTATTCCTAAGGATATGGTTATCCTTCCGTACAAGGACAGCCTGTTATTATTTAGTAGATACTTGCAGCAACTGGTCATGGAATCTCTGGGCAAGGAATATGACTTGGATGGTAATCGGGTATGTGTGGCACATGCAGCAAATCATACTTTGTCCCGCATTTTGGATGAATTGCTAGATTTTCTTTTAATTGTTTAATCAGTTTACAGCTGCCTTATATCAAGAAACAGCTGAATGGAGCTTTATAGCTTATAGTTTTCTAATTGATTGTTACTGTCTTAATGTTGGACACATTGCATTGGAATATCATTAACTTTTGAGTAACATGTTGATAATAGGTCTAGTTTGTATCAACATCATAGGATGGTGGATGTTTCATGCTACATGTTATCTCTCAACTAGTACTTTTTAATTTTAAACAGGTTAATCAACTGTCATCAATTAATGTTATCCAAATCTGACTTTTTTATTACAGGTTAATCAAGGAATTAGTGTCTATGGAAATAAAGGAAGCACGGATCAACATGCGTGAGTTGTTATTCCATTTTTAAGTTTGGTTGATATAATTTTTGATTTGAATAAATTTGTTAAATTTTTGATTGTGTACAGCTATATTCAGCAACTGAGGGAAGGTGTACACAATTTCTTTGCAACATTCATTGAGGTGCTGCGTGATAGACCACCTGGTCATGATTGGGAGCTTGAACCAGGTGTTACCAGTGGTGACTACCTGTTTGGTATGCTACAGGTCTGACATAGTAATCAAACGGTTTTTCTCATCGAGTTTGATTATTGTATAGAAATTTTAAAGATTGGTTGGGGTTAGTTGTTATGTTTAGTGCTAAAAATTGAAGTTTCCACAGGGAACAAGGTCAGCTTTGTACGCTAATGACCGCGAATCTATCACAGTCACTGTGCAAGAAGTGACTCCCAGAGCTGTTGGAGCCCTTGTTGCACTGTATGAACGAGCAGTTGGGATATATGCCTCACTTGTCAACATAAATGCTTATCACCAGCCTGGTAAACATCTTTCCTCTTTAGCCTATTTTTTATTCTCTGGATCATAGAGAAAGCTTGAGTGATGCAAATTGAATTATATAACCACCTACTCTATTAGTTCCATTGCTATCATGTAAGTGATGTAACTACTTATCTGATAACTAGGTGTGGAAGCGGGTAAAAAAGCAGCAGGAGAAGTATTAGCACTTCAGAAGCGGGTGTTGGCAGTGTTAAATGAGGCAAGGTATGGTGTAACATGTTTGAAAATATCAGGCTTTTCTGTCTTAGCTAGAAATATATTTGAAATTCATAAGTGTGTTATAGATTCATGGATTTGGTTAGTTGTAAAAAGGGTCTTGATAAGTGATAAGGGGAGGGACTAACTTGTCAGTAACAAATGGGAGGGGGAAAGTTAGTTAGAGGAGAGAGAACAGATTTGTTATATGCAGAGGAAGTGAAAGTGGTCATGTGTGTTCCTATTTTAGTTTTGGCTTATAGTTTGGGCCGCAGGAGCTTACCTTTGCTAGAGCATTTGCTTGTACTTTTGTATTTTCCTTTACTTATCAATAATAAAAAGTCCCTTTGTTAGATATGAAATTTCTATCTGTTGGGGCTTTCATTGAGAGGTAACGAGGGGGAGAATTCATATGCAAACCTAGCTGGCGTCACAGCGAGTTAATGCTCTAGTTGCTTGCAGTCATTGTTGAGACTTATCCAATAGATCAAGAGGTCTTACAACCAGTGTATGTGGCCCTCTTCAAGGACAATCTAGGTACTGGGATGAGGATACCTAATCCTACTCCTCATTGATAGTTGAGAGCTGCAGCTAGTCATAACTTCAATACTGCCAAACTAGTGGCCTCTTAAGGATTACCCATCACTAAAATCAAGGAGTTTGAAGTTGGTTTAGGAAATGGCATTGTCTTTTTCAAGAAAAATGTAATATTTTGGTGATCCAATTGGGCCGAACAAATCTGTTTGTGGATGCTTGTGTTCTGGAATTAGAGGAGTTCAACCTTATCTTGGAAATGGGGAAACCTTGAGGGAAACCAAGACAGATTGGACCAAAAAAACAATGAGCTTTTGGTCATGAGATGGCTGTATTTTTACTCTCAATTGATTTGCATGGGTAATATGATCACATATGCTACAATCCTGCTGTGCTAAAGTGTTACAATGAGTATTTAAGAGGGACTACAGTCAACAAATAAATCTATTACTGATTGGGCCATCATGTCGAAGTCCAAGTATGCCAAGGAAGCAACAAAGGAATATGAAGGCAACTGTTTTAAAACTTTCTCTTTTCTGCCTTGAGGAGACAAGCAGATTTTCAGGTGGATGGTAGATTTTTGGATCTGGTTAAGTGGAGGGACCTACATGTAAATAACAAATTGGAGGGAAACTTAGTTTGGGGGAAGAGAGACTTTTTTTGCTATATGGGGTAGTTCAGTGTGAGGGAAGTTAGTTCGTGTTTCTTTTTTGGATTATAGCTTGATGAGCCGCAGGAGTCTGCCGCTGGGAGCATTTGCTCTTTCCGAAATTTCTTCTACTATAGTCTCCCTCTTTAGAAAGTAGTTGTTCCAATCAGTGTGTATGGACCCTCATGAACACCTGAGTTAGGAAAGTTTGAGGTTGGTGTATGCAGGGTAGACACCATTTTATTTTCTCTATCAATTAACGATATCACTATAGGAGGGTCAATATCCATCTTCTATTCATCATATTCACCTTTTGTGTTTAGCATATTTATGATTCTTTACAAATATATTGTCCGATTAAGTCCAAATTACATTTTATTTATTTTTATATTCAGCTGCAAGGAGCCTATTGAACCATTGACGATTGAAGAAGTAGCTGAACGTTGCCATGCTCCAGAAGATGTAAAACATTACCTCACTGCTTCTCTATATTAATTTTTTCAATGAAGTTTATTAATCACATTATTAAGAATTGTTAACATTTATATTTTTTCTGCAGATTGAAGTAATTTACAAGATTATTGCTCATATGGCTGCCAATGACAGAGCACTAATTGCTGAAGGTAACTGTGGTTCTCCAAGGAGCGTCAAAGTTTTTCTGGGAGAGTGTAATGTTGATGAACTGTATGCATGAGTTAGACCAATGAAATCCACATTTCATAATGTTATAGATATGTTCAAATGCCCATCAAAGGAAAGGAAGTAGCTTGGAATAAATTATTTTGGTTATTTGATGGATCACTTCATCTTCAATGAAAAAGATTTATTTTTTTTGTAGACAAACTTTTTTAAAGAGTGGTTGAGTTTGGTTATCTGAAAAGGAATCATATTAATAAATTTGAGAGGCACATAATGGAATAAGCTGGCTAGCTTTTGTGGAATGTTTGGACATTCTGAAAAGCAAATTTGGATTATGTAAAATTGGAATCTGTATAAATGTATTTGATTGTTATTTGGCCAAATTAAGTTGTTAGGAATAATGATAACGATGCACTCTTTAAAATGTTTATTCACATTGTTGGTTAAAATTTATGGGTCACAGTCACACCACTTTGAGTTTTTAGGATTTTCATTCCTTTGGTGTGATTGGTAATAATTAAAATATGAAATAATTGAAATAATTTGAATATTTTTTCATATAGACTAATTTTTAGACTTACATGAAAAGAAGAATCAACTTGTATCCGATTACTGAAGTAAAAAGATATTTTAGAAAATGCTAATGAGTTTTGACGTAATTGGTTAAGGAAATATATTTAACTTTTTGAAGTTTAAATTTTGTTATTTTTAATATAAAGTTTCTTATCTTTGACTTCTTTGACTTTTAGGCTTAACTGTACTTTTGGTCCCTTATCTTTATTTTAGGTTTTAAATTGGACTCTTATCTTTTAAAAATTTCAAGTTGGTTTTTTATCTTTTCTACAGGTTTCACGTTGGTTTCTCTTGTCAAATTTTTTTCTAGTACCGTTAAATTTGGACATGTAACCAACGGAAATCAAACTTGGAAAGATGACATGTGTCCAAATTTAACAGTAATAGTGAAAAATTTGACGGGAGAGACCAACTTGAAACTTGCAGTAAAGATAAGAGATCAACTTGAAACCTAAAATAAAAACAAGGGACTAAAGCGTAATTAAGTTTTTTTTTATATAAAAATTGGTTAAATATATATTTTTTGTCCCTACATTTTATCCTAAAGTCAAGAATAATCCCTACATTTTTTTATCGTTAAAAAAAGTCCTATATTTATTTTCGTTATAGAAATTAGTTCATTCCGTCAGTTTCTTGCTTAGTCACTAAACGAAACGCTGACGTGGCGAAGTGTGACAAATGATATGGTGACACCTGTCAACAAATTGACATATTATTAAAACAAATAAAAAAAGTTAAATTTATTTTTGGAATTAATAGTAATTGATGCCATATCTATTTAATTGTTTTTTATTCATTTTTATTTGTTTTATAATATATATGTAAATGTATTAACACGTGTCACCATATCTTTTGTCACACTTTGCCACGTCCGTGTTTTCTTTAGTGACTAGGTAGAAAACTAATGAAATGGACTAATTTTGATAACAAAAAATTATAGGACTTTTTTTAACTATAAAAAAAATGTAGGGACTATTCTTAACTATAAGATAAAATGTAAGTACTAAAAACATATTTAAACCTATAAAAAAAAGTCAAACATGTTTTTGAAAGATTGTTTATAAAAAGTACTATCTCTTCAATTTTTGTAAAGACTCACTTAATTTATTTTAAACGAATTATTAATGTTATAGAATGGTCTGGGTTGCCAATTAGACAATGGTCTGGGTTGGGTCGGATCGGACTCAAAACCCTCACCCAGCCCAAACCACGGGTGAAGATATACTTAAAACGAGTCAAATAACTCGCATTCGCATTCAAATTCAAATCACTCACTCCCTTCTATTGAGAAACTTAGGGGTGCTCAAATCCAAACCAATCCAAATAAAAACCGATAACCGATCCAAAAAAATGAAAAACCGCAAAAAACGGAAGTTTTTTGGATGTGTTTGGATGTTTTTTTATGAAAACCGCTGGATCGGATCAGATTTCGGATTGATTTCTTAAAACCGATCCAATCCGAATCAAACCGCATACATATATTTTAATATTTATTTATCTTTTTATTAGTATAAATATATATATTGCATTAACCTTTTTTATTCATTTTAAATTTTGTTAATATTATGTTAGTTTAATTTAATCTATTTTTTTTACTTTTTATATGTTTCGAATATAATTGGTAATTGTCGTTCCAAAATATTAATTTTCAATATATTATATGTTATATTTTACATCAAACTTAATATTTATTTTATCAAAAATGTCAAACTATTATTTTGTAGCGTTTTTTATAATATTTATTAAAAAAAATTACAATTTATAATTTGGATATCAAAAAACCGATCCAAATTAAACCGCATAATATTGGATCGGATTGGATCGGATTTTGTTTATTTGTCATCCAAAACCGAACCAAACCGCAAGTGAATTTATTTTTGGATCGGATGAGTTTTTGCCTCAAAACCGATCCAAACCGAACCGCGAGCAGCCTCCACCGCCCCTTTTTAGTATTACCTAATTACCTAATTCCGCCGTTCCACCGCCCCTTTTTAGTATTACCTAATTCCGCCGTTCCACCGCAATGTCGAACTACGAGTACCCGAGGCTACCGAGGAAGGAAATAGTTCAAGTCTTATCCCAATTTGGAATAGCATCTGTCACCGAGAATGAAATCTCTAACCCTAAATCCCTTGTTGTTTTGGATCTCTACACTCGTATCCTGAACCATCTCGATTTTCTCCCTGAGTATAAAATCTCTCTTCAATCCTTCACATCACACTTTTCTCATTCATTCACTACTTTTCTTGTTAACACTGTTTCTTTCTTTTATTTCTCACAGGGAAGACAATGACCAACTTCAGTTCGATTCGTTAGAGCGTCTCGAGAATCCTGATCTTCACCTTGGATCAGTTCGCGTTATCAAGATTTACCACAAGATCAAACAAATGCTTACCGGTCTTGAATGTCCGAACAAGTTCACATTTAACATGGCCGATCTTGTCAAGCCTGATCCTCATCGAACCGAGTTCTTCCTTGGCGCTCTTCTCAATTTCTGTCTCTACAGGTTGGTTATGGTTACTCTCACTTTTTCAACCATTTCAATAATTCAACAAAAAATAGAAAACTATAAAATATGACCTAATTGTCAATTTTTTTTTTATGTCAGGGATTCGAGAATGAATTCCATATCACCAATTGTCGACGAATTCAACGATTTAGAACAGAAAATACTGGACATTGAAAATACCAAGATAGTCCAGGTTATAAATTATAATAGTTTTTTTTTGTGTGTGTGTGTTGGGATAGGTTATTTCATTGATTGAGTTTGATTCCGTTATTATAGTTGAAATTGGCGATTGCTGAAATCAAAGAAGCCAGGGAAAGAGATATGCCTTCTGTTCAGGAAGTGGATGCAAAAGTGAAAGAGCTGCGTCAAACAATCGCAAACCTGAACAACGAACAGATGTCTCTGAGGACTACTTTAAAGAAGTTGAAGGAGAAAAATGTGGAAATGGATGATAAGGTGAGGTTTTCATTTGATAGATCACAATCATAATATGCTTTGAACAATAATTGAAGCTTAGTTAACATAATGAGTTACATAATCTTCTTGATTTATCGGTTTTTTGAACAGTATATAGAAGAAAAATAATTGATGTATAGGTTTTTGTGAACAATTGATGTTAGGATTAGGACATTGAACCTCTGGTTGTTTTTGTAACTTGAACATGTATAGCAGGATGCAGTTTTGGAAGGTTCCTTTTGTTCATTTTTTGTTTATAACCATCGGTAATTAAAGCTTAATCTGATTAGTTCCTAGTAAATGTTATTTCCTTTGCAGCTTTGCGGGTATTTGATGATAGATTATGATATTTGATGATAATTCTAATTTCTATTTCCTTTTCTCGCCCCAGATTTCTGGTGCTGAATTTAGACTGGTACAAAATGTTCAGGGGAATGGAAATCTACAATCAAAGATTGTCCAATCACCTAATAAAGTACAGGTATCCTTTTCAGTTCATTATCTCCATTCGTCATAAATCAGTTGCCAATGAAAAATTTAATGTTGTAGTTTAGTCTATTCTATTGTTCGCAAAATCAAACTTAATACGTTCTCAGCTAACACAGTAGTAGTTTTAAACAATTGCTCTTTTCCTATAAATCAAAAGGTGCTCACTTGATGATCTTTTTTACTCAATGTCCAACAAGGGCTAAACTAATCATATTACAATGAAAAGTGGTGGTGGACACTATTTTGAAGATGTTTTTAAGTGTGAGAGTTGAATTGAAAAGAAATTGTAGGAATTAAATTAAAAGTACGTGGAAACTAAAATTTAATTTAACCACAGAATTGTTATTGCAGTTCAGATGAACTAAAACCACAGTTATTTTAGAATGTACATTCCGTGTAGACTGTAGATTGATCTAGAATGTTTTTCCTACTTCTACCCATTTAACTTTGCTTTTTTTTTTTTTTTTTTTATTTTTAATCTTGCATGAAGAGGGCTTTAGAGGAAAAGAAGTTAGCTCGAGAGGTGGCAAGAAATGCTGAAAGATTAGCCATGCACACTTTCCATGAGAAGACTTCCCATGTTGAAGTTTTATCCAAGGTATGTTGCCAAAGGCTAGTTTAATTTTGCTCTTCATCAGCATTTTGGGTCTGGGTTAAGTAATAATTTTGTTGGACTGTAGTGACTTTCTTTCTTAATTACTTAACATTTCTTTAGGATGCAATTGCAACCCTATCCTAAACTTGCAATATGATTCAACTTTTGTGAAACCTCAACTTTTCAAAACTTATTATCAGTCAAG
Source organism: Trifolium pratense (assembly GCF_020283565.1). NCBI lineage: Eukaryota > Viridiplantae > Streptophyta > Magnoliopsida > Fabales > Fabaceae > Trifolium > Trifolium pratense. The sequence continues at coordinate 27,025,758 of NC_060062.1, forward strand.
TAGTCCATTTGGCGGTGCTGCCGTTGATGAAATTATGTTGTACATATGTAAAATTATTTTCCCCTTGTAATGGGGGCTTAAAGAATAAACATCAACATAAAGGGGGTAATCAGATTACTTAATCTGCTTTTAAGAATTTGCATCATAAATGTTATCATTCACTTTTCAACATGATTTATATTGGTTAACAGTTATGTTTGTTTGTAGCCATTTATTCATTTCAGAAAGCAAACTACAAAAACCTAACAGTATCTCATTCTCATGGGTCATGGGTTTGTGACTAATATTCATAATGTAATGTTTTTCCTCGATAATATATAGATCAATTTTTATCAATTCCTTTTCAGGTTCACAAAAAAATGTCAAAACACTACAGGCAGATGCAGGCTATACAAGAACAGGTATTCCCCATCCTCTGGTTATTTGACCTCTGCTCTGTCATTTAACATGAGGTTTGAAATTTTTTTATGAATTTTCCGCTGTATATTGAAGAACGAAAAACTTTCTCTTTTTGTATTTGAATGGAGCTCATGATGGGAAAACTATCATAGAGATATGAGATGTTATACGATGATCTGTGGGATTTTTTCTTCCTTCAAAGATAGTTATTGTGCAAAACCTATTGTTTGATTTTTTTAGAACTTCCTATAGGTGAGTTCTTCTAAATCTGTTGAAAAGGATCTCAAAGCAATAAAAGCTAAACTTGGCGATGAAGAAGTACTGGAGAAGTCACTTGATGTCAAATTGGTTGAAATGCAAAGTAAAGGTATGTTCTTTTGCAAGCAAGCAAGCAAGCAAGCAATGATGGTGTACATTATATATGCCACTATGCCATGCTATGTTGTATTGATTTCTACGAGAAAACTTCAATGCTATATAGCATTGCTCTTTAAACATGTATATTATATGTGTTTGTGTTGTGTTTTCCCTTCATCTTTTTATGCTTGTTTTTTCCTCCTCAGTTGAGCATCTGGAAGGGTCGAAGAAGCAGTTGGAGAAAGAATGCAGTTCTGTGACCGAGGAAGGAACTAAATATCTAAGCAGTAAAAAATCAGAGGTGGAATCAAAGAGACTTGTCATTGAAACTAGACAGAGAAATGTTGAGGCTATGTTATCAAAGGTATCTTTTATTAAGTGGAATAGAAAACTGTTTGGAACGTATAAACACTAAATACATCCATAACTAAAGAAAACATTGCTTCTTATCTGAATACTTATTATTTTTGAAAATGAAATCATAACTAGTATTCTTTAGGCACCTGTTAGCATTTTCTTTCCTATTAAATCATGCAAGTTTGATTAAAGAATTAATTGTTATTTTTTCTTTACAATTGATAGGTGGATGCTGTAAATAGTACAATTACCTCGGTTAAAAAATCTGCAACAGTTAAAGTGGACCAGTTAGATGGTAAACGCAGAGAGATAGTCGAAGAGGTATGTGGCCATTTATCTTCTTTTGGAAGCCGGTGTCGCCTTTTACCCTGCTTGGCTTCAAAACATTAAATTCCAGCCATACCTAATAAGACCCATTTAGCTGAGTCACTACCACATGAGCAGTTGGTACACTATGATACAGCTGGACATAAAATATGGAAAGTGTATTCAAGAAGGAAGAAGAGCAATAAAGGAATTGGCGACTAAATTGGTTACTTATGATTTGTCTTTAATTTGGAGTGAAAGCTGTGTGCAATTGTCTTCCATAATAAAAGGAGTATGAGGGAGAGTGTCAGCACTCATCTTGAAATTTATCTTTGTACTATAATGGTTAGGAAGTACTAACTTCCTAAAAGGAGCTCTGCTCTGCGTCAGAAAAGTCCAGGAATTGTTTGATTCCTTTTTCTGTAATTGTTTCTATTGTTTGTTATCAATAAAGCTTTCACCCCCTTTGTTGATTTTCATTTACTGTTTCATTGTTTTTATATTGGTTCGTATCAAACTGGTCCGACCTACCGGATCTTCGACGGAGAACCAGTGAATGCCACCCACCAAGAAGGTTACTCTCCCAGCGTTTAGACAGATGGAAGCTAAGGTAGAAGCACTTGAAAGTGAAATTTCAGAGGTACGAACAACGCTTGCTAGCGTACAGGATGCAGTCAAAGAGAATCATGTCAACCTGATTGCGATGTTAGAGAAATGCTTTGGGAAATCTGTGCATGTAGATGGGGATGCGAGCTTGTCTGTCAAAGGCTCGCCGGAGAAGCAGAATTCGCCGGAGAAGACGATGTCAAAAGGGAACAGCTCTAACACTGTTCGTAGCGATACAATGACGGAGTTTCGTCATGCTGTGAGGAAGGTTGAGTTACCAACTTTCAACGGTGAGGATCCAGCTGGGTGGATCTCACGAGCAGAGATCTATTTTCGCGTTCAAGATACAACGCCGGAGGTTAAGGTGAAACTTGCTCAGATTTGTATGGAAGGAGCGACAATCCATTTCTTCAACTCTCTAATTGGAGAAGATGAAGATCTGACGTGGGAATAATTGAAAGAAGCTTTGCTGGGTAGGTATGGAGGACATGGGGAAGGAGATGTGTATGAACAGTTGACGGAGCTGAAACAGAGTGGGTCTGTTGATGATTATATTACTGAATTTGAGTATCTAACAGCTCAAATACCCAAACTCCCAGAGAAACAATTTCTGGGTTATTTCTTGCATGGGTTGAAAGTGGAGATTAGAGGAAAGGTGCGCAGTTTAGCAGCTATGGGGGAGATGAACCGCACGAAGTTACTGCAAGTGACAAGAGCGGTGGAGAAGGAGATTAGAGGAAGTGGGTCGAATTTTTACCGCGGGTCCAGACAAGGAAATGGGTCATTTAGGCCCAATTCACATGGATCAGGTAAAAGTGGAACGGATTGGGTTATGGTGAAGGGACGTGAGACAGATTCAGGAGGGGGTACAAAAAATAATGGTAATGGGCCCAGAAGTGAGAGCGCAGCCCAATCAGAAAGAAGAAGAAATGGAGCACGTGATAGAGGTTTTACCCATCTCTCTTACCAAGAGTTGATGAATAGGAGACAAAAGGGGCTTTGCTTCAAATGTGGAGGCCCATTTCATCCAATGCATCAGTGCCCAGACAGACAACTTCGCGTATTGGTCTTAGACGAGGATGCAGAAGGTGAAACGGAAGAGAATGTCATAGCGGTGGAGGTGGACGGATCTGATGAAGAGAAGCAGGGAGAGATGTGCATTCTGAACTTAAATCATATTTCTCATGGAAACAACAAGACTGTTAAATTCCAAGGTGAAATGTGTGGAGTTCCTGTGTTGGTGTTGGTGGATAGTGGAGCCACACACAATTTCATTTCTCAGAAATTGGTGCATAAATTGGAATTACCAGTAGAGGAGACCCCAATTACGAGTATTAAATTGGGAGATGGTTTCAAAACAAGTACCCAGGGCGTCTGCAAAAGCGTGGAATTATGTATTGGTGATTTTAAGTTAATTCCATCAATGCATTTGTTTGAGTTGGGTGGAATAGATGTGGTGTTGGGTATTGAGTGGCTTAAAACATTGGGTGATATGATTGTGAACTGGCATCAACAAACAATGAGTTTTTGGAGTGAGAAGAAATGGGTGACTTTACAAGGCATAGATGGAGGTGGTAAAGGGGTGGTAGCGTTACAGAGTATATTGAGTAAGCCTAAACTCAATAACCAAGATGGGTTGTGGGGGGTGAAGGGAGGAGAGATGGGGCAGATGCAAGAACTAACTAGCGGTCAACAGAAGGAGTTGCATAATCTGTTGGATAAATATGAAGGAGTATTCCAAGAGCCTTCAGGTTTACCCCCTAAAAGAAACAAAGAGCATGCTATCAACCTGATAAACAACCATGGGGCAGTTAATGTGAGGCCCTATAGGTACCCTCACCACCACAAAAATGAAATTGAGAAACAAGTGCAAGAGATGCTAGCTGCGGGCATCATCAGACATAGTACAAGCTCTTTCTCCAGTCCTGTCATTTTGGTGAAGAAGAAGGATAATACATGGAGGATGTGTATAGACTATCGTGCTCTTAATAAGGTAACTATCCCAGACAAATTCCTTATTCCTGTCATAGAAGAATTATTAGATGAGTTGCATGGGGCAAATTTTTATTCAAAGCTTGATTTAAAGTCTGGTTATCATCAAGTGAGGGTTAGGGAATCAGATGTTGGCAAAACTGCATTTAGAACGCATGAAGGACACTATGAATTTTTAGTGATGCCATTTGGGCTTATGAATGCCCCATCAACTTTTCAGAGTTTGATGAATGATGTGTTTAGACACTTATTGAGGAAGGGAGTGTTAGTATTTTTTGATGATATCCTCATTTATAGTAGAAGTTGGGATGAACATAAGAGACACTTGGAAGAAGTGTTACAATTACTAGCTTATCATCAGTTGGTAGCCAACAGAAAAAAATGTAGTTTTGGCCAGAAAACTGTGGAATATTTGGGTCATTTGATCAATGCAGAAGGTGTGGCTGTGGATCCTAATAAAGTGAAGAGTGTGATACAGTGGCCAGTCCCCAAAAATGTGAAGGGAGTAAGGGGTTTTTTGGGGCTGACTGGGTATTACAGAAAATTTATTAGGGATTATGGAAAGATAGCCAAGGCACTGACAGAGCTCACAAAGAAAGACAGTTTCAAGTGGGGTACTGAAGCACAGTGTGCTTTTGATGAGTTGAAGAGAAGGTTGACCACAGCTCCTGTATTGTCATTACCAGATTTCACAAAAGAATTTGTGATTGAATGTGATGCTTCAGGGAGTGGATTAGGTGCTATTTTAATGCAGGACAAGAAACCCATTGCTTACTTTAGCAAGGCTTTGGGGGTGAGGAATTTGACAAAATCTGCTTATGAAAAGGAGTTGATGGCAGTGGTCTTAGCCATACAACATTGGAGACCATATTTGCTGGGGAGGAGGTTCACCGTGTCCACTGACCAAAAGAGTTTGAAACAACTAATGCAACAACGGATAGTGACTATGGAGCAACAAAACTGGGCTGCTAAATTATTGGGGTATGACTTTGAGATTGTATATAAGCAAGGGAAGTTGAACAAGGGAGCTGATGCCTTGTCCAGAATGTATGAAGGGACAGAATTGAACAGCATTTTGTCCTATGTTCAATGGGATCAGGAGCAAATAGTACAACGGGAAGTGAGTCAAGATGAGAAGCTTCAGACAGTAATCAAAGAATTGCAGAAAGATCCTAATGCTAGACCTGGTTATGAATACAAGCAAGGAGTTTTGTACTATGAAGGCAGGTTAGTGATATCCAGCAAATCATCTTTAATTCCTACATTTTTGAAGGAATTTCATGCTACTCCACAAGCCGGGCACTCTGGTTTTTACAAAACATATAGAAGAATTGCTGCAAATTTATATTGGACAGGAATGAAGGGAACAATCCAAGATTTTGTGAAAAGTTGTGATATTTGTCAGAGACAAAAATATCTAGCTACCTCTCCTGGAGGGTTATTGCAGCCACTTCCTATTCCAGAACAGATATGGGAAGATATCTCCATGGATTTCATCACTGGTCTACCCAAATCTAAGGGGTATGAGGCAATTTTAGTAGTTGTGGACCGTTTGTCCAAATATTCACACTTTATTCCTCTTAAACATCCTTATACAGCCAGAAGCATAGCAGAAGTGTTTTGTAAAGAAGTGGTGAGATTACATGGTGTGCCATTAACTATAGTAAGTGACAGGGACCCAATATTTATGAGTAGTTTTTGGAAGGAACTGTTTAGAATGCAAGGAACACAGTTGAAAATGAGCACAGCTTATCATCCAGAATCTGATGGGCAAACTGAGGTGGTGAATAGGTGTTTAGAAACCTATTTAAGATGTTTTATTACTGACCAGCCCAAGACATGGATGTTATGGGTACACTGGGCTGAGTACTGGTTCAACACTAATTATCATGCCTCTACAGGGAAGACTCCATTTGAAGTAGTGTATGGGAGATCACAACCAGCTTTGACAAGATGGTTGCAGGGTGAGACCAAAGTAGAAGCAGTACAAAGGGATTTGGTGGATAGGGATGAAGCCCTCAGACAATTGAAGACTCAGCTTGTGAAGGCACAAGAGAAAATGAAGAGTCAAGCTGATAAGAAGAGGTTAGATAGGAGCTTTATGGTGGGAGAGTGGGTCTTTGTCAAGCTCAGGGCACATAGGCAGAAGTCAGTAGTGACCAGAATCAATGCCAAACTAGCAGCCAGGTATTATGGTCCCTACCCTATACTTGAAAGAATTGGTGCTGTAGCTTATAAGTTAAAATTGCCAGAAGGGTCTAGAGTACATCCGGTGTTCCATGTCTCTTTGTTGAAAAAAGCTGTGGGAAACTATGATGAGAATGAAGAACTACCAGAATTAATGGATGAAGGAGAGAATTATGAACCAGAAGCTGTGTTGGCCACTAGAAAGATAAACCAGCAAGGAGAAGAAATTAAACAAGTGTTGGTTCATTGGAAGGGGCAGACTGCAGAAGAAGCTACTTGGGAGGAAGTAATTATGATGAGAAGTCAATTCCCAAAGTTCAACCTTGAGGACAAGGTTCTAGTTGAAGGGGAGGGTACTGATAAGACCCATTTAGCTGAGTCACTACCACATGAGCAGTTGGTACACTATGATACAGCTGGACATAAAATATGGAAAGTGTATTCAAGAAGGAAGAAGAGCAATAAAGGAATTGGCGACTAAATTGGTTACTTATGATTTGTCTTTAATTTGGAGTGAAAGTTGTGTGCAATTGTCTTCCATAATAAAAGGAGTATGAGGGAGAGTGTCAGAACTCATCTTGAAATTTATCTTTGTACTATAATGGTTAGGAAGTACTAACTTCCTAAAAGGAGCTCTGCTCTGCGTCAGAAAAGTCCAGGAATTGTTTGATTCCTTTTTCTGTAATTGTTTCTATTGTTTGTTATCAATAAAGCTTTCACCCCCTTTGTTGATTTTCATTTACTGTTTCATTGTTTTTATATTGGTTCGTATCAATACCTCACAAGAGGAAAATGAAAATTTTAATTGGAATTCAAAAGTCACTATGTTAGTTGCAAGTTTTACATAGATTTTACCTTTTCTGTTTTTGGTAAATATATTCCTTGCTCTACCACTGCCATGTAACTGTTGATTACCAATTTTGAGTGGCAATTCTCGCGTTGCTTAGTGTGATCGTAAATGAGAAATAACTGAATTATTATTGTGTGGATTGATGCAGTTTCACAAGTATTCCAATTCGATTGCACATGTGGTTGAATCTGGGCTAAAGGATGCAACCATTAAAGGAGCTGGGTGTGACAATTAGGGTTCCCGTTTAATTGTGGACTAGACTTGCGCTTCAATGTTGAGCACATTAGCAACAAAACACTGGTTGAAATCAGTTTTATTTATTTTCGTTTGTTAACATATATGTCTAAATTTGTATATATAACTGTTATGCTTGATAGATGTTCAAATTATTGTAGGTGTCCTTTCAATCACTGTTGTGTTTTTTCTTCAAAATTCTTGGTTGAGACCAAAATTTAAACAATGTGTGAAAATAGAGGACAACAAATTACAGATTTTGAAATGAAATGGCTAAAATCTTATATAAAATTAAGAGGATAAAATGCATTTGCATTTTTCTTATAAAGATATAACGTTTGTTTGGTTTGACATTTAGAGGCTCAAATGCACGTTGTGATAAAGAGTTGAATCTTCATCCGTTGTGATTATTTGCTAAGGGGATAATAAAGAGTTGAATCTTTATCCGTTGTGATTCTTTATGTGCTCGTTATGGCGAATAATTCCTATAGACATTTCAAAGAAGGCATAAGCATATATTTTCGAGTAAACTGTTAGCTTTAATAACGATTAAACTTTATAAATTAACGTGAAATACATATCTTTGTCAATCGGAGTTGAAGATTGTCTTCATTCTTAGTTTGATATTGGTATTTTAATTCCTGAAAAATGTTGAAGGTAAGAAGAATGTACAGCGAGGATTTGGTATTGGTATTTTTGTTCATAAGTCCGCGACTAAATATTTTCAAGAATGATATGTTATTCCTTTGTGGTTTTTACCTCTCGTCGTGGAGGGTAGTGAACAGGAATGAACTTCATCTGCTATGCTATGGAGTTTCGGATCTCCAGCTTTGATAGTTTTTTTTTTCTTTAATAGTTGCATTTGAGCTATGAACTTTACGGGATCTTGAGTAGGAGGTATTTCCGTCCTGCTTTGGTCATCTTTTTTTTATTATTATGTGAGTTTAGTTTTTTTTTTTTTTTTTTTTTTTTGGTCTGTATATATATAGTGTAGTTGAATTTAATTTATTTTTCTTATTTCTTTTGTTTTTTTGTTATTAGTAAGTTTAGTTCTATTTTTTTTTTTTTTTTGGTTTGTACTAAAATATATGTTCTTTTTTTTACTAAAAAATAAGTAAAAATCACATTTTTAGTTTCATTGTTAACGAATGTATTTGGTCCATATTATAGACCAAATACATTCTTTATGCGATGAACTTAGAAAAATATTTTTTGCTTATATAGTGTTACAGGGAATATATGTTTTGTTTCTTCATTTTGATACAATTTAAATTTATTGTTTTCTTATAAAAAAATAATTTATTGTTTACGGTTCAAAATTTGTTGTTTATTATATTGTTTTTATATGTGCTAATATTGTTACGTTTAATTTTTTTTATGGCTTTCGCCATCAGTTCTAACATCAAGTAGTTTCAGCTTTCTCCCGATCGTAGTTGCAGGGATCGAACAGTGATCCTCCTTACTCAAGTTCAGCGTCAATCACTACTGAACCAACTAATGATTGGTTTAATTTTTTCTAGTTAGTCGTTCACTATATTTTATTATTACATTGAATACATGTTTAACTTTGAGATTAAAGGAAATGTACAGACAGAGTAATATATGATTACACATATATTCAATAATATCATTTTATTTTGTCATGTCATTATTTTGAATTAAAATATTAAAAAACAAATTATTCCCACTTGTCAACTACTTCCCCACTTTGTTCTATACTAGTGTGGGTTCCCCGTGCGATGCACGGTTCTCTGAGTAAATTTTTTATTTTTATTTTTTTTGGTACATAATTTTTTATTTTTTTAGTTATCATAGTATCAGTACAAATTGATGATGATTAATCTCGACAGAGAGAACACAAACGGACCACAACAATTAAGTTCATTAAATAATTTCACAAATATTATATGAGTTGACAGTGTAGTATTATTTTACACGCTTATCTAATAACAACTACATTTCCCGCTTAAGATCATCTCCAACTATAGTACCAATTAGGTACTTATTATGTACAACCATTAGAGCAATACACATTTGAGTACCTATTATGTAATGAGTCTAATTAAAATAAGCATCATCTCTATCCTTTGGGATCCACCTTACTTTTCATTGATGAGATCAATTTAGAACTTTTTAAGAGATGCCGAACTCGAGGAATTATTTATTTATTAGGTACTATTATTAAAAATTAATAAATAAATAATGTGTACACGTGAGACATAGTTAAGTACTCAAACTTGAGGAACTTCATTGTGGATGCTATAACAGTCTTAAAAATATGATAAATGATTCATATTAAACATCAATGTATACTCACACCATGATATAATATACTACTCCGGTTTTGAATATAAGAAGAAAAAAAAAACTTTTTGGTTTTATTGAATAAAATATGCATCTAGGCTAAAATAATCCAAATACATGTTTTATTTAAAATATTTTTTTTTAGTTATCATGATATTGATATGAAGTTTTTACCACTGTTGGTGATGACTAATTTCGGTCGAAGAGCACAAAAGATGGATTCCTCCTCCCAATAAAATTTTCTTCATATACACGAGTCAGGAATCAAACCCCTAAATGGGATTCTTAAAAAATGCATTCTTATGTTATTTGATTTAAATTTCTATAAAAAATATTTGATAAATAAATTTTTAGATATAGTATTTATAGAAAATAAGTTTATAGGAATAGACAAAGGAAGCACAATTTTCAAAAGGAAATTACTCGTGCGAATAAGTTATAATCTCAATGTGGATATAATTAAGTTAAACAATTTATAATTTAGATTATGCTATTAACATATAGTCTTATTTAAATTTGTAGTATTATGCAATTTGCCGTTTTATGCTATTAACATGGATACTGTGAGTTTTGGTGTAAAGTAAGTATCCTCTGTGCACAACTGCACAGACTAATCTCTTGAGCCTTGTGGGACCCAATGGATACTGTGAGTTTATTCGTAGATTTATCCTTTTTGTTTTTAGCAACTTTGAATATGTATTGCATCGATTTACTCTATTAATTTGAATGAATGAATATCTTTTATTTTACATAATTTTTTTTTTATAATTTAGAATAAATTTATAAATGGAAAAAACAAAAAAGTAATAAAAAAATAAGTTAGAGAATTAATTTTTAGGATGAATAAGTTATAACTTCAACCCCCCATATATCTGTATTGCAATTCGTTAGAACTAAGATAAGTTCATGAAAGAATTAATTTTTGACTTTCACACATAGGTATATACTCACTCCGTCCCAAAATATAAGAGAAAATTGGTAAAAGAAAGTTGATATATTTAGTTAAGAATTTGGACTAAATACATCAATTTTTGTTGACCAATTTTCCCTTATATTCTGGGACGGAGGGAGTATAATTTTAGAATTTCTATAACATCGACAATAAATAATTTAAAACTTTCACACAAATAGAGATGTAATTCGTCTTGTTCATTTAGGTAAATAAAGTCAACAATTTAGGCCAATAATAATTGAGAAAAACTTTATAAGCTTAAGAAGATCAGCATACTTAGCACTTAACCAATTGATTCATTCATGGGTTCATTCATTATATAACATTTATAAGTATAAACCTTATAGAGATAGAATTTATATAGAATAAGTTTATAGGATTAACACAGAGGAATAAATAAATAAACATTACACTATGAAACCTAAAGGATTAGCACAACATTCCATTTCTTAATAATAATAATAATAATAATAATAATAATAATAAGTACTAACTAATAGGTCTAAATAATCTTGGAACGTTTGGAGGAAGATGTTGCATAAAGATGACCAACAGATTAAAGAATGGAGTGAGTCTTTCTCTTGGTTTTAACATGGGGGACGAAACTCACTTGCAAAATATGGCGGGAAAGATAGAGATTACAGAATCGGTAATCAAACGAAACTCACTTGGTTTCAACATGGGGGACAAATGTTGCCCTTGCTCTATCCGCTTTCCACCAAGAGAAAAATGTTCAGATGAATTCCTAGAAGATGATCCTTGGCCATGATTGATTGCCTACATAGACATAAGGTCCTGCAATTTAAAATTTCCCATTCGCATTTCTTGACCCTTAACAGATGTGGGGCCTGACATTTCCATTTTAGGTTACTGCATTGCCAAAGCAGACTTTTGTTGAGAACTCTGGAGAGTATATTGATAGTAAGCTTGTTGGACAGGATTTAGCATTTGTTTCTCAATGCCTTGACCCTGGTTGGGTCGGTGCTGAGCTAAATCACTAAATTTCCGAGACTGCTGAGGCAATTCCACAGCAGTAGGAGATGAGTAATTGTTATTCCCAAATAGTCCTTGAAGGCCTGCTTGATATGGCATTAGCAGCACTGCTTCACTCCCTTCAGGTTTTCTAAGCAGTTGCTGTTGAAATGACTATATACAATTGAGAAAACGTCATCATTCCACAGCACAAATTATGACTCATGGTTAAAAAAAACATGAATTATTATAACTTAGATTGCAATGTGGATTGTGTCAAAAAAAAAAAGAAAAAGATTGCAATGTGGATTTTGTAGATCTCAAGACAACACGAGTAGACAATTACTTGTCAAGTATAATAGAGGTTAATTTAGTTCCCAAAAGCTACAACCCTGCTTTTGACTTCATAATTCATATCATAAAAGGCATTATCAAAATTTGAAGACTAACGCAGGGTTTATGAAAGTAATATACATAGGAAAAAACGAAATTGTGTCCTCTGCTTAAGTTCTATAGCTGTGAAATCGGATTTCTTAGGTTTGACAACCACATAACATGAAGAAAGCATTCATATATTAATGATAATTTTCCCATTAAGACTACATTTGATAGAAAACTGTAAGTCAAACAAGAAACAGACTATCTCAATTATTGGCATTAAACATTTTTACTAATAATAACATAAGATGACAAAATTCAGACAAATTGACAATTCACAGAAGATGACGGAGCAACACTCTTTTAGCAAGCTGCAAGTATATCATGTTTGGTTACAATCGACAACCAATCAATGTTTTCAAACCTATCTAGTTAAGAGAAAAAGAAAGGGCGGGGGGGGGGATCCAAAAGCCAAAATTAATCGGTACATTATAATTTCAACAATAGCACCTCCAGAGAGAAAGAAAGATAAAAAAACGGAGTTCATTAAGCAAAAACACAAACCCAAGTTTTATTACCCTAATGTTACATGAAATCTAAAAGGAAATTCCCTCAAAAAAACTGCAGAAAATAATAAAGTAAGCAGAATAGAGTTATAATTGCTATAATTGAGCATCAGATATGAAGAGAAATTAAAGCCAAAGACAAATTAATTACTAAAATTTCAAAGTCAACAAAAGAGTGCAAGCTATTGAGTGTGTTCAAAAGGAAGCTAGAGTTGAACTGAAAACACTAGCAGTACAAAATTCCAACCAATTAGCTGAAAACATTCCTTTGATTGAATTCCATCACCAAGAGTATTAAATGCAAAACATTCTCAATTCCAAAGCCAATCATTTGTTTCAAAAATCTGACACAACTGAATTACCAGAACAATCAACCATGCAACAGTAGAGTAACACACATTCTACCAAATTATCACAGAAATTCAGCTAAAACAATTCAAAATTCACACCTGTCTAGAAGAACCTATCATCTGCTGCTGCTGCAATGAGTCCAATCCCATGTGAGAGGCCGCCGAAGACGAAGAAAACGGCGATGCAGCGGCTGACAACGTCGGCGCTGCCTGCCCTGCCAGATTCCGGCCATGCCCACCGCTGTCGGCTCCGCCAGATTGCATTCAGTCACACAAAATTAACCACCAGATTACATTCGGTCACCCAAAAAAATTCAAAGACTTAAACTAACAAAATCGCTACTCAGTTGTAAAGATAGAGATTACAGAATTGGTAATCAAACGAATCACCATCAAAGACTGACAAAAAATATAAATTAGGTACTCCCTCCGTCCCAAAAAGAATGACCCATTTTGAATATATGCACTATTCATATATATTGTTTTGACCATATTTTTCTACTAATAAATAAAAATAAATATTAACATATAAGATGTTGTTAGATTCGTCTCGATGAGTATTTTCAAAATATCAATTTTTTATAATTTTTACTATTATACAATTAAAGATATTAGTCGCCAAAGTTATGCATTGACATGCGTGTTTCGGTCAACTGGGTCATTCTTTTTGGGACGGAGGGAGTATATGTTAGTCATAAAATCCCTATCAGAAGATAAACCCAATCTTCAGGATAGTGGTAAATCATAAAAATCATATAATTGTTGACATGTGGTGGTATGTGGGATTGCTATTTTTATCCAAAGCATGCCACAATCTGTGAAACAATCGAAATAGTCAAATCACACCTCAAAATTCCTCGATTCAAACCAAACGAAAAACACACCAAAACTAAGGTAGAGTTGAAAGAACCAATAATTAGGAATATATATATATATATATATATATATATATATATATCACTGGGAGAAAAAAAACCACAAACATAAAAAAAAAAAACCAAACCCCTGCTAGCATACAGGAAATCAATAATCAAACGAATCACCAACAAAGACCGACAAAAAATATAAATTAGGTATATGTTAGTCATAAAATCTCTATCAGAAGATAAACTCAGTCTTCAGGATAGTGGTAAATCATACAAATCATATAACTGGTAGAACAATTCAACTCTTAGCATTAAACTATAACAGTAGTTTGCAATTTTATGACCTTACAATTTTATTGGCATACTCACATATTCAATATGTGAAACAATCGAAACGGCCAAATCACACCTCGGAATTCCTCGATTCAAACCAAACGAAAAACACACCAAAACTAAGGTAGAGTTGAAAGAACCAATAATCAGGAAAATATATATATATATATATATATATATATATATATATATATATATATATATATATATATATATATATATATATATATATATATATATATATATATCATTGGGAGAAAAAAAACCACAAACATAAAAAAAAAAAAAAAACAAACCCCTGGAAATCAATACCAATTGACAACGGATTCCCAACATTATTACCCTAAAGAATTCTCAGATTATTGACAATTTCATAACCTAACAACAAACAAAACTCAAACATAATCTCCACCACAGCAAAAGAAATCGAAACATAAATGGAGAATATGGCATCAAATTATTTAAAAGAAGTACCTCTTTGGTTTATACTAAGTGACGATAGAAGAAATCCAGACGACGCAAAGCAAAATCGAATGTTTTAAAAGGTCACTGAGACTTTTAAAAGGTATTAGTCCCAATAATAGGAATCAAACCACCAGCCAAGAGCCCATCAACAGCAAGACTAATTAACAAAAAATGATTAATTACACAGCATGGAATAATTTATTCAAATTAGAAGATATCAATATGAACACTAAGCTTTCCTTGAAAGAAACAACCTCTGGTGTTGAAGGATTAAAATAAATCCCATGGCATTCAAAACATTTTGAATAGATACTTTCCCTGTAAATTGAACTAATTAAAGAATAAACTTTTTTCACCCAAAAATAATTTATAACAAAAAGAAAAACAACTATTACCTCTGAAAATCTTAATTTTGGCAAATTTAACAAAGCACACTCACACTTTCCACTGATAAAAATCAAACTCAAGTCAAACAAAAATTAAAAAACAATAATATCTACATCCATAAAAAAATATAATATTTTATAATAAAAAACACATTAGGAACCTACTCTCAGTCAACTCAACCACAATCATCCTAGTAACCTTACCATCCCGAATATACTCCCTCTCAGCAGAAATACCAATAATAAGACCAACAACATCTAAACATAAAACACAAACAAACATCAAGAAACAAACAAATTAACAAACAACTAAATTCAACAAAATCAAATAGAGAACTAACCAACTAAGAAATTATGAGCAAGACCATAAGCAGAAATCTGTGCGATGGTGGAAAGTGACAATCCAAAATGATCAATGGTATTACCTTCACAGGCCTGAAATTTTGTTTTCATCTCAAAATCAAGTTTAAATTGGTGTGGAGTAGTTCGGTAAATTCCAGATTCTGGACAAACAGTGAAAAACGACATCTTATAAACATCACCTTCAACAATCTTCAAATTAAACAAATAAAGCAATTGACGACGAACAGAAGCATGGATCTTAACACCCTGCAAAACATTAAAGCAATGAATAACCTCCAATTATAACTACCAATAATATTAAAGGATTTATTAACGGATTTAATTCAACAAAAAACATAAATTGAGATACCTTATCATCAATCAAAACCATTTCAAGTGAGATAACCTGCTCTGGTTTCATAAAACTGCACACACTCCATAAACGAAGAACCCTTACTTTGATCCGCCATGATTCTTTACCGGAACAAACAGAAGCAAGTGTATCAAACGCTCTATCCATATCAGAAAACTCAATCGAAATGCTTAAACACTCAAACACTACAAAAACCAAAACTGATCTAGTCAACTGAATTGTTAGATATATTTATACCAAAAAATAAAATCAGAACGATAACAAAGAGTTAAAAAACATTGATGACTTTTGTTTCTACCACATTAATATCACAGATGTCAAACTCAACAAAGTAAAAAAAAAAAGAATCAATCGGCGCAAATCGGCGCAAAAGAATACAAAGGAGGAAGACATCACGTAAAAAAAATTACAGGCAAACATATAAAACAAAAACCAAAAAGTCTCCTGAAAATCAAATCAATCACCTCAAGTACAACCCATCAAATCCGAAAACAAATTTCCAGTAAAAACAAAAACCCCAAAAAACAAAAACACAAAATCTCCACAATTGAAAACAAAAAATAAACGAAAATCTTTATAAAAAAAAATTATTATATCATAACCATGAATGTGTTAAACTAACGATTCAGGAAAAAATCAAAACAGATCTTAATTGGAAAAAAAAATAAAAATCATAGCTTTAACAAAAACCCCGCAAAAAAAAAGGAAACATATCCTAATTGAAAAAAAAACGAATAAATATATAAGAGAGGTTTCAAAGAATACATAACCTTCCATCTGATTGAAACCACAGCGTTGAACGATCCTACGATATACAGAGAAAAGGGTTTGGAATTTTTGTTTACTATTAGGTGGAAGATAAGATGAAACGAATGTAAAACAAATAAAAAAAAAAACAAATTTAAAATAGAACCTACCTACATGTTGGGCCACTCAAAAGTGGGACACTCCCTATCAAAAATATTACTCAAAGATTTCAACCAAAACTGAACATGTGGCATGGCTTGGATGAAAATAGCAAACACACATAAAACTGAAGTAGCAAAGTTTTTCACAAGAAAGAGGGGTTTGAATTGTTAACCTTTAAAAATTGTCCTTTTTAAAAATTAGATATCAAAACATACGTTAGAATGATCTCAGAATAAATAATATAAGTTACGAGAATGATCTTAGAACGATCTCTGAGCTGCAAACAAAAACAATAAGTGATTTGTGTGTGTTAGTGTTTGCATAAAATTAATATGAGTTTAAGGGAGAGAAGAGACACAATAATTTTATCCTGGTTCACCCCTTAATAGTATGGGCTACTCCAGTCCCCACGCTCCTGTGAGATTGTCCACTAAGAGATTCTACCGATCTCAAGATACACTTCTTCTTTGATCTAATCCAAGATCACAATCTTCCAAGCTTCACTTGCTTGATCTACCTAAGTCTTCCTAGACTTTATGAGGTGTCACTCAATCAATAGTTACGTATTGAATTGAGCCAATCTTTACAATTTTGATAATGGTTTGGATCTAAAGCTTTCTCACTCAAACTAAGTTGAAAAGCTAGTTACAATAAAATCTCTCTTTGTTTACTCAAAATGGATACTGATCCTAGTATGATAATTACAAAATATGGAGTGAAAGAGATCTTTAAAGAAGAGCTTGAAAACTTGTATCACAAAGACCAGTAGATTGATTGTTGTAGATTAAACTCTTGCTCTTCAATGTTGCCAAAGCCTTCCTTTTATAGTTGAACCTTGAGTCTTCAGTTCCTTGGTCCCAAAGGAAGTTCTCCAACGGCTAGTTGATTCAAAATAGACAGCTCATGCTGAATTGTTGAGTGGATAAGCTCAGTCTGTTCTTTCTCAGAACGTTCTCCCTGCTGTTCTTCATATTTTCAAATAAAAGGGCCATAATGACAGCTTGCAATGGGCTGTAGATAGTTGTTCATTACTTCCTCACCAAGTATATCCGTTATAGACCATTTAGGCACGTTTTGGCCAGCTGTAGATGAGCTTGCAACTTCAAAAGTAAAGGACAGTCATTCTCAGCATCATTCTGAGAGTGTTCTCCAATCTGGGCGAATTTTACACTTGATCTTCAAATGGAGAATGATGCAGAACTGTGACCAGCTGTAATGTGAAGGGAATGCAGCTGTGATGTCCTTGCATAACTATTCACTTGTCCTTTCCATGTACTTCCTTTTCTTGATTAAAAATTAATCTCTTGGAGAATGTTCATTAAATAATGACATTGAAGGTACATGACAACTATGAGTTGAATGTGTGTTGTCTCATCCTTATTGGTCTATGTAATTCTTGTCCAAATACTCTTGATACACCTGATTAGATGATGCCTTGAGAAATTACCATGTTGCACATGCTTGATCATTAACTTTGTCCAAAGAGGAAAGTCACTTTTCTTCCAATTATTCCTTGCCTTAATTGTTCATGAACTGTTGTGATCTTGTGAGTTAAAACCAAGATAAAGTGCTTCTTTGTCTTGTATATGGTTGACTTAATGAAATAAGTGCTTTTGCATTTATTCTTGTTCATGAGGAGAATGTTGCAATTAAACCAGAGATCATTCTCAGACTGATCCTGAAGCTTCTCTTTTTGCCAAAACATAATGAATATCATTGATATTAGAAGCTTAATTGTTCCTGACTAATTAAAACACTCAAGAGCACTTGTTAGATAACAATGAGATCAGAGTTACATTTAAAATATAATTAAGATGTTTGTTATCTTTAAAACATCAAATTGGGATTTTACATTTTGCCTCAACAAAAATCACGTGTCAACAAATTCTATGAACAGTGCTTTTAAGGCACTAAGTAGTTATTCTCTATTATAAGGGTTTTTGATTTAACTTTATCCATTTTTCTCTACTCTCCTTCTCCAACTTTATTTCTCTTTAATAGCTATCTTCTTCAAGTAAGGTTCAATTTTAGTTTAAATTTCTTCAACTTCCTCTTCTTTCTTTATTTTCAAAATATTCATCTCTTAATCTCTCCGTCCCAATAAAGTGACATCTTCATCTACAATTTTTCTCTATATTTTCTGTCATGAATCTCTCACACCCACTAATTTCATATACTTCTACCCCCGTGATTTCTATTGGCAACCCATCAAATACCTCACCCCCCCCCCCCCCGATTTCTATCAATCCCTAAAATTCAATCCAGAGAAATTGTTTTCTCGTTAATAGAGATGAGTTGTTGATTCTAGAGAAACAATGGAGATAGTGGGAGAAAAAACAGTTATAAATTTGTATTTAACTAATTATTAAAATAACAATAATATGACATGGCAAAAAGATCAATTATTATTGGTCGACTGTGTAAAAACTGCATTGCACTGTCTGTGCACTATTTCTTAAAAATGTTTTGTTAGGTTTACTTGTTTAATTGATATGCACTGCGGTGTAAAATAGTTTTACACGATTGTCCAATAAATAATCATCATTTTGCCATGTCATGTCAAGAAAGTGAGGTGAGGTGATGTGACGGAAAACATGGTTGATATTGGTTGACAGTGTAAAATTATTTTACACCGTCGGTACATATTAATTAAATCCTTTACCTTTTGAATTTAATTTATATACACCGTCAGTGTAAAGTTATTTTACACATGCGTCCAATAATATATCGACACATCATGTATGGTAATTAGAAACACATGATGTGTCATATTCATTAAATGATGTGACAACGCGTCATTGGATATATGTGTAAAAAATCTTTACGCTGACGGTGCACAACAGTTAAACTCTTAATTTTTATTGTTTAATTAGTTTTTGGGTTACTTATGTTCAATTTTTTATAAAATGTAAAAAATGAAATGGAAATAATTTTAGTAAATATTTTTAAATAAAAACTTTATTATAATTTTTTTTTACAAAACTTTATTATTAATTATGAATGCTCCATTTATTCTTAGGGTGTGTTTGGTAAGTCCAATAAGCTAGCTTATAGCTTATAAGCTTGTTTGAAAAAAATAAAAGTGTTTGGTAAAAAGCTTTTCTTACGAGCTTATAGATTTTTTTGAGATGCTATTTCAAGTAGCGTTTGAGCTTATAGCTTATAGCTTTTTACAGTTTTTTCCATTTTTAACCTTTAATTTAATTTTATTATTTTTTATAAAATAAAAACTACCCACTAAAACAAAAATTACCCACTACATATAAATATCATTTTATGTCTTTTTATATTTATCAATCATTTAAAAAACTAATTTTACCAAACACTTTAATTTCAATCAGCTAGCTTTTCAGCTATCAGCTAGCTTATAGCTTAATTTTACCAAACAGAGTCTTAATTGAACTGTTAATTTTACCAAACAGTTTAAGGGTGTGTTTGGTAACACAAATAAGCTAGCTTATAGCTTATTATATGAGCTTATAAGCTTGTTTCAAAAAATTAGAGGTGTTTGGTAACAAGCTTTTTGTACTAGCTTATAGCTTTTTTTCAGATGGTATTTCAAATAGCATTTGAGCTTATAGCTTATAGCTTTTTACACTTTATTCCATTTTTACCCTTTAATTTGATAACCACCCACTCTAAAAAATAAACTACCCACTATGTAATTTTATATTTAATAACCACTTTAAAAACTAATTTTACCAAACACTTTAATTTCAATAAGCTAGCTTTTCAGCTATCAACTAACTTATAGCTTATTTTTACCAAACAGACCCTAATTAGCTCATCAACTATCCGTCACTAGCCATAAACTATCAAACATCAGTAATCGGTCATAAACTAACTTATTATTATCGTTAGACCGTAGTGAGAATTGTTATTCATTTGTCAAATCGATGGTACCATGATTAAATAAATATTCGAAAGTTTATCGTTATTATACTGTCATTCATTCAAATTTATTCAAATTAAAGTCATTTCACTTCACAGATTATAATAGCCGTCAACATGAAGCATTAATATATTCATTTCGTTGTGGTTGTGACACCAAATTTCTTCAAAGCTGCCATATAGCTAGATTCTTCCTTACCTTTCAATGTATCATTCATCCACCGTCCTAATTCACTAGTACTAGCCAAGAACATTTATACATCTATATCTATACATATAATAAAGATGATACTTTTTTTGGTGTGAATTTTTTTTTTTATTTTCAACTTTACCCTCTCATACAATATATATATATATAATAAATATAATAAAGAAGATACGTTTTTTTGGTGTGGATTTTTTTTATTTCCAACTTTACCCTCTTATACATGAGTTGTTGATTTAAGAATTGGTAACCGCATGCATAACCATTTTTTAGTGTGGATTTATATTTGCCAATTTTGCCCTTCATCTATTCTATTCTATACATAATGTAATAATAATTTTTGGTGTGGACTTTTCATAATACCAACAATATCCTTATTTTTTTAGCAATAAATTTTTTTATTAACAAATTCACCATAACATAAGTCACAAATTTTTTTTAGTAGCGAAAATCTTTTATTAACAAACTCACCATAACATAAGACATGTCGCTTTTTTTTTACATAAGTTAGACACATGCAGGCGCGGAACGCACCTGTCTAGCCCGCTAGTAATATAATAATCAGCAATGTTATTTGAATAATTTTTAACGATTTTCTTTTCTCTTTCATATTCGTATTGTATTTTTATTTTTTTCTATTGTTTTTGTCCAATAAAAACAAGAAAAAAAAATCCCAAATTTATCTAAAATAATTATTCAAATAACATTTCTTTATAATAATAAAACTTCAATTTACATACAATGTTGATACAAAATAATTTATACGATTAACGAATTGTACAACCATTTATGTTCACAAGTGCTAGTTCAACCTACAAATATCAATATTATTGATCAAATATTATTATACGAGTTCGAACTCATAATTTCACAGCTGTGTATATATTTTAGCAAGTATTTGTTGTTACTTTCTAGGTTAAAAAACATAAATAATTATATATTGAAAATTAAAAATAGTTTTCATGAGTATAACTCAAATGACAAAAATATTGTATTTTATATGCATGACCGGGATTCGAACCAGCCTCCGGTTCCTAAGAAAAATCGTCTCAATAATCTATAATTTAAATGCAAAGTAAATAAAATCTAACAAAAAATTAATCTTTAATGAAAAATCAAAATTTTAAATTACACTAATGATGCATATGAATTAAATTAAATATATAATTATATTAGAGATTGATTTTGATACACCATTAAAAAACTATTACATATCATCTTTTATTTGATTGATAAATAAAGATGATTGAAATGAAATATTTTTAATGATTTAAATATTAATTTGTTTGATTGATAAAAAAACTAGTATATATATATATATATATATATATATTAAATATTAATTAGCTGTTAATTAAACAGAAAAAAGAAAGAAAGAAAGGGTGGGTGTGCACGAAGTGTGTGTGACCCACCATCATGTGCTTGTGCTACAAGTGGGGACTCTTTTGCCTAATTCTGCTTGTGTTGTGTGTGTGACACAAACTGGGAATTGAAAGAAAAAACCAAAAGAAAAGACCATACCATAAAGTGTCCCCACTACTCCAACGTTCGAATTTCGATCCAATCTTTATTTATTTATTTTATGCTTATTTAAATTTAATAAATTCAAAAAATAAGTTAAGTTTTAATTAATTAATCCCACATACGTTTACTTGGTCTTTGGACATTATTATACTATATACTAGTAAACTACGTGTGCTTTATTTTCGGTCATGTAAGGAATTTTCTCCATTTTAGTCGGTGATGTAAATAAATTAATAAATAGTAACGATTATTAATTATTAATCTATAAAAATATATATAAAAATAATAGGTGAGTTTAGGATGGACTTTTCAATATATCTATTTTACCCTTGACTTATTTTCACAACTTCCATTAACTAATGAGTTATTTTAAATAAATAAAAAATCAAATCATAAAAATATGAATAAGTGGCAAATGAGTTAGTTGCCTATAGATGAATGGTTACCAATTTAATACTAGTCTATAATCTATTTATAATAATAGGGTCATGCTAAACAGTGCCCCGGGACACTAGTTAAGCATACTAGAAAAGAAACAAAGGAAAAAGTTAATGATGAGAGAGAATAACTTTTTACATATTAAAACATTGAATGCACAATTTACGAGATGAAATTTCCATATTTATATCCTTAACTAGTGCCGGGGGCACTGTTTAGCATTTTCCATAATAATAATATATATAAAGAGGATGCAAATATTTTTTGTGTTGATTTTTTATAATACCAACAATGCCCTTATATTTTTTAGCAATAAAAATTTTTTATTAACAAATTCATCATAACATAAGACATTTTTTGTTAGACATAAGTTAGACACAGGCAGGCGCGGTTCCGCGCCTGTCTGGCCCGCTAGTTAATAAATAAAAATCATAGGTAAGTGTTACTTAACGGAATTGTCCTTTTGTGCTGACAAACGGCGTCGTATCACAACCCATGTTCACCATATTCATCACACCCAACCTCCCAGTATAGTATTTTTTTTTAGGAACACGTTTTGTTGGGAAAGCTTAAAATATTTACCGAACACCTTAATTTTTTAATAATCGACATTAAATCAAGTAAAAAGTTATTTTGTTGCTAAATAATTAGATCTTTAATTAAAGTATTTATTTTTTTAGGCAATCTTTAAAATAGATACTTATTATTAACTTAATTTTTTCTAAAATTGACAACAAATTCAGTAAAAAGTTATTTTGTTGTTAAAATTGCAAAACAAATTTAGCTATTGCATAATCAAATCTTTCTATTTTTTCTCATATAACAAAAAAATAAATAAATAGATAAAAATAAAATAAACGGTCATTATTGGAATTTATTGATAATAATAATAAAAAAACGCACACACAAAAACCCCATCAAAGGAATACGACAAGCATAACACAAGAGAGAGAGTGTTTGTATTTTTTGTGTGTTTTTTCTTTCTCTCTGTAAACTCTCTCACTCAATTTTAGAGCTTAACACAGAAACCTTTCCGATTAAGCAAACCCTTTTTTCTCTCTCTAAAATCTCGCAACCCCATTTTCTTGATTCACTTCACTCCCTCAAAAAACCCTCAAATCCATTCACATTTTAACATTTCCATTTTTAGCCATTATTCATTCTAGTTCTTTTACAAAAAGCTTAAATTTTTACTTTTAAGGCTACCCATTTGGTAGTGATTTGCATTCAAGTTTTGGTTCTTTTAGATTTTTTTTAGGTCAAAGATGTTCACTCAAGGACTTGACCCAAATGCTCTTCGATGGGTTAAAGAGGTATATAATCTTCACTCATTGCGGTTTTTTTTTTCTTCTAATTTTTTAATTTCCTTTTTGGTATATCAAAATGGGTTTATCTTAATTATCCTTAACAGTTATAAAGTTATGATTTTTCTTTTGTTTTGTTGGTGATTGTATTA
Organism: Trifolium pratense; assembly: GCF_020283565.1. NCBI lineage: Eukaryota > Viridiplantae > Streptophyta > Magnoliopsida > Fabales > Fabaceae > Trifolium > Trifolium pratense. Next base: position 27,049,756 of record NC_060062.1, read on the forward strand.
ATGTGATGAAATTAGAAATATTTAAGTTTTTTTTTTTTTGGTTTTTTTGTTGAATTATGCTAACACTGCATTTGAGTTCATACTAATGTTTATGAAATTCTAATTCTAATTTTGGTTTTGTTTTGATTTTGTGTTTGGTTTGTTAATTTAGAAGGAAGTGCCATTCTCAAACCCTGCAATGAGATCTCGAAATGATCTTGGTAATGGAATGAAGAGTGGCAGTGGAAGAGGGTTTGGGTTACCACCACCATCAAAATTCAGAAGTGGCCATCTTCCTGCTAATGCTTTCCCTGTATCAGTTGAGACATTCGACAGTGGGTCGAATACTGATATGGATGCCAGCGTTGATTCGGAGGAAGAAGTTTATAGTGGGAGGTATTCATTGGATTCATCACCACAAAACAGTAGAATCCCCGATGGTTCTTCTGGGAGATATGGGAACGTTGTTCAGATGCCACGATCACAATATGCGAGTGATTATGCATTCTCTGATGTTAGTTCATCGAGAGAAACATTGTCTGGAAGACAAAGAATGGGGAGGGATCCGGTGATGAGGGGTGCTGCTAATGTAAGGCAGAGTGGTTTCACAGAGGATGAATCATCGGATTCGGCAGCTAGCTCAGAATTCTCTTCCACACAAGTTGGAAGTAGTATCAATGGCACTCTTCCAAAAAGTAGGTCTTATATGTCAGCAGGGTATGCTTCTAGTGTACCTTCAAGGATGAATGTGCAAAGTTCTGCAGAAAAGGTCCGAAAATATCCTAATATGTTTTCTACAATTATTTTCTTCTCAATTTTGGTTTTTAAGCACTTGCTACTAGTACTATGTAGCACTGACACTTATCGAAGGTGTGTCTGAGAGTGACACCACCACATGTGGTTACATTCAAATAGTTTACTTTCCCAAACACTTACTGGTGTAAGTGTCAGTGTTGTGTCCAATGTAGGCATGTCCGACACAAGTCAAGCTCCGACATTGACATGACACCAACACATGTGTTAACCACATTCAAATATTTCACTTTCTCAAATTACTACTGTTGCTGACATGTCAGTGTTGTTTGGTGTTGGTTTTTGTGCTTTATAGATGAAGCATCTAGGCTGGCAGAAGTTAGTCTAACCTGTGATTTGTGCTTTGAAAATCTGCAGAATGGAAGATTATCTGATGACGAGGACGAAGACGTTCCGAGTGCACCCCCGTTTTGTGGTTCTACTCAAGAGATAAGACAAGCTACTGAGGAAATTCCAACTTCTGCAATCCGTAGTACTCCAAGTAAATCAGGATCAAGTACTTTGAAATCTGCATCCAGGGATAAGTTTGAGAACCATGGCAACGCAAGCTCTGAACAATTTGTTAGGTTAGTATATATTTGATAGAATTAGTATTAACCTTCTCAAAACATGCATGACATCTTAATCGCACCACATATATAAATGTATAGTAATAGTAATTTAATTCAGTTAGATATCATCTTAATCTTGATGTATATGTGTTCGCAGAACTGCTACTGGTTCAGAGGCCGGTGCATCTTCAAATCCACAACCACCTCGCCTTCCAACATTTCATGCAAGGTATCAATATCCCAATTCTTGTTTGTGCTGAATATTTTTCTCCTTATAAATATGCTAATATAACTACATAATTTCATTTCAGTGCTCTTGGACCATGGCATGCAGTAATTGCATATGATGCTTGTGCGCGTCTGTGCCTTCATGCTTGGGCAATGCAGTGCATGGAAGCTCCTATGTTTTTGGAAAATGAATGTTCTTTACTAAGGGATGCATTTGGGTGAGTTAAGACTTGAGACTCTTCAGTCTCTACTCTATTATTTTTCTTCTTCGAGTGTTATTATTGATGTAATTAATTCCTATATTTGTAGATTGCGACAAGTGCTACTTCAACCAGAAGAGGAGCTACTGGTGAAACGCAATGCAGAGCTTTCGAGTGAGGGTGTTGCACCTAAACCGAAAAAACTTATTGGCAAGATGAAGGTGCAAGGTACATTCTTGTGTTATTTTTTACTATTCAAATTATTTAACTTCTCCATGCCAGTCTTTAGAGGCGTTCTTCACTTTTGCAGTGCGGAAAGTCAAAACAGGTCTCGACCCTCCTACTGGCTGTAACATGTCATCAATAATGACAAACAAAGTTAAGATGGAATCTGTGCGACACCACTTCTCCAATTTACAGTCAAAACTATCTTCTGGATGGCACGCTCTTAGGAAAGTTCGATTTGTACCACATATGCCTGCAAATGGTTCTTTGACACATAAAAGTTTGGCATATGTGCATGCTAGCACACGCTATATACAGCAAGTCTCTGGACTCCTGAAAGTTGGTGTAACGACTTTACGGAACAGTTCATCCTCTTATGAAGCCGTGCAAGGTATGTGAAAATGCACTCTTTATTATAATTACTCATTTTCACTATCCATGCATTAAGGGGAAAATTGTAGGAAACAAACTATTTTCTCTCAATATTTGAATTATGATTATTTATAAAATAATAACTATTTTTTCACTTATTTAGATTTTAACTGATTTCATTCTATCTTATTTTCTGCCTATGTATATCATCAGAGACATTCTCGTGTTTCTTAAGACTGAAAAGCACAGTTGAAGAAGATGCCATTAGGTTGCAGCCTGGATCTAGTGAAGTCCATATGTTGTAAGTTATTATCTTTTCAGTCTTTCTAATCTTTCACGACTACTATGACGCTGGTTGAATATATTCTGACTACCTTTTACAGTTTTCCAGACAGTCTTGGAGATGATTTGCTCGTTGAAGTTCAAGATTCCAAGGGAAAGCATTTTGGCCGAGTTCTTGTCCAAGTGGCTGCTATAGCTGATGATCCGGTAATATTTTTGTATCAATTTTTTTCCAGGAGAGTTATAGTAACTGTCATGAGGAGTGATCAATTATCTGTTCATTCTGAAAACAGACTGACAAAGTACGCTGGTGGCCTATTTACCGTGAGCCAGACCATGAGCTTGTCGGCAAGATTCAACTTTATATAATTTATTCGACAAGTGCAGATGACAATAGTCATCTTAAGGTTAGCTTCTTTGCTAAAGGATGTGTTGTTATCTATGTTCTTTTCGAGTTTCATAATATATTACTCCCTGTCTTATTACATATCATTGTCTCTTGCGATTACAGTGTGGTTCTGTAGCAGAGACTGTTGCATATGACTTGGTTTTAGAAGTTGCAATGAAAGTTCAGGGCTTTCAGCAAAGGAACCTATTATTACACGGTCCATGGAAATGGCTCTTGACAGAGTTTGCTTCATATTATGGTGTATCTGAGATTTATACCAAGCTGAGGTAATGAGAAGTTGATCTTCTGTTTTCTGCAGAAATGTTTAATTTATTAAACTTTATCTAAACTATTGCATTAGCCGTGTTCATAATGTTCTTGTCTTCTGTTTAAATAGGTACCTATCCTATGTCATGGATGTTGCTACACCAACAGCAGACTGTCTTAACTTGGTATATAATCTGTTGGCACCTGTTGTCATGAAGGGAAATAGCAAGACTTCTTTAAGCCACCAGGAGGTATCATCGACATCTCTTTCATTCAAACGATAACTTAGATTGATTAATGCTTTCCACTTTTGTACTTTCTTTTTATTTCTTTTGTAAGATTGACTATGGGCCTGTTACATACTATAAAAAAAATTGATTTTGATATTGAATAATTAGAGATTAAATTTTAACAGATTTTTAAAAACGCAGCAACTATTGTGTTTGTTTATACAGAAAAAAAAAAAAAAGCAAATTTTTACAAAAATACATAGCATACGGGCTCTATGTGCTAGAATATACTATCTTCTGTTGGAATTTATTTACTTCCAAATAGGTTGGCTTATTTGTCATATCTAATACAGTTTAATTGAACATCTTATCAGAACCGAATACTAGGAGAGACCAAGGATGAAATTGAACAGATACTCACACTTACTTTTGAGAATTACAAGTCACTTGATGAATCATCTTTCTCTGGTATTGTGGAGGTTTTCAGACCAGCATCTGGTCATACAGCCCCTGCCTTGGAACCTGCTGTGAAACTTTACAAGCTTCTTCACGATATCTTATCTCCTGAGGCCCAAACTAGTTTCTGTCATTATTTCCAGGTTAGCGAAACTTGAGTTTTCTATGATGATGATGATGACTGCTAATTGAATATATTTTGCTTAATTGACGGCCAATATTTTTCTCAGGTTGCGGCAAAAAAGAGGGCTAGAAGGCACCTGTCTGATACAGATGAATATATTACACAGAATAATGAAGGCTGTTTGATGGATCCGATGACTATGTCTACTGCTTACCAGAAAATGAAAACTCTATGCATAAATCTTAGGAATGAGATCTATACTGATATACAGATTCATAATCAAAATATACTTCCTAGGTATTATTCATTTCTCGAATTATCTTGTTACATTTTGAACTTATTTCTTCCCTTATGTGGAAGTGTTTTTGTGTATAATTTGTCAAGCTACTATTATTATTGTTTAATGGTTCTAATATGACTGGTTTAATATTTTCCACAGCTTTGTAGACCTTCCAAACCTTTCTGCTTCCATATACAGCACAGAGCTTTGCAATAGATTACGAGCCTTCCTCATATCTTGTCCGCCGACAGGACCATCATCACCAGTAGCAGAACTTGTTATTGCTACATCAGATTTTCAAAGAGATCTGTCAGGCTGGAATATCAAGTAAGTGATATAGCTATACTAGTGTTAGCATGTGACTAGGAGCATAGCCATAATTGTGTAGTCAAGTCTTACTTATTTTATATCTTTCTTAGTCCTATCAAAGGTGGAGTGGATGCAAAAGAGTTGTTCCATTTATATATTCTTGTTTGGATCCAAGATAAACGTCTATCTTTGCTCGAGTCATGCAAATTAGATAAGGTACATTTTTTCATCATTGCTAGTTTTTTATAATCCCCATTGTTGATCAGTGTTTAGAAGAACCTTTTGAAGGGTTTTTTTAAATTAATCATGTGTTGGACAGCATCCCTTTAAGTGGTAAATTGTCTTGTATTGACAAGTATGTCTAAATGCTTTGTTTTGCAGGTGAAATGGTCTGGGGTTAGAACACAACATTCTACTACTCCCTTTGTTGATGACATGTATGAGCGGCTGAAAGAGACATTGACAGACTATGAGGTCATCATTTGCCGCTGGCCGGAATATACCTTGGTTCTAGAAAATGTATGTCTGATCTTATTATACTTTCCCCGTTCTTAATTTTTCTTTTACTCTTGAATTTTAGATGTTGCCAAATTCTATTTTTTTGCTACCATCGTATTTAGTCAATTTTAACAACTAATAAGAATATATTTTTATTTGGAATTAGTCAAATAGCAGCTATTGCGGCACTATAGTGTTGTACGTATAGCGTAGCGGAATTTTAAACAAACTGATATTTTGCATTATTAACATTTGAGTGTTTGACAGTACTAGAGTAAATAAAATTAAAAATACAACCATTAGAGAGAAAGTTTGTGCTACTTTGTGGTCTCATTTTATGTGGTCTGGACATGTGTAGAAAAACTTTTAGATACATTGGTAAATAGAATTTGAAATACAATCCTCAGAGAAAATGTGTGCTACTTCGTGGTCTCATTAGAGAGAAAGTTTGTGCTACTTTGTGGTCTCATTTTATGTGGTCTGGACATGTGTAGAAAAACTTTTAGATGCATTGGTAAATAGAATTTGAAATACAATCCTCAGAGAGAAAATGTGTGCTACTTGGTCGTCTCGTTTTAGGTGGTCTGGACATGTGTAGAAAAACTTGAAGCATTGGTAAATAGAATTCGAAATACAATCATTAGAGAGAAAATGTGTGCTACTTCGTGGTCTCATTTTAGGTGGTCTGGACGCGTGTAGAAAAACTTTTAGAAGCATTGGTAAAGAGAATTGATAAGATGAAGGATAGTTCAATAGTTAGTGAGAAAAATGGATATCAAGAAAAACTGAAGGCCAAACAATTAAGTTTAGAGGTAACCTATCTTTAGACACAATACATGACAAAACATGATGATATTGTTTGATTCATGTCGCCGGTCCTGTCTAGTGGGAAAAATGCTTTGGTGGTTTTTGTTATTTATCTACTATTAGAACCTTGAGAAAGTCGTTAGTTCAATTTTAAACTCATGCATTTTAACATGTCTGTAATCTATTCTATAAACAAAATACCTATCATAACTTCATAAGTAATCTAAAAAGCCATTGGTTTTATTAAAACGGGACTTTCATCAATACCAGAATTTTTTCTCTTGAGCCTCAATGTAATAGAATATTTCATATTTATATTGCGTAGGCTTGATGAATGAGTTAATAGCTGATTTTCGTTTCTGTAAAATGATAACAGGCAATAGCTGATATTGAGAAGGCGATTGTGGAAGCTTTAGATAAACAATATGCTGATGTATTAGCTCCTATTAAAGAAAGCATGACTCCAAAGAAATTTGGGCTTAAATATGTCCAGAAGCTTGCCAAACGGTCTACATGCGCCTATGTGGTTCCTGATGAGGTGAGCTGATTTCTGAAAAAAAATAGATGTTCTTTTGGATAACACTTTGTTTCAAACAATTAAAACTTATGTCACCTTTTGTCAGGTTGGAATTCTTTTAAATTCCTTGAAGAGAATGCTCGACATCTTACGTCCTAGGATTGAATCACAGTTCAAATCATGGGGTTCTTGCTTGCCAAATGCTGGAAACACAGCACCTGGTGAGCGACTTAGCGAAGTGACAGTGATGCTGAGAGCAAAGTTCAGAAACTACCTGCAGGCTATTGTGGAGAAACTTGTGGAGAATGTTAGTATCTTTTGTAAAACAAATTTATTGTTGTTAAGGACCCTTGGTAATTTAAGAGTTGTGCTAAGGACCAGTGTTGTCAAATAGTGGGGCCAGTGTCCAAATTTGAACAAACCAGTGTTGTCCTATAGTGGCGCTATAGCGTAGATGAATTCAAACAAACTGCTATTTTCTGCAATCTGCGATTGACAAAACTGCTAAGGACACCGAGCCAAACACCTGTGTGTATGTATATACATATAGAGTGTAAATTTCGAAGTGTGATAAACTACTGCAGTCACGACATTTATGCACACGTCACTTTCTCCGTAGTATTTTGAAATTCGCTATAAAAGTATTTTCTTCATATTTATGCAGCGTCCCTGATATGCATCTTTTATTTTGTTTATTCTGTTGCAGACAAAGTTACAGAATGCTACAAAATTAAAAAAGATTCTTCAAGATTCAAAGGAAACTGTGGTAGAGTCTGATTTAAAAAGTAGAATGCAGCCACTGAAAGAGCAGTTAGCTAGTACCATAATTCACCTTCACACGATCTGTGCAACTCATGTTTTCATTGCCATCTGTCGAGGTTATTGGGATCGAATGGGACAGGTAACTTTATATTTTCTGTATTTCTTTACCTTGCCTTGTATAGCATCTTTGGATTTAATGATTTTTATGGAAAATTTGCTTTTTCAATAGGATTTTGATTATAAAGTGGACACAATCAATTAATCCAGATATAGTTTATAAAGATCTCAGAATCTGGAATATTAACTCATATATATAATTCCTTATTTAACAGGAAATTTTGAGTTTCTTGGAGAACAGAAAAGAGAATAGATCATGGTACAAGGGTTCAAGGGTGGCTGTTTCTGTAAGTAGCAACCTCTCACCTTAATTACTAATAGTCATTTTAATGTGAACAATGTAATGAAGAATGACAGATTTTAAAAAAAATGAGATTTAAAAAAAAAAAAAAGTCATTTATTGTGTAGTTATAATTTTAATAAAGATTTTTTATACCCTAAGATGAACTTGTTTAAAACTTATTTGAATTTTTCTTATGACATAAGTACATGTGTAAGTGTTTGAAAAACCTTATGAAAATAGTTTATGACTTATTGATAAGTTGGTTTCAGCTCATTTCAACAAATTCCTCTTGATAGCTTATGAAAATAATGGCTTATGATATATGTCCATAAGATTTTTTAGCTCATCTCAATAAACTTCCCCAGTTCCCTAGATAGCCTATGAAAATTACTTCCAATTTTATATGAAAATAGTGTAACCACATTTCACAAGTGTTTGATTAAGTCATTTATCGAAACACAATTTTATTAATGCACTTAAGCTATTTAGTCAACACACGCTCTTGGCATATTTTGTTAAAAGTTGCATATTTACATTTGTAAGAGCCTAGTGGTTTCTGACATGAAGGCATGTATATGCAGGTTCTAGATGATACATTTGCCTCACAGATGCAACAGCTTCTAGGAAATGCATTACAAGAGAAAGACATGGAGGCACCAAGATGCATCATGGAAGTTCGTTCTATGCTATGTAAAGATGCTCCTAATCACAAGGACAACAGTTTTTACTATTAGGCTAATCAATACACATGTAAATAATATGATGATGAGAGAATTATGGGGTTAAAATGATGATAACAATCAATCAAATGGATCGCACCAATTTTTGTAGCATGAGTAAGCAACTTAACTGCTCCTAGGAACAAGATTCATATGCTCTTTACTTAGTAGGAGATGAGAAAAAAATAGCTGACGTTTTCTAATATTGTTATATACACAAAATTGCTATTCATTGCAATACATTGGTAGGAATATATAGTTTCATTAGTTTTTTCCATTCTATTAATGACATCTCTTGCTCTTTTTGGTTATGCATATATAGTTTAATAGTAAAAGATTCTTTGTTTTGATGGTTTATTGATCATCTCATTTATCTCAGAACTAACAACTATTCCTTCAATTTCATTGTTATGTGTCTCATTTGTATCTCATATAAGTTACGGACTGATATGTGGAACAAGAAGTTTAGAAACATTCAAACTTGAAGATAAATATTTTCTAGACTTCTTGAAAGATAGCACATAGGTTAATCTGAGTATGATACGGTTTGTATTGTTTGAATCCAAATATACCTGCATAAGGAAATTGTGTTCAACAGTTAAATAGATGACATTAAAAACAAGCATTCTAAAATTACATGATCTATTTCAACCAAGTTATTCTATTCAAGAATCAAACTCGGGTTCTTTCGAATCAACCGTCCATTGGTAAAACTCATTAGGCACAAATAGTCATGATGAGGTTATTTAACATAGAAATGAAGTGGGTGAGACGAAATAGCTAGTTGTCACAAAAATAAATAAATAGAGAAAGCAACATAGCACTGGGACTGAATAGTGAAAGGTTATGTTTGAGGCTTGAATAGTGAATCTGAATTGCACTCGGAATTTTTGAATAGAGATATTTACAAGATCGAAATCAAACTACATTTAGATCAATTGATCTGTGGTGCAAACAAATTGAAACTATACATCAAACTGGACTGGAAAGCCAAACTGAATTGCAGCAGCACAAGCAAAGTACAACAGTTAAATTACTATATCACAATGTTTCTCCAAGCTGCATTGACATATCAGAGTAGCTTTGATATCACTTGACAAGAAGTCCAGAATGCTTTAGTTGCAGCCCTTAGAATAACAGGGTTTTGATATATTCTGTCAAGAATGAAAATTTCAATTAATAAATATTAATGAAATTGTTAACTAAGGCTATATGTTGGGGAGTTAAGATTGGAAAGGAAAGGGGGATACCAATTTTTCAGTTCTAAATTAAAACATAATTATTTTGTCAAAAAAAAAAATTAAAACATAATTATAAAATATTTCTAAAATCGATTGAAATCTTATATAGATTTAACTCTCCAAAACTCAAGTCCAAAAAATACCCTAATATTGTTAGGGAAAAAAGGAATTCCAACAACTTCTATTGGCGTGTAAAAACAAGCCAACACTAAACACAGAATTCAGCATCCATCCCAAGACATTATTAAAGACAATAGCTGACTGCATAGGCAAAGCATGCCATATAGCTGTGGTCGGATTGTTCATTGATTAATTCCTCAATATCTAAAGAGAATAAGAGGTGTGTCAGTCACTTACCCAATGGCTGTAGCCCCCCATGATGCAACATTATAAATAACTTTGCTCCCATCCCAGGCCTTTCGAAGTTTTCCCTTTTTCTTTTTAACAGAAAATGTCTTGCTGAGCGCTGAAAAAAAATGGCAAAATAAACTTTCAGAAATCCATTCCGATTTTTTTATCTAACTAGCAATAACTATCTGAACTCTGAAGTAGAGCACAAACATTTATCTGTATAAAAAAAGGTAGCCAAGAATAAGATATCATATTAAGAGGGAAGCAATCAGACTCACCATCCTGGAGTTGACTTGGAGTCAAATCCTGCAAAAAGCAAAGCGATCAATTAGAGAAAGGACAAGCAACGGTAGAAAGTTTGGATAAAACAGATACAGCAAATGCAATATGTTTCATGTTATTGATCACAGTCAAACATAATTAAATTTAAAACCACTTTCTTCACTAGAAGAGAATAATAGAAAGGAACACATGTGATTGTTAGGATACAACTGCCCTCTCTAGCAAGATCATGTGTTTGCAGTTCGCAGAAGAAGGGGGAAGACTCAAGACCCTGTGATCTGTTTCTGGCTAAAAACATAAAAAGAAAATGTTGCAGATTTGGGTCATACCAACTACCAAAAAAGTAAAATAACATGAAAATGAATTAGTTGGGCATAAATAGCCCAATACCCCTCACTCTCTCAACAGAAACAAAGAACCCTAGTTTCCTTTCTTTTTCTCCATCAGCCGCATACCCCCATACTGCAGCAACAGTTCATGGCGCCTTCGCCCTTCTTTTACAAACACACAATCTTGCTAGAAAAAGCATTACTTTCCATTAACACACATCAAAACTATAGAATCAGAGTAGACAAAACACAAAAAATGTGGTTTAAGAATATATGATGAACAATACTCTTGACATCAATTAAAGATTTTAGTAATTTTTAATAACATTAAACAAAGGTAAGACGAACCAAGGAAACAGAAACATTTAAATACCAACTAATTGTTGTGGTTGCTTATAAAGCATTGCAGTATATAGGGCAGGTTAGACAACCTTAGAAAAGGTTAGGTAAGAACAATTTCTCACATTCTTTCAGGAAATTCATAGAATTATTTCTTAGTGTGGACTTTGCAGCTCAACTGACAAGCATATATTTTATCTGTGTTGGTATAACTATTGCAGTCATTCAGACTATACCACAAATCTACCATATACCGCATTGAATTCCCAGGTATGGTGGAACCTCCAGCATCATAACAATGAAGATAAACAATACATACCTTGGTTTTCTTAAGGGATAACAAATATGCAGCCATAAAGCAAGCAATCCCATCCACTATATCATCTTGTCTAACAAGAACATAATCTTCTTCTTCAGAGTCATCACCTTCCCAAAGATCATTCTCACTGATCAAATCCCAAGAATTACCTTCTTCTGCAAAAATCCAAGCAAAATTTAATCTCGTTTCAATCCTAAAACCCAAACAACAAAAATAAATGTTTGAAGCACCGAGCACGAAGATGATTCGTTGCATACCAACTGTGTTCTGATAAACCGACGCCTGTGCACACTCTAACTTCTCAAGGAAATCAGGGCATTCAAGCCTAGATTTGAGCAAGTCACACAACTGCACAAGGGAAAACAAAAAATGACACATTTCGAAAGGTATTAATAATCTCTCTCCAATAATGAAACAACAGCATCAACTAATGCTAATAGATACTTGCATCAGCAATACTATACTACCTCTATCCCTTTAGAAAAATTTCTTCCCCTAAATACAAGCTCAATTTCAAATTACCAGATACTTTGATTCATTATTTTTTTCAAAATACACCCCTAAGTAATAATACTACTAATATCTCTTGGGAGATGAGAAATCAGAGTTGAACATATCTATATACAAAAGGTTATTTTGACTACACACATGCACAAAATGAACACATTAGGCTATGACTGGGATAGACAGCTTAATTGCAGCTTATGTATAAGATCTTACCATGATAAACACTTATGTATAAGCTTACACAAGCACTTATCAGAAGTATAATTTCAAGTCCAAATATAAAAAAAAACTAAAATAAACCTCGTAATCAGAAATTCTGTGAATAGGATTAGATAATTAAAATCAGTAAAATCACAATATGACAGAATATTGGAAACAATTAACCAAGGCAAAGAAAAACAAAATTGAAATTCGACGATTAAAGAGTTACTTACCTGATCAGCTTCTGGATCAGGTCGTGTAGAAGGGAGAGGTTCATCATTAGAAACAGAAACGTCGTCGTCTTCATCGTCATCGGAAGAAGCGTTGATGAGTTCAAGGGCTCGCTGACACTGTTCCAATACGGTTTGTAGGGTTTTTCTCTTGACCCGAACCGGGCTTGGATCGGAGATTATAGCTTCCATTCCGGTTCGGAGAGAAGGAATGAATGAATGAAATTGGATTTGGGAACCCTAGGAAAAGAGAAAGGGGAAAAGAAAAGGAATATTGTTTGTTTTTTTTTTTTTTGTTTAAAGAAGAAGAAGAATTGTCACGTGAGTTTTTAGGCTGAATAGAATGTTGTTGTTGTTGTCGCGTCGCGTGATTGTTTTGGCTTTGTCTGTTCTGTTTCTGTTGTTGTGTTTGTGTTTGCGTTGGAGTGGAGAATGGGACGGGATGAAACAGAGAGAAGATGGCTTGGCTGCCGGGTGCATCCAATCATATTAGTTGCAAATTAACTTTCCAAGGTAAGACTTTCGTGTCTCGGCATTATTTCTTTTTTGAATTAATTTCTGTTTTTTTTTATCTAGGTACTTCTTTTAGTTTTAATTATCGAGTAAACAGTCACATTAGTCCCTGAAAGTGTCATTCGCCGTCAAATAAATCCTTGAAAGAATGAAAAATAAAAAAAACTCCCCGATTGTTAATTCCGTTAGTCAATTTAGTCCAAAACGTAAAAGATATGTTAACTTGTGATGATGTGTCCTATAATATGCTGATGTGGCACTCTGACCAGGATGTTTTATTGATTTGTTGAATTTTTTTTAGTACACTTGGCTTTTATTTTAATTAACATTAATTTAAAAAAGAAAATACAAATAAATTAAAACAAATTCATACTAAAACAAATTCTACTAACTTAGAAATCAAATCTGACACACAAAATCCCTAAAACATCTTAACAAAAGCAGCAACAACAGGGAAACAAAAGAACAAGAACATCATCCGCTTTTGAAGAAATTTTTTGGCTTCTTTACAACTTCCAATCCTGCAAGAATTATCATCTCTAAGAGCATGGCAAACAAGAAGCAAAAATCATCCAAACCTAACAAAAGTTTACAAAATCTAACACAGCTCATCTGGAGAAAAAACCATCCCCAACCCATCTCACCTTCAAACCCAACATAGAAACATGGTTCTGCTCTTCTCATAACCTTCTAACCCAACCTAATTCAAATCCAGAAACAAGAAGAGTCTGAAAGTAACGATGAGAGCGAAAATGTCGTTGTGGACTTCGGTGCTGGAAGTAACGATGCAGATGGTGTGGTTGGGGAAGGAGAAGTCGAGGTCAAATCTCGAGATTCCATAGCGAGATGGAGTAATCAGAATACACAGATATTGTTGGGAAAGAGAAGAGCCCAAAAATCAATTTATTTGAAAGCTCTACCAATCTTCAAACCCAGAAATTGAAATTGAAGCTATGGAAGGTAAATGTTATTCATTGAAGACTAATAAATGTTTTGTAAGTGAGATAGTCAAAATTGATATGGTTTGTAAATGAAATTAGGAAGTAAGATCTCTATTTTTTTTTCCTTTTGTTTTGATTTCTAGGTTTGGATCCCTTTTGTGATGAATTTCGGTGATAAATTTTGGGTTTGATTATTGTTGTGTATGAATTTTCTTTTTTTTGGTGAAGTGTATGAATTTCTTTTAATTTACTGTGTTTTATTATGTTTTTGTTTTTGTTTTTTTAAATTGATGTTAATTAAAATAAAAGCCAAATGGACATTAATAAAATCAGAAAATTAATAAAATATCCTAGTCATAATGCCACACCATCACACTTAACAGAAGTTTAACGGTTTGGACTAAATTGACTAACGGAATGAACAATCGGGGAGTTTTTTTTACTTTTCGTTCATTCAAGGACTTGTTTGACAGCAAATGACACTTTCGAGGACTAAAATGACTGTTTACTCTTTAATTATCACATATTTATCATAAAAGTTTCTACTGAATGCTTTTTTCTACTAAAATAAAATGAGTAAATTGTCAAATATGCTCATGAAATTTTAAAATTTGTCAATTATTTCCTAAAATTTGGAAATAGATAAATATCCTCTAGAAATTATAAAAAGTCAATTAAATTATTTTCTGACACTATCGGTCAGAGTCCACGTCAGGGATAATTTGATTGATGTTTTATAATTTCATGGGTAATTTTGTGAGGGATATTTGACGAATTTTTAAATTTCGGGGGTATTTGGTAGTTTACTCAAAATAAAATACTACTATATTGTTAAGGATTTTTTTACACATATTTAATTATCACATACTAACCAAACAATTGTTAATAAATAATTTAGATGAAATTAATGCAGGCCCGACCCTTATGGGAGTGCAGGTGAGGGACGGCATCGGGCCTTAAAATTTTAGGGACCTCAACTCGAAATTTTGAGCTCCTATAATAATAGTTATATATTGTTAATGTTTATAAAATATCATATGTACTCAATAGATTAATTTTGAGGCCTTATTATAATAGTTATATATTATCAATAGTTGCACATTACAACCATTAGAAATAAAAAAGATATATAAGAAATGAATAGTTTTTTTTTCTTTCAAGATTTGTGTTTTTTACAGTGGCTGATAGAAAAATAAATCTACATAGATTTAATAAATATGGGTCGGCACATATTTTCAAATCAATTAAGCACCTTCTTACACGATTTTGTTTAATAATCTGACTCTTTCAGTTCGTTTTTTTAATACTAATAATTCTTTTTTTTACGATAAAACTATAATAATTCTAATAGCTAAGAATTCTCATTTTATTTATTTATTATCATAAGAAAATTGATCCACTTAATTGTCCTATGAAACGTTGCGCAAAGGAAATTGATGGTGCTTAATTGTCATATGAAAACTTTTCTATTTGATTGATGATAATTGATTCTACAATATGGATGTTTATTACCTTGAAGACATAATTTTAATCACAATTGGTTTATATGCCATAGTGGTTGAGAGATTTTATTTACATCGAGTGTTCCGGGTTCGATTCCCATGTTAGACACATTTCTATTTTAAACTGCATATGTAAATTATAGTTAACCTAATTGCATATTATAACCATAACCAGTGGCGGCTTGAACACATGTGCAAGATGTGCGATCGCATCGAGCCTTAAAATTTTGAGGGCCTCAACTCAAAATTTTGAGGTCCTATAATATTATTTATATGTTATTCATACCTATAAAATATCAGATGTATATTAATAGATTAATTTTTAGGCTCTGAAATAATAGTTATATATTGTTAATGTTCATAAAATATCATATGAGTATCAATAGATTGGTTATCTATACTTGTAAATATAGTTCTAGTCTATATTAATTTTTGCATAAAATTTAACCTTAGATTAGGAGGTTCTTTTTTGACGTTATATACAAAGATAATTATTTTGTATTTCTTGTCTCATTTGATTTAATTCAATTGGTTTAATATTGATAATTTATATGTTTACAAGAATAAGAATGACTTTTTTTTTTATATTATATGCAATTTAAATTGAAAATTCTTTTAAATCTTTTTTTAAATCTTTTTTTAAATTTTTTTATTAAAGGGTCACTTTTATATTTTGCACAGAGTCTCCTAAAACTCGGAGACACCCCTGAAGTTTTTTGGGTTGAATTGGTCCCTAGTTCTGCTGCTTTCTGGTATTTTTGTGTAGTTAGTATTGAATCTCACACAATCATGATGAATTGTGAACAACAATGAACAATCAAATACAGAGAAGTGAAAACGAGAGAGATGAAAGAGAGCATAGCTCAAAGCAATTCTGTTATTTCAATCATGAGAATAAAAAAGTTAGTTACAAATTGAATCCTTCTATCCTATATATACCATTAGTTTCTATAAGCAAAGGGATAAGTGGATTATCTACCAAAAGGATGCACACGTGTGTTTCTAATGAATATACACTTCTAGCTTATACATACACGTGTGGTACTCCCCCTCAAGTGGGAAGATAAATGTCTTGCATTCCCCACTTGGATACAATGGAATCATACAAAGGTCTTGATAAAGCTTTGGTGAGAGGATCAGCAAGTTGCTGAGATGATTTTACATGAACTAACTTCAAAAATTGAGATTGGACGTGTTGGCGGATGAAGTGACAATCAATGTCCACATGCTTAGAACGTTCATGGCTTAAAGGGTTGGAAGCTAACTGGATGGCAGATTGACTGTCACAAAAAACCATCACTGATTGCAGGTGGATTTCAAATGTCCTGAAGAGTTGTTTTATCCATAATAGTTCTGAGGTGAGTGAAGCTAAGGCGCGATATTCAGCCTCGACAGAAGAACGAGCTACAGTTGGTTGCTTTTTTGATTTCCAGGATATCAAAGCATCACCCAAAAAAACACAAAAACCAGTTGTTGATTTTCTGGTAACCTTGCAACTGCCTCAATCAGCATCTGCAAATGCAGTGAGTCTAAGGGATGATTGTGCAGGAAAAAATAAACCTTTGTCAGGGGTACCTTTAAGGTATTGTAGGACATGGTGCACAACTGTCAAATGAGGAGTGCGAGGTTGCTGCATGAACTGACTTAACCGATTGACTGCATATGTGATGTCAGGTCGCGAGATTGTCAAATACATGAGCCTTCCAATCAATCGGCAATATCCAGAAATGTCATCTAAAGGTTCACCATCAGTATCATTGAAAGAGACACCAGAATCTAAGGGAACTAATGTAGGTTTGGCTGCAAGGTGACCTGTATCTTGGAGGAGTTGAAGAATATATTTTCTTTGACAAAGGTGGATGCCTTTCTTGGATTTAGCAATTTCTAGACCAAGAAAATAGTGCAGATCTCCTAGAACTTTTAACTTGAAATGTTTCTGTAATAATTCTTCAATTTGTTTCAATCTAAGAGAATCAGGACCTGCTAGTACTATGTCATCTACATACACCAATAAGATGACCAAAGATGGGCCAGTACCACTAAAGAATAGAGAGTGGTCTGCTGAAGACTGTTGAAAACCTATTGAAGTAAGAGTTGAGCTGAACTTTTGATACCACTGTCTGGATGCTTGCCTCAACCCATACAATGATTTGTTGAGTTTACATACCAAGTTCTCCCCCTTGATTGGATAACCCTTAGGGAGCTGCATATATACTTCTTCAGATAAGTCCCCATTAAGAAATGCATTATTGACATCTAACTGGATAAAATTCCATTGTTTCTGTGCAGCAATAGAGAGTAAAATTCTCACAGTGATAAGCTTGGCTACCGGAGAAAAAGTGTCTAGAAAGTCAACACCAGCTTGTTGAGTGAAACCTTGAGCAACTAAGCGTGCCTTATATCTATCTAGAGACCCATCAGCTCGATATTTAACCTTGTATATCCACCTACACCCAACTGCTTTCTTCCCTTTAGGCAATGGTTGAACAGACCAAGTGTTATTTGCTTCTAATGCAGCAATCTCTTCTGCCATGACAAATCTCCATTCAGGACTACAAACAGCTTGATGATAAAACGAAGGTTCATAAATGGTAGAAACTTGACAGATGAATTGTTTATATGAGGGTTGAAGTTTTTCATAAGACAAGTGATGTTGAATAGGGTATTTTACATGACAGTGAAAGTCTTGAAGATAAGAAGGAGGTTTGTGTACTCTGGAGGATCTCCTAAGGTGACCACTTTGTTCAACAGGTAAAGAGAATGAGTCAACAATAGGCTCAGAATGTGAAGTACCAACAGGTTCAGGGGTGTCAGGATGTGTGTCATTATTAACTAAAGGATTTTGGGTAGTAGTGTAGATAGGATCAGCAACAGACTTTGGCAACACTGTGTCAGAGAATAAATTGGGTACAAGGGTGGGGTCTGTGATTGAGTGAAAAGGGAAAATAGTTTCTTGAAAACTCACATCTCTAGTAATTAAAATTTTCTGAGTTTCCAAAACTAGTAATTTATAACCTTTCACACCTGCTGGATATCCAAGTATACCTTGTATTATCATCCACTATAGTCAAAAAATAGTGATAACCATCATAGGTAGATTTTTTAAAAGGACCCCACACATCACAATGAATTAGGTCAAAAGGCAAAGCACTATGAATGTTATTGGAAATAAAAGGTAAACGATGAAATTTAGCTAAAGGACAAACTTGACAAGGTTCATTACATGAAAAATTCAAAGAAAACAAATCAGGAACTTTATTATGAATAGTTTTCAATACTTGGTCGGATAAATGGCCTAGCCTAGCATGCCAAGTAGAAACAGATATGCTACTAACAGAACTACAATTTGGTACAATAGTACTCTTATTGGAAAGCAAACAAGGTGCAGCAGATGAAGAGTCAAGTTCGACTTTGAGGAAGTAAAGGCCATGAGCATGTTCACCCTTGCCAATCACCTCCCCCTTCTGATTGTCCTGAATCATAAATCCAGAATTAGTGAACATAATAGACAAAGAGGGATGTTGTAACAACTGACCAATAGATAAAAGATTGATTCTAAAATTGGGAATGTACAAAACATTGTGCAAAACCAAATTAGAGTTTAGACAAACTGTGCCTATTGCAGAAACTGGTACTTTAGTGTTATTAGGTAAGGTCACGAATTTATTGGAAAGAGATTTATATGAGCTAAACATATGTATGGAATGAACAATATGGGATGTGGCTCCTGAGTCAACTATCCAAGTGTTGGTTAAAGGATATTCATTGTGATGTGATGAAGTAAAAATCATACCAACATAATCACCTGAGGTAGATGCAGATCCAATATTGGACTGACGAGCCATTTGACCTTGAATGTAAGCAATAAGCTGCTGATACTGCTTGTTGTTCAGTGGAGTGTCATCATCATCCGTGTTAACAGCATTAACGGATTGTTGAGTAGCAATGGATTTTCCCTTCTTGTAACCCGGTGGATAACCATGAAGTTTAAAGCATTTGTCTTTAACATGACCAATAACACCACAATGAGAACAGAGAGGCCTATCCTTCTTCCCATGCTTGGGCTTGGAACCATTGGAATCACTTATAGCATAAGCTAGGGTTTCAGAATTATCACTAGTGACAGCATTGATCACTCTTTGTTTTTCTTCTTGAATCACAAGAGAGAAAACACGACTAACCGTAGGTAGAGGATCCATGAGAAGAATCTGGCTACGAATTGGGTTAAAACTCTCATTCAAACCTAGCAAGAAGGTTAAGACATACTCACAATTGATGTGATCGATCAAGGGAGCAACACCGCCGCACACACACTGGTGAATTGGACGAAATTCAGCTAATTCCTCCCAAAGCCCCTTGATCTTGGAGTAGTACGCACCAACAGAGAGATTACCTTGAGTACATGTGACGAAATCTTTGCGTAGCTGAAACAAACGAGGACCGTTGTGTTGAAGAAAACGCTCTTGTAGATCGTTCCAAATCGCCGCCGCGGTGGACGCGTAGATGATGCTGGAGGTGAGTTCTTTGGAAACCGAATTCAGAAGCCAAGACACAACGACGTTATCGTTCCGACGCCAGATCTGATATTGAGGATCATCATTAGGAGGTTGCGGAATCGATCCATCGACAAATCCGAATTTGTTCTTCGCACGAAGAGCAATAGTCATCGCACGACGCCACGACAGATAATTTTCTTCCGTCAAGAGATGTGAAACCAGAACAAGACCGGGATGATCGGAATGATGAATGATGAATGAAGAACGGATTCTGCTGCTGATCTTCCATGGTGATGATGAGAAAAGAGATTCTTGAATCAAGATTGAAAGAGAAAAAGCGGAAACAAAAATCAAAACTTGCTAAATGAAGATGAAAAGCAAGATTTGAAGAAAAAATCTACGGATACCATATTGAATCTCACACAATCATGATGAATTGTGAACAACAATGAACAATCAAATACAGACAGAGAAGTGAAAACTAGAGAGATGAAAGAGAGCATAGCTCAAAGAAATTCTGTTATTTCAATCATGAGAATCAAAAAGTTAGTTACAAACTGAATCCTTCTATCCTATATATACCATTAGTTTCTATAAGGAAAGGGATAAGTGGATTATCTACCAAAAGGATGCACACGTGTGTTTCTAATGAATATACACTTCTAGCTTATACATACACGTGTGATAGTTAGATGGGTGTGTATTGTTAGGTGGAGCATTTTGTCTGTTGGTGGAGGGTTGGTGTGGTACAGGTTCTTGGATAGTATGATGCATTATGGTAGGAATGGTGATAATTGGGTGGTTTGATGTGGTGGTATTGCTGTTACTGTGGTTTTGGTATTTTGTGATCTGGTGTATTTGAGGAATTGTGATAATTGGGTGGTTTGTTGTGGCGGAATTGCTATTACTGTGAGTTTGATTATTTGTGATGGTTTGTTTTTGATTCATGGTGTTTGCAGGTATATTATGGTTCTGGTTCATGGTTTATGCGAGACAAAGAGAAGAAAGAAAAAGGATGCTGAGAAAGCACCTGGTAGAGACAGAGGGAGCAGAAGATTGCACTTCCACAAGGGAGATAACTGCTAAGGATTGAGACCAACAGTAGAGGGAAGAGGCCAGAGAGAAGCTTCAAAGGAGGAGGATTCAAGAGAAAGACTAGGCAAAACGATGAAGATTCATGAGAATCTTGGAACTATCTTGGAGCTTTCTTTATGGATAATAATACTTGTTGATACTAATACAAAACTCTAAATTATGAATAATTCCTCGACTTTCGGTTTTGTTTCGTTGACTCACTCATTTACTCTCTCTTTATAAGTGTAATATAATTGACAAGATAAGGTTATAATTGGAACCAAAAAAAGTGTTAATATAACAAAGAAAAATGTGACCTTGGATGTGTCTTACAGCTGAAAACAAAATGAAACCTGCAGTGTTTATAAGTGAATATTGTAATTAATCTTCATGTGTATGCTCAAGTGGTGGTTGGAGCAGTGGCATTCCAGAATAGGAGACCTTCTATCCCTCCAAACATCTCCATATTGGCCTCCCTTATGGAATCTTGTTGGGCTGAGTAAGTATTCACTTATGCTTATTATTTTCGGGCAACTTTCAATCTGCTCACACATGGTCCCTTTGGGTCTACTTTTTATGGAAAAATCTAATATTTTGTATAAATCTAGAAATTCTGGATGAAGCTTACTTGTTAAGATGATAAATCTAATATTTTTGGTGTTGCACTTCTTGTATTGCTATTGGTTAGTTGATTAGATGGATACCATTTTTGAATTATCGAATATGATATTAGAGTACCTTTTTAGCTTTTGGAAAGATTATCATTGGTTGTTTTTAATTTGTTTTGTTAACTGCATTATTACCATATACATTTTGTAGCAGTGATTTCTTTCTGATGCTTGTTAATTTTGTTGACAGTGACCCTGCCGATCGCCCATTTTTTGCTAGCATAGTTGAGAAGCTAAAGAAGCTGCTAAAGTCACCAGCAGATGCGATAAAAATGGGTGGAACATAACGAGAAGCTGCCCGTGATTGGGTGGAGTGGAACATTACGAATTTACGAGAATACCGCCCATGATCGGAGTTTCTGTGCTTCAATTCGCTGGCTGTGTATGGAAATGTTAATTAACAAGTAACCTGCAGGGCCGGCCCAACACTATACGAGGCCTAAAGCAAATTTTAAATTGAGGCCTTTTATATATTAATAAAAAAATATTATTATAATATTTATTTAAATTTTATTTTTCGAGCTTTTTGAGATGCAAAATCATTTATTAAACTATTATAATCAATTTGAGTTAACATTTCTTTTTCAATGGATAATAACGCCAATCCATTTAATCTTTGTTGAGACATTGTTGATCTTAGATAAGATTTTATTAATTTTAATTTTGAAAAACTTCTTTCTGCTGAAGCAACAGTTACAGGAATCGTTAACATTATTCTATAAGCGACAAATGCATTTTGAAAGGAGTTCAGTCTTATTATATAGTTAAGTATATCAATTGGTGTATCATTTACACTATTAACTTGTCCAGTCACCGAACAATCACCGATATTTTCATTTTTACTTTTTTTAACAAATTTTAATAAAGCCCCCTTTTGTGATTCAATCAAAGCTTCAACTTTTCTCTTTTTTAGGAGTTTTGAATAGCCCGATTCATATTTTCGAGTTGACATTTATAGATTTTAAAATAAGTAAACAATTAACAACTCAATCAAAGATTAAACAAACAGGCTAAAGCAAATAACTTGTTTACCTACAACTACAATAGACTAAACAAATATATTAAAGAAAATAAAAGAGATTAAAAGAAAGAAGGAACCTGTTTGTAGAAATTTTTGTTGCCGACAGAATCACAGAAAACACAGAAACAACAATAAATTTGCAGAAATTGAAGAAGTGCAGAACCAGAATTGCAGAATTGAAGCCTTGAAGTATCACAACAGAATTAGAATTGCAGAATTGAAGTATCACAACAGAACTATAATTGCAGAATTGCAGAAATTGAAAAGCCTTTAAGAACTGAGTTCGTATAAATTTGCAGAATTGTTGGAAGAGAGTTGAAGAACCTTGGTGAAAGTTGGAAGACATCTCCTTCTTTTAAAGTGAAAGTTTGATGGGAAAATTAAATGATATGAGATTTTTTTGGAGAAATTGATGCAATAGAGACGTTAGTGAGTAATTGTGGAAGAAGAAGAGTTTCTAGAGCCAAGAAAAGCGGCCAAAATTTGAAACGATGGAAGTCACGCGTGCGTTAGGTTTCTCTCCTTCCTTTTCACACGCGTGCAACTTATTACTCCTATTTTGGAGGCTTTTTTTTTTTTGAGGCCTTGTTAAAATAAAAAATATATATGGGGCCTAAAGCCCTAGCATTGGCAGCTTGGCCCAATGGCCGACCCTGGTAACCTGACCCTTGTTTGTTGGTCATAAACTCGTATTGATAGAACCCTTTTGTTGTTTGCAATTGGATATAAGTTGTTCTTACTAACATATTTCACAAGGGCAATTGAAGCCATGAAGTCTAGTGACTCAAAAAGAAGGAGCGGATATGAGATTCATGTAAGTGGTCCTTGGAGCTCAAGCTTTTTTATCTTATAGCTTCAGAACTATAAAATATTCAAGCACTTATGTCTTTTGACTTGCCTCTGAGATATAATTAAGGAAAATGTTTTCCAACACAATTTTCAAACAAAAATGGCAAATTCTTATCTACCCATTTCCTTAAAAATGGGCAACTCAGCCCATTTGAGTTGGCACAATCTAAACCATTCATCTCTCTTCTATTATTTATGGAATAAAAAATATAAAATTTACAAGGCTAGTAAGCTAAAATAATGTAATTGCAAAAATACCCTCTAATTTTAACACTGATTTCGTTTCATCTCCTTGAGGTTTGCAAGCTTGAGGTTTGCAAAGGAACCTTTTATTTTTTTCATCTCTAAATTCTTCTTCTTTTCTTAATGAGAGATAATTTTCGTTTTAGTTTTTTTTCAAAATTTCTAAACCTCATATGTAATAAATTAAAGTGAAGTATAATAAGGCTTTTGTAGATCATGATTTTACGAATCTAATGTCACAAATCTTGAGTTTTTTCAACAATCATAGATGAAATAATCAAAGAAAAACCTTTTCTTTTTATGGGTTTCACAACTTCATTAAAGTTTGTTTTAAATCTATGTTTTGATGTTTAAAACTTGATAATTTTGTGTTAAGATCGTTAGAGATTTGTATTCTGGTCGAAACCCACAAAAAATCGGTCGAAATGGGCATGAAAAACCGCATAAAATGATGCTGGAGCACGACCCGCGGTTTGACCCGGTTTCTGGTAGTGGGTCGACCCGCCAGAGGTTGAAGGTGACACTGTTCACGTGCGTGTAAAGCCCTCTCGCAGGTTAGAGAGAGTGCGGGAGAGTGTGAGGGCTACGAGCGTCCGTTTTGTACGCCGTTTTTTGCGTTGCACTTTATTTATTGAGCTTTATTTTACTGATATTGTTTTGAATTTTTTTACTGCATTACATTATTTTTATAAAATATAATAACTATATTAATTAATTAAAAACAAATTAAATATTATTATTTTAAAAAAATATGTTAGAAATATAATATGATATATTATGAATTTTATGTTGATGTTTACTTCCCTTAATTGATATTATATAATTATGTTCGATTAATTTTTAAGTCATAATTTGTCACGTTCTGTGTCGATCTCTAATTATAACAACCTTCAAATTATTGGCAAAATCGTACAGTTAAATGGAACTGAGTGGTGTCAGGTGAATTTAATTCAGTTGATAGGGACATCGCATTTTATATGCAGGGTTGGGGTTCGAATCCCTGACACCTCACTTATCTATTTTAAGGGTTAAATTTATTCTTTATTAAATACACAGTTCTGTTTGTACTCTTGTTGAATAAAATCAAATAATTCATTCTAATTCTAGTGCATTAACTAAAGATGTCGGGCTTAATATTATGGTCAAAATTGTTTTACTTTTTACATGGGCTTAATGTTATGTTAGTTCTTCACACCGTAAGAAATTACTCACTTTTGATAGATAGATAGATCCTCTTGAAATTTTAATTGAACTTTTTGCAAAAATAATTAAGAAGTGAGACCTAAGATCTTAGTCTCAGTTGGTTTTAATGGTTTGGCTGTTGCTTTCGCTCTGGTCTTCAAGGTCAGAGATTGCTTCTTGCTAATATTGTTGTATTTCCTGGTTTGTGTTGGTTCATCTTAAGAGATCGGTTTGATTTGCATCATACGGTTATTGTCGTGTTTGGTAGGTGTTCTTTGAATCTCCGACTCTCTGAGTTTTCAAATCTGCTGAGCTCTGCACATTCCGAGCTTATCTACAATATGTTGGTGCCGCTTAATATCCATTTCAATCCTCGCGATTGATCGAACTGCTTGTTATATATAAGAGCTTTTTTACAAATGCGCAAGAATTAAGAAAAGTAGTCTTTGCATTAAATTTGTCAATAATATAATTATTCTTTCCAAAATTACCCTTCTATAATTAATGCACTCTGAACATTGAAAATGTTCTTATAAAACGGGTGTGAGATGTGGTGATTAATCATACTCTTCGTGAAGGGAATGCGTGTGAGTTGTTTATGTCCATTCTCCGCTGATGTCCGGGGAGTAGTGTTTACTATGGAGTAATCTCTCCTGTCTTTTGTTTTTTCTTTTCTCTCATGTAACAAAAAAAAATGGGACAACAAAATTTTGCAAAAAAACCTTATATATTGGGACTGAGAGAATAGTTCTTTTCATTTAAATACTCATATAAATGTAAATATATTTCAAAAATATCCTTATTGAATTACTCTTAATTTCACTAACTTATTTACTTATAATATTATCTCTCATAATAAATAAGGACACAAATGAAATTAAACATCTAAAACATTTGAAATTTGATCAATTTTTTTTATATAAAAATAATAATAATAATAATTTATGGGTCTTGTTAACATGTGCCCTAAGGGCACATGATAAGATATACCAAAATAGAAATTCAACATTTAATGATACAAGAAATTTAATGCTTCAAAAGTCAAAATACACAAATTAGCATTTAATAATTTCTATTTTTACTTCCTTAACATGTGTCTTAAGGGCACAAGTTAACATTCTCCGTAATTTATTTCTTAAAAAAAAACTGGAAAAAGTACATTTCTAAATTCAAATTAAGTAATTACTTATGCAACTTTGAAGTCTGCCTATTGGTTTCCTATCCAATTTCCAGTAAATTCATAGGTGTAGCATGTAGGTACTTGCCCCGACCTCTATGCGGGTCTCAATGCAATTTAACATTATTGCTTACTAGTGAAAGGCATGTACCAAGGTAATATAGTACTACTACACAATACTAGTGAAACTGAAAACCATGTACTGTACCAGGGTAATACTTCCATCAGGCATTCTCATGGGCGGGCCCGGCAATAAATTATTAGTGTGGCTAAGAAATTTAGACATTACGGAAAATTCAGTTAAACAACAATAATATATTTTGAAAATTTCTATTCAAAAAAGAAATCAACAAACTATATCTAAAAAAGCAGAAAACTTATATTCGAAAAAAAGGACTATAACTTATCGAATATATGTTAAATCATGCATATCGCTATTGTTTGATGCTTCACAATCACAAGATTTATCTTTGACCAAAATATATAGAACTCAAAGTCAAACTTGAATATTATAAAATTAAACTATATCTACGACTTAAAATAATACTCTACATATAACAAAAGAGTTAAAATTATCAATAATAGACTATGAATTAATATTTGCACTAAAAGTAAAACTAATATGTGTATCGAGAGACTTACAATGATTGATAATAAACTATAAACTAATATTTACACTAATATTTGTACAAATATGTATATAGAATGTCTAAAAATTATTTATAAAATATATTATTTTTTAAAAAAAAAATATTTGGGTTGGGCTGGTGTGGCTATAGTCACACCAAGCCTTACACAAGTCCGCCCCCGATCCTTATATAAGAGAAACTTTATTTTTTAGATTCATTAATAATTTAATGTATTTAGCTTATAATATGAATCGGATACATTAGATTCTCAATGAATCTAAAAAATAAAATCTCTCTTATATTAAGGATTAGAGTACTACTACTACTCAACAAAGTTAAATTAAATATTTGTTAATTTGTATATTTTTATTTCTTATTTTGTTCTCTTTCAATTTTGCATTTAAAACTTAAATCATAAAAATAATAAATTAATCTATGAACTTGAAGACCAAAGCAAAAGTAACAACTCGAACCAATAAAAACGAATCTTGCAAAAATGAGGGTATAATAGGAAGATCATATGAAAATTACACTCCTCTCTCTTGAAAGATACTTGAATTTCATTTTCTTCCCCCTAAAATGAAAACCTACATTTTTTTCCTTCAATAAAACTATATTTTAATATAATACTCCATCCGTTCCTTTTTATTTGTCGCTTTAGAAAAAGAAAAAAAATAATAAATTAAGAAAATGTTTTTTTGCACCTTATCTTCCTATTATACCCTTATTATAATTCACCAATAATTTTTTTTTTCACACACTTTTTCTTTCCAATAAATATAATATATTATGTACAAAAAAAAATTAATATGTTATGTACCCAAAAAAAAAAATTAAAAAAACTTTAGTTTTCCAAATATATATTAAATTTTTTATGGTTTCAACAACTACTCCTAACTATTTGAAATTTACATGAGGGTATAATAGACAAAATATAACCTTAAATTATCAAAACGACAAGTAATTTGAAACAAATTTTTTTTTTCTTCTAAAACAACAATTAAAAAACGAACGGAGGGAGTATAATTAAACTTCTAATTCAAATAGTATCGATAATAGCTATTGAACTCACAAACAATAGTTAAAAAAAAATAAGCTACCATAAAAAAACTGCCTTGGCAAAGGCTTGAACCCATAACACTTGGATAGAATTTGCAAATGCATAACCAATGGGCTAGCGAAGTTTACTGTGGATTTTATTAGTTTCAAAATATATAAATACGTTATACGCAACAACAGAAAAAAAAAACTTCATCTTCAACCTTCAGATCCGCCTCAGATATGAATCTCGAACGTTTCTGGCCAATTTTAACATAAAAAAACACAATTAATAACTCAGAAACATCATACAAATAATTTCTGATTTTAATTTCGATTAAAATTTTGTTAAATCAAATACTAAACTCAAAATTGGACAAAATATGAAGAAGCTAAAGAACTACTCAGATTTGTTGAAGAAAATATCCAGATTTAATACCTATACCATGTTACCCATTATGCAAAAGAAGAATTTGGGTAAGAAGAAAGAAATGCATTTAGAGAAGAAGAAGTCAAAAGAGATTTTTGAGAATACTATGTCAAGAGGAAGATGATGAAAGATAATGGATGAAATGATGAATGATCCGTAAAAAAAAATGAAAACTTGAAGGGAATTGGAACATGGGTGTATTTACAATTATTAAAAGTTGTGTTGGCATATTTGAAATTTAACTATATTTTAATAATATTATAAATGATATTTTAGTGGACCAATATATTTAAGACACTTAGGATGGGTACCTGACCCAATTTTATGGAATGGGTACTCAAGTTCTCACCAACAAATATACACTTTTTATTTTTTTTAATATTATTTGCATGCATCGATTTCCGTGCATGTGAGTGGTAAAAAGATGTGTCAATTTTGTGTCCCCAAATTTTGTGTTTAGATAACACTCCTCTATAATTAAACTGTACTCACGAACTTGTGTAAAAACAAACTATACTCACGAACTACTTTTTATTTTATGTTACTTAAAAGTGAAAACCAAATTTTAATTTCATGCTTCATAAAAAAAATTAGAAAAAACCTGTAAAAAAAATAAAAAAATAAGAAAAACAGAGCAGATAATAAATATATACTCTCTCTGACCATAGTTATAAGCAAAAGTCAACAATTTTTTTTGGCCTAAGATATAAGCACAAGTTACCAAGATCAATTTTATTTAATGTTAATTTTCCAAAATTACCCTCATTAATTGTTCTACTTTTTAAGATGATCGTAGAGTCCCAATCCAAAATTAATACATTATAAAGTCATTTTAGTAATTGTAATAGAACTTTTACTTAAAATCAAGACAAAAAAATAACTTTTTTTTATGGAAAATGTTAAATAGTGCCCGGAACAGGCAAACGTTAATATGCATAAGCCTTTTCTTATGTATGGTGCATAAGTTATTCACAGTCATCAGATGATTTTACACGTGTAATCTATAACAATATATAAAGGGGATAAGGGAGTTTGGGCTGAATTTTTTTTGGTCCATTTTGCCCTTAACTTCCTTTATGGTTTTTTAATTATTCCATAATTGCCCTTAACTTCCTCTTTTTTTTTTATGGTTTTTTCATCTATATCTATTCTATACTATATCTATAACAATATATAAAGGGGATAAGGGAGTTTGAGCTGGATTTTTTTTGGCCCATTTTGCCCTTAACTTCCTTTATGTTTTTTTAATTATTCCATAATTGCCCTTAACTTCCTCTCTTCTTTTTTTTTATGGTTTTTTCATCTATATCTATTCTATACTATAATATATAAAAAGAATACATGAGTTTTGGGGTAGAATTTTCATAATACCAACATTACCCTTGCTTTTTTTTAGTAGCAACAAAAATCTTTTATTAACAAACTCACCATAACATAAGGCGTATCTTTTTTTTTTGGTACATAAGTTAGACACAGGCAGGCGCGGAACGCGCCTGCCTGGCCCGCTAGTAATCATAACGGAAGAACTTTCCATTTTTGCTTGCTCAATTTCGGCCACATTTTATATGCGATTCGATCACCGATTTCGAAAACTAATACCGGAAACATTCATAAAATCGAACGACGATCAAAATCGTATAAAGAACGTCGAGTTTCGTTGATTGTTGAGGGAGAACGAATCGGGTCGACGAACCGGGTCGTCGCGACCCGTTTCTGCAGAAAATGGGTGAGGAAGATGATGAACAGTGACGCGCCTCCACGCCACTCTCACTGGCGGCGCGTGGGGGCACGTGCGGTGGCAAGGAGACTCCAATTTTTTTATTGTTTTTACAGAAAAATAATAAATAATTTTCTGGGAATTTTGGGACCAGTTAGGTATTTTTCTGAGACCTGAAACTATTTTTAGTTAATTAAATGAGGTAAATATGCTTTTATAAATATCAGGTATTAATAAAATGTTCCCAAAATTTTATTTAGGGTATTTTGAATTATTTGGAACGGTTGGGGATACCTCACTCTCTCTGATTTTATATCGTCTTAAAAATTTAAATTTATTTCACAATTAATTAAGTTGATTTAAAATACGTACTTTCGTCGATAAATTAAAATCAAGTTAATTGGGTTGGGGTACTGATAAGAGGAGTAGTAGGCTTTTGTTTTGAGAGAGTGAATGACTAATTGAGTGTTGGAGTACATCTAAAACTATTAAGTACATCGAATGATTTTGGAGAACAACTCTTTGAAACCATTCCACAGCAAAAATGGTTTTATACCGTTATACACTGAAACCATTAGTCTAGTTAAATGGTTTCATGACGTTATACACCGAAACCATTATTATAGTTAAATGGTTTTATATGAGCATTAATGTCAATATGTTATACACTGAAACCATTAGTCTTGTTAATTGGTTTCAAGATGTTATACACTGAAACCATATTGTCTAGTTAAATGATTTCATACTGTTATACACTGAAACCATTATTCTAGTTAAATGGTTTCATAGCGTTATACACTGAAACCATTAGTCTTGTTATTTGGTTTCAAGATGTTATACACTGAAACCATTATTTTTGTTAAATGGTTTCATATGGGCATTAGTGCCAAGATGTTATACACTGAAACCATTGTTATTAAGTAAAACATCACATAACCATTTTACAAAACCATGCTACATAAAGCAAAAAATCATATAATATTGGATTCGATCATTTTTTTATTGTAATTTCAAAATCGATATATATATATATATATATATATATATATATATATATATATATATATATATATATGTAATTAATGTATGAGATTTTATTTATATTGTGATTATGATTGATAAAACTTAAAATTAAATTGTATGTTTGACAAGTATGCTTTATATATACATGAACCATTCGTTATTATGTTCGGCTTCGAGGGGGTGTATGACGAAAATTAATTAAAAATGGATTTTTATAATATATACTTCAAAAGAACAAAAATTATTATTTAATTGGAAACGGGGGCGCGCTAGAAATTTGGGGGGTGCGCTAGAAGTTTGGAGGAGGGAAAAAAATTGGGGGCACGCTAGAAATCTAGGGGAGGAAAAAAAATTTGGGGGGGGGGTCACAAGAAATCTAAGAGAAAAAGGAAAAAAAACTGGGGGTGCGCTAAGTAAATGGGGGCGCGCAAGTAATGAGGTAGTATATTGGGGGCGCGCGAGTAATGGATTGACATAAGTTTAAGCTTATGCACCATAACCACACCCCCTGAACACTAGTTAAACATATAAATAAAGAAATTCTGTTTTGAAACTTATAGATTTAATACATTGAAATTGTAAAAACTTATCTTACCAATATTTTTTTTTTATTTCTATTTTTAATATGACGGTTGCACTTTTTAGCATACCCTATTTTTACAGCTTCCTCTAATTCATTCCCTTGTGTGCCATAACCCACATCACATTCCATTAAGTTATTCATTCAGATCACAGAAAGAAACAAAGAAAGAGAGTGAAAGAGAGAGATAGATTCGCAAAACTCTATCTTTTCCTTTCACTTTCTTTTCCATGCTTCATTTCTTCCCCAGGTAATCTATTCTTTCAATTCTATTACCGTTATAATGTTTGTGCGTCTTTTTTTTTTTTTTTTTTCTTTTTCATTTTAATCCTTCATCTACATTGTCGTTTTGATTAAGTAGGAGACATATCTAGTTCTGTCATTTTGGAAGATCACAAATATGGATTACTTAAGTGCTGAATTGGCTCAGGTAAATGTGGAAATTTCTTGTTACAAGTATTTTTTAATTACTAATTTCAAATTAGGGTTTGTCATGCCTTAAAATGGTGAATTTTGAATATAATGTAGGTTTTGGTTGTGTGAATTGGTGGTGAAAGTTATAGGTTTATGTGTTTGTTTTGTAGGGCTTAAGTGATGTTTCTATTCCTTATCCTAAGCCTCAACCTGCACCACCAGATCGTCTTTCTTCTCATAGTAGAAATGGCAATAAGGTCATTAATTTTCATTCTTTGCATAAATAGGATTCAAAATTTTGTGAAGTTCAGTTTGGCTTGGAAGCATATTGTGAATGGCTTTATTGCCGTGGTTAAGTTTTGTGGTGTTTATCAGTTACATTTGTTTGGATTGACTTATTTGAACTTATCTACTCGTACATGTACTTGTGACTTGTGAGTCTGTTTTAAGAGAGCTTACGGAACAACTTATAACATGACCATAAGTTGTTTTCAGGTTATTTTCATAAGCACCTAAGGATAGCTTATGAAAATAATTTATAACTCATTGCAAAACAATTTTTTTTTTTATTTTTTTTTATTTTTATCTTTTATCATAAAATTGGCATATGCATAAACACTTATATGACAAGGGTGTATGTTGTGATTTAGGATCATCTCAATTTTCAATTATTTCCATTTCTTCCATTTCAAAAGTTTTTAAATATTTTGGGGTGTATAAAAGTAATTTCACCTCATTTAATGTCACACTTTTGCATTTATATTTTCAAAACTATATAGTAATGAAGAAATGAAAATAATTGGAAATGGAGAGGATCTCAACTCGTATGTTGTAGGTGCTTAATTAAGATGTTTATCCAAACAAGTTAAGATCCTCCATTTTTGCCATTACTAATGTTTTGGGAATATAAATGCAATAATGTGACTTTTTGTGGGTCCAACTATTTAATATATATTTGAAAATTATTCGAAACTATAGTGATGGAGAGAGATAATGGAGAGGATGCCAACTCTATCCAAACAGGGCCTTATCCCTTTAATTTAGTTGTTCCAATTTTGACTTCGTACATATAGAATTTGATTTGCATAATTGTTGAGATAACATAGCAATATTCAACTGTTGAATGGTTGAAATCTAATATGTATGGAGTTATTAAACAAAGTTACTATAACAAGAGTTAGGTATGAAGTAAGTGGATCCCCAACCATATGTATGCAGTGCAAGAATAACAAGAACCTCATGAGTTTTTTGGTATGATTTTGTGATGTGATCTTATGTTCCAAGGAGCCATATCATCACGAGAATCTAGCCCCCAATTATTGACAAAGACTAAAGAGAACAAGTGAGCCACTTATTGAGAACATAAGGTAAAGTGCACATGCATATGAGTTTAGCAGATTTCT
Organism: Trifolium pratense; assembly: GCF_020283565.1. Lineage (NCBI taxonomy): Eukaryota > Viridiplantae > Streptophyta > Magnoliopsida > Fabales > Fabaceae > Trifolium > Trifolium pratense. The sequence continues at coordinate 27,082,862 of NC_060062.1, forward strand.
TGAGGAAGCTGTAAGTAGCAACTTTGTTGGAAACTTCCGATGTTTTAGAAGAAATTCTTTTTTATGGAGTTTAGTCCATGTCGCTCCCTTACTGCAGTTCAATTCATAATATTTCATTTCTTGCAGGTTTTCAAGAGAGGGCCGCTTTTCATATCTTCCAAAGGTGTGTTTTACTCCTGTAGTTTACACATTTGTTTTGTAGTTCTAATGGACTATTAATTTTTGTTAATATTCCTATGCAAAGGTTATGTGCGTAAAACTGCTTCTAGTGTTGTTTCATACCTATTGTAAAATAGATAGTATTTAAATGCTTTAAAGCCAAGAAAAAGAAAATAAATCGGTCCAATATTTTTTATTCTCCCGCATGCTCATTAAAGGTTTTTTTTCTTCTATCTATATTACATGGTTATTGTTGTTTCCCAATTGAATTAAGATTAGGAGTCTTGTATTCCACCATTCCTATATATATAGTGCTTAGTCTTTTATATTTAGTATCTAGTTATTATCAATAATATTACTCCATTATCATATTGATAGTCATACTCTCAAAAACCATTAGTAGAATTTATGTACCTTAGTTCATATATTGTAAAAATTGTATATAGTTAGAATAAGTGAAATAACATTCATCTTCGAATTTTCTCCAAACATAATCACAGTTTGTATTCTACTACACATAATACTCAAATGCAAATCTAAAATCAAACTATTGGAAAAATGGTGGATTTTGTGGAACAATTATTGATTGCACAATATATATTTCATGATGTGTAGGAGGAATTGGATGGACATCCTGGAAGAAAAGGTGGTTTATTTTGACACAAACTTCGCTTGTTTTCTTCAGAAGTGATCCAGTAAGTATTTTTTTTTAGTATTTGGTTTGTCCATCTTATCTGTTATGTTCCCTGTACAGTGTAAGGAAAATTGTGTTTTAGAAAACCCTACTGAAAAAAATAATAAAGTCGATAATTAATTGAAAAACATGTAGATGATCTTCTGGGTTCACACCCATTTATTTTTAATCCATTGTTTTCTTAAAATTGGAAATTTATCTGTGGTAAATTTTATTCATTAAATCATGATAATAACTGGGAATTTTCGATTATTTTACCAACTAGGAACAAAGATATCTTAATGTATTTGTTCATATATAAATAGACATAGTAGAATTATGTACTAACTGTTAATTTTGTTTAATTTTTTGGAACTTGGTTTATCCGTGTTTCAGGATGTGACACTTTATCGTTTTTTATGTACTACAATGAAGATTGTTTGCCTGTCTATTTTATATTTAGAACTATTTCGCTCATATACTCTCAATATCCTTTATGATAATAACTTTTCAATTGAATGTTTGAACAAAGAATTCTTATTAAAATCGCATTCACACAATTCAACATGTGGACCTGGTTTTTATGGAGTATACTTCTTAATGATTTTTCTACTTCACAGAATGTTGTTTCTCAAAAGGGAAATGAAGTGAATTTTACTCTTGGTGGCATTGACCTCAACAATTCAGGCAGGTTTGTTTTAAAAAAGTACTCGTTATTGGCAGTTTGTTTGTCTTCATAACATAATATCATTGTAGTAGCATTTGTGAATGTGAAGTTTCTTGACCTGTATCTTGTAAAATTTTGTAGTGTTTCTGTCAAAGCAGATAAGAAACTTTTGACTGTACAATTTCCTGATGTTCCTGATGGACGAGTATTCACACTTAAGGTGCATAAATTTTCCTCTAAATTCAGGACTTTCATTCAGTTGAAGAACATTTCAAATTTACTTTTGCTATTATATGATAAATGTTGGTTTTTTCCCATTCTCCCATGCTCAAGTTTTTTTGTTCTCAGCCTTGATGATAAAGTATAAGCTGTGTTGTGTTACTTGTTATCTCTTTCACATTAATAATTTATATATATATATATATATATATATATATATATATATATATATATATATATATATATATATATATATATATATATATATGTAAGATAATTACACTTGAATGAAAGGCAAACACACAATAATATAAGTTGAACCCTTCATCCTTTTTGGAATAATCTCTTACAATGTTTTCTATATTTGTAAGGATTTTATTTTCATAAATTTGTTATTTGGAGAGATTTCTTCTGTATAATTACAGTCTAGTTAATTAATAACAATAAAATTTGTGTACATTAGTCTTTAATGTAAATGATGTCTGTATTATAATTATCAGGAAATAATATTGAGTAAATTCCTTTCAAGTTATTGTAGTATTTCATCATTAATGCAACAATCATTATGTTTTCTGAGCTGTATTAGGTTTGGTATGCTTAGTGGTTTGACACGTAGTGAGATACAAGATAGAGGAAGAAATGTGAATACAAAAATGCTTCCCTGTTGCTAATGTATCTCTGCGTTTGTTGATGCTCCAGGCTGAAACTACTGAGGATTTATATGAATGGAAAACTGCACTTGAGAATGTTATGGCACATGCACCAAGTGCTACTAATGTGATGGGGCAAAGTGGTATCTTTAGGAGTGATCAGGCTGATTCACTCGGTATCTATTTGGACCAGTGTATGCTCTTTCTACTCTTGTGCTTCATTCATGTTAATTTCCTTTGAAGTTTGTGTATCCTTGTGTGTACTCTGTAAATGTTTCGTATTATATTAATTTGCTTCTTTTATAAATGTAATTAGTAAAACAAGCAAATTAATATAATTTGATATTCATGTTAATTTCCTCTTTACGTATGTATATATTTTTAAATGTAATTAGTAAATTATGGAAGATTCTTGGTTGTAATTAACAGATTCATTCCCTATAGTACGAGTACAACTTTGCTCCATTTATATGTACTCCATTTACTCCTTTTGATTTCACATGTAAGTGACATGTGGTAAAGTAAAATCAAATGGTTAAGATTAAACGCTTAGTATTCAAATTAATTATTTGTTTTAATTAAAAAACAGAAGAAACAATGAAGCGCGTGTGCTATGTCTTCTTTCTTTTGATGCAACACAAATACTGTTTATCTTTCCCCTCTGGGCTCTGTCTACGCCGCCGCCTCCGTCTCCATCCCGACGGCGGAGTTTTTCCTCCCTTTTGCTCCACCGCCTCACTGTCTCACTGCCTCGTCGCCGTCCTCTAAATCATGTGAACGAAACCAATCCAGTTTGATCTCTTCCTCCTTCTGCTCCATTTTATAATAAGATCTGTTTGGAACCTTATAGATTTAAGATATTTTTTCTGAAAGAAAAAAAAAAAACTTCAATTGATTATTGTATTAGCTTGTTAATGGCGTTGCTCAGATAAATTTAGATTGGAAACATATAATTTTCGAATAGACTTCAATCATACGAAGATGAAAGAGTGGTCCTCAAATCTTTTAGTTAAAACAACTATGGTTGAATTCCTTGTTAGAAGGATGAGACACCAAATGTGAAGATGAAACGAGTATCAGAGAAATGAGGAGAATTAGCATGCGCTTCCATGTTTGTTTGTTTTTTAGTTAAAACAAATAATTAATTCTAATTCTAAGTTTTTAATCTCAAACATTTGATTTAATTTTAATGTCACTTAAATGTGCAATCAAAAGGAGTAAATGGAGCACATGTAAATGGGAGCAAAGCTGCACTCCTATAGTACAACTCTAAAGGGGTTTAAATTGTACACTTTAAAATTCACAATGCTGAGAGTCAATGTCAAGCAATTTAGTAGTACTAATTTTTGTCTACTATTAAGGATATTAAGGTATTACATATCGAATTATAGAATCTCAATTGCTATGTTAATTATTTCAAAAACCATGAATTTGGTTTATTCTGCAATATGTTTGCAGACCTGTTTTGTCATTTTTGTCTCACTGGCCAATATTATAACGTTTCCTAAAACCATGAATTTTCATAATGATAATTAGAAGAAAAAAGTTACAGCTTGCTTTGCTTTCATATGATTTTTCTGCATTTCTTCTATAGTGAAGGATAAAGAAACAGTAAAATATGCAGTCCTTGGCCGGCCAATTTTAGTTGCTTTGGAGGAAGTTGATGGAACTCCATCTTTTTTGGAAAAAGCCCTGAGGTTCGTAGAAGAGCATGGTAGGTTTTCTTTTCTGTATGTTTTTGTTCACACAAAAAAATCATATAAATGCAAACATTGGTTTTTTCAGATAGCTTCAAAACAAACATGATGCCTAATAGGCTATATCATAAACTGAAGGCTATATTGCAACTTTTGGCCCACTAATTTTCACAAACTTGCGATTTTGGGCTAAATTTAGGGCATCATTTTTCTTTATTTAAAATAGGATTTTTCCGGCTTAATGGATAACTTTTTGTTCACAATGGGAAGTCTTTTTTCATCTTAAATTACAAATTAAGTCTTTTTTCACCATAAATTTTATACACAATTTTTTTAAAACGAGATTCACGAATGAGAAAGTACTTGCCACCGGTGCCACAAAGAGATATGTTTTTAGATCGTGTATTTGAAATCCTCTTTCGTTTTCCACTAATTTTTACAAACTTGCGATTTTGGCCCCCTAACTTTAGCCCTTTTTGCAAAAGGATGTCCCCCACTAATTTTGACCAAGTCAACGCATATGTGGCAAGTGATGCCACGTCAACATACCTTGCCACGTGGGCAAGTGACGCACATGGCTTGCCACATATGTCGATTTTGTCGACATGGCATGTGAGTCATTGTCCACGTGGCAAGACATTCTGCCGTGGCATGTCAGTCACTTGCCACATGTGCGTTGACTTGGCCAGGGGGCCAAAATCACAAGTTTGTGAAAGTTAGGGGGCCAAAAGTGCTATTATGAAAGTTAAGGGGCCAAAATTGCTAATTTGTAAAAGTTAGCGGGCCAAAAGTGCAATTAGCCTAAACTAAATTATTTTGTGCCATTGAGCTTGTAGCTTGAATGGAAGTTATATTATTAGTCTTTAAGGGTGATGTGTGATGAAGATGTTAGAAGTTCAATACATTCCTTGCCCAAGTGCTTTGCACCTCCACTGTAACCACACAAAGAAACACTCCAAACCTTTGGCCAAACAACCTAAACCAATGATTTTCAATGGTTTCTATTAGAAAATAGAGAATTATGTGTAAATGGTTGTGTCTAGAGTAGACAGAGAGCACACCTTGTTTCCAAATTGATTTTAACAGTTTCTTCTATACTTTAGGTTTTCCAGTTCTCTGTAATTGACTATCATTGTGACCTTGCAATGGAAGCCTCATATGGGGATTCTACTTTTTTGTATTGGGGAGGGGCAGGGAAGAAGCTGGTGGTGAATATGTATAAGTCTTTTATAACCCCTTATGGCATTGCTTACATATGACATAAACTGGTAAGGTGTTTCATGTGAAACTAACTAATGCTAGAAAACAGGAGCCAAAGTAGAAGGGGTCTTGCGGCAAGCAGCCGATGTTGAAGATGTTGAAAATCGGGTGCGGGAATATGAACAAGGTTTGTAGTTCTGATCCTAAAAAAATTCTTGCGCTGTATTTTTATTTTTTTGTACATCTTCCTCCTTAGGATGCCTCCACTTTGATTAGATTGTGTGCTGAAGGTCATTTCCACATGTCTAGCATAGCTTCAGCCATATTTCAGGCCTTTTCGTGCAATTAATCATAATTCTTTCTCAAGTATATATATTTTTGAACTAAATTTTTTCTTTCTCAAGATCATTGTAGTAAATTGAGTGTGTCCTCTATTCTTACAAGAATTTGAAACAAGGCCCTTCTAGGTCATGCAGTTTTTGACAATATTGTACTCTTTTTTGCCTTAACTACTCATCAAATCTTATTTTCATGGGTATGCTCTATGGTTGCAGGAAAAGTTGAATTCTCTGAGGAGGAGGATGCACATGTTGTTGCTGATTGTATTAAGGTATCATCGTAATACACGGAATGGCTCATTCCTTCATATTGGACATGTATACTAAAAGCTGTAACTTTTTATTTTTCTTTCAAAAATTTCCAGCTTGTAATTCGTGAATTGCCGTCTTTTCCAGTCCCAGCATCTTGTTGTAAGGCGTTGTTAGAAGCTTCTCGTAAGTATTATTTTAGTTTTCACTTCTTCAATTGATATAATTTTATATTAATTAAAAGGTTACCCAGTATTTATTGTACATGATCTTTCTGTTGTTCCAGCTATATACTAAAATAACCATAGATCTATCAATGACATAATTCTCTCTCATTTATCAAGTCTGCCATACTATTTAGCTTTAAATTTCTCTTACTATTCTTACTATTTAACTTATACTTTTTTCTTCATTTCATTCTACCTCTAATTATTAAACTATCCAAACCAACTTTTCGAAGTGCAAATATTTCTTTAACAGCCTAGTTCCACCCAAGATGGGAACTTTCTTCCTGTGTAGTTTTACTCAGGAATAGATGATGACAAATGATGATAGCTCGAATTAATATAATGAGGGGGAGGTTTGCAAGTGGACCATATACAATACATGTCGAAGTGCAATAGAAAGGTCAATTTCAAGAGGTTGGTTCAAAGTAGGTGGGGTTAGAGAGTCAGATGGAGATTAGTAGGAAACGTAAACAGGGCACATGTGTCTGAGGTGTAGATGGCCGATAATGATAAATATGTAAGTGATGAATAAGTGTAGAATTGTTTTGAACTTGGGTATCTGCAGGGCAGGGGAGTATACTCGGCTACAATTGGAGGAACAAGTAAAATGACCAAGATAAAGTTTGTTAAATGGTCCCGAAAAAGATGCACACTCAGACAATAACAAAAGCTGAGACTAGATACATGTAGTACGATAACCGTTTATGCATCAAGTGTAACCCAAAAAGAATTGTTTATCAAGATTTGGGGAAAGAATTTTAAAACAAGTATACCCAAAGATGTATGGTGTCAAGGACTGCAGAGTGTAATGCTTAAGCAAAAGGGGAGACTTAGTTTGAGGAGACTTAGCTTGACTATGGACATATGATTAGGAAACAAACTATGGGTATGTTTACCAATTTGACATTAACACGAGATAAACTGGATAACTTGGACAGTATTGTCTCCAATTTTCACAACTTTGCAAGGCTAGGGTGATATAATTTCTCATGTGTCAGAAGGGTGGGATCTGTAGCAGTACATATATGAGGGTAGTTGGGGTGATTTTAGATGCCATTAGACTCTCATCCAATGCAACCATCTAACCTGAACTCTGGTCCTACAGGAAAATATATATATATATAGTGAAAAATATATGGTAAAATCAATAAGGTAAGTCAAGATAACTGCCTAATGGAAGTCAAAATAAATAGAGAACTTGGAACACGTACAAATTGTCTCGTAATCCTGTTTTGCACTGAGAATATAGAGCTGGACATATGGTGTTCAATAAGAGCCTTATTGTGTGTCATGTCCCAACTCAAGATCAGTAGGCTGATGCACTCATTAAGCCTATGTCTCCAGTTCGGTTCTCTGTGCTTGTGACAAACTTGGATTTAGAGTAGTTGGCAGGTTTGCACTTGTTCGACAACTTAGTTCGAGAGGAGATTGTTAGAAGTCTTTGTTAATATTTTATTGTATCAAAGTAATTGTCTTGTAACATTAGTCCTGGTTTGCGAGGCCTGCATCCCATTATAACCAACTGGCTTAGTTGTCTCACAGTTGTAAAGACTCCGCTAGTCTCAGTAAATAACTGAGATCTAACTTTACCCATTCAAATGTATTATACTTAGAGAAACAGAGTAAGTTTAGAGAAATCTTAATTTTGTCATTAATATTCTGAAATGTCTAATACAGATCGATATTTATAGGGCACAGAAGAGAAGGCAGTTAGCAACTGCCACTAATATAAAGTAACTACTCTTAACTGAATGTGACAGCTGACATACAGCTGCCATAACTAACTAGCTAAACTTTAAAACTAAATTTGTGATACAAGGCATACAGTGTCATATACATATAATACATTTGCACACGGGTGGTATATTACATGTAATCTAGCATGTGGAATATACTCTAGTATATGAATATACTCTAGTATATGCACTCCACATTTTCTGAGATTTTTTTTAGTTTCTCATGTGTACAGTCACAACAGAAAAGATAAACACAAACAAAATTTTCATATTCTTTTCAGTTTTTATGTATCACTTTTGAAGCTTAATTTTTATCCATCAGTTGAACCTGTCACATCTATTAGGAACTGCACACGGGAATAGGGTTTCTGCTATGCGTGCAGCAATATGGGACACTTTTCCTGAACCAAACCGTCGTTTGTTGCAAAGGTATTTGATTAATTACTTTTGATTTTATATCTTTCTTTTCTGAAGAAATCATGGATTGGTACCCTTATTTTAAACCATTTATTGCTATCTTTGTTATCTTATGTGCTGAGGATTAAGAATGGTCTTATTCCTCGGTTTATTTTCTAAATTATATTATATGTTAATGTTAACACACGCACACACACACACACACACACACACACACACACACACACATTCGATCTTTGAATACATTTTATTCTGTTGTCAATGTCTGTTTAGACAATTGGCAAGTTTTCTTTTTTTGGTTAAGACATATGTATATTATTATACTGTGTAAATTATGCATTTCTCCGTTGTACAGACTACTCCTCATGATGCAAGCAGTGGCTTCCCGAAAAGCTGAGAACAGAATGAGCTCATCAGCTGTGGCAGCATGCATGGCACCATTGCTTCTTCGGCCCCTTCTAATTGGTGATTGTGAGATTGAAAATGATTTTGATGTAGGTGGGGATGGTTCCATTCAACTTCTACAAGCAGCTGCTGCAGCTAACCATGCTCAAGCAATTGTTATTACTTTATTAGAAGAATATAACAACATATTTGAGGTAGTTTTATTTATAATTGATATTTCTTTTTACATGGCTTCCGTTTTATAGCATGTGCGTTCATATTTGAGGTAGTTTTATTTATAATTGATTGGTATGTTATTGAGACCAATCAAGATTAATGGTTTATGCGTTTTTATTGAATACCGTTCATCTTGATCGATCTCAATAACATATCAAACAAATTTTACAAAATTCACCGTTTGATTGAAAGTTTATATCATATAGATCATCCATGTTAAATTTTACAAAAATCTAAAATCGTTTGATATGTCATTGAGATTGATCAATATTAACGGTATTTAATAAAAACGCATATTCCGTTAATTTTGACGAGTCTAAAAAACATGTCACACGATTTTAGATTTTTATAAAACATAACATGGATGATCTATAAGATATAAACTTTCAATCCAACGGTGGATTTCGCAAAATTTGTTTTCGTTAAAGCTTTATTGAGCGGTGTAACATCACTCAAATGTTACACCGGTGTAATTTGATCACTCCCCTATATATATATTATATTTGACAAATCTTTGTTTATCTCCTACGATTAGATTCTAATCTTTGAGTGTCTTAGATTATCTCTTAGGAATCATGTTACTTGGTTATTATTATGATTTGTTTATTTATTTCCCTGTTTATTTAGGAATATGAGTCTATGCACCTCTATAAATAGAGGTTGTATCAAGCTATTATCAAGTTATTTGCAATAATATTCAAGCTCTTATTATTTCTCTTTTATGAGAACGTCATTCCTTATACAACTTAGAATGTTAAAATGTGGTTTTCATTCCTAATCTCGAGATGCAACAATGTTAAAATCAATTTAAACTTCGGGTCATGCTAACTAGTGCCCAGAAAAGGAAATTGTTGCATTGAAAAGGGTCTTTTCTACACTTTTAGGTTCCACACACTACACGAGTTTCAATATATTTTTACTTTATTTGGGTTCCTTAACTAGTGCCCCGGGGGCACTATTTAGCATTTTCCTTAAACTTTTTGAATATTTGGACTTAACATGCAGGGGGCTCTCTGAATATTTGGACACACTCCTTCTAATGATATTATTTTCAAATTATCAACTGTATTGCCTCTACAAATTTCTAAGTTATTAGTGTTCTATCAGGAAGGTTCTTCATCACCCGGCCCTGATATGTACATGGATTCAGAAGATGATGAATCTGAGAGCGAGGAGGCTACTGATGATGATTTGTCCTATGATGATTCTTATGATGATGAGCAAGATGAATCAATAGAGGGGTCTGATGTAGATGAAGATCTTGTTAGTGAAACCAACAGCGAGACCGGAGACTCTGCAGTTAATGATGAATATAATGATAAGGTTCGAGTCTTAGTTATGTCATGACAATTTGATGAAATTATAGCAAATAAGCAAACAAGTTTGTAAGTGAGCATATCCAATCCATCTCTTTCTGTTGGACTAGATTTAGTTTATGAAAAAGATCAGAACTCATGTTTTCATGGAAGGAGAAATGTGTAGTTCAACTTGGAGGAATTTTGGTTTTACTCTAAAACTTACATCCTTTTCTCAAGTATAACTGCATTTGACTGACCTTTATTTTAGTTTATCCTTTGTATTGTCAAACAAGTTTTTTCCTACCCAAACTCAATAAATTCTATAATCATTTAATTTTTATTTTAATTATATATAGTTGTTGTTGTTCTAAGAAAGATATAGAGATTAACGAGTTAGATAGACATATGGTATATGATAGAACACTATGATGTCGTTTGATCCTTGCTGTCGATTCCACTTAGTGGGATAAGGCTTGGTTGTTGTTGTTGTTCATCAATTTAATACACAAATCTTATGTTCTTAAATCCCAAATGAGGTGTTGACATATTAAGTTGTAATGCCTTACATTTCACCCTCCTTTGTGTTTGAAAAAAGATAAAATTTGTTATGATTCATGTTTGTGTGGATCTTCCTATCAATGCTATTCTGATTACAGTAAGTTTTATTTTTTAGGAGACAAGGGGAGGGTAATCCCTACTTATGTAATTTTGTTTGGTGTATAGGACCATAATATTTCACATTCAAGTTCAAACTCCTCACAGGTAAGTGATTATGTTGAAGTCGACCAAAAGTTATCAACAATGTCACTTGAAGTCTCATTGCCTCAGTCTGAAGATATCAAAAGCTGTGAAAATTTTGCAAGCCAAAATAACAATGCTTGTGCGATGCCCTGTGAAAATTTCACAAGCCAAAATAAGACTGTTTTTGCAAATGACTCCACTAAGCCCACTGATATAATTGAAGGCATATCTCCTGACCAAACTACGGTGAATCAATCAAATTCTCCTAGCTCTACTTCATGTATGGACAAATCTAATGGAAGAATGCATCGGCGCCGCACTGTTTTGAGGCGAAACTCTGTTAGTAAACCTTCTCTGATTAATTATGTGACTTTTATCTTTGCAATTGTTTTTGTCACTCTCACTCGTCCTCAATTGGCTAAAGAATTTAAACCGACTTTATTCTATAACTATAAAGTCCAAGTTATTTTGTCTTCTTTTTGTATTATGTGCAGGGAAGCAAGAACCTTTCCATGGAATGCATTGATTTTCTAGATGATAATGAGTAAGTAATTGACATCTAAGAACTGAGAAATTCTTAGTTCAATTTTTTCTTGGTATCTTTATTGTAACCCGTTCGTTGCCTTTGGGCTGTGGTTCTTCAAACTCTTTTATGCCTAGTGGCTAATGGATATGGACTCTTTTTGTGTGTGCATGAGTGAGTAATCGATCAGATCATATATTTCAATAATTTATGTCTGTCCTTGAAGATTCTTTCAGAAACATAAATAATAATACATTGATAAAGAGTGTCCGTGAAATAAACACCAAAGCTAGTCCACTCCTATATATAAATTTTGAGTCCTCATTGTTAAAAACACCATGAAATCATGTTTCCTCTTAAGTTTTGACATGTATTTATACTTTCCATACTAAATAAGTCCAAATGTTAAAAGATATAAAATGTCTAATAATATTTCATTATCTTAGAGTTCATTTCAATTTATTTTTTTATCTTAAGAGTATCTTGTATTATCTGACAGGATTAGTTTTCAATGTTAGAGTATCTCCTGATGTGGAGCAGTCACTTAAATATCCCTTGTTATTTTGTTCACTTTACTCTTTCCACTAATTTATGTTTATCTCGATACTTAGAGCTGAAGTTGAGAGGCTTGAAGCTGTTATGACAGAATTGCAATGCCAAATTGCAGAGGAGGTTAAAACTTGATTTTCTCAATTTAACCTTGTCTGTGTGTTAGAATCAATTGCCCATTTTCACTTCCTCTTGCAGGTAAAAGTAAATGCAAAGCTGCAATCTTACGTGGAAACCCGAAAGGAAGCCTTGCAAGAGCGTCGTCTAGTTCTTGAGCGAAATGTAAGTTCATTATGAGAGAACATACCCATTCCCCATGCGTATCCGGCTCCATACCCGTCTAAATTGAGATTTTGTTACATCCTATTTTCTTGCAGGTAGGTAAACTACATGAACAGTTGCTCAAGGAGAAGAGCTTTAGGGCAACTCTGGAAGCAGGACTAAAGTTTCCTCCAGAGACATTATCTGAATTATCTGATATTGACGAAAAGGTTAGTATATCTATTTCATATATTGTTTATAGTTTATTTACATTAATGCAACAAATTCTTAATCTTCACACTTTCCACAGACCAAGACAGACTTTCAGGAATTAGTGCTGATAGAAGCAGATCTTGCTAACTTAGAATGGAAGGTTAATGAGCTTGGGTTACGGCTTAATGCACAACTTGAATGGAGTTATGGTTCCATGCAAAGTTTCTTCGATCAAACCCAACAGATATCAAGCCATGAAAGAAATTTGTATGTTAATCATTACTTGACTCAATCGCATTAATTTTCATGAAAAAAAATTATGTAGGTATTTTGTGTATGGATAATAAACTTTTATCTTCTAACTGAGGAATTTATTTGACAGGAAGAATAGGCCGGATACTGAAGGTTCAGCCATTTCAGAATTTGACAGATCAATAAGAAAGGTAATCTAATATTTAAATTAGTGTGTTCGTGAATTATTAGCATATTTCTACCCTTAATCCATGAATTATTAGCTATTTGATGCCAACATTAAAGTCATTGTCCCCCTTAAAATATACATATAATTTAAATCTGCTATTTCATAATTTTACAGCAGAACAGTCATTTTGTTGGAGCAGAAAATGAGAATGAGAGAATACCAGAGTCAACACCGTCACCAAACAAACATCCGCCTTGTTCCAAGAAATCTGTTACAAGGGTTGAGGCAAGTTTCATAAACTATACTGTGAACTAGATATTTATCAGAGTTTTCTTTAAATTGTGAAATCAGCACCAGTAATATTGTAGGGGAAATAAACGCTTAGTTGATATAAAAGGAATCTTAATTACTTTATATCCATATTATCATTATCTGTTACATCATCATTTTAGTAGTTAAGGTGGTGAATTGTGCATGTTTAGAAAATTGTATGCAAACCATGGGATCACATTTGACAATCAAAGTAAAAACATGGTTTGGAATTTCTACAAACAATCAAACATCTTTTGCAGGTTAGGAACAAAATCAATATTATATCAAGCCATGATTTTAGTGTCTAACTAGAAACCACAAACAGGCATAATGAAAAACTTATTTGTAAGTATATTGACAAAAATGTTGTCATACATTAAATTAATAATTATACATTATGTTATGATAATGTCATTAATAATATATCATTACATTAAGAAGATACCCTTATTAATAATTATACATATATAATGATTTTCGACATAGCATCCAAACAATTCTTTTACCAAAATCCTTTCTAAATAAAAGTTAATAAACATGAATCACTTCTAGACTCTAGCAAACCCACTTATTAAACAAGGTTATGAAGATCAAGTTCAAGAAAATCAACTTTGCAAAATGATCTAAAACATACAATAAATCGAAGATGCCTTATGAAAGTAGCTAAGTTTTTGTCACTATGATGATTCGACATTTGCTTCTGACAGAAAAAACCATATTATATATCAATTTTAATGAGCTTAATAGACATATTCATTAAATTCTTTTACTGCAGGGTGCAAATTCCACTACTTCTACAATTACAAGACTGACATCCAAACTAAACTTTTTGAAGGATCGTCGTAGTCAGTTTTCTAGTCAACTCCGAAACATGAGTAAAGAAAAAGGATTTGAACTTCAGCTTCCACCTCCATCTCCCAACAAGTCTCGAGGATTTGATTTTCACATATCACTTCGATCCCCAAATAAGTCTCGAGGAAATGAACGTCACTCACCACTTTCATCCCCCAATAAGTCTCGAGGGTGTGAATTTTACATATCTCTTAAATCTCCAAATAAGTCTCGAGGATCTGAGAATCATTCTCCACCAAACCCTGAGAAAGTTAGAGGCAATGAAGATCAATCACTTGGAATCTCGGATATTCAGAGAAATTGAGAAAATCAGATAGCAAGGCCATATCACCCAGATTGTCAGAATGAATATGCACAATTATACTTGAAAAGAGGAAGGTCGGAAGGGCAATAACAGCCTCATAATGTTCATAAAGGTCAATTATTTTGCGGCCAATATTTTTTTACACTGCAAATTCCAGATGATAGAAAGCCACTGCAATTGTTCAGCATTGTTTTTTCCAAGTGGGGCAACACTAATTGCTATGCTTTCAACAATGTTTTGTTTGGTTATGAAATACAGAAAAAAGATCTATGAACCCCAAAATATAGGATGATGTATAGGGCACGGTTCAATTCAAGCATCCCCTTGACATAAGCCAAACTATTTGTTACATAACATGCTGATTTTTTTTTTCTTTCTAGCTTCTTGACGAGCATGATGGTTCTATTATTACATTACAAATGCATTAGTATGACTTGTATGGCCTAAGCTTGCATTTGCAGATCAATTTCCTTTGGTCTGAAATAATAGAGCAAAAATTTCAGATTGTGTGAATGGCATGTTTTGTTCAGGTTATTAGTTTGAGGAATATGCTTTTTTATAGTGATGAAAAAAAAAGTAAAGATAATTTTATGGGACAACATCCCATTTTCTTGAATATTCGCCCTACAATAAAAAAATTGCGGCAACACCGCGACCCGTTTGTAAGCACCGGTATTATGCTAGTTTGATAAAATAAGGAATGAAAAAACTCGTTCAAATAAAAAAAAATGAGGATTGAAGAAGACGTGCAAAAAAAAAAGAGGATTGAAGGAATGAAAATTAAAACACGTTCAAATTAAAACTCGTTGGAAAGAAAGGAATAACATGTTTTTTCTCTCATAGGATTTTATCGATTGAGTTTATTCTTGATAAAGTTAAGATTCTCGATTGGTATGAAATAACTGCTACTTTAATCACAATTTAAAATCATGGCTATATTATGCGAGCATTCTGTTGCAGTGAGCACTCTTGAACCGAAACAAGAGAATCTCAATGTACCATTACATCAAACCCACATAATCAATAGAAGAGTGAAAATGCAAGATGAAAGCTAAAATGTGTCCAGAAACTTTACCTTTCTTATGTCCAGCAAAAGCAGAAGCTACTGCAACAGTTACATCCTTAGTTTGCACCACTAGGATAATAATATCAAAAACCAAATAAATTATAATTAAAAGGCAATTTTGAAATAAAAACAGAGGATAGGAGTGATTAAGGATGCCAATTTTGTTGGAATGTTTAATTATTCCTTGATTGAGTAAAAAACAAAACATCCAGTTTTAGTGAATTAAGCTAATATTTGTAGTAGAAATTGAAGTTGTATCGAAATCTCGAATTAGTACTTTCATTCACTCGCACATGTATGAGCTGATTTTTGGCATCTTCCATTTTATTTTAAAAATAAAATATCATATTGACTATGAGAGTTTGATGTCAAATCAATAAAAATATATCATTTTATCGTAAATTTTTGAATAAATAGGTAGGAAATTAAAATAGTAAATTACAAATGGAAAAAACATAAAAGACAACAATCGCAATAAAAAATGGAAAAAAATTGTACACAATTGCAATACTAAAGGTCAAAATGTCAACATAAACTCTAATTTCTTTCATCACTAAAGTTGATTTTACTAACAAAAATATAAAATAAAAAGATAATAAAACAAAATACCCCTTCTTCAAAAAAAATAAAATCCAATTCGATAACTTACTTCTTTTTTATTTAAAATTCAAAAACTTGCTTGTGCTTCTCATGTGAATACTATCGACTAGCAAAGTTAGTGTGCTATATATATAGATTCGTTGATGATGCGATGAAGAAAGATGTAACAGTACGAAATGAATGCGGTCCATCAATAATTAAAGAAATAAAAAAGTAAAAACACATTAGATGATGATTTTATCGTGCTGGCAAGATTTAGATTCATGCATGTGTAAAATAAATTATACCATATGTATGTAAATGTTAATCTCAGTCAAAAAGTCTCACATCACATCATAATATAATATGTGAGTTGATCTAAACAAAAGTTTATAAGTAAGAGCTATTTCTTACTCCTCCATTCATTTTTACTTGTCGTTTTAAATATATATATATATATTTAAGAAAGTGTATTTTTGTATCTTATATTCTTATTATACTTTTATTTTAATTCACGAATAAATTATTATTTTTTTGCACACACACATTCGATTTTATGATAAAAAAAAATTCAAGCGATTTTATGATAATTACTCTTACGCATATTGTCAATAAAAAAAGCACATCATTATCTTAATTGGGTGCCAAAGCAAATTTAATGCCAACTTATCCCAATATAAAAATTAACATTTAATGATACAAAAAATTAAATATTTCAAAAGTTAAAATGCACAAATTAGCATTTAATAATTTATATTTTTGCTTCCTTAATATGTGTCTTAAGGGCACATTAGGGCACATGTTAACATTCTCTTAAAAACAAATATATTGGGAAGGGACATAAACCACTTAATGCTAGAACTAAAAAAATTAGATTAAATTGATGATGAAGGGAAAAGAAAAGACACACCAAGACATAAAAGAGTAGCTGGCACTTAACAAAGTAAATGGCATAACACAATTTTCGTGTCACCAACCATTTTACAAACAATCTCTACCATATAATTACCCTCAAACAAATCCGTATCTCTCTCCCAATTCAAACACCAAATCCAAATAATTATAACCTTTGATTTACTATTATTAATATTAATAATTTTACTAAATTAACAAGCCTCTAAAAAACTCTCCCCCTCCTCTCACATTTTCCTTATCGATGAAGGTGAATGAGAGAGATGAGTTCCTAAAGTAAATATAACTCTCATAAAAAACCGTCATCGATCATCGACCTGGATCATCATAAGAGAAAAATTATTAACAAATGGAGATGCAACGCATGAAAGAATTATTATCACTTTTGTTAGCATTGAAAAGTAACCGAGTTGCTCTTGTTGGTTGTAATCATACCGCGGCTCGATTTTGCTCTCGCTAATAAAACTTAGCGAGAGAGTTCTTTCCACACCCCCTCTCTTCTCTCTCATACCCTTTTATACCATAATATATTAACATATTCATCATAACTATTTTTATTTATTTATTTATTTTCATATGCGGTAATATATTCTCATTTTGCCATATTAGTTTCTAGCTATACATTATAAACATTTTTTTTTTTAAATCCCAACCATGGCGGTTGACCTAACTTCTCTTTCCCTTGGAACAAAAGGTTACTTTTACAACAAAAACAAGCATCTTAGTGCATTTGCTACCCCAAAAGCCCATTATCTTATAATTAGGCTCCCTATTTCAGGAATATGGAAGATTTTTTATCGTTTGGTTCTTTTGGCATTGTTTGTGACTTCACTACCATTGATAAGTTCATCATTTGTTTCAAGAAACCCTAGTCTTGATGATTCAACCTCAAACATGAAGATTCTTCCACAACAACAACTCAATGAATTTGATAATTCCATCAACATGGATCAACTTTTAACCCTCCTCTTCAACGACCTAACGAACGATGGCCTTGTGAAGAAATCGAATCAACACAAAGTCATTTTCCTTGGAGATGAAGAACAAGGGTTTCATCAATTTCAGAGTCTCATTGATCAATACAACATGGATTTTATTCCACTGAATGATGTGGCGAAACAAAATTCGATTCTTGATGACACGGTTGATTTCGTCTTCACGTCCAACTTCCCCACTTCCTCACAATTCATTGATAGAACCCTAAAAACAAATGGCATTGTAGCGGTGGTGATTCTTAATGCGGACGGGTTTCGTAAGCCGTCAAACTACAAGGTAGTGTACATGAGAAGATTCGAGAAAGTAGTTATGGCAATGAAGAAAATAGAAAAAACAATCAGAGTAGGTAGCCAGCGAAAGCTGTGTGGATACGCAACTGAGGCAAAGAAAGCAGCACTTCAGAAACTCGAGGATGTTCTCCTCGAGCCTCCACGTGCTGCCTCGGGAAAATCAAGAGTGTATTTGAAGCGTACAAAATATTTACCTGATTTGATGGGTGACACCCTGGAAAGCTATCCTCGTCATGTTTTCATCGACGTAGGGTTGCCAAACAAGGATAGAGGTAGTGGAACAAATTGGTTTTTGAAGAATTATCCTACAAGGAACAAGAATTTTGAGATGTATAAGATAGAGACTGTGGCCGAGGGTTCGAGCGCGGCTCAAGTTGAAATGTCAGATTGGTTGACGAAAAATGTAAAAGATGAAGAGTATGTGGTGATGAAAGCTGAGGCTGAAGTTGTTGAGGAGATGATGAGGAGTAGGGCTATTATGTTGGTGGATGAGCTTTTCTTGGAGTGCAAGCCACATGGTTTGAATTTGAAACAAGGGACTAGAGGTAGAAGGGCTTATTGGGAATGTTTGGCTTTGTATGGAAAATTGAGAGATGAAGGAGTAGCAGTTCATCAATGGTGGGGTTAATTAATTAATTGCTTTTTTGGAGAAGTCATTAATTTATTATTGCATGAAATTCTCGTCAAATTGTACCTTATCATCACAACCTATTAAAAATGCTCATTAGAGACCATGCATTTTTTATATATAGACCTTGTGCTCATACATATATTATTTTATTCAGCACGATTTAGTACAAGTGTTGAATTGTATTTGGTGTTTGAGAGAGGGTAATCTGGATATGGAGACAAAGACTTGCCAAGTTTAAAGGCTTGAGAGAGTTAGAGAGATGGGAGTGTGGATCTAGATGGCCATAATTGGAGCAAAAAAAATTAAAGCCAATGATATGATCTATATTTCTTCTTGTTTTTTCATTCTTTTATTTTGCGGCTTTGTGTATTATTTCTACCTTTTCTATTTTGAAAAGGGTTACACAAAACTTGAGCATCTTCTTTTGTATCCAATGGAATTTATAGTAAGTTATACAAATACTGAATATAATGTTTTATTTTTATGGCTTGGTTAATTATTACTCACTTTGTTATGAATGTCATGACGTTTACAAAGCAAAATTATTTTAAAACAAATCCAATTTTTATTTACGCACTTTGTTCCTTTTTAGGTGTCTAAAAAGTTATAGAAATTTTTCATTCCTTTTTATTTGTTATTCTCAAAGAACAAAATGATATTCCTATATGAATAATGCTAGCAACACTTTTTAACAAACACACTCTCTTTTATTGGTTGAAATTCATATGGGTCTCATAAAAAAATGTGGACCCATATAAATTTTATGGGACCCATGTGAATTTCAACCAATAAAAGAGAGTGTGTTGGAGTGTGTTTGTTAAAGAGTGTGTTGCTAGCACTCCTCTTCCTATATATAAGGAACACATTGAGAAAAACACACTGACCAAGGAGACTTATTTTTTTTTATTAAAAATTCTAAAATGTTATGTGTTATTCCAAAACTAACCTTGTATATTAATTTATTGTTGCCTCTTGTATTTATCAATATAGATTGGTATTCTTGATTCCAATGTGACTCCTCCTATGCACAAGGCTAATTAACAAGGGTATAAAAGGGATTACCTATTTAATAAAAAATAAATTTAAAGAGTGTTTCTTATAAATAGGACCGGAGAGGGTATCTATTATTACATCTGTTCTTAAATATAAAATCATTTTTTATATTTTTCTTTGTCTCATTTTATAAGATCCTTTTTAAATTTCTAAAAGCATTAATTATTTTTTCCAAACATACCTCCAATTACTGTGCATATTTTTCTACAATATATAATAAATACTCTAAAAACACATTAACACATTCTCTCTCTTGAAAGATATAATTGTAAAAATAATATTAACGGTCAACAAATTAATACTACAATCTACTTGTTTAATCTACATAATTTTCAAAAGGGGTCTTATATTTAGGGTAGTATTGTTTTGTCAAATAATATCTAAATTAATAAAATATATTATTTTATTTGATACGTTCAAATTACATGAAAATGCGAAACAAATTGTTTGTGGTAATTTTTCACACAGTTTCCCGCAGTTTTATGTCATAACCGTCCGATCTAAAATATATGGTTGAGATCGTTTTAGGTAATTTTATAACAACAATCATTGGTACTATCTGATCTATAAATAATAGCCCAAATTTAAAACAATGTGAAAATTGTGTGATACTTTACTGTAGCGAATCTCGATCCATGAAGCCACGCACACCTTGACTTGTTCTTATGGCATAACTTATGCCCTAACAAAGATCTATCACTCCAAAACCCCAAAGATCTGATACAAAACATTGACACAAAATAATATAAATTAACAGTAAGGCATATATTGATCATTATGACACCCTAACAAGCATTCCAACCCAGCTGTAGAAGACATCTTGTTACCAACTCCAATTCCAAAAGTAATGTGTTCAGTAACTAAATCCCTCAGTCTGCTACAATTCGAACGCAGACCTTATGACAGCCCAAAAGATCTCAGCTAGCAACTCGGGATCTCTGCTCGTGCCACCAATAAGCTGCGGAAAAGCGAAGAGTCTGATACAAAATTAACAATCGGACCATCTGTCCGAAGCCATACGGACACAAATTTTAGAGATGCAACCCAGCTGCAGCTGGAACTCTGAACTGCAATTCAAAAAAACCAGAACAAATTCGAATATTGCCCTGCAACCTCCACTTACAGAACCTAAATTCTGAAGCACGGTTATAATAATATCACCATCCACTTTACAGTTTCGAGGCAAGTAATTGGATTTGTCATCCATTGAGAAATATCGTAATCGAAACTTCTTGACTTTACTCTCAACCAATTCCACAAAAGTAATTTGGCCTGTTCCGTAATCGCTAAAGCTGAAATATTCTTGTCCTGAAAAATCTTTGCGTTTCTAGCTTTCCAAATGCTCCATATGCATGCAAACCAAATGGTTCGAAGTCCAGCTTCTGTACCGTTACTCCTTTGCACTATCTTTGTGAACGCGTCAAAACGTGTAATACACTCATTATGCATAACCGAGTTCACCTCTATCCACTTGCATATAGTCATCCAAACTTCATACACAATATTACATTCGAAGAGGATATGTGATGATGACTCCACCCTTTCACAATTCCTTGCACAGTTAACTGCAGCACTAATTCCTCTCTTACTAAGATTTTCTTTTGAAGGAATACGATTTTGGAATACCTGCCACCCAAAAATTGTCACCTTTCATGGCACCAATTTGTGCCACACCTTTTTATATGGTGTTTGATTCCCCAAATATTACTTAAAAAGAATAAATAAAAAATTCCTAACGGTGGGAGTGAGAAGGCCACGTTTCTATTTTTTTTTTGTTACACACGTTTCTGATTGTGTTTGAGACAATAAAAAAAATTATTCATTTTATTTTCTGAAACTTGAACCTAACCACTTTAGATTAGGCCAACAAAAATAGATTAGCAAAATATTAGGACTTTAATCCCACCCCGTGTTTCTTTTCTACCTCCCGTTTTTTCATTTTTATCCTTGTATAAAAATTTCCGAACGTGTTTTTCGAAGTTTTTCTAGTTCAAATTCGAAAAATATATTCTTAAGTTTTTTTCCAAGAAAAAATAAATTTGGAAAACGCGTTCCTAAATATTTATTCAAGGGCAAAAATGGAAACTTGGGGTAGAAAAGAAACACAGGTGGTAAGATAAACTTCCTGTTAATTATATACATTCATTTTACATTATTCAAACCATACCCTTTTCATAAGAACCGTAACAGTTTCACCCATCATATTCAACTAGATACTACATTATTCAAACAAACTCACCATGTGATATCCAATATTGATTGATCACAAGATAAATGTTTCATGACCCATCAACATACAACCCAACCATTGTTTTATACATCAATGAAAGAACAATGCTTGGAAAACAAAATTTCTAACACAGCTATAAGTAATCCAACATTTGTTTAGAACACTGTACAAATTAAAAAACAATACAAACTTTCAGTACTCGTGTATCCCTTTTTGAATCACTTCCAATTGCAACAACTACCAAATATATAAATAGCACAGGTGAAAAGCACTCTTAACTGCAAGAATTCACACGCACAACACCATTATTACAAGTACTAGTTTTTGCTGTTTAAACAGCAAAAACACGTACTTGTAGCAGGATCTGACGAGCATTGGCAATACAAAGCTTCAAAGCTTAGCTATGGCACAGGACTAGAAAAAAAGACATGCAAATCCAAAGCATGTGATCAATTGGGCAAGTGCAGCATCAGCACCTGAAATGTGGCAACTTGCCTAAAGAACACAAACAATGAAAAAAAGTTGTTTCAGAACCCCACAACTTTGCTAATTGCAAGTAAGAAACACTAGACAAAAGTTCAATGAGATCCTTCTAAAGATTTAATTTCAAAACTGCAACATTTAAAATTTTCTAAAGGAAGTTAATTAAAAATTCAATGATATTGCAGGAACCTACAGATCAATTTAACCATAAAAACTATGAACAGTATCAAAAGCTACTAAGAAATAGTCATAAGATACTGCAAAATAGTTAATATTTAATCATGTTTTACTTGAATCAGTACGATCAAGTTATTTTGTTTTATTTTAAATAAAAGTGACACAAGGCTATATAGTGACTTCTGGTTTGCAGCAAGATAAAGGCATCCACATAAAATAAAGGGTATCTAATAAAACTTGATTATTGGATTATGCATGTACAAGTACCACTATTAATGAAATATATAGTTGATTCTAAATCCTGGTCGACGTAGGTTCTATCGCATACAAGAGAAACATGGAAACCAAAAAGGATGAAAAAAATTGATCAAAAACCCAGATATAGGGTTAAGTACTATGGTTACAAGGAAAACTAGAAGAAAACTATTGCTATTGAGAAAAAACTGAAATATTGTCTTACAATCTCAAGAAACCACCTTATATTGGATAGAAATCCTATTTTAATTCAAATTATTCCTTGGAATAAATCTATTTCTAGCAAGTAGTTTACATAAAAAAAGACAAAAATAACATATATTGCTTTGTGTCACTCAAAAAATCCTATTGATTCGACTTCAAATAATCCAGATTCAACTAGTAAAGAGCCAAATTCAACTATTAGATGCAAGTTCAGTAGTGAAGATAAGAAGTTCAATAGTAGAGTAGTTAGTTATCAAATATTTAAGGCCTAAGAATCAAAATTGTTATCCACTCTCCATGCAAAACAGATTAGACATGGCAATAAAACTCATACCCGCGGGTACCCGCCCAAACCCTATCCGCTTTGACGGGGAAAATCCGAGTTGACTGGGTTTGGGTTCGGGTTTGGGTTTTCCCCAATTTTAAAAGACGGTGTTGGGGCGGGTAATGGGACATTGATACCCACCCCGAACCCGTCCCCAAGCCCGCCCCGCTTATATTATTTTACCTATTTTAAATTAGAAACCCTTAAAAATCTCTTAAATTACATTCATATGTTTGTTTTTTATTTTTAATTTGAGTATTAAACAAACCGTTTTCTCTATTTTTTTTCTTTATTTAAACAAATATTGTCGAAATAAAATACTAAAGTACAATCCAAATTCATGTGGGGAAGAGGCGTAATGGGGATACCCGATCCCCGTTGGGTATGAATTTAGGGTTATACTTTTTATCCCTGCTTGAAATTGGGACGGGTTTGGGGGAGATACCCGAACTTTATGGGTTTGAGTTTGGGGAGGGCAAAATCCACCCCCGCCCCGTTGCCATGCCTAAATCAGATTGATCAACAAATGCAAGAGAGATAGACTCCTTAATTCTTGCTCCAACATTAACTATGATTGTTTGCTCTCAAATCCTAAACAATATATTCAACAAATTTAAGGGCATATATCATTAACTATGGATAGACTTACTCATTAAAATCAATATATCATAGTAGAAGTGTATTAGTTTCCCTTATTGACAACATCCTTTCCTTTGATGATTATGACCGGACACTGAGCATGGTGGGCACAGTAGTTGCTAACACTTCCAAGGAACATCCTGCAATAAAAAAGAGGAAGAAGCACTGTGAGTGTCTTAGTCCATATAGTTTCCATTTTTAAAGTTAAATTGTTCAAACCAATAAAATATGAAAAATACAAGATTTGATGTAAAATGTAGAGCATTTATCCTAATGTCCAAAATGTAAACGGAAGCAGATCTATATCTGCAGATAAATGACAAAAGACTAAGAAAAAAGATTAATGATTAAGAAGTTACTTATGAGCCTTTTTAGTTTTTACTATGTAGGCTAGGTCATAGGCCCCTGTAGGCCGGCCTGGCCTATTCCCACCTCTAAAACCGGCACAACTACATCTTAAGTTTTGATCCTATCTCAATCCCACAAAACCAACTTACAAAGTTAGAATTGCCTAAGCTTAGAAAATTTTATTTATATTTTACACTATATCTCTAGACAATATTGGACCACAGTGTCTGGCCACTTGATCTAAGTGTGAAAATTTCCAATATCTTCCCTGGTACTAGTATTACTTTAGGATCACAGTGTCTGGCTACTTGTCAACATTATCATCATATATAAAGAATAATAAATTGTTCAGATGGTTTTTTTAATGCCATTTTGTGAAATGTGATGTCCTAATAAAGCTCAAAAATACCATAAATAATGTCAATTGATAGTGTAAATTATTTTTTTGGTCAAGTAGCCTAGTGGCTAGAATTCCGGCCTTTAAAGGTGAAGTCTAGTGTTCAGGGTTTGAACCCTCGCACTTCCATATATAATGCGATGTCCCTGCCAATTGAGTTAAGCTCACGGGGACAATTGCTCGTGTAAATTAATGTGTAGATTTATGGCAATTATCAAAATTTGTCAACAGTCAATTTGTACC
This sequence comes from Trifolium pratense, assembly GCF_020283565.1. NCBI lineage: Eukaryota > Viridiplantae > Streptophyta > Magnoliopsida > Fabales > Fabaceae > Trifolium > Trifolium pratense. The sequence goes on from NC_060062.1 coordinate 27,108,017, forward strand.
TCTTAATAGGTCCAAAAGCTCGAGAGCCAATCACAAGCACATCAGCATGCAAATCCTGTACAGTTTCACAAATCTTCTCCTTTGGATCGCCAATAACAACATGGGTGCTGACTTCAGTCTGCTACAAATAGAGAAAAATCAATCGTAACTAAAAAAAAATGAAATTGGGGGATTCAAACAACACAGTCCTTACCTCTCAAACCCTGATGTTACTCCCCCCCCAAACAACTAAAACACCAATTCTCATATATTATGCCAAAATTATAAAATAAAATAAAAAATTGGTTATGCCAAATTCTCATATTATGCGAGTAAACCGGCTTACAATGCTACACAAGTAACCAATTCTCATATTATTACTGTTCAATAAACATTCTATGCGAGTAACACAGTTTACAATGTAATCAACATTTGGAAAAATAGATAGCCTAAATTGATAGTTAAACACTTAAACCAATCACACTGAATTTGAATTATTGCTAAATAAATAAATAAAATAGATAGCCTAAGAAAACAAAAACAACAAAAAAGACTTTCTTCATTTTCCATTTGATTTTTTTTTTGTTACATTTATGAATTTAATTTGTATGCACTATAAGTTTTTAAAAAAAGTTACAACACATGCAACAAATTACGTATCAATATTACCTATGTGGTGATACATGAATGAATACATCTATGAAACTATTTTACTTGCATACCAATTAAATTAAACTCTTCATATATTTAAATTTCTAAAGATCTCTGCACCATGAACAGCCTTTTTTTCACAAATTCCAGCGATTGCATATGGAAACACAACAATTATTAAAAAAAAAGGTTTAAATATGATGTTAGTCGATGTAAATATAACTTTTTTTTTTGTTTTAGTCCCTCTGAATTTTTTTGTTTGGTTCGGTCATACAAAATTCAAAAACGGTTGTTTTTAGTCCCTAACACCACCTTATTGGGACATGTGGTTCCACGTAGCGTGATTATATATTGGACCTCATATCACTTCAGGACTAAAAACACTAATTTTTTTAATTTGCAAACTGAACTCAAACAAAAACACTTGCAGGATTAAAACCAAAAAATGTTATTGTTAGAAATCATGGAATCATAGGGATGAAGATCATAGATGTAAGCAAGATAGAAAGCATAGGAGTATTCATGAGGAAAATACTCATAAGAATTCATATTAAATGAATATAGATTGATAAAAGAATGAGTAAAATGTACAATGGAGTGACTTATTTATAGATCTACTTTGAGTAACTAACTCACTAACTAATCAACTTTCTAATCTCCTAACCAACTTGATACCCTAACAACTAACTCAAGTTGATTAACTAACTATCGATATTCTTACCAATTACTTCCTCCGGTCTTAAATATAAGCAAAAGTCAAAATATATTTAGTCTAAATTTGAGCAAAATACGTTTTGACTTTTACTTATATTTAAGACCGAAGTATCTTTGTTAATGTTGATATCATTTTTTTTTAGATATACGAACATAAAGTGGAATGACCGGGTGTCCAACCTAGCAATTTTAGCATTTATGTCAGTTGAGCTAGGATTTGTGGACGATGCTAACTAATATCATATTTAAACCAAAATAAATGAGTAAAAAATTAATTTAACTGTAGAGTTACATTGAATTGGGAGCAAATTCCGAAAGCGTGATCAAGTATAGAATCAGTTATTCGCTTCTGGTGAGCTTCAATTGCAGCAGCAAACGCGGGAACTTCGAGATCACCTAGCAAAAAAGAAGAAGTTGGAATTAGAATGGTGAAAATTGAAAAGGAGAAGTTAAAGGATGAAAGAAAATGTACTGAACTGGGGCCACCGAAAGGGATAGAACCGGGATTAAGACCGGTGGCGATTGACGGCGGAGATTGAACATGGAAGATGATAAAAGAACCGGCGTTGGTGGAATCGGGTGTAGGTGATCGGAGCTTTAGATTTTCTAACGCCCAGCGGAGAGCGTTCATGCTTTCTTCGCTTCCGTCTACAGCTACTACTACTACACCGAGGTTTCCGTATTCAGACATAGCTTTGCTTGATTTGATTTGGTTTGGTTTATTGACTTCCCAGTTCTCCTTCTATCTTTTATCTAGGTAGTTAGTTGCTTCCTTTGACTTTCTTTTTGGAGGTTGCTTTTGTTGATTTTCTTTTGGATTATCTTACTTAATAATAAGTTTTTGTCTCTCTAATATGTACCAAATTTTATTTTTAATTCTACAAATAAAAAAATTGAATTTTAGTACTCTAAATTTTTAGTTTTTAATTCCTTATTTTTTCAAAAGTTCGCATGTTTCAAATGACTTTTTTCAAAAACATATTATATGACTTGTTTGTTTTTGGGTTCTATGAAATTAAAGAAATCATCGTCCATTCAATCACTCAGCAAAAACGTTATCTCAGCTATTGGACAAAGTCAAAATTTACTCGTTTATTTGGTTGAAGTTGAAGATGACGAATGGGGACTAAAATTAAAAACTGAAAATTTAAAGGGATCAAAGTTCGAAGGAAATTTTTAGATGACTAAAAATAAAATTTGATTATTTAAAGAGATTAAAGACATACTTCTTCTACCCCTTATTATAAGAAAATATTTACTTTTTTGGTGCATTTGATTCGTAAGACAACAAGAACTGGACAGAACAACACATGACAAAACAAGATAATACAGCACAGGACAAAACTGTACCGGATAGATATAGGGTGATAATATTTTTATATTCGAAAATAAAATGAATATTTTCGTATTTTTTATAGTTGTACTGTGGACAAAAAGTTGTCCTATGGTTTAGTGAGGGACAAAAAATCTTGTTTTTGTCCTGTCCCTTGCTACCTTATTTGTCCAGTCTCATAACCAGTTTAAAATCAAATAGGGTACAACAAAAGTTATTCAGTCAAATCCTCTGTTTTTCAGCCGATCAAACACACCCTTTATGTTTATTGAATGTTTGATGTATTTGATCTATAATATAGACTATATACATCAAACATTATCCATCATTTAAAGAATAACTATGTCTAGATAGTGCTTCCGTAAAAAAAGTATTAGTTATTTATTATTAAAAATTATACAAAAATTAATGTTTTCTAAATATACATTGAAACAAATCGAACACTTTATATGATAACATTTATCTTTAAAGCATCTCCAATAAGAGTATTAAAGAGAGTATCGTAGGTTAATGATCCGTACTTTAATTTTTTTATCATTGGAGTTTTGTGATACGGTACCTTATTTAAGGTATCATATCATCAATTTTATATCATTAATTTCGGTTAAGAAATACTTCATCCTTCCAAAATTATAAGAGAAAAATCTCCACTTTTTTATCCCAGGAAAAACAATTTTCAAAAATATTTTTTCCTTAATCTCGTAAAATTAAATGCAAAGTGCATTTAATTTTCTCCCCCTCATCTTTTCTCAATAATCAACAACCAATAAAAATTATTTTTACATTTTCTCATGCAACTTATCCCAAGGAAAACCCACAAAAATATATTTCAAATTATCATGTTTTACTTTTCCTTAATAAGTGTGATTTTTGTTTTTTCTTTTATAATTTGGGACGGATAGAGTAAATATAAAAGGGGACCACTTGCTAATATTAATAATGTATGATATCCAATGTGGTATCACTATTGGAGCAAAATATATATGAGTTACATAAGTATTAAATGACATTACATGTACCACTTATTAGTAATGTATAGGCTTAAATATAGTTTTGGCCTCCTAAGTTTCACAATTACTTGATTTTGACCCCTCACATTTCAATTGCTTGATTTTAACCCTCTAAGTTTCATAATTGCTTGATTTTAGCCCCCAAGTTTCAATTGCTCGATTTTGGCCCCCCAAGTTTACCCCATTTTGCATTTGCTAGCCCCCCGTTGACTTTTTTGACTAAAAATTGCTTATGTGACATTTAAAAAAAATTTAAAATATGTTTTAATTAAAAAAATTTAAAAATAATAATATTTTCTTTTATAAAAATGTATTAAAAATTATTTTTTAATAAAAGGTTTAATAATTATTTTTTATTTAAAAAAAAGTTTACAAAGTTTTAAAAAAATAGTTCATAAAATGTTTTTTTTACTTTTTTATATAACAAAATTATTTTACAAACTACATATAATAAGAAAAATATTTTATAATTTAATTTTAAAAAACAATTTGTAATTTATTTATTTTTAAATACTTACTTAATTTTAAAATGCTACATAACCAATTTTTAATCAAAATATTCAACGGAGAGCTAGCAAATACAAAAGGGGGTAAACTTGGGGGCCAAAATCGAGCAATTGAAACTTGGAGGGCTAAAATCAAGCAATTGTGAAACTTAGAGGGTTAAAATCAAGCAATTGAAATGTAGGGGAGCAAAATCAAGCAATTATAAAACTTAGGGGGACAAAACTGCATTTAAGCCTAATGTATAATACCCAAATTGACATCACAATTAGAGATATCCTTATATATTCGTAAATAAATATGATAAAAGTATGTCATGTGTACATAACACAAAAGTTTTATGTTAAATATGATGAACTACTTCCAAGATTAAGTGTCTCGCTTGTTACATTTCCTCTATACTTTTTTTTTATTTTTTTTATTTAGGTTTTTACAAAGGTACAAAGGGTCATGCTAACTTAGTATTCGGGGCACTAATTAAGGTAATTAAAATTGATAAATTTTATATTAAAATAAGTATTTTATATATTTTGAAAAAATAGATTACACAAGTTCTAAAATTATTTTACTATATTGTTCCTTAATTAGTACTTTAGGGATACTGATTATCATTTTCCTTTTATAATAAATAAATGAATGGATTCAAGTATTAAAAGATTTGGATCCAAGTGGTAAATAATTGGATGGTTTTGAGATATGGTCTTGGCAGCAAATAAAAAATTTAATAGTTAGGATGAATCTAAGAATAACTTAAAATATAAAAATACAATTTAGCCTTTTAAGGGAACACTCGATTGTAACCGAGAAAAGTACTTTCTATTCCACAAAAGTCATCATGGTTGGTCATTATACACAACTTTAAAAAGAAAATTGTTATATATATATATATATATATATATATATATATATATATATGGGGTTTTCTAACTTAGACCCTAGTTAGGTCTAAGTTAGCAAGGTGCACCTTTTCAATTGGACCAAAATACCCATTCTTTTAATTTTTGAAAGAATAGAGCAACAGGGGCATTTCTGTAATTTTACATAAAAAAAAAATACTGACACGCGCCCCCACCTTCTTAAAAATTAATAGACGTGGATCCAGTGTCGCGCGCGTACGGAAGGACCATGGTTACAGACCGTTGATTTCCATCAGACAGCCAAGATGTGATCTCATTAAGGCTGTCTGATTGATCAGACAGCCCAGATCATCCTACCATCTTGTCTGCGCCACACTAGATTATAAGCTGGAGAGAGAAAATTTTACTTTTGAAAAAGGCAGCCACGTGTCAGCATATGAATGGGTCTGCGTGATTTTTTCCATTTTATGCTTTAAACTCGATTATTTCATCGTAAATTAATTTTTTATTTTTTAATTTTTATACCAAAATTCATAATTTTTTTTTCTCTACAAATAGAGACTTGGTTTGTTTGATTTGGACACCGAAAAAAAAACGCAATTTTTCACTACTTTAAACTCGATTATTTCGTCGTAAATTAATTTTTTATTTTTTATTTTTTATACCAAAATTCATAATTTTTTTTCCTACAAATAGAGATTTGGTTCGTTCGATTTGGACACCGAAAAAAAAAACGCAATTTTTCACTACCTTAAATGAGATAAAACGATAATTAAAAACTAATGTTTGCTTCTGAAACCATTTATCTGGTACAATGGTTTCAGAGAGTTGTAATCTGAAACCATTTTGCTGGTAGAATGGTTTCAGTAAGTTGATTATTAGTTATTTGCTTCTGAAACCATTTAGCTTGTAGAATGGTTGCACATAGTTGTATTCTGAAACCATTTTACTGGTAGAATGGTTTCAGTGAGTAATTTATTAATTGTGTTTGCTTCTGAAACCATTTATCTGGTACAATGGTTTCAGAGAGTTGTAATCTGAAACCATTTTGCTGGTAGAATGGTTTCAGTAAGTAGATTATTAGTTATTTGCTTCTGAAACCATTTACCTTGTAGAATGGTTGCACATAGTTGTATTCTGAAACCATTTTACTGGTAGAATGGTTTCAGTGAGTAATTTATTAATTGTGTTTGCTTCTGAAACCATTTATCTGGTAGAATGGTTTCAGAGAGTTGTAAACTGAAACCATTTTGCTGGTAAAATGGTTTCAGTAAGTTGATTATTAGTTATTTGATGAGATTAAGGTAGTGAAAAATTGAGTTTTTTTTTCTGTGTCCAAATCAAACGAACCAAGTCTCTATTTGTAGAGAAAAAAAAATTATGAATTTTGGTATAAAAAATAAAAAATAAAAAATTAATTTACGACGAAATAATCGAGTTTAAAGTAGTGAAAAATTGCGTTTTTTTTTTCGGTGTCCAAATCAAACAAACCAAGTCTCTATTTGTAGAGAAAAAAAAATTATGAATTTTGGTATAAAAATTAAAAAATAAAAAATTAATTTACGACGAAATAATCGAGTTTAAAGTATAAAATGAAAAAAAATTAACGCAGCCAATTAAAATGTGACACGTGGCCTTTCCTTTTTAAAAGCTTTCTCTCTCCGCGTGTGGCCTTCACCCACACGCGCCTGTCGGCGCGTGTGATGCACGCGCTTGGCTTTTGTCAAATAACGCGCTGCCACGTGTCCTGGGGGGGAAAAAAGAAGTGGGGGGTGCGTGTACTGTTGCGTAAAATTACAGAAGTGCCCCTGTTGCTCTATTCTTCCAAAAAAATAAAAAATGGGTATTTTTGTCCAACTCAAAAGGTGCACCTTGCTAATTTAGACCCAACTGGGTCTAAATTAGCAGCCCCCTATATATATATAGAGTCAGGATCCGTTGACACCAACTAGTTTGACACCAAATGTTACACCTTTCAATAACGTTTTAACCGATATAAATTTTATAAAATCCACCGTTGGATTGAAAGTTTACATCATATAGATCATTTGTGTAAAATTTCAAATAAATCCAAAATCATTTGATATGTTATTGAGATACATCAAAATTAACGGTTTTTGTATTTTTTTAAATGCCGTTAATCTTTATGTGTCTCAATAGCATATCAAATGATTTTGGATTTGTCTGAAATTTTACACAAATGATCTATATGATGTAAACTTTCAATCCAACGGTGGATTTTATAAAATTTATATCGGTTAAAACGTTATTGAGAGGTGTAACATTTGGTGTCAAACTAGTTGGTGTCAACGGATCCTGACTCATATATATATATATATATATATATATTTTTTTTTCCTTTAAATATTTTAAATTTTTTTATAAAACAGTTGGCTATTAGAGGACAAAGCAGCAGGCTTTGCCCACATCCTTTGTATATATCTCTTTATTATATTAATAAAAAAATATACATAAATAGGGGACATAAATCTAACCAAGTTAGTCGCATAGGACAATCAAACATACCATACCAACTTCTAGTTAATCCTAGAGACAAAATATAATCCTAAAAATTTCAAGTGAATGAACCAACAGTCAAAATTTGTTTTAGTTTCTATAAAAAAATTCAGCAACTTTTGGTCCATAAAGTATTTATTGTCATGAGTTTTAGTCTCTATTTTTCATTCAACTCGTGCATATCATTGAATTTTTTATAAAAAAAATTATGTGGTCATGTTTAATAAATTATATGAATCTTTCTTACAAAAGTTTAATTTTTTTTAACAAAAGATAAATTAAATATGAACTTTTTAGTTTTTTCTACATAAAAATTCATCTTATGTTAAAAAAAATTAATTTTTTATGGGAGGTGTTTTCATAATATCATAAACATGAATACAAATAATCATTCAAAAATATGAAAGTACACAAAAGTTTGATCAAAAGTAGTGATCAAAAGTTGATAGAAAATATTTAAGAAACCGAAAGTTTCCGGAAAATAATGATTTGAGGGTAAAATAACGGCTACTATTATCTTCAGAATATAATAATAATAATCTAAAAAACCAAAAACCTCATAACACCATCATACTTGTTCAAGTTGCCACTCAAAAATCATTGAAGAAGGCTTCGCCTTCAACAACTTGCCGCATCACGACCACAAAAATACGAAAAACAACATCAATATCGTTGTGTGTGATGCTCACTTGATAAAAGGGGAAAAGAATAACTGTTCATGGTTGGTGCTACTTGGAATATTGAGGGACAAATGGTTTGAATTCTGTACATGTTAAGTCAGACTCATAAACCTTGGCTTTTGACTTGAAATCCACGAAGCTTCTCGTAGTTACTAGGCTCTCATTGTGGATCAAATAGACACAATGTATATAAAGGTTGCAGGTCATATATAATATAGGTTTTTTTTTAGTAAAAGTAACACGGGAGTTTTTCTTTACGCGCCCCGAACTCCCATTTTTACCCCATTGTATGTTGAGTAGCGAGTGTGTAATACACAATTTATGGGAAAAATAGTTTGCAAGTTAACCTGTCGACAATAATCAAAATCCCTGTTGCAGTCAAATTGTGTTGACAGATGACCAATTTTGATTGGCTATTTGTGTCTGTGTGACTGTGACATAGCATCCACTAATCATAAGCCTTGGTTAATTCAATAAATTGACACCATTATGTTAATTTTTTTCCTTCACATTCTCAAATTCTCTCATTCTTTCAATTTTATATTTTGCTATTTTTATCGTTTTGTTTGTAAACAACCACATAATTCGTTGTCAATTATTAACCAAACTAAGAATGTTATGGTAATCGGCGAAATACTATTTGTGACCAAATTGAGAACGTGACAAACAATCAAAATGAATTATATCCAAATGAGGCTTTCTCATACACAAATGGGATTGCCCCATGCTACCAAGCTATAGAAGGTGTGAGCAGCTGAGGGGCCGCTTGCGAGACCAACGTACAACAGAGGCTTGACTTTCTAAGTGCAAGTCTGAAGTAAGCAACTCGAAGCGAGATACCTCCATGTTCTTCTTCTAAAAATTGAGATGCTAGACGGGGACAAAGATGTGCAAGAGTAACATGCCCCTATTTTATCCCTTAGAGGGAGATTCTATTTAGGTCCTCATTTTTATATTAAATTTGATGTAATTTTTCTGTCTAATGTTTTTTGTTTTGAGAAAGTTTACGTTGTAATAAATATGTTTTTGATTAATTTTTTTTGTCTTTACCTTTTAATAAAAATCTTTACATTCAACTTGTCTACCATTACCCTTTCTTGTTTTTGCAAATCCTGTAATTGAAGGGTTTACTGGTTAACATGGGAAACCTAAAATGGTTAGCATGTTAACCCGCGAAATCTGTTTGATTTTAAATCTGTTTTCTCTGAACAAGTTATCTAAAATAATAAATAATGTCCAAAAAACATCGTATAACAAAAAACTTGTTCAATACCTTAAACTTTGTTTTGCATTGTTCCGTCCTGTATTATTTTGTCCTTTAGTTGATTTTATAAATCAAACAAACCCTACACTTATTTATTTCCAAATAAGCACACTTTGATTTTTATTGAAGGCAAATGCTAACCTATGACCTAAGGGCACATTTTAAGATGTAATTAATAAACTACTATCCCACTTAATGTGTTTCAAAAATAGTAATAATCAAGTTTATTAATTAAAAGATATGATCCACAATATTTATTAATTATTTAAATCAATTACAAAGGCAAATTGTGATACTTGCCAACCATCATCATATGATTACACGCGCAGCTAACTAAATTATTTTGGTACAAAAGCAGTTTTTTTTTGGTCAAATCTTTTTTTTAAGTTGAAAACAAAAATTAATTTTTTTTTTTGACTTAAAAAAAATTAAATTATTAGTATTATAAAATTCCAAAACATATTATCAATTCAAAATCCAAAATAGCACTAACAATCGTTACCATCACAACATAATACTATAATACTCAGTCTTATTCACCGAAACGAAAAAAATTAGATTATTAAGGATGCATATAATGTCAGGCGCATGTAATCATGATGATGGTTGACAAAAAATTAGATCACGATTTGCCTTTGTAATTGATATAAATAATTAATAAATATCGTGGACCATATCTTTTAATTAATAAACTTGATTATTACTAATTTTGAAACACATTAAGTGAGATATTAGTTCATTAATTGCATCTTAAAATGTGCCCTTAGAGCACATGTTAGCGGAACCTTTATTGAATATTAGGTAAAAGATATGTCACATACTTGATTTAAGAACTAGTATTGAATATTGATAGCAATTAAATTCTTAACTTTTTTTAAGCAATGCAGTAATAATTTCTAAGTTTAATTATTGTACACCATTAATATAAAATTATTTTACACGTGTATCTAATAATATGTCATCACATTATTTAATGAATGTGATATTTTATGTATTTTAAAACACATTACATGATATCAATCGTTAGTTGGTTTAGTGGTGATTGACGCTGAACTTGGTATGAAAAACAATAGTTTGATTTCCCTCAACTGTGAGTGAAAGTGGACTGTAACAACTTGATACCATAATTAACTTCCGAACCGAATTAAATTAATGATGAAAAGAAAAAAATACATTACATGATGTGAAAATACTATTAGAGTATTTTTTTTTTGGTTACAGTATATTACTAGTATTGAATATGTGTATATAAATTAAATTTATAATTCATTTATACTCATGAAGAGGGACCCAAAGTCCGAATATCAGATCAACGAAGTCAATTCCTGTGCAGGGAAAACAAAATTCTTTACTTCTTTTCCTTCCATTCCATCATCAATTTCTTAAATTCCATAACCAACCGTTTTTTTCTTCTCACACAATAAATAAACCATTTATTTATTCATTTATTAAATTAATTACCGCGTGCGTTCCACCTCTTACGATAAAAAAAAGGAGAATGTTAACATGTGCATATATGGCACATGTTAAGGTAGTAAAAATAGAAATTATGTCTTAGAATTTGTGCATTTTTAACTTTTCAAGCATTAAATGTCTTGTATCATTAAATGTTAAATTTCTATATTAAGATACTTTATCATGTGCCCTATATGCACATGTTAACAAGACCCTAAAAAAAATCGTGTAAAATAAAAACATGTTTTATACTAGTCCTCAAAAAAAAAAAAATAATAAAAAACAATTTTCATCTTCTCTCCCTTGTCCCAACGCAACTGCAAGAACAATAGTAAATGTTTCAAAATTTCAACGTAGTGTTTCAATTTCAATTTCTTCACCATCATCGTTGTGATTCTAAACACTCACTTCAATCTTTGAAATTTGCGTGCGTGTGAGCTACGTCACATGCATATCTCACTCTCATCTCCAAATTTCCACTTCTTTGGTAATCTAACACAATTCTTTTTTGATTCCGTTAAATTTCCGACTAATCCTTACCGTGATCGTCACTATCGCCGCCGTAATCGCCGCCGTATTACGGCGGAGGAGTCTACTCTCTTTTTTATTTATTTTTCTGGATAAATGCGTGTTACAGTGGATCTAGGGTTTTCTTCTTTGCTTTTCGCGGCTTTAATTTGTGTCATTTTGCCGGCGATCGGTTTCTTCATACGTTATAAGTGGCGGCGTGCGGCGGAGAGGGCGGAGGAGATTAAGAGACTGTTGATTCTCACGGCTGAGGAATCTGCCAGGGCTGAGCGTGAGGCGGCAGCTTCGTATCAATATGTTGTTGCTGCGAATTCGTATCAATATCAAAACGGTGCCGTTTCAGCTTCGTCTCAATACGTTTCACCGAATTCGCATCAAAACGGCGCCGCTTCGGTTGATAAGAGCAATCAATGTGTAGTGTGTTTTTCTCCCACCACTACAAGGTGTGCAAGGTGCAAAGCAGTTCATTACTGGTATGTTCTTGGCTTGAAATTTCTCTCTTTGTTGTTGATTTTGCTAAATTTAGGGTTTTAATTTTTAGGGCATAGGTTGTTAGTTTTTATATGTTGGTTGGCCTTTGATTTTTTGGATTATGTGTTTGTGTTGTTTTTGTTGAATGGGTTTTGTGTGGTTTCTCTTTAATCACAATGAAAAAAAGTAAAATATTTGTCTTTGGTTTGAATTGACACTGGACTCTTTTAGTTTGTATCCGAATATGATCAATGTTCAAAGAACGGTTTCTTTTGACATTAAAAATCTAATGCACTTATTTTCATTAAAAATCAAAGGATCAATACAATACATGTTGGACTATCATTGTAAAATTAGTGCAAGCACTTTGCTAATTGCAATGTGTTGGCTCGCCTCGTAGGAAATTCCACACGGGAGTTGTAACAAGAAAAAGAAAGTAACCTCCCACGCTCCTTGATGATGGTCACAAATTCTGTAGCATCCTCACACATGTGCTTCACTCCATCAACCACGAGCTTTGCATCCATCTCGAAAATAACATCCGCCATGTCCAGTTCTCTCATCCAAGTCTTTTGTTTCTTTTATAGAATACTTTTAGAAGTAAATGGCTTCCTTATAAATTTTCTTCTCAAGATTGGTGTATATGTAATACAATTGCTTGTTTTTTGCATTTTTGAGTTACGACCCCCATTATTTTTGGATAGATTCTCTATTAGTGGTAGGATTTTGTGTTGTTGCATAATTTGTTGAATAATTTTCACTGGTATTGACAATCATACCCATATTACTTTTTTAGTGGCATTTCAATTCTAGCATTTTTGAATGACAATCGTACTCATATTACTAAGCTGTCATTTCATTGCTTTTCCTCTGCAACTTTTCTATTTATGTAGGTTTTAGTAAAATTAAAGTATCCTTATTTCCTAACGTTATTTTACTGTATTTCAGTTCTGGTAAGTGCCAAATTGCTCATTGGCGTCAAGGTCACAAAGACAAATGTCATCCTCCCAGCACAGCTCGCCAGACTGATGATTTGGTAAGCAATATTAGTAAGAAGCTAGCCAAGCCAGACCGTCGTGGATTCAATGATGAGAAGTCTCGGATTGAAAGTACAGAGATTACAAAATCCTCTGAGAAACCCCCATTGTCTGATATAAAACGTTCTCCCAAATTTTCTTGTGTAGGGACTGATAATGCTAGAGTTGAGTCTCCTGCAGAGGAAAATATCGCAGACTCTAATTCTGAATTATCATGTAACTCATTTTCTGGATTCTCTGCTTCCACTGGTGCTAATGGATCATCATCATCTGATGATTCATCTGTTTGTGAGAGTATCATATCAAATGAGCATGAGAGATCCGAGGGACCTATTTCTACTGACCACACTTTTGACGTCTCTGACAACACATCAAATGGTCATAGCATTGGTGCAACCATCCCATTGTCACCTAAGTTTGCTAGTTTGGTTGATTCAGCTAGACCTGGTATTGGTAAAGAAGAGATTAAGCTCACATCAAATGATAGTTCAGGTTTGATGATGCAGAAAGGGGGAACAGAGCCTTCTAAAGTGTCGTATGGATTTTGGAATGGCACTCTTGATTCAAATGGGGTAAAAGATGACTCTTTTGGTGACCCTCTTCTATCTCACTCTAATGAACCTGTTACGAAGTCTGTTGGGAAAAATATGCCAAACATAGGATTAGGATCTTCCAAGAATGAAGGTCTTGATTCTACTCGTTATACAGATGCTTCAAGCATCCATAACTTGCACACTGTTGGCTCTAAGGTATCAAATCATGTTGTGATCAACCCTGGAAGCAGCTTGAGATCTGCTGAAATTAGTTGTCTTCCATGTACATCTGCCGAAACTAAGTTAGTTTCTAGAGCTGTAGAGGAGGAGCATTTACATTACAGTTCAAAATTTATGAACAATGGTACCCATTCTGGCACTGGTAATTCATCCCAGGTTGCTAATTGCTCTCCAACTTCCAAGGATGGCCTTAAAACATCTGTTATGAAAGTTGTTGATCAGTTTAGAGGATCAAATATGTCCAAACACTTTCCAATAGCTGTTGGAAGTGATGTTGCTGTAAAATACAGTGAAAAGGTTACTTTTAAATAAATCTCTTATGTTCTTCATTGCCTTAAGAAAATGTTTTTCTTACACAGTCTATTAACTGTTGTTGCAGGGTCTTTTTCCATATGATTTGTTTATCAAACTTTATAACTCGAACAGAGTGGAGGTCCAACCATTTGGTCTTACAAATTGTGGAAACAGGTAATTGGAAATGCTCGTGAGAAATTGATAATTGTTGCATTATATGTATTAATTGGAATATGTTCATGATGCAATAGAACAGTTTGACTTTACACAATTTTCTTCTTTCTTTTCCATAAGGATCTTATATTTCTTGCTCTTTGTTGATTGATCTATGTAAATGGTTAGGCTGTAGATTTTAATATGTTTAGGATTTGCTTTTTCAAAAAAAATATGTTTAGGATTTGCTTTTTCATTTTCATAATTTTACTACCATTTTGCAGCTGTTATGCGAATGCTGTACTCCAGTGCTTGGTATTTACACCACCATTGACTGCATATTTGCTTCAAGGGCTTCATTCTAAATCATGTATGTATGCAATCACATTTTCATGTTTGAATCATCACATGGCAAGCTGCAAGATTACTATCTGTATAACTGTTCTCTGATGTTAGTTTCTGATGTCAAATTCAGGTGTAAATAAAAAATGGTGTTTCATCTGTGAGTTTGAAAGTTTGATTTTGAAATCAAAAGACACAAAATCTCCCCTCTCACCTATAGGCATACTCTCTCAACTACAGAATATTGGAAGTCAACTTGGTAATGGAAGAGAAGAAGATGCGCATGAATTTCTAAGGTGTGGTTTACATCTTTGAACCTGTGTAAATTGATATTTCATACTTTCATTATTCTTGTTTTATTTCTTACTTAAAGTAATGCATCATATACAGGCATGTGATTGAAACAATGCAATCTGTTTGTCTTATGGAATGTGAGGCTAATGCATCAGACTCATTAAAAGAACAAACTAATTTAGTGGGTCTTACATTTGGAGGGTACCTGCGATCAAAGGTAATATATATATATATATATATATATATATATATATATATATATATATATATATATATATATATATATATATATATATATATATATATATATATATATATATATATATATATATATGCATCTATCTGTCATGGTCTTGTACCTCTGCAACTTTTGTATTGGCTTGTTTTCGAAATAGATAATGCTATTATTGCTGTAAACTAGCATTCACTTATCCAAACAAGACAGGAAATGAAAATAAAACTGATCATATATTGGCAGATAAAATGCATGACATGTGGAGGGAAATCTGAGCGTCAAGAAAGGATGATGGATTTGACTGTTGAGATAGAAGGAGAGATAGCATCCTTGGAGGATGCCCTTAAACAGTTTACAAGCATCGAAACTCTGGATGGAGAAAACAAGTACCACTGTGTCAGGTAGGAGCCTTTTGGAAATATTCAATATTATGATATCTTACGCATGCTTTCATCTCAATGCTATATAAGGTCGAAATAATATGTTTGGTCAATTAGTCTTGTCCAAATCTGTTACCGAAAATTAGGGGGAGTCTATTTTTAAGATTTTAAATGGATTTGGGTGTTCTGTGGCCACTCCTATAGTGATAATGAACTTGATTCGTAGATGTTTGGGAACTTAGTATAATAACTTAATAAATCATAACAGCTTTTGACAAAAAATAAAACGGATCATAAGTTATTTGGTGTATTATGGTGTCTGCAAGGATTTTCATTGCATGGCATGTACCAAAATCTTACCAAGGTTTATAATGCTTGTTTGTGGCCTACTTTTTGTGAGTACTGAAATCATACTTTGGATCTGCGTAGCAACATTTTAAAAACCGTATTGGTGATTGAACCGCTGAAACCGGGTCATGGTTCGTTGAATTGGATGACTAATAAATAAATAAGTATAATTTTTTTTTATTTTTTAAAAAGAACCGATTGAACCAATTGCGACCGAACTGAATTTCAATCTGATTCAGTGAGACTGAAAATCTACCGCAGTTTAACCAATTGAAAGACTGTCCAGTTCCAGGCAGAACCTTATGGTCTGGTTTTGTAAACATTGCTGGATATTGTTGATCAGTTTAATTGGAAGTTGAATCTTATCACTCATGCTTTTGATTAAATGGTTTATTTTCCGTTGTATTCTTGTTCAATGATTACTGTCCTCCATTTGTTATCTTTTTATGTTTTTGATTTGTTACATTACATTGTTTAAATCTTTGCCATATATGTGTAAATTGTGTCTTCCAGAGGTTTTTGTTATGGAATGTTTTTCCTTGTTATTGATAAACTGTTTCCATGTTAAACAGATGTAAATCTTATGAGAAGGCCAAGAAGAAAATGGCAGTTTCAGAGGCACCTAATGTTCTTACTATAGCATTGAAGAGATTTCGGGTATATATATATGTTTAATGCAAGCAAAATACTTTACCATACATCTTGTGTGCAAATTTAATACTTTTTTACATGTGTTGCAGTCTGGAAAATATGGGAAGCTCAATAAGCCAATTCAGTTTCCTGAAATACTTGACTTAGCTCCTTTCATGAGTGGAACTAGTGATTTGGCTATATACAGGCTGTATGGGGTCGTTGTGCACTTGGATACAATGAATGCTTCTTATTCAGGTCACTATGTGTGTTATGTGAAGAATTTCCAGAACAGTTGGTTCAAGATTGATGACAGTGTGGTATGCGTCAGTTTTCCTTAATTTGCATATCTTGATAGTCGATAATTGTGGTTCTTAAAATAAATACTCCCTCCCTGACACATTACAAGCAAAGTTCACTTTTTAAGTAAATTTTGCTTATAATATGTCACGGAGGGAGTATGTTTATGTGAATTTATGCTTTCTTTAATTAATGATCCTTCTTAACAAAGCTTATAAGTTAAAATGTTATTTTGTAGTTATACAAGACGGTTAGACTTTATGATCATTAATTCTATATTTAAGTCTTAGCATAACTCTTAACCATGGAAATTGATAAATGCATGGTTAGATGTCTGACACCTTTTGTGTCTGTCCATGAAACCCGTGGTAAATTTACTCTGCAGTGTTATCTAATTCCAAACTAAAAACTTCTTAATTACGGCCAAATAAGCCCATCCAGAATGTTGGAAATCCTCCTTAATTACGGCCACTCCTAGCTGCCTTAATTGAGATCACTATGGAATTCCTTAATTAACTAAGGAATTCCAACATAATTACGGAATTCCATAGTGATCTCACCCATAGCTTTTGGGTTTAAGTTTGGTGTAGTTCAAATTCTAAAATGATACTAGATTAATTGTTGGGCTACCCACACCGTCCATGGCTCATAAGCCTTTGGGTGAGGATTTTTTTAACTGGAAAGCTGTCTTAATTGCTGCAACTCCTAGCCAACATGTGTGTATACATTTTTTCATATGAAAGTTGTGTTTATCAATAATGAAAACTACTATGTTTTATCTACTGATATTTCCAATGTAGCTGTTACGTTGAACTCATTCAACCGTCTCGTATTTATTCTACAGGTGACGCCTGTTGAATTGGAAACAGTATTAACAAAA
Source organism: Trifolium pratense (assembly GCF_020283565.1). Classification (NCBI taxonomy): domain Eukaryota; kingdom Viridiplantae; phylum Streptophyta; class Magnoliopsida; order Fabales; family Fabaceae; genus Trifolium; species Trifolium pratense. The sequence goes on from NC_060062.1 coordinate 27,125,646, forward strand.
GGCGCATACATGCTTCTTTATGCTAGGTAATACATCTATTTTATATCTTCAATTTTTTAGAGTAACATATTGTTTTATCTATATTATGTTTTATTGTTTCATTTATTTTTAATTAGATGAATTCCTTGCAGGTGCTCACCTAGGGCCCCAAGATTAATCAGGAACATGATAGTGTCCTCAGATTCAAAAACCAAATTGAATGGAAAAACTATCATAATGAAGTACAAACATGCATCAACACATTCTGGTTCCACTGAATACATGACTAATTCAGTTTCTGGTACATATGATTTACCCGCCTTAGAGACAATCAATTCGAAGTTCCATCGCATGAAAAGTATCATGGAAGAAGACTCATCAAGTGATAATTCATCCCTCATCAGCAATAATTCAGACGATTGTTCTTGCAGCACTGATAGCACTTATGATTCAACAAGTACCGACGAATTTGCAGATTATATTTTTGGTAATTCAGGACGAGTTGGGGGCGGCACTTCCACCGCATGTTCAAGAGTGGGGATCGACGGTCTTTTGTATTGGAGTAGACCCGTGGATGTTGAAAGGAGTGATAAATGTGTTTCTCATTTGCATCACAACACAAGTATAGAGCATAGTAAGTTAGATACATGTAGGAGTAGTTTTAGGCAGAGTAATTCTTTTGAGAGAGCAGGATCCAATGATTTTAGCTATATAAATTCTGGTGTAACACATAGAAAGACAAGAGAAACAAAGGATTGAAATATTTGATTACCATACAAAAGTTGAGAGCCCCTAATTGATAAATAATAGTGGGGATTCTCTATACTATGAATTTTTTGCAGATCGTTTCTTTACAGGTTGATTTTAAAAATGCATAGTCTCGTTCTTATACATTTTTTAGAAATAATCTAAAAATATCAGTAGCTTATTTATACTTCTTTTTTTTATTTTTACAGAATGTCTTATTTATACTTTCAAGTTTGAACCTTGTATGCACCCAATTTTACTCCATTGACTTCTAAGAGACATGTTCTTGTTATAAGGTTTTCTTGCCCAGTTAATTCATTTCATACTTAGATGGCAATATGTAGGGTATGGTTGCATACCCGCAGTTTGGAAAATATTCACGCCTAGACTCATTTGCGTTGGTAACAATTTTAATACTCGTATCCATATCCTATCCGTATCTAAGTGCTCATATTGTACCTATAACTTGCATTTTAACTATAGAAATAACAATCACGGGGATAGAATACACAACTTTTGTAACCAGATGCATTGGCTCATGCAATACTATTAGAACAAAACGAGTTTTGGAACAATGACTTGATTGATGTTTTGATGATACCAATATATAAGAATTCAATTGGTAGTAGTAATGTGTGTTCTAGTATACAGGAAATTATATATGTGAAGAACATACATAAAGAACCACAGATAGAACATTAGGGAGTAATTAGTTAAAATAATTATAAGTAATAGTTATTAAATAAATTAGGTATTAATAGTATTTATATTAGTTGAACTTTGCCGAATTGTTAGTTAATCGGGCCTTTAAGCCCATCTAAAGTTTTATCCATTTAGAAGTAGTATAAATGTAGTGTGTTGAACACAAATTAAGGGAATTGAAAATGAATGTTTTATTTTATCTTTATTTTACTTGTCATCTTAGAGTACGATGAGTTAACTCTATAGTTAAATAGTTTAGAAGACAAGCATGGATCTTAGCTAAGGAGTCAAAGGAAGTCAAGTTTTGAATGGAACAACACCTAAATCCGAAGGTCAACTTTGAAGAGAGATAAGTAAACCCTTGGGGATATACAACCACGCTATGAAGACCGGATCTAAAATCGAAGATTGCTTCTGATGCCAAAGATTGGTTCTGAGTTGAAGAGAAGTTTTGAAGCCGAAGATCAGCTCTGTTGAAGATGTGTTATGGAAGAGAAGCCGAGTCTTTGAAGAGTGATTGGTCAAAAGATTCGTGTGTCAGTGATAAGTCATGTCTATACTGGATAACCTGCTCTTAGGACTGACACCTTTGTCCTCTTGCTCTAAGACGTCAACGTCTTTGACCTGCTCAAGGCAATTTGTCTCTGCTGCATTAAATGCTACATGAAACATGCTTACAATCAACAATGTTGAAGAAAGGTCATTCCCAAGAAAGCTCAATGGATACTTCCTACTACAACAAAAGATTAGGACTTAGGAGGTTCTCATCAAACTAGGATGATCAAAAGATTAGCGAGTTAGCTTTACAATGGTTAGACTGTGTACGATTAAGTCTTCATCAACAAATATATTTGATCTCCTCTAAAAGAGGAACTCTTAGTAACATTGAAGACTTGCAAGCAACCGGTACAATCAACCTACAAAATATAGCTTGTCATTGTACAAAATACTTAGATAGGTTTCTTACAAACTTGTATCTTAGAAAATTTAAGGTTTGTACAATCTGTACTTAATTGTAAAGCTTAACACTTCGAGAGTCTCAAGTGTGAGGCTTACCATTTGATTGTAAAAATTCTTTTAGAAGGCAACCAAAAGTCTCTTGACTTAGTGTATCGAGCAAACGGAATTTTATCGATCAGTAGTACCTTGAGCAAGGAAGTCTTGGACTAGGTGTTTGAGCAGGGAGTCTTGGATTGGGTGTCTCAGGCATTGTAATATTGGTGATTATATATACTGTTAAGCCTTCTTAGTAAGGGGACTAGATGTAACCCTAGTTAACGGATGAACCAGTATAAAATTCATGTGTGTTTTCTTGTCTATTTACTCTGTATTTACTTTGTCTTGCTTATAATTAGCCGTACCTTAGCAAGAAGTTTTTAGAAAAATAAAACAAAATTCAAATTCTTGTGTTTTTCTCACATTCAAAATACTTGTACCGGTTCATAAATTCGCAAAAAAATAGTCTTCAAAAAAAAATCAGTATGCACGGGTGCATAATAACTTGCACTGGTTCATGTTTGTCACATTTTTCAATTTTGTTTGTTTAGAATTGATCCACCGATTCATTCTGTGAGAATTTACATATGCCTGCATAAAATACAAAATTTAGGGAAAATGTAAAATTTTGAATTTTAAACCATTCTAATTTATTTCTATTCTATTTTTGACATCTATTATTGAAAGAGAGAAAGAAAGAGTGAAACATAACCGTATTGTAACTAATTCTTCTGTTTGTTATTGATTTTTGTTATCTGATGATTACAATACAAAGTTTTTATATAGACTTGAACTAGGAGTGTGTTAGTTCCTAATCAGTAAGCTAACACACTTGTATATAATGCTTAGTCTAATCTAAACATCTTAAGTCTAAACTAATCCATTTACTGTATAGTTACAAGGGTATTTACATTGTATACACTTACACACCCCCCTCAAGCTTATTGAGAGTCCCTCAATTTTGATACCATCTATGTCACGTCATGGAACTCCAATGATAAGAAGAAAAAAATTAAGATACTAATCATTATACTATAAAACTCTCTTAGATACTCTTATTGGAGATGCTCTTTTATATTTATTTTCCAGATATAAATGTGCACTAGTTAATCATTTATCTATAGTCCAAATTCTTCAAATTTATTAATCGATTTCCGTGTTTTTCTTTCTTCTCTCTTTTTTTTTTCTACTGGAAAAATAAAAATTCATCCTAAATTTTGCCTTTTAAATACCGAATCCACCATAAATCGCTTATTAATAAATGGCCTAACATAACAGTCACCTAGCAACTTGTTGGTTACCTCTCAGCGTTATCTTCATCCAATAATATATGCATCGATCAAGCTTCTGGATTCACTGTTACACTGCAAAGAACAACAGTGTACAGATATTCTCCACTTCCAATCTCTTCAAAGCGAAGTAATACCATAATCGAATCAACTAAAAACCCACTATGGAATTTGTGGAAACTCTATAGAATATAGTCTAGAAAAAGACCAATGCAATCTACCTAGATATCCAAATGTAGCAACATATCGTGACCCGCATGTAAAGAATAAAAATAACATTGATTCTTTATGAATTCTATATTCAATTATCCTCCGGTTCTATCTATATATATAATTCCTAAATAGTTCTCCTAACCCTAATCCACTTAGACCAATTAAATTGTTTCATTTAGCCACATCATCCATTTAAATCCAAATAAAACACTCTACAATGCCACATCAATTCTACTTATATTATTATTATTATTATTATTATTATTATTATTATTATTATTATTATTATTATTTATTATTATTTTATTATTTCATCTCTATACTTTTCATATTCTACATTTATAAACTTATGACTTTTTAATATACACTCAATCTATATATATAAATCCTAGATAGTTGTGGAATTGTCTATCTAAACCCTAATCCACAAACCAATGAAAACTTTTCATTTAGCCATATCATCCACTTACATTCATTTAATGTGGGGTACTAATTGTAATTATTATTATTATTATTATTATTATTTTGGGTTATTATTCATTTATATTTTTTTGTTCATTTTATTATTTTTTGTATTTTAATGTTTTTTTTTCAAAAAGGTTAATATTTTTGCTAATAATCTTTTGTCCAATCTTTGTAAATATAAGGAGTTGGTCGATTGTCAGGACTACTTTCTAATGTTAGTAAAAAAAATAGATACAATAAAGTTTACTAATGGTTGTTATGTCCTGTATGATTTTTATCATATTCGATATTTGAGTATGAGTTAAGTTGGTTTATTTTTGCTCCAATAAGTTTCAAATTAATATAAATGTCAAATTCGATAATACAGTAGTTTTTTTGTAAGAGATAATAAAGTAGTTTATCCAACTCAGAATCCTTCCAATGAGATTTATAATATAAATAAAAACTTATGTTTCAACATCGATTGTTTTCCATGGTCAATTATATGTTGTCATTTCCATAGTTATTTTGAAGAATGAGTTAAAGATATTGCTAATCAATGTTAATGAAGAAGATACCAAAGTAACTTCAAATCTGATGTATAAATAAGTTTTTTAAATGTATAAGCATCGATATATATAATTCCTAGATAGTTGTGCAACCACTAATCTAACCACAGTGTATGAGTATGACCATAAACCGTTTTCATAGTGACATGACAATTTATGGATTACCAACTTATTTTGGTAGATGCAATAAGATCCATTGTAATCTTTTCGAAATGTATAAACACATCTTTAATATCTATCTTATATTTACATCACTTTATTATATTTTTTTTTAAGGAACATCACTTTATTATTATTATTATTATAATTATTTTGTTTTTATTGATGTTATTATTATAATTTTCATAATACTTATTGTTTCAATTTATACGAATGATTTTTCAACATTATAATATAAAATACCGCATAACACCCGTGCATCGCACGGGTGTGGGACTAGTATATAATATATATAAGAAAAAGTTGACTTTTTTGTAGAATTGATGTATCTAAACAATAATATAGTATAAATACATCAATTCTATAATAAATCTAAAATGTAAAATTTTCTTATATATAAAACCGGAAGAAATATATGTTAGATTTCATATGCAAGAAAGATTCATTCTGGATGTTTCAGTTCAGGTAGGATTTTATTATTTCTTATTTATAAAAGGTACTAGAAACACTTTAGTCATAAAAAAAACATACTAGAAACACTAAATACATTTTACCAAAAAAAAAAAAAACACTAGACACATACTAACTTTTGTAAACACTTTGTGTATGTTTGGTTTCAATTTTGGAGCAGCCAGAATTGATTCTGGACATGTAGAATGAATTCTGACTTATTTGGTTCCTCAAAACTAGAATTGATTATGCCTCCAGAATGGATTCTACTTGAAGCTAGAAATTGTAGCTTCTCATTCTAGAATTGATTTTTACACTCAAATTATTTGTTCAACTCACTTTTGTATGAATATATCCAAACATAAATCAATTCTATCAAACTCAATTCTATCAAAATCAATTCTGTCAAACTCAATTCTATCAAAATCAATTCTGTCCACCGCAGAACCAAACACATACTATCTATATTTTCACGTAACCATTAGATTTAGTTTTAGGTCCTAGACTCAATCCTCTTCTTTATAAACCAATACTTAGAGCATGATTATCGGTTTATACATGTCGTTCCTTAACTGTTGCACAGCAGGTGCATGTCAAACCAAAGGCAATAATTCATGGGACAAGGATTGTGACTTTTTGGAGGGAAAGACACCCTGACTTTGGGCCAATATCATCCGTCAGATCCATCTGTTGCACAAGATAAGGCCACCTGCATTCAGAGAAGCACAATCACACTTCTCTGCAAAATTTGAAAATACACATAACAGAACACATCTAATGCCAATTAGATCTACTTGTTGAAACATCAACACTTTGCTGCAGAAATTGACAGCAGAATAAGAAAGAAGAAGAGCCAAGGAGATGCAATCAACTCTAAAGAATTTACCAAAGGCAAAAAAAGCTAAATGAAGCACAATAACAACGCCGTTGTTACTTATTCTTTAATCATGAAATTTTCTATTTCTATATGATTTTTATTGCTCTGCAATTTCAAGTTCTGTATGTCACTAAACAGAGTTGATGATGAAATCATTGTTATTGGATCTAGCTTAAGTTCTCAATCTGATTATGTCTTCTTTGCAAAACTAAATGACGAAGAGGCAAAAGTTTTTGGCAATCGCGGGGTTGACGAAGGGAACTTGTTAGGAGCGAGAACTGATTTGTTACTTTATAAACAAAAATAAATGTGGACAGGTGGCATTATCTGGTACAATAGATAGATCTGATGGATGAGATTAATTGGCCCAAAGTCAGGGTGCCTTTCCCTCCAAAAAGTCACACAATCCTTGTCCATAATTCATGTTTGGCAAGGTGCATAAACTAAAGAACGTGTGTATGCAGAAGCACGATCTTTACTATGCCACATAGATATAGGAAGCTATTGTTTTTTATTTTTTCCTTTCAAATGACCATTGTTAGTAATATTGTGGGGTTAAGTGAGACTCATTTTAGAGTGTTTGATGGATTGTATGGATATTTAGAAAATATAGTGGAGTTGTTTAAATAATTTGAAAGTATGAAATAGAGTAAACAGCCACTTTAGTCTCTGAAAGTGTCACTCACTGTCATAGTAGTCCCTGAATCACCAAAAAATATTTTAAAGTCCTTGATTCGAGCATCCGTTAGTCAAAATGGCCCCTTGCGTTAAATTAACGTTAACTCTGATAACATGTCCTCTTTTTTTGCCACATCACATGCTTATGTGTTACTTTCTTGCTTATATGTGAATTTCATGGTGCTTAAAGACTAAAATGAATACAATGTGTCTTCTTCAACCCAAAAACTTATACAAAACCCAGAAAACTGTTCCCCTTCAACCTAAAAATTGATACCAAATCCATAAATTTATTCATCTTCATCCAAAAATTTATCCCTCTACTTATCCTCCATTCTTGTTCTACATGGAATCAACCTTAAAACTCATTGAGGACAAACCCATTTCACCATATGATTAAACTTCTCACTCTTAAAAATTAGGGTTTTCAACAAAAATTAGGGATTTTTTTTTATTTTGAAGCATGAATTGAACAAAATAAAGCAATAGAAGATTTGATTGGAAGTAGAAAATGGAAGAAGATGATGATGTGATGATGGGTTGGTGAGGGAGAGTGTAGAAAGAGGATGAAGATTTGGGTATAATGTTTGATGGAGGTTTGTGAGGGAGATTGGAGAAGAGGATGAAAAAATTGTGTTTATTCATTTTTTCCAGGAAGATGAGATCATGATTTTATTCATTTTGGTCCCTATCGGTAGTTCACTTTCATTTTGGTCCTCACGTACGTGGGCTTAGTTTTTGAATCAGATTTGACAAGTCATGGTCCAATTAGTCAAGGACGAAAAAGACTGTTTACTCATGTGAAATAATATAAAATATTAAGTGGGACCAATTTAAAGAACTTAAGTGAGTTGGATGTATATGGATGCTCTTAGATTTTGTCAAAAAAATGTACTATAGACTATGAATAATTAAATCATCATGAATATTATTACAGAAATACAAATACTCCCTCTGTCCCAAATTATAAGGGAAAAACACCTATTTTTTTTTGTCCAAATTTATAAGAGAAAAAATCGTTTTCAATAATGTTTTTTTTCCTTATTTTTATAAAATTAAATGCAAATTGCATTTAATTTCTTCTCTCTCTCATTTTCTCAATAAACAACAACCAATAAAAATTGTTTTTACATCTTCCTATGCAACTTATTCCAAAGAAAACCCACAAAAACATACTTCAAATTCTCATGTTTTACTTTTTCTTAATAAGTGTGATTTTTTTATTTTTCCTTATAATTTGGGACCGAGGGAGTATATAATAAACTCAGAAATTGTAGCAAAGTAAAGTAATGTTTTTGTAAACATTATCTATATTTTCACGTAATCATTAGATTTAGTTTGAGGTCCTAGACTCAATCCTCTTCTTTATAAACCAATATTTTTTTTTACACATAAACTAATACTTAGATACTTAGATTTTGTCAAAAAATGTATCGTAGACTTTGAATAATCAAATCATCATGAATATTATTACGAAAATATATAATAAACTCGTAAATTGTAGCAAAGTAAAGTAATGCCAAGTCCCTAAACTCTAAACTATTACTCCGTGAAAACCTAGTTAGGATTATGTTTTTATCATAATAATAATAATAATAATAATAATAATAATAATAATAATAATGGTTAGTTTATGGATCATGTGATATAATGGACGGTCAAATTTTGAATTAGTTTCTATAAATTTCAAATTATTCAATTATATAATTAGGATTTAATGGTTAATGAAATGGATTAAGGTTGTTTTTTTTTTTTTTTTTGATAAGCTGTTTGATTTTATCGAGTTGAGATCCTCTCCATTTCTTATGTTTTCCATTTCTTCCATTATTAAAGTTTTTAAATATTTTGGGGTGTATAAATGACATTTGGACCCACTTGATGTCACATTTTTACATTTATATTCCCAAAACTATATAATAATGGAGGAAATGGAAAGAATTGGAAATGGAGAGGATCCTAACTCGATTTTATCGAATAAACTCTTCATCTAAGTAGTATAATTAATTAATCATTAATTTACTAGACTTAATACAAATCTACCAAAACCACCGTTAATTTCTACAAAACCATCAACAACTAAACCAATCAAGACCAAAGAAAATTGCAAAATAGCAACAAAAAGTGATTATTCATTACAATTCAGAAATGTGTTCTTGGCGTTGTAGACCAAATCACATCCGAAGGTAGTTGAGCACTATACATACACGACTCGCCACCGCCGGTGAGCTGCGGTGGGGACTTCTCATCACCACCACCACCACCGGAGACTGATTTATTCATAACATCCTCTTCCAAAGGTAACCTATGATAAGATGGATTGTTAAAAGAAGCGGCAATCACAAACACCGGACCAACGGCAAGCAACCGTCCAACGACAAACCCTCCGACGATCTGACCCTGAGGTCCGGCGAGAGAGATCGAGAATTCTTTTTGGATCGGCGGTGAGGGTTCCGACATGGAGAAGAACGTAGCGGAGATTGAGAGAATGTTAAAATGGCCGTGAAAAGTAACGGTAGTGCCGGGAGGAGCAGATATTTGACGGAGTGTAACGTTAGAGACGGTACCTGAACCGGTTAATACACATAAACTGGTTTTTCTTCGGTTACTGAACCGGGCTATTGCTTCAACAACATCGCTGCCTTGGGGAATTTCAAGAATGTGTGGGCTCATCGTGGGCTCGGGCTGACGATTAACTATGATTTGGGTTTTGGGCTTGTTTTTGGAGCCAGGTGGACGGCCTCTTGGCCTACGACCAATCTCAACAGTGGAACCGTCGCCGCCACTTGGCTTGTGGGCTGTTATTGGGCTTGGCCCACCGCTGCTTCGGGTTTCATCTTCTTCTGATGTTTGGCATTCACGAGAGGATTGGAAAAGGTTATGTTGTTGTTGTTGTTGAAAGTTTGAGAACATTTTGTCTTGTTGAAGTTCTTGTGTTTAATAGAAGAGAAGAGAAGAGAAGAGGACTCTATTATGAAGAGAAGAGAAGACAAGATAGAGATGAATAGAAGTGAAAGTAGAGTTGAGGTGATTGGATTTTTTGGGTATTAAATAATTGTGATAATGTGGGGTTTTGTAGGGAAAAAGATAGAGATACTACTACTATTTGAAATTGGATTAGATTAGATTAGATAGAGAAAGAAAAAGAGAGGGATGGAGGGAGGTGGGTGGGTGAACTTGGAATCCAAGTAAAGACTGGATGGCGCTGCTGGCTGGCTAGCTGGTTGGTTGGAGCAGTGTGGGGACCCACGTTATGTTGGACTTGGACGGATGGGATGTGTGTATACCTATGAAGCACGACACCGGACAGGACACGGACACTGACACGTCGACACTAATAAAATTTTGGAAAAATGACATAATTTAGTGTAATCATAGACACCGACCCGACACATATCCGACACGAAAATGCCTAATATGAGAAGTGTCGGTGCTTCCTAGATGGATACAGAGAAAATTGGAAGTCAATATAATTATTATGGATCATTTACTCAAAATAAAAAAAGAAATAAATAAAATTATGGATCATCTCAACTCCTCAAGGGTATTATATTATTAAGGAGAATCAATTCTCTCTATTACACGAGAGAAATAGTAGAATTTTAGCCATTGATTTGTGAGGAGAGAGAAAAGAAAAAGTGGAAAAAGATGAATCAAAAAGTAGAGATTGAAGAAATTGAGGAAAATAAAATTGAGAGAATCTATGTTCGATATTAAGCTAGGAGTACAAGTACGTTGCTTAGACGGACTGATAGTATCACCGCTGGTAGTGAGATTCACAATTTGACATGCATTCCTTCTTAATTATGCAGAGTACGGCGGTGTGAGCATTTCTATAGAAGAATTTCTCTACAATATGCATACAAATACAACAACTCCATGCAAATTAGTCACACACAAAAAAATAAAAAAAATAAAAAAATCCATGCAAATTGACGACATCCTTTTACTCTATTTGATTATTAGGACTCGAGTTGATGAACTTTGTGCAACCCACGTGATTATGAAACCCATCTTTGAAGAATTTGTTTAGGGGACTCAACACAACGTGCTCGAATATGAGAACCTATTCTAGGAGTGAGATTATGAGATCCGACTGAATAGAGAGCCCAAACTGGGTAACCTTTGCTAAGTTCATTAAGTAATCAGTATTGTTAAGTAATAACCACAATTGTTAAGATATTGATAACAATTGTTATGTGATAGCGAGCCTTTGATGTTATATATAATATGCTTGTGATGTGTTTGATGTTATATATGCTTGTGATGTGTTTGAATTTTCTTTGGTTATCGTTCCCATGCATTTTGTTAGGGTGTTTCAGCCCTAACTCAACTTCAGAGATGCAATTGATTATGACGTCTACTAGAGTCTACTAGAGTGAATCATCATTTATGGTTCTATTTTTAACAACCAATTTTTTTGGGTTAAATCCACGTGCCTCCAAACAATCTTATTCCAAGAATCATTTGATAAAATTTGATAAATGTGAAATACTCTTCCAACAAGGATTCATTCAAACCATTTTATACTATTTTATTTTTTATAGTTTACGTTAGGGGTGAGCATGAACCCGAGACCCGACTCGAAACCGATATAACCGACAACACATTGAAGCATTCGGTCGGGTGCGGGTCGGGTCTCGGGTCAACAAATTGCAAAAAACCGGGCATGAACGGTTGCATACGGGCGGGTGCGGGTCTCTAAAATTCTATCTCTCCATAACCGAAACCGACCGAACAACCATTAGATGCAAATAAATTTTTTCTCTTCTCTCCCTTTCAATCTAATATACTCTTCTCTTTGTTATTTTTATCCATCTTTGATATAAGATAAAAATATTATATTTTACAAAGCTTATAATTAATAATATGGTGATAAAGAAGGTGAGAAATATATTCTAATATATATATTCTAGATCTATTTTAATTTCTACGTCTCTTCTACTTAATATTTTATTGTCTTTAGATCTACATATTGAAAGAAAGTAACTGCATTTACCCTCTTTGTTTTTTAATTTACTTCGTCTATCTTTTGTTGCATTGTGTACGAGGTATTAAACTATTCGAAAATTATGAATTTTTGGATAATGAATGAGTTTTAGATGTAAACAAAGTTTCGATCTAACCCGTAATAACCGACCCGTTCAACCCGCCACTCATATGACCCGAACCCGAACAAACCGAATATATAGACGGTCGAAATTGGGTCCAAATTAAATTATTGCGATTTTTATCGATTTAGTGATTTTCGGCCCGAACCCAACCGATGCTCAGGCCTAATTTACCTCACTCAATCCAACCTCTATCGGTACACGCATAAGTGGTTCGCTACTTCTCTAAACACCCGCATGAATTGGGTCTCTCACCGTGGGAGAGGATTATTAACCGTTGATTTAACAAGGTCATATCATAAATATATTACACGTCATTGGAATTTAAAGAAAAAGGAAAATCAACAAAACAAAATCTGGAACTTCGTCTTATCTCTTCTCTGTCCAAACTATGACTTGTATCGTATGTTGTTCAGTCAGCCAACAAACACCGACTGCCACCATTGAAGACTCTTTTCCTTTGTTAAGCATTGGTCTGGCAAGTACTAATATTTATGGGACATAACCATTCAAATATAAAATACAGGTTCATTTGGGGTTGAATTTGATGTTTGATAAAATCTCCATCCCTAATTAAACTCAAAATTAAGCTTGATGCCTCTTTCATGGTGCCATTGTTATCACCGTCACCGTTCAAAAATATTATGTAATTAATTAATATTGCTTTTTTTTTCTTCTTTCTGTCAAGTTTCACACAAGTTACCACATTCCACTGAATTAATTTGAGCTAATCACCGTAAAAAGCAGTTCATTCGACCGGTAAAAAAACATGAAAAAGAGGAATTCCTCGATTGGTCCTTCCGCCACAACCCACAAGGTTATCTTTAAATTAAGTAAATCTATAAAATAGAAAGTAAGAACCACCGGAAGTGGTGTAGAGCGGTGGCAAGGAAAGATTCTGGAAGCAGCGATTAATAGCGGCTGAAAATCCGTTGGAAGCGGTGTGGCGCTATGGTTGCAGGGTCGGTCGGAAAAAAGATTGATTGTAAAGAGAGGGAAAGAGAGGACGAGGAAGAAATATAATACATACAAATCATTTTCCCCTAAAAGATATTGTGCTACCAGACAAACATTTTCCACAAGATTTTCGCATAGACATTAGCAAATGTTCTTATAAAGTACAAGCTTTATAACGGGAATGAGTTATCAGTTTATGGGAAATAAGAAAGAGAATACTGATTAATTCCAAGTTGTAAGACCAGCTGGTGGTGTATACATAATGAATGATAAAGCAAACAACTATGTCCTCTATGCTTATCAATTTATAAATAAAGAATAAAGTCAATAAAATAAAAAGCAAGGATAACAAAGAACAAGAGGGAGGGAATTGCTTAATTGCATCATATACGGGCAACGTAGGAATTTGCCTGTGTAACATATCTAACCCACCGATATGGCTCATGCGTTCCAGATTTCTTTCCTATTTGCAAATATTTTACCTGCATTTAGGAAATGTATTAAGCACTTAGCATGTTCAAATGGATCCCCTTCATTTTAAGGGGACAGAATATTCAAAGGAAATTCGGTTATACAATACCCATAATGTAGATGGCAAAGTTTTTGCATCGATAAATTTAATTTTTCAATTAATATAAAGAAATACAGATAACTTGTTAAAGCAGAATTTCAAAATACAACGGGCCAAAAACATCAAATGGGACTGTTTCTCCAAACTGGTTGAGGAAGAGAAATAACGGGTGGGAGGAAGGGTCAGCTCAAAAGTAAGGGTGGCTTAACTGGCAGACAATGAAATGAAAATGACACGCAGTCACATTGGGTGTTTAATTATCATAAAAAGGAATTATGTTCCAAGCCCTAACAAACAAGATCACAAGCTTAACCAGGTTTACATGACTTGGTCACAGGCTCACAGCAAATACATAACACGTGACAAAATAGACAACAAGAAAAATCTAATACGAGGCACTACGCTAACAGATTAAAGGGATCAAGGGATGGCCGGATGGACATCACTTGATGTATCTAGTAGGGTAGCAAAAAATGGAGACTTTGATAGACGGAAGGTTTTTGGTTAAACCAAAACCAAAAAGAGAAACATCAAGTTGACATGTCGGTTTACCTGAAGCTGTGATACATTGTACATTGGTATCGTAAATGTCATGCTAACAGGTCCGGATTCTTTCGTTATATTACCTGTTAAGACATAAATTTGCATAAATTCAATATATTGATTGTTCAATCAAAGAAAAAATAAACTATCCAATTTAGTGAATGCACTAACTACAAGAATAAATACCATGTGATTCCTGAGAAAAGGTTAGCTTTGCACGTAAAGTATGCTCAGATCCCCCATTAATCTGTTTCATTGCTCAAATCAGTGACCGTTATCTCCAGGAAAAAAAAGCTAATGACTTGAATTAAGAAATATTACCTTCTTTAAACTCCATTCTAGCCTCTTATTTGCCTCCTTAAAATCAGTAGTTTGTCCATTAGCACCAGGTTCCAGTTCAAAACTAACTCTGAAACAATTCCATATGACAACTCACATCAGCATTAGTGACTATAAGACTAGCTATCATTAAATATAATGTACACATTGCATATGCAAGGAAATGTTGTTTTCCCAGTTTCCTGTAAATGTGCATGAAGCATGATATGCTAAATCCCAGGAATTAAAGAATATAACTTGATATCGGAAAACCAAGTGTCGTACTCCCTCCGTGACATTTTATAAGCAAATTTCACCTTTCTAGGTTCATTGCATAAATTAATGGATCTGGACTATATTATATAACTTGATGAATGAGAGACAATAGAGGCATGAGATGGTGAAACCGTGGGTTTCAACTATGCACGATATGATATGATACGGAACAATCCATAGAATGATTACAAAACATTTTATTCCTGTTTACACGATATGATATGATAGGTCAATCCTATACAATAAATACATGGATCCTAATCTTATTTTCAACGGTATCAAAGCCTTCACGAACACATGGTCAAGAGAACAACCCTTGCAGACCAAATTCTTCAAATAGGAATAGAAATTTAGCATAAGCAAAAGTAGTAACTCATAGTGTTTGTATTAAAGGGTCCTTGGATGAGTGAACATGTTATGTGTAAAACTATTCGTGAACCATTACCTAATAGCACAAGTTGTTAGATGAGCTGGAAATGCAAGTTTGCAATTCTTTCAATATTGATTTAGGGCTGTCCCTTTAACTCTTTTTCAAACTGATGTCCAGACATTGTATGGTTAAATGGTGTGAATTACATGAGTCAGACAATGATCACATCACAAACAACAACTAATACAACAAATGATTTGATAATATCTCTAGAGTCTAGTCATACAATCAATGGACGGTTAATAGTTGGTGTTCAAAATTTCTTTCAGCATAACCAGTGGAGTGGAGAAATGCAATCATGTTTCCTCAAGCGGGACATTTTAAAAATTGTTTTTCATTAATTAGAGTAGATAATCAATTCCTCCAAATATTTGAGTTAAAATTAGTCAACAATCCCATCCAGAGTTTTATACCTAGCTCTACTCCTGTTCAAAACCTATTAGGTATTCTATGACCAATAGTAACACAAAACCACGACCCAATATTTCAACGGCTTCAATTGTTGAATGCATTAACAAATTCGGTCAAAGTTTCTAATTAATATTGTGAAATATACATGTCATTTATTAACTTATACAGAAGTACATAATAATACCTGGTGGTGTATTTTGGTAGTGGCATCTGCACTTTGACAGTGTTTGCTGTTATACTTGAGGCAAACTCAGCACTTACTTTAAGATATACTTCTGCCTGCAATATCAAATTTGGAAGTATTATTGAATGCAATGAAAGCAATTTAAGATTTGCAAAATTAGATACATTGTAACACGTCTATAAGCTTATACAACAAATGTGCCAGAAGAATTTATAAAAAGGAACTATGACACTAATATGCCTTAGCTACTCTTGCTATTTTTTAGGAAAAGAATAAGAAAAAAATATAAATATTGAAAAGTAGATATCACCTTAAGGGACCCTGTCTCTTCAATCAAAGCATTGATACGAAAAGGAGGCTTAAATGCCTGGGTCATACGGTAATTCATGACTGGAAATTCACCGTCAGGCGGTATCTAAAAATTGACAATGCAAGACAAGTGTTAAAATAATCAAAAGAAAGCAAGCTGAAGAAGTACTTTGTTATTTGGAATTTATTTGTTTTATCTTCAATACTATTTCTGTACTCACCAGGGATAGAGTTCTGTTCGTATCAAAACTATCAAGACGAACAGATTCATGGAAATTACAGTCATCTAATATCACTGCTCCCGAACCAGAGGAACTCCTATAACCTGCTCTAGAAACATTTCAAAAATAAGTTTCATTGATAGACCACTGGATACAATTGTTTATACTGGTATCAGTATGAAACTCATAGGACATACAAATATAATACGGAGTAATAAAGAACAGAAGAAATTGACATAATTCTTAATACGTATGGAAAAGCATTTATGAATATGCAAAATTGGCTATCATATAAAACTCATTAATCAAAATCCATCAGATCAAGCATGATTTACACTGGTAAAACTTAAAACCTGCACAGAAATTAGTTATATCTGGCCAAAGATTTTATCTTTCTAGGAATAGAAGAATTATATGCTAAGCATGAATATTCAATTGTGAACGAGAACAGAAAATTTAAAACCAAAATAACTAAAAAAACATACCAGACACTGGTCCCTGGCTTCCCCCAATGGTAAGGTCTTCATTAAGAGCTAAGCGAATTTCAGGATTTCCAGTAAGATAGCTCTTCATTTGTATTGTGCCATCAATCTCAGAAGTCAATATATATCCCTGAGTCATTAAGAAAACCAACAATGACAAACAAAACGTATGGCACGCGAACAACTTGAAATACAACTAACAATCACAAGCTTATCACAGTAGGTAGCACTTCAAAATGTGAATCAACAACAACGAAAGCCGTTTCATACTAGGGTATGTACATGGATTAAACAATATCGTTTTATCAAATACACAGGTTTTATAAAGGTCTTCAGAACTCTGGGTTCTCTTAGAGCTTTCCTTGACCTTCCACCAATCTATTTATTGGCCTAACTTGATTAAATAAACTTTTCATAGTAGGGTATCTATCAATCTTCACTTCACATGGATAAACCATCTTAGGAAAGAGAGATTCTGTTAACTTTTCCTCTAAAGATGTTATTTTTAAATATACAGTCAACCCTGACCTCATCTTTTCTTGTATTCCACTCCACTCGTTAACCACAACACAACCTTTTCATTTTGTATCACGTACCTTGTGCTCTTGCCGGAACTTAACTACCTAACATTTGCTGCCATAAAACATCACTAGTCTACTATTATGCATCACAAAAAATACATCCAACAGTTGCTCGTTATGTTTCATCAAACTAGTTTAGCCATTTAAGAAATCTAAATAGACTTTTAATTGAAATTGATGGTTCTTCAGAATAAATAAGTTTCAAGTAGTCAAGAGTCATGATTCAGGAATTAAATATGATATCTAATGAGTCCCTCCACATAGAGTTTTGTTTTGTCAATTAAAATCTTGGAAACCATAAGCAAAGCTACTATATACCCATGAAACAGGACAGATGAAGCAAAAACAGACAATAAAAAATTCAAAGTCATATTATATGTATGTACTCACACTAGAGCTAAACGTGATGCTGATTTTCTCAATTATATCTACAAAGATTTCCTCTCTCCTTCTACCCCCAGGCTCTGTTGCCACAACAGATTTTGTAACAGCTATTCCTGGCATTCTCTTTGTCCCCTGCTGCATGAAACAAAAATGAAGTATTATTATATCATAAATACAAGTCATAATCGCAAAAGCTATTAAGTGCTTGAAATAAAAGATATTAAACATCATACGGAAAAGATTGCAGCAGGCCCAAGAGGTGATAGACGTGCTGCATCAATTACAAGTGGCTCATTGAAAATATAGGACTTCAACAATTCTGTAGATGTTGTTTGCACGTAACCGAAATCCTGGTTCAAATCATGACATCAGGTCCCTCGTGTGTAAAATTTATGGAAACATAACTATAACTATTTAACTATAAATCTCAGGTCAAAGCAAGAGTGAAATGTAATAAAAAATAAATTACGCATTTATAAAAGAAAATCAGAAACAACATCCATCAGAAATTTAGTCAGGTTTGCGTTTCATTTTAATTCCATAAAAATATCAAGAGCGTATCTCTGAAACCTATCAGATGTTACATGTTACTATGTTAGAGACATTCAGAGTCCAAAAATCACTTTGTATTGATAGTAAGACTCAATAGTGAGTATGAAGAGTAGATTTAAATACCAAAGAAAAGGGAGTCAACTCGGAGAAAGTAGATAATTTTTAATTAAAAGAAGAAACAATACAGTTGAGAAAATATAAGACTGGTTATATAGAAGTAAAAAGAGTCAAATGGGGTATGAGAAGAAGCTCACAATAACTTCATCCAGTAACTCATACACCAGGACAAAATTCTTTCGTAACGAGTCTTCATTGAGAATCCCAAGGTAATCTTTAATAACACGAGCAATTCTTTGTAAAAGCTCGAAGACAAAGGAAGGTGATATATTAACCCTTGTAGTTGCAACAAACAGTAAGCCCACAACTTTCACATGAAAGTAATTTACACCATCTACATTCTGTCAACGAACATATAACATAATATAAAAGAAATCAGCATTTTCCACAAGAGTTGCAAATGACATAACAAGAATAGACATTTCCAGCTTCAATATAATCCATTTTCTGAGATATAAACATACTTTAAAAACCATATGTGATTGCAATAATAGGTATTGATAACAGGGAGTGATATAGCATTTCAGCATGTGTTAAATACATTGAAGGTGGGGCATAGCATAATAGCATTATTAATAATTAAGCATGACCGGCCACTCATCTACAAAGTACCAGGAGACTGGATTCTCTGTTCCCCCAGCCTTTTCGCATTTACAACATTTCTGAAATTTCAACATTTTCAATTGTACTATGCAATGTAAGGTGGGTGTTCTAAGCTGGCTAATGTTCCAATGAAAATAACTACATTATGTGATACAAAAGAAACAAAACGATCCAATTATCCATTGTTATACTTTTCCTGATTCAGTAAGATAATACCTACAAAGACAGGTGGTGCCTCCTGCAGTTCCCCATCTTCCCAAAACTTTACTTTGCGGAAAAATATCTCTGCACTTCCCTTTGGGACCTCACCACGATCTGCAATAAAGACAATTAAGTAACAATAGCCACTTAGGGTTTGGTAGTCAATGATTCAAAAACACTCCACTCCATTCATTCCATTTAGTGGAAGAATTATCATTTAAATCACAACTTGCTTGACCTAGGAATCTGACATTACAAGCAGCTACATAAATTGAGGAAGACGCCATGAAAAAACTGAAAAAGTAACAAGGTAAAACCGAACCACCAACACTATTTAAGCATCTATCAAAGAAATTCCATTGCCACCAAAAATGAAATGGAACTAAAATTTTGAGAAACTTATAACAAGTACAAGAAGCAAAAAAAATATATCCACGACTCGTTATAGTCCAATACAGATCTAACCATTTATAAGTCCCATTTTAAAGTTCTCGTGATTGAATACAATTATATAAATTATTCTAATTAAATACCACAAACTTAATTAGATTACATAAAACTCTTGATTTTTTGAATCAAAAAAGTATTTTAAAATCCTAATCAAATACATTTCCACAAATTCAAGAAGCATAAGAAAACATTTCCACAACTCGTTATAGGCATCTGTCCAATACATATTTAATTAATTATAAATACAAATGCAATGCAAGTTTCGCTTGAAAACAGGTTTCAAATTCTAACAAATATATAGACGCATTCAAAATTCCAACGCGTTTGAGCTCATGCAACAAGATTTAATAGCACATATACATCATCAAAATTTCAGCATTCATATATCACAAAGTTCATGTTTCAAGATTTTCCTATGGAAGTAATTAGTTGGTAGTGATTAATTATGACACGAATAAGATACGATTAAAGATCTAGATGCGTAAATTTGAATGAATAATCTTGCTATAGCTGAAGATAAATCGATCAAAATATTGGATCAAACAAACAGCATCAGATCCAAAAGCAAAGAAAACAAAAATCTGAATAGAAAAGTGTAGTTGAGAGAGAGAGAGAGAGAGAGCTAACAGTCACGGAAAACGATGTTATCGCCACGCTGTGAGAGGACGAAGAACTGTGAGATCATGGTTCCGTTCGATGCTGCACGCACTTCTTACAGTTGTTGCTTTTGTGATGGCTATTTTGCGAGCAATGAAGACGATAAATCGATAATCTTATTGCAATTAATTAACCGTAAATTCTAATATGGACCACTCATCGAGTGATTCATGGTGAATCAATAATGAATAATATTATAAAGAATATAAATTTTACAAAATTTACTATTGGATTGAAAGTTTATATCATAAAGATCATTCATAGAAAAATTTAGAAAAATTGAAAATTATTTAATATGTTATTGAGACACGTCAAGATTAACGGTTTATTAAATAATTTAATTTTGATGGGTCTCAATAACATATCAAATGATTTTCAAAAAAATTTAAAAAATTTATGGATGATCTATACGATATAAACTTTCAATCCAACAGTGAATTTCGTAAAATTCATATTCGGTAGATCACTTGTCCGTGGTAGACCACTTCTAAAGGTGAAGTGGTCCACCATAGCATTAGCCTTAATTAACGGTGTACTATAGTATATATTTTAATTTTCTTGGGAAAAAACAATTAAGTAATAATCCACCAAAAAATAATAAAGTACTAACTATAATAACTAAATGATTTATTCTTCAAAAAAAAAAATAACTAAATGATTTAATTGCACTGATGATCCTCTATTTTAACCATTTTGCAAATTTAATAATCTTAAATGACGTAATATGTTTTAAGCGACGTGACATATTTGATGATGAAAATTTACCCACATTGATGAAATTATAGAATTTAAAAAAAAAATGAAAACAGGAAACCAAAATTACCACTTCAAGGTCAGTACTAGTAGGGCCCGTTTGGTGCACAAGATAAGAGACAGGATAGGATAACTGTATCATATTCTGTCGCAATCCAGTGTTTGGTGATACAACAGGATATGATAAGTTAATCCTGAAGCTTATCCTATCCTGTCTCTCTAGTTATAATTCTTATCCTGAATTTGAGCTGGGTTACCAGCAGGATAGGATAAGAAGAAAAAAATAATTACTGATTTATTTTATAAAATATATTTTAAAATACATAAAATAAAATTAATAAAATATAAATAATAAAATAATTAATTTTTAAATATATATGTGATTTTCTCACATGGGTAATTTTGTAATTTATATATTCTAAAAAATCAAAATTTTACTAAAATTACAATATTTTATAGTAAAATGATTATTAAAAAATTGACAAATAGGGATATTAATTTAAATTTTATAAAAAATTAAATATAATTCTTTTGTAATAGTAGTTTTATTATTTACGTATGAGATATATCATATATTTATTTGTCTTATCTAACATGTATATATTATTGAGTTATTTATTTGATCATGATTCATATAAAAAATTAAACTTGATTATTTTCTCGTGATTTTTATTTTAAATTATATAAAGTTATTTGATTACTTATTTATATTTTTATTTATAAAATTCAAAGTATTACAAAATAATTTTAAAAAAATAACAATTGTTTTACAAGAGTAATTTTGTCAATTAAATATGTTATATATCTTATCATATTATTATGAGCAAGTATGTATTAAAAACAAAATATAATAGTTATCATGTTTGTTATCCTGTGTGCACCAAACATAGGATATGATAACTGAGTATAACTGTTATCCTGCTGTTATCCTATCCTATCCTTATCCTGTTTTATATCCTATCCTGTCACTATGCTATCCTGCGCACCAAACGGGCCCGTATAGTGTTTCAAAGATGTTTTTAAAATGAGAAGGGTGTTTGTTTTTTTAGCGCATCTGTTGTTGTTTTAGTCGGCCGTTAATTTCAACTTTAAAAAAATGGATTTTTTTCTTTGTATTTTTTAAAATAGATTTT
The DNA here is from genome assembly GCF_020283565.1 of Trifolium pratense. Classification (NCBI taxonomy): domain Eukaryota; kingdom Viridiplantae; phylum Streptophyta; class Magnoliopsida; order Fabales; family Fabaceae; genus Trifolium; species Trifolium pratense. The sequence continues at coordinate 27,147,990 of NC_060062.1, forward strand.
CTAAAACTGTTTTTAAAAATATTACAAGTTTTTTATATTCGTTTTTTATAAATTGAAACATTAATTTTGACATCATATAACATACACAAATTATTGAAGATAAAATGATTTTTCGAAATTTTGATATTCAAAATAAGTTTCCATAAAATAATCAAATACCTAAAATAACATTTTAAGAATAACTTTTCAAACCAAATTTTCATTTGAAGTTTTTATAAAAAGTTTCTTTGTAAATTTTTTTAGACAAAATTATGTAACACTATAAAATTCTATTTTAAAAAAATCTATAACAAATAGGCCCTTAATTGGCTGATAATTTTTGGTTTAGCCATTGGTGATGGTAGTTTGAGTTTCACCTTGACACATTGAGTCGTTCTAATAAAATCATCCATTCATCCGCCGTTAAAAATCACTAGGAATAAACCCGTGCGTTGCACGAGTTTGATTAAAAAGCACGTTTAAAATATTTTTTAAATAAAATATAATAACTACGATAAGTATAAATACATATAATTAAATTTAATATTAGTCATGAGAAATGTTGAAATAAGCTCATGTTATAAAATGTGATTCATATATGTTTGTTTTATCTTTTTCATCTTTTGATCTCATTCCTTGAAAGTACATACCAAATAGCATAGCTTCTTACTCTCCTCTATGCAATTCAAGATATTTCATATTTAACTAAATTTTAGTTCTTGTGTTGATATATCGACTTCTTTTAGAATTTTTTTTTAGTAATTTGCTTAATTCTTTCTTTCTTTTTTTTGTGTGGATTTTTTTCCTTTGTTTAATTATGTCCTCGTTTTTCTTGTTGTTTAGTTGGTCTTTTAATCATTTAATAATATTTAATTGCGATTTTTTTTTTTAGTTTGGTTTAAGAACTTTCAATAATGACTTTCAAAGTACTCCAAAATAGAAATGAGAGAATGAAACAAAAAAAAAAATTGATTATTGGATATAAAAAAGAGTGAGTGAAATTAAATAAATCTCCACCATTGATTTATGATTCATCTTTGGTGGTTTTTGTCTTTTCATCCTTTGGTCTTTCTTGTAAAATTACGCACAACTTGACGGAACTATTAACTTTACTCCTATGTAATTTAAGGTTTCTCATATTTATTGAAATCTATGGTCATCCATAAACAAATTAGTATTCTTCATCTTTTAATTGAAATTGAAATACTACTTCAAATTCTTCATCCCCTCTGATGACAGCAGTCATTTGCTAATTTTAATTTCAATTTTGAAGCTTTGATATTTGTCTTGCCCACTTAGATGTTGTTTTGAAGAGATGTGTCGACACTAATTTAGTTTTAAATTGGGAAAAGTGTCATTTTATGGTTACCGAAGGAATAGTGTTAGGACACAAAATCTCTTCAAAAGGCATAGAAGTGGATAAAGCAAAAATTGAAGTTATAGAAAAATTACCACCTCCGATTAATGTAAAAGGAGTGAGGAGTTTTTTAGGCCACGCCGGTTTCTATCGACGTTTCATAAAGGACTTCTCAAAAATTGCTAAACCTTTGTGCAATCTCCTTGTGAAAGAGAATGATTTTAAATTTGATGATGAATGCTTGAATTCTTTTTCCATTATTAAAAATAAGTTGGTCACCGCGCCCGTAATCACAGCCCCTAATTGGGAATTACCTTTTGAACTTATGTGTGATGCCAGTGATTACGCGGTTGGAGCAGTGCTTGGCCAACGACACGCAAAATTTTTCCATGCTATATATTACGCGAGCAAAGTCCTTAATGAAAACCAAGTGAATTACTCCACAACTGAAAAGGAATTGCTTGCTGTAATATTTGCTTTGGAAAAGTTTCGCTCTTATTTAATTGGTTCGAAGGTTATTATTTTTACAGATCATGCAGCATTGAAGTTTCTACTCACAAAGGGGGATTCTAAACCCCGGTTACTTAGATGGATACTGTTGTTGCAAGAATTTGATATTGAGATCAAGGACAAGAAAGGGGTTGAGAATGTGGTAGCTGATCACCTCTCAAGGTTGGCAAACCCCGAAATAACAAAAAAGGAGAAGAGTATAGTAGTTGAGTTCCCAGATGAGCAGCTTTTAACAGTGACTGAAAGACCATGGTTCGCAGACATGGCAAATTTTAAAGCAGGAAATTTAGTCCCAGATGATTATAGTTGGCAGCAAAGAAAGAAATTTTTCAATGACGCTAAATTTTATCTTTGGGATGATCCATATTTATTTAAGGTAGGTCCTGACGGTTTGATAAGACGATGTGTTGCAGGTGAGGAAGCAAAAAGTATAATGTGGCATTGTCATAGTTCAGCTTACGGAGGCCACCACGGTGGAGAAAGAACTGCAGCAAAAATTCGTCAATGCGGTTTTTGGTGGCCTACCATGTTCAAGGATTGTGTTGAATTTGTAAAAAATTGTGATAAATGCCAACGAACAGGTAGTATTGCCATGAGGAATGAGATGCCCCAAAATGGAATTTTAGAGATCGAACCTTTCGATTGTTGAGGTATTGACTTCATGGGTCCTTTTCCCTCGTCTTATTCTAACCTTTACATTCTTGTTTGTGTTGATTATGTCACCAAGTGGGTTGAAGCAACTGCTTCTGTTGCTAATGATGCTCATACTGTTGTTAACTTCTTGAAAAAGAATGTTTTTGCTAGGTTCGGAGTACCCAGAATTTTGATCAGTGATGGGGGGAAGCATTTTTGCAATAAATATTTGGAAAGTGTGTTAGCTAAATACAATGTCAAACATAAAGTTGCTACCCCCTATCACCCACAAACATGTGGACAAGTTGAAGTATCCAACAGGCAGTTGAAACAAATCCTTGAGAAGACTGTTGCTAACTCAAGGAAAGATTGGGCAAAGAAGTTAGATGATGCGCTTTGGGCGTATAGGACTGCATTCAAGACTCATCTTGGGTTGTCACCATATCAGTTGGTGTATGGAAAAGCATGTCATTTACCGGTGGAGCTAGAACACAAGGCCTATTGGGCGGTAAAATTTCTAAATTTTGATGAAAAAGCGGCAGGTAGGAAGAGGTTGCTGAAGTTGAACGAGTTGGAAGAGATGAGGCTGCAAGCTTATGAAAATGCGGTCATTTACAAGGAGAGGACCAAGAGGTATCATGATAAAAAATTGGTTAGAAAAGAGTTTTACCCGGGACAAAGTGTATTGTTATTTAATTCGAAACTGAAACTCTTTCCCGGTAAACTCAAATCTAAATGGTCAGGACCATATGTGATCAAAGAAGTTTTTCTCATGGAGCGGTAGAATTAGAAGAGCCATTATCGAAGAGGACATTTAAAGTAAATGGCCAAAGAATTAAGCTCTACAATGGAGGCGAGATTCCTACTGAGAGGGTCTCATTGGTACTGAATGACCTTTAAGGTCAGCATTAGTCAAGCTAGTGACGGTAAAGAAGCGCTTGATGGGAGGCAACCCATCCGGTATGTTTTATTTCAGTCTTTATTTTTAGTAAAAAAAAAACAAAAAACAAAAAAAAAGGAAAAAGAAAAAAAGAACAAAAAAGAGAGACTATCAATGATGTCATATGCTGACAATCCCTTGTGTTTCATCTTTCTGTTGTCTTGTTTATTATCAAGTTTAATGTTTTTATGTCTTTTCAGAATTGTCAGTGTGTTAATACCTGAATTTGCATGATGAAAATCTCTTAGACTTGCACATAAAACAATAACTGCAGTGTGATTGCTCATGAAGTGCAATGGTTCAAGAGACAAAGAGACGAATTGGAAAGATAGAGTTTTACACGGTGTACAAGTTCAACTTTCAGATACCTCAGCTGGTGAGCATATTGAGCCAAATAAATTCCATGGTATACCCTTTTCTTTCACATCTTATGAGTGTATCCATGCTTTGTATATTTTCTATAACTTGCGACTATTCTCTACTGTTGATTGGTTTTGCATTTACACACATAGAGGCACATTTGTTTGGTACTCCGAGCCTTTTCAAGCTACCCTGTTTATTATTTATCCGTTGCTAAACCAATTTGAGCCTTAAAAAAAAAAAATTCCCTTTTCTTTTGGTGACATACCAAATTATAAGCCTTTTAGACTTGAAAATTTTTATCTGTTTGCCCTCCTTGGAGTTAGGTATAAGCTTTAAATTTTCTTGTCATGACATCATTTTAAGTTTGGGGTTGCTTTTGGAATCAGCAACATCTTACGTTTGGGGTCGAGGTACTAGAGAACAAAAAAAAAATGATGATAATAATAACAAGAGACTCACCAAAATAATTGAGTTTTCTTAAAAAATAAAGAGCCATTAATCATGAAAAATAGTGGCATCTTCAAAAAAAAAAAAAAGAGAAATTTTATTTTGAAAGATAAGTTCTCTAAGTACCTTATTAACAATGAATTGAGCCCCGATAATGGTAATGCTTCAACAAGGAATAGTAGTGGATATCTAACTCCAATTTAGCCTACTTTTTCCAAAATTATCCCACCGTTTGCCCAAGCCAAGTTATAACCCTTAAGACCTCAAAAATGTGTGCAATGTATTTACTTTGATTGACGTTTAGAATTTTTTCAAGCTTATGGTAAAATAGCATTTGCATGTTGATGGAGTGAATACCCTGTCAAAAATTGAGTGAATTAGTGAGTGAGAGATAAGGTTGAACTTTGTACATTGTGTGGAACGGTCATTGGACCAAATTTGATTCAAGTCTTGGAAGCCAAAGTGTTGATTGAGCAGGATCACTGAAGTTAACACCGGTGGTTCTATTGCCGGATGAAGAGAAAAAGGTTTATGAGATTTTTATCATTCAAATTAATTTGTTAATTCCCTGACAATTTTGTTTTGACAGGCATGTCACTTGAGGACAAGTAACAGTTCAAGTTTGGGGTTGTGATGACAGCAGTCATTTGCTAATTTTAATTTCAATTTTAGTTTTTTTTAATTAGTTTTTAGTAGTAATACATGATCAAAAAGGAGATTATTTGAAGAACTTAACATATAAAAAAGTTTGAAGACAAAGGGCCAAAAGGAGAAAAAATACTTAGAAAAATTCTAAGTTTTGAAGCTCAAACACGCCTACGCTCTCTGTATTTTTCGCAGCCCCAAAAACATCCTATAGTGGCGCGATCAGCTTGCATATGACTTCAGAATTTATCTTTGCACATGATGACGTCAGCATGACAGATGGGTGGACCAGCTGTTTTTGTTTTTCTTTGATGAGGTGTCAACACACTAATGGGCTTGAGGCCTTTTAAGTTGGCACGTGACTGTTCTTTAGGAAGATATAAATAGGAGCTTCATAGTAACCTAGGGATATTACGAGACTTTTGGGAAAAAACTGAACCAAGGAATTCACGCCGTCAGGGAGAGAAGAAGCAATTGCCATTGGGTTTTATATCAAGGTGACTTCATCATTGATGTATTATTATATAATTGTTATGTCAATTATTATTATGAGTAACTAATCTCATCAGATTAGGAGTTATAGATGATTTTTTTTGAAACTATCTGAGCCCTGTAACTACATGTTCTAGTTTATTCAATGAAAACTTATAATTATTCAGTTAATCTTGTGTTTATTGCTTTTCGTTAATTGATCACTTTCGAATTGATTTTAAGTTATAAATCACTATTGACCCTAGGGTTTATAATGGAACTAGATTAATTGTTTGTCAATCGTAATTGCTATAGGAATATAGAATTAATTGGCATGATTGTTAATATAACGTTCTTTAAAGCTTTTGATAATATTAGTTTCGCCTAAGGAATTAGGGTACTTTATTAGATAAACGGGATTGATGAGCCAAGGAATTTGGACTCGGTCTATTTTGTTATATTGTCGTAATTATAAGAATTTCATTGTTGAGGGCTAGAACCTAGAGTACCAGTTAGGGACAAAGAGATGATTCAAAATAATTCCTAGTCGTCTTTCTCTAATACAAGTTCACGTTTCAATTTTCTTGCGATTTTAATTATTGTCATTGTTACTACAAATCAATCTGAAAACCCCCCTTTGCAAGTTATTTATTAATCCTAATTTAATTTAATTGTTTAGTTGAAAATAAGAACAATCCCTGTGGATACGAATCTTATAAATTTTACTACTTAGCGACGAATTTAGTTCACTTGCTAAAATTGTCATCACCCTCTAAATCAGGTAGATTCCTATCGGAAAGAGGTTTGACAATTAGTTTTTTCAAAATTCATTATAATTTGGTTTTTTTTTTCTATGCTTGCAATTATATTGTTACAAAATATTTTTAAAATGTGGAAGTTGAAAATGTGAAACAATTGAATTAAGATTAAAGATGAAAATTTAATTTTTTTTTTCTAATTCACATAATTATAGGCACTAATAGTATAAGAATGGGTGAAAAATGTTTTTGACACAAACATAAACGAATAATATTAGAGTCATTCACTCTTTAATCTCTTGCAAATGGACCAAATTATGAAAATTGTTTTGGCAAAATTACACTACAGGTCCTTTATCTTATTTTTTTGTAACATTTTGGTCATTTATCTTTTTTTTGTAACACTTTGGTCCTTTATCTTTTATTTGTAACACTTTAGTCCTTTATGCTTTTTATTTGTAACACTTTAGTCCCCTTTTTTATAACAGTTTGGTCCTTTATCTTTTGTTATTTGTAACACGTTGGTCCTTTATTTTTTATAAATAAATAAGATAAGAACCAAAGTGTTACAAAAAAAAAAGATAAAGGACCAAATTGTTACCAAAAAAAGATAAAGGATTAAACTGTTACAAAAAAATAAGATAAAGGACTTGTAGTGTAATTTTGCCAATTCTTTTCACTTTTTTATAACTTGCATATATTTTTATTTTTTTTTAAGCAAAATAAGTTGGTAGCAGCAAGCTAACCAACCCAAAATATATAGATAATAAGAAAAAGAGAACAACAAAACAAGATGGAGGGGACAAAAACCAAAACTCCATCAAACACAATATCTAAAGGTTGTAAAACCTTGTTTGTTCCTATGTAAGCTAGCTGCAAGAAAATCAGGAGGTTCAAGCCAAAAGGTGTAGGAAGATAGACTATAACCAAGAGAAGCAAGGGTGTCAGCAACTTGATTCCCTTCTCTAAAAATATGAGAGACGATGCCATTCATTTGTTTGAAGAGTTATAACTTGCATATAATTTTGGCATACTTACATTTTTTATAACTTGTAAATAGATCATTTATATATTTTAGGGATGGAATAATTTTTTGTTAAAAGAAATGATAATTAAAATCAATTTAACAATATGTTCATTAGTTGTATATATAAAAAATCTCCAATTATTAATTTGATTCAAATGATAATTATCGAAAGAACATTTAAATTGCAACCTAAGATGACGTGCTTAGATTAAAATACGACTGTCTATTAAAATTTATATATATTCAATCCACACTTAACCGATCCAGATTTAGGCACATGTTATACGATAAATGTATGAAGATTATATATTTGGTCAACCTCTAAAAGTTGAATCAATATACTTCTTGTATTACAATTATAAGAACCACATGACTTGAGTGTCAACTTAAAAAAAAAATTCTACTTTGTTTTTGTTTCTGTATTTCTCTTGAGATATATCACCTACACATTGTAGACAATATAATATTTAAAAATGAAACACATATTTATATTTCTAAATTATTTGGATTGCCCTCCTTTGATTGAATGTCTCCAACATCAATATACATACCCTCAATCTATATAAATTTTAAGGCACTACAAAATCAATAAATAAAAGTCTCTTTTATCCTCTTCAACTTATTCACATGAAAAATTAAATATATTCCCATTAATCAACATAAGAATATAAAAAACAAATAAGCTAAAACATTAGACTAATAAAATAATACACAAAAAAAGAAGATTTTTCTAGTAACAAACATTATATCAATAAAAAAGGATGGCTTACATGACTGCCATTAGAGTTAAATACACATCCTGTTTGTTTCATTCACATGAAAAAATAGTCATATTCATATTAATCGATATCAATATAAGTAAATAAGAAAGGATGCTTAAAAATTAGACTAACAAATTATACCATATCGCTAAAATAGGAAGCCTTAAATATTTGTTGAATCTGCAGATTGTCCCACATTCTAGCAATGCACACTTTTATACTACTTTCATTTGTCGCATTGTCGAGGTTATTTAAAAAACTGTATGCGACATGATCTCCAGCTCATGTTGGCCTGTAAGGAAAACAAACCAAGATTTTATATGTATAAAGGGTATGAAATGTAAAAACAATATGCTTACTTATTGGCATTACTTTGAGAAGCAGACATGATGTGGTAACTCTCTTAGTTGTGTAATTAAAATATTTCTTGGGTGTGAAAGGTGATGAGTATAGGAGGAATGGACACATTTATATAGGAACCAATTAACCATGTTATGAATATAGGAAGAGTTAGGCTTGTTCAAAAAAAAAATATAGGAAGAGTGTTAGGATGTGACCCAAAAAAAAAACGAAGAGTTTGGCTATAGAGAGTCACACATGCAGTGGTTACAAATATTAATTACTTGGAGTTACATGATAAAGTAAAGGCTTAATTAGTAAAATAGTCTCTTAAAGATATTTTTTGTTTCACATTGGTCCCTTAAAGAAAAAAAGGTCTGAATAGGTCCCTTAAAGAAAAAAAGGTTCGAATAGGTCCCTTAAAGACATTTCCGTTAATCAGTTTGGTCCTTTCCATCCATTTTTTCGAGGACCAAACTGATTAACGGAGATGTCTTTAAGGGACCAAACTGATTAACGGAGATGTCTTTAAGGGACCTATTCGGACCTTTTTTTCTTTAAGGGACCTATTCGGTCATTTTTTTCTTTAAGGGACCAATGTGAAACCAAAAATGTCTTTAAGGGACCATCCTACTAATTAAGCCTAAAGTAAATGAGGGAATGATTAAGTGGGAGTTACATAATAAAAGTAGATGAGAGAAAGACAAAGGAGCCACAATTGATATGTTGTTATACGGACCACCAAAATGTTATATATCTTTCATTGTCAACAAAAAAGAATTCAATAATAGAAAAAATAATCTTTTAGATCATCATCATAATAATTAAAGAACTCAATAGTAGGAAAAAAGAATAGGTCATAAAAGGAAATTGTGTTGTAGATCATAATAAATAAAATAAATAAATAAATAGTTGAAAATAAATTTATAAAATGTTATAATTTCAAACAATAAATAAATATAAAATAATTGAACAAATAAAAAAAATTTACATTTAATTATTTTAAATTTTGCATTAAATTTTTTTAGAGGTGCCACATCATCATCATATGAAAAGTAAAAAAAAAGTAGTATAAATTTTTTATTAGTGAAACAAACAAATTATTTATTTTAGATTTTGCATTAGAACACTATTGAGTATGTAAATAGTTACTAGACCCTTACCCCTGCGATGCACGGGTGTGATGCGATTGTTTTTATTTTACAATTGCATAAAGCTGAAACATTAAATATTATCAAAATAATAATAATAAAATAGAGAATCTGAGATTCAAAAGATTTATTTTCGAAGGAGAAGTGATGTGGCATTGTAAGTAACTGATGTGGTTAAATGAAGAAATATTATTGGTTTAAGGATTATGGTTTACTTTACATGAGTAACATAATAACTATCTATAATTTATATATATAGGAGTAATAAGATATATCTCCACACAACATATAAATCTATTTCAAAACACACAAAGGATTGAATGAAAAGAGATGTGGCAAAATCTAAGTCACACAATTGACATATATAAATAGTGACAGAATTAGAAAAACTCAAATAAAACAAATAAAATTAAAGGGTACATACCTTTTAAAATTATTCCAAAGGGACATATGTGAAGAGCATCCACCTCACAATTCAGTTCTTTTGAGTAAGAGATGATGACCCAAAGCTTAAAATCAAAAATTATAAAAATAAGTATATCAATAAAAAAAATGAACAAATAAAAAAGTAAAGGAGAGGAAAACAAAACAACTATTACATAATTCAATTAAAAATAATTAAAAATAAAGTATATATTATTTAATTTGTATCATATTAGAATATGAATACACATATATATACAGTAGCACTTAACTAAACCTATATATAAATGATGTGTAACACAAAAGTTGAATGTATGATCTGCAACAAACAAAAAATGTCAAATTCTCTTAATTTTATTTGTAATGCAAAAAGTTAATTTTTGCAAAAAATAAAATAACTACAACAAATCATGGTTTTAGAAAATAACATAAGTATTTATACCTGATGCACAAAAGATGAAGAGGCAAGATAATGGAAAGAGAAATTGCACATATGAGATATGAAAAAAATCTATTCTCACATTCAACCAAAAAAACAAATGATAATCTTGTTAAGCACATGATTGAGCATCAGGGGATGAAAATATTTGTTTCTAACATTCGTAATGGTTAGTTAGGAAAATATGAATATGATACAAATTAAAACAATTGTAACCTATATATTAAAATATTGGTAGAAGAGTCCAAGGGATGAAAATTGAATGGTGACTTAAGAGATGAAAAATATATTACCGGGAGTTACAAAGTTAATTAGTGTGTATTTTTGTATTCTCCTTATTATAATATATAGTAAGCAAAAGTTATTATATTCGCTAAAAAAAGTAAAGGCTAAGTAAAGGCTTGAGTGAGTGTATATTAAAAAGCCATAAGTATATAAATGTATAATATGAAAAGTATAGAGATGACAATAACAATAATAATAATAATATAAGTAGAAATGATGTGATATTGTAGAGTGATTTAATTAGATTTAAATGGATGACGTGGCTAAATGAAACAATTTGATTGGTCTAAGTGGATTAGGGTTAGGAGAACTATTTAAAATCAAAATAATAATAATAAAATAGAGAATCTGAGATTCAAAAGATTTATTTTCGAAGGAGAAGTGATGTGGCATTGTAAGTGACTGATGTGGTTAAATGAAGAAATATTATTGGTTTAAGGATTATGGTTTACTTTACATGAGTAACATAATAACTATCTATAATTTATATATATATATAGGAGTAATAGGATATATCTCCACACAACATATAAATCTATTTCAAAACACACAAAGGATTGGATGAAAAGAGATGTGGCAAAATCTAAGTCACACAATTGACATATATAAATAGTGACAGAATTAGAAAAACTCAAATAAAATTAAAGGGTACATACCTTTTAAAATTATTCCAAAGGGACATATGTGAAGAGCATCAACCTCACAGTTCAGTTCTTTTGAGTAAGAGATGATGACCCAAAGCCTAAAATCAAAAATTATAAAAATAAGTATATCAATAAAAAAAATGAACAAATAAAAAAGTAAAGGAGAGGAAAACAAAACAACTATTACATAATTCAATTAAAAATAATTAAAAATAAAGTATATATTATTTAATTTGTATCATAATAGAATATGAATACACATATATATACAGTAACACTTAACTAAACCTATATATAAATGATGTGTAACACAAAAGTTGAATGTATGATCTGCAACAAACAAAAAATGTCAAATTCTCTTAAGTTTATTTTTAATGCAAAAAGTTAATTTTTGCAAAAAATAAAATAACTACAACAAATCATGGTTTTAGAAAATAACATAAGTATTTATACCTGATGCACAAAAGATGAAGAGGCAAGATAATGGAAAGAGAAATTGCACATATGAGATATGAAAAAAATCTATTCTCACATTCAACCAAAAAAACAAATGATAATCTTGTTAAGCACATGATTGAGCATCAGAGGATGAAAATATTTGTTTCTAACATTCGTAATGGTTAGTTAGGAAAATATGAATATGATACACATTAAAACAATTGTAACCTATATATTAAAATATTGGTAGAAGAGTCTAAGGGATGAAAATTGAATGGTGACTTAAGAGATGAAAAATATATTACCGGGAGTTACAAAGTTAATTAGTGTGTATTTTTGTATTCTCCTTATTATAATATAGTAAGCAAAAGTTATTATATTCGCTAAAAAAAGTAAAGGCTAAGTAAAAGCTTGAGTGAGTGTATATTAAAAAGCCATAAGTATATAAATGTAGAATATGAAAAGTATAGAGATGACAATAACAATAATAATAATAATAATAATAATAATAATAATAATAATAATAATAATAATATACGTAGAAATGATGTGATATTGTAGAGTGATTTAATTAGATTTAAATGGATGATGTGGCTAAATGAAACAATTTGATTGGTCTAAGTGGATTAAGGTTAGGAGAACTATTTAGGAATTATATATATATCTATATATATAATTCCTAGATAGTTCTCCTACTATCCATCTTAACCCTAATCCACATCATCCACTTACATCCAATTAAATCACACAATAATGCCACATCACTTCCTTATATTATATCATTTTCATCTCTATTTTTTTTTATATTATATCAATCTCATAATAAATAATAAAGAATTATGCTTCTCCAATTATCCAAAAATTGATGTCACAAGATGTTACAGTTTTCTACATTATTATTGAATTATACCTCTCCAATTATCCAAAAATTGATGTCCCAAGATGTTACACTTTTCTATATTACTATAACATTCCTTAGTTACAATGAAGATGAACATATTTGGATTCTCTTTCAACATTTATCCCATTTAAATGTCAACCGTTTTCATAGAAACAACAAAGAGTTTATAATTTAGTCACACAAAAAAATACGAAGAGTGTATACATTATTGACTTAATTACATTTCTATTGAGTTTAGTTTTTAGTTAAAACAAATTACTCTTTCAAACTATAGCTCCTATCTACCCTCACGTGTCTGTTATAGTAGCTGGAAAAGCAAATCTAAAGTTGAAAGTTCGAATTGTTAATGTGTAGAATGTAACAGACAAATACAAATCAAACTGAGGTTACGTCTATGAATATGTTGTTTGTTGATGAAAAGGTGATGTACTATCTTGATATACTTCTCACATTTTCACAAAATCTCTATTGATGTTTTTTTTATTGACTTTTTCCCTTTTTTTTTTACTTTGATCATTCAGTGTGATAAGATTCTTGCTACTTTGGGAAATAGTTTGGTTTCAAAGATAAAAAAATTGGTTGACGAAGGATCAACATATAAGGTTGAAAATATATTGGTTGGAGGAAGTGATAAGTACATCACTTTATTATTATTATTATTATTATTATTATTATTATTATTATTATTATTATTATTATTATTATTATTATTATTTTCATTTTCACAACACTTATTGTTACAATTTATATGAATAATTTTTCAACATTATAACATAAAATATCACATAATACCTGTGCATCGCACGGGTGTGAGACTAGTATATATAATTCCTAAATAATTCTCCTAACCCTAATCCACTTAGACCAATCAAATTGTTTCATTTAGCCACATCATCTATTTAAATTCAATTAATCACTCTACAATGCCACATCATTTCTACTTATATTATTATTATTATTATTATTATTATTATTATTATTATTATTATTATTGTCATCTCTATACTTTTCATATTCTACATTTATATATTTATGGCTTTTTAATATGCACTCACTCAAACCTTTACTTAGCCTTTACTTTTTTTTGTCTAATATAATAATTTTTGCTTACTATATTATAATAAAGAGAATACAAAAATACACACTAATTAACTTTGTAACTCCCGGTAATAATATATTTTTCATCTCTTAAATCACCATTCAATTTTCATCTCTTGGACTCTTCTACCAATATTTTAATATATATGTTACAATTGTTTTAATTTATATCCTATTCATATTTTCCTAACTAACCATTACGAATGTTAGAAACAAATATTTTCATCCCTTAATGCTCAATCATGTGCTTAAAAAAAAAAAGTAAAGGCTCAATATTTTAATTACGAATGTGAGAATAGATTTTTTCATATCTTATATGTGCAATTTCTCTTTCGATTATCTTGCCTCTTCATCTTTTGTGCATCAGGTATAAATACTTATGTTATTTTCTAAAACCATGATTTGTTGTAGTTATTTTATTTTTTGCAAAAATTAACTTTTTGCATAACAAATAAAATTAAGAGAAATTGACATTTTTTGTTTGTTGCAGATCATACATTCAACTTTTGTGTTACACATCATTTATAGGTTTAGTTAAGTGCTACTGTGTACTCATATTCTATTATGATACAAATTAAATAATATATACTTTATTTTTAATTGAATTATGTAATAGTTGTTTTACTTTCCTTTCCTTTACTTTTTTTTTTATTTTTTTTATTGATATACTTATTTTTATAATTTTTGATTTTAGGCTTTGGGTCATCATCTCTTACTCAAACGAACTGAACTGTGAGGTTGATGCTCTTCACATATGTCCCTTTGGAATATTTTTAAAAGGTATGTACCCTTTAATTTTATTTGTTTTATTTGAGTTTTTCTAATTCTGTCACTATTTATATGTCAATTGTGTGACTTAGATTTTGTCACATCTCTTTTCATCCAATCATTTGTGTGTTTTGAAATAGATGTATATGTTGTGCAGAGATATATCATATTACTCCTGTATATATAAATTTTAGATAGTTATTCTGTTACTCATGTAAAGTAAACCATAATCCTTAAACCAATAATATTTTTTCATTTAACCACTCATTTACAATGCCACACCACTTCTCCTTAGAAAATAAATCTTTTGAATATTGGATTATCTATTTTATTATTATTATTTTGATAATATTTAATGTTTCAGTTTTATGCAATTGTAAAATAAAAACAATCGCATCACACCCGTGCATCGCACGGGTGTGGGACTAGGAATTGTATTAGAGTCCCAACATATAAATCCTAGATAGTTGTGGAATTGTCTATCTAAACCCTAATTCACAAACCAATGAAAATCTTTCATTTAGCCACATCATTCACTTACATTCATTTAATCTATATATATAAATCCTAGATAGTTGTGGAATTGTCTATCTAAACCCTAATCCACAAACCAATGAAAAACTTTCATTTAGCCAGGGGGTACTATTTGTAATTATTATTATAATAATAATAATTATTATTATTATTATTATTATTATTATTATTATTATTATTATTGTTATTGTTGTTGTTGTTGTTTTGGGTTATTATTCATTTTAATTTTTTTGTTCATTTTATTATTTTGTGTATTTTATTGTTTTTTTTTTCAAAAAAGTTAATGTTTTTGCTAATAATCTTTTGTCCAATCTTTGTAAATATAAGGAGTTGGTCGATTGTCGGGACTACTTTCTAATGTTAATAAAAAAAATAGATAAAATAAAATTTACTAATGGTTGTTATGCCCTGTATGATTTTTTTCATATTCGATATTTGAGTATAGTTAAGTTGGTTTATCTTTGCTCCAATAAGTTTCAAATTAATATAAATGTCAAATTCGATAATACAGTAGTTTTTTGGTAAGAGATAATGAAGTAGTTTATCCAACTCAGAATCCTCCAATGAGATTTATAATATAAATAAAAATTTATGTTTCAACATCGATTGTTTTCCATGATCAATGATATATTGTCATTTCCATAGTTATTTTGAAGAATGAGTTAAAAATATTGTTAATCAATGTTAATGAAGAAGATGCCAAAGTAACTTCAAATATCATGTATAAATAAGTTTTTTAAATGTATAAACATCTATATATATGATTCCTAGATAGTTGTGCAACCACTAATCTAACCATAGTGTATGAGTATGACCACAAACTGTTTTCATAGTGACATGACAATTTATGGATTACCAACTTATTTTGATAGATGCAATAGGATCCATTGTAATCTTTTTGAAATGTATAAACACATCTTTAATATCTACCTTATATATATTTACATCACTTTTTATTATTATTATTATTTTGTTGTTGTTCATGTTATTATTATAATTTTCATAATACATATTGTTTCAATTTATACAAATGATTTTTCAACATTATAATATAAAATATCGCATAACACCCGTGCATCGCACGGGTATATATATATATAGATGCAATGCAACATGATGAGTAAAAAAGAAGAGTATTCCGTATAAATTTTTTATGGATTTGGTAGCCATAATTTGTAAGAAGGTTTTTTTTTAATGATAATTGTAAGAAGTTATATAGTGATATATTGATAATTAAAATGATTTAATTAAAAGAGATGATGAAAATGTTTTAATAGAGATCGTAAACTTTTCTTATAGAGTGTCACATCATCACAATGTTTGCTTATGAGCAACTCAACCTTCCTTTTACTAGTAAAAGATATGTCTTTAATTAATGTTGTCAAACTCCCTTGATATTGTGATGAAACTGTGTGTACCAAACATGCAGGTGATTGTGACAAAAGTTAAACAAAAAAGCTAAAAAAATTCATAACATTGTTGGCAATGAGGATCGAACATAAGACATATCATGCATACTACCCAAACTTCTCACTACTAGATCAAACCTAGTGGTTTAAAAAAAATAAAAAAAATACATAACATAAGTAAATGCTTAAATATGATTTTGGTTCCTATAAAACTTTTAAAATGATTTTTTAACTACATATTTTGCTGTCAAATTTCTATCAATGGTTTGATGCATTTGGTTGAAATGTAATCTTCCATCTTTATAAATTATGAACCCATCCAAGCCTAATTCACTAACCCTAATTCACCCAAACCTAATACCAAACCTAATAACCCATTTTTCCAAACCTTTTTCCAAACCTAATACCAAACCTAATTCTAACCTTATAATACAAAACTTAATTCTAACCCTACTCACAATATACTCCTCTTTTCTAAAAACTAACCCTATAATACAAAACCTAATTCTAACCCTACTCACAATATACTCCTCTTTTCTAAAAATTCTATTTATCAGAAGACCTGCAAATTTCACTGTATCAGAAGACCTGCAAATTCCTCTCATTAATACTCAAACCAATGCAATCTTCCATGTGTCTTCTATGGAAGATTTTTCTCTGTATCTTCCATGCAACATTCCATCTGTCCAACATGCACTTCTTAAATGTATTCATATTTCTCTATAAATACCACCAATTTACTCATCTACCTATCATCAACAAATCAACAAATTTCTCTTGACACAAAAATGGCTATATGCAGGCCATGTTTCTCTATAAATCCTCCATAAAAAATTCATCTATATTTTCATGTATCTTCTTCACCAGAGAACAAAAATCCCTACATCTCTTCATCTCACCTTTTTTTTCTCTAATATCTGGTATGGAATTAAAACCTTTCTCCCTCAATCCTTGATGGATTGCAACCACACCCAAGCAATTTCTTCCCCCTCTCAGTTACATTTTTCATATTATTTTCAAAGCTATGAATTTGATTTATGGTGGAAGATGCTAAATATATGTTATAGACATTTTTGTGTTGATGGAAGTAGAGGAGTGGAAGTAGACATTTTTGTTGCATCTAAGTTGATAGGTGAGAATTTTTTGTTGCCATCTCTTCACCTTAACTTTTTTTTTTGTAATTATTTTTCTCTAATTTCTGGAACTCTATGTTTGTCTCATGTATTTCCTTAATCTATTTTTTCTTTTTTGGTTAATTACAAAGGAGTTTGGTACTCTCTAAACTGAAAGGTAAATCATGGTTTCAATTATGCTTTAAATCTATTTGTTTTTGTTTCTTATTCCTTTGATTATGCAGTAAAAGATGATCATTATTATTTAATTTTTTTCTTCTTTTTTCCTCATTTGTTCTCTATTTTCTCAGATTTATAATCTCTGCTGCCCACATCTTTATTTATCACAACTCAAAGGAACAAATTTTTCTCATGTTAGTTGGTAGTTGTGTATAAAACACGAGTAAAGAAGTTTTTGAAGAAGATACAGGTACTTCCATCATATTCTCCATGTTTGTTTTACTTTTATGTTTTCTTTTTCATTCATCTTACGCAACTATTATGATTTTTTTTATATGGTTTCAATTATTATTATTATTATTATTATTGTCCCAATTGATTAATGAATGAATGGCTGGAGTATTTACAACTGAGATAGATGCAGAACAAGGGATGTGGAACCAAACATTCTCATCAAGCAATCTAAACCAAACAATAACAATATATATTTTGTATTTTGTTGTCTTTGTAGCTGGAAAAAATTTTGTTCTAAAAAAAAAGTGTAATGCTATTTTGTAGGGATAATTATTAACAAAAATATTTCATGGAAAGCAATCAAAGTGCATGCAACTACTAGCATCAAATATCTTATGGACCAAAATTTTAATTTTTTTTTCATAAAATATTTGTTGTCTTTCCAGCTAAAAAGTTTTATTATATTTATTCCCATTCAAATTTAATAAAGCAACAAGTTGACATTGTTCCTTTTGTTCTCAGGAGAAGAATTTTTGAAGATACAGGTACTTCCATCATATTTTCCATGTTTGTTTGTTTACTTTTGTGTTTTGTTTTGTTTTACGGCTTTTCATGTAGAAAACTCATCTTATGCAACTATTATATATGATTTATTTATTTTTATATGGTTTCAATTATTATTATTGTCCCTGATTAAAAAAAAATAAATTATTATTATTGTCCCAATAAAACAAAACAAAACCTTAATTTGGTTTGTGTTGATTAATGAATGGCGGGGTGTTTACAACATAGATAAATGCAGAATAAGGGATGTGGAACCAAACATTCTCATCAAGAAGCTTGCAACCTAAACCAAACAATAACAATATATTTTGTATTTTGCTGTCTTTGTAGCTAAGTAAAAAAAAACGTATTTGTAGGGATAATTATTCCTAATTATACTAAACATTCCTATTTTTACTCTCTCTTATTTAATCCATTTGTTTTCCTTCGCTCTCTCTAACTAAGCAAAAAAAAAAAAAAAAAAGAAGAAGTGCATTCAATGCTATTTTGTAGGAAATTATTCCTAATTTTACTCAACACTCCTATTAAACACTAATTTAGTTCTTAACTCTAATTTAATTGGGTAGAATTTATTGTCGTATTTGTTGGAGGAATTTGAATTTCTAATAGTATGTCCCCATCCTAAAAAATAATAAAAATACTCCTCTAACAAACTGATAATTCTCAAAAGAGAAAAATCTATAAGAAATTTTTTAGTATGAAATATTGTTTCACAAAATAATATTTAAAATTCATAACCAAACTTATACGTAAATAATATACTCCTACATAGCACTAAAATAAAATTAGAGAGTAGTCATGTTATAAGTTTATTAATTCATGTTATAAATTAGAGAGTAGATTTTAGTGCTATAATTAGAGTGTATCACTAAACTTAAATGGGTTTATAATTATCGCTAAAGAATTTTAATAATTTTTTTACATATATTATGTTTTATTTTCCTAAATCTAATCTATTCTTTGTACCAAAAAAAAGAATTTTGTTATTCATCTCTATCATATTTATTGCAATGAATAGTGGAAACTGAACAACTTTTAACATGCAGCCAAATAATATTTAAAATCTATTTTTTTATTCCATAGTAAAAGATTATCATCATTTGTACCAAAAATAATTAATTATAAATGATCATTACTGTATTATTTAAGCTTTAATTTTTTTCATCACATCTTTGCTGTATTTGTGGCTAAAAAACAATTGTTATATTTATTCTCTTTCAACTTAATCAAGTAATGGCCACCTATACACTAAGCCAGAAAAAACGTGTAGCCAAAATGTTAAAGCAATCTTGGTGAAAATAGTTCATATTTATTGATATTTACAACTTTTAGGAATTAGAGGGATCCGTAAAAAGGGGGTGGGGGGTGGGTGGGTTAGATAAATAATTAGATATATATTTATTGTTGCCTAATTTTACTCAATACTCCTATTTTTACTCTTTCTTATTTAATCCCTTTATTTTGCTTCCGTCTCTCAACACTCTTTTTATGTAATCCCTATTTTACTTCTGAACTCTTAAGTATAGAAATTTTGATTAAAACAATTAAATTAGTTTATAATCAAATGTTTTTAGTCATTTATCCAATGTCCAATTACAGCTTAAATAGATATCAATAACTTTATTATCCGCTAACTAAGATCAAGATACCACTAGAGTGAGATACTTAAACACTAATAGAATTTATTTTTTTGGTAGAAAACATTAAAAGGATTTAAGTAAGACAAGAATTGAATTGTAAATTTAGTTTGAATTGAATTAATTGCAATCCAACAATGCATGCACACCAAATTTTTATGGGTCTAACATTGATATGTTCCATCTCTCTCATACTGATAGAATTTGACTAATATCCACCAATGCATGCACATCAAATAAATGGAATGACATACTTAAATGTTGATAGAATTTGAGTAATACTTAAATACTGATATAAGGTGAGAGTAGCTTTGCTCAAAAGGAATACTTCCATGCTTCCACTCTGTGCAGATTATAAATGCTCAACCTATATATCCCTAATTCTAACCCTAAATTTTAATTTCTAACCATAATTCTCCCTAACCCTAAACCTTCTTTTTCCTCTCTAACCCTAAACCCTCTTCTTCATCATTAATTGCTTATTCTTTCAAAAGTCAAAAGACATGCAAAAAGTCATGTGTCTTCCAACCTAAACTCTCTATCTTTCTCCCTAACCTTATGGTCTTCTTCAAAACCGTGTTTCTACTTCTTTGTCATCAACTTCTTCTTCCTCATTAATTAACAAGAAACATGCAAACATTACATGTGTCCAAAGAATTACATGTTTCAAATTCACTCTTATATTCTCTCCACTCTTCTACTTCCACTCCGGGAACTCCAACATACTAACTCATGAGGCATTTGATTGCATGCATTCTAATTGGACGTAAGAGAGAGAGAGAGAGAGAGAGAGAGAGAGAGAGAGAATAAATTGGAATTATGGGCGGATCACAATTTTTATCTCTCATAAATTTTTTAAAATATTATAAGTTATTACCGATAAAAAATTATAATTCACGGGGAGATGACCATTTTTATATACGATAAATTTTTAGAAATCACTATTACAAGTTATTACTGATAAAAATTTATAATTCATGGGGAGATGACCATTTTTATTGATGATACAAAAATTTAAAATCACTATTACAAATTATTAATATTAATGATAAAAAAATTATAATAAACGGGGAGATGACAATTTTCATAGCTGATAAGACTATAAAATCACAATTACAAATTATTACTGATAAAAATTTATAATTCACGGGGAGATGATAATTTTTATCGCTAATAAATAAATTTAAATTATTGTTACAAGTTTTTTTTTAATAATACTATTACATATAATTACGGATAAAAATTTATAATTGACAGGAAGATGAAAATTTTTATCGCTAATAAAAGTTACACATATCACGGGTCTTGAAGGCTTCACTATAAAATTCGGTGTGATGGATAGCCAAATGTTAATTTAAAACTTGGAAGACACACTTTAGCTCATGGAAAACACTAGGATCCTACACATGTTACTCCGCCCAAATGTGCTTATAATTATAGGACCATAAAAGCAATAATATGAGCTTATAACTATAGGACCATAAAAGCAATAATTTTCAACCAAAAAGATTCGTAGAATAGAACTAAATTACTTTTGTTGATATAAACATGGTACTTATAATTTTTTTTGTCATGTGGTGTTTATCCAAAAGAACTACTTTATCTAAAATTAATTCGCTCTATTTATGCATTTTGGAAGCAAGCAATGTCCAATTAGAAGCACTAGAAAATGTGCAACACACTAATCAAGCAGCTAAACTTCTTAGAGCATCTACATTCATGCCACCCAACTTGGTGTATAAATGGACCCTACTTAATATATTATATTATTTTACACTTTCTAATTATTTAAGCAACTCAACAAATGATAATTTTTATCACTGACAAAAGTTTTAAAATGATTATTATAAGTTATTACTGATAAAAATTTATAATTGACGGGGAAATGCATTTTTTATTGCCAATAAAAGTTTGTGCCATTTTTTATAATGACGGGGAAATGGATTTTTTTTTATGGGAAGATAACAATTTTCACCTCCGATAGAAATTTTAAAATCACAATACAAATTATTACTAATAAAAATTTATAATTACTGTAATTACTATTACAAGTTTTTTTAATAATACTATTACATGTAATTACTGATAAAAATTTATAATTGACAGGGAGATAAAAAAAATTATCGCTAATAAAATTTTTAAAATCACTACTACAAAAACACCAAATAATAAGGTGGTTCATTTCAAAATTTCACTTTTCATAGGTGTACGCGTATAACCTTAGTAACTTTTAATTTCACTATCTTTTGTTAACTTTCTCTTAACTTGCTATCATCTCTACATCACTTGAACAATTGTGTTTAGTTTGCATGTATGTTTGTAATGATAACTTTTGCTAGGTCCACAATTATGATTAAGTTATATCATTCTCTTAATTTAAATCAACAACCATGATTGGGGAGATGACAATTTTTATTGATGATAAAAAAATTTAAAATCATTATTATAAATTATTAATGATAAAAATTATATTAAAGGGGGAGAAATTATAACTGATAAAAATTTATAATTTACGATATCGGAAAAAATTATAAATCACGAGGATATGACAATTTTTATCGCAAAATTACAAATTTAAAAATCACTTTTACAAGTTATTACTAATAAAAAATTCTAATTCACTTGGAGATGACAATTTTTATTGCTCATAAGGATTTTAAAGTTACCATTATAAGTTATTACTTATAAAAATTTATAATTGACGGGGAGATGAAATTTCTTATCGCTAATAAAAATTTTAAAATTACTATTACAAAAACATCAAATAATAAGATGATTGTTTAATTTACCATGATCAACAATATTCATGATTGACACAAAAATGATGTTCCACCGAACCCGTGCAACGCACGGGCCAGCGACTACTGATAACATTCATTTCATATTTCAATGGAAAATTAAACTCGGATAAGGTTGAATCATTTAAAGAAATACTACCTCCGTCCTTAATTATAAGATCATGTTTGACCACTGCACGTATGTTAATGCATAATTTTGATCACTAATATATTTAATTGTCTATTAGTAAAAATTATAAAAATTTAATAATTTGAAAATACTCATCAAAACAAATTGAACAAGATCTTATATGCTAATATTTAGATTTATATATTATTATAAAAACACGGTCAAAACAATGTAAATGAATAGTACATTTTGTGACACAGAGTCTTATAATTAGGGACGGAGGTAGCAATATATAACCAATTTTCTCAAATAATGTGTTAGGCTAACATTAGATTCAAGAAATCACATTTTATTAACGTAGTTAGGGTATCATAGTTACAATGTACTGCATATTAGATTTCACATCACTAGTTCGTGCCCGTTTGTGTGATTCGCGTTTTCTATGTTGCCAACGTATATAAATTATAAACGGAAATTTATTATAAAAGAATATTAGTGAAATTCCTGGCACGTAGTGGACAAGTGCTATAACAGATGTTACAGCAGTTGTCTGTATCTCACAGCAGACAAGTTGTCTGTATCTCACAGCAGACAAAACAGAGTAAAACGAACAGAGTAAAACAGATGTTACAACAGTTGTCTTGTAGTGTTCTATAGATACAAGTATAAATATTAATTGTTAGGCACACTCACACGAAACATAAAAATATTAACAAAAATGATTGAAGTAATATGATTTGATATAACAATTTTAATTTTCTTTTAATTTTTTATTTATTTATGTGTGTGCCTAAATGTTTTGCAGGTATTAAATTTCGTTTGTTTTATAATTTTACATTAGCTTCTTTACATGATAGAATCATGACAAAGGTGAGATGACAATAATACCCTCAGCTCCAGAATTCCTTTTCTTTGACAACATAACTGCTACGTTCTTCATTAACATTACATCCTTTAAAATCAAGGGTCCATTTCTCAAACGAGCAATTCGAAAAATTATAATATCCTCCATGAATACAAAGCAATTCCTTCTTCACTCTATCTTCTAACCATGGATAACTTAGCAAGTTTAATAATGATTGGTTAATTGATTCCTGAAACAAATCCAATGAAAAAACTTTTATTAGCTTTCCAAAATAAAATTTCTTAAATTTAACATCTTGATAATGTTACATGCCAACAAACTAAAACACGAACATTGGAACAACACCGACACATGCATATGAAGTAAAAACACATATTGAACACGACACTAACACAAAGACACAAATGATAATTTGAGATAATAAAAGTAAACAAATATAATAAAAAAGTATCGGTGTTGTGACTTATCAGACACAACACGAACACGTAGACATTAATAATAATTAGAAAATGAAAGTAATTAAACATAATCAAAGTTTGATATTGTTACGTATGAGACATCAAACACGTTTTTAATCTAAAGTGTCGGTATTAGTTAATTTCAGCAAAGTATAATGAAATATGATGGATACCTTCTCACAGAATCTGCACTGTTGATCAAAGCTAAGATGAGATGTGGTAGCTTTGGTCTTCAATTTGGCAACTTTCCCATTGGCAACCCAATTGTGTATGAAGTTTCTTAAGAATGAATGAACTCAAATGAGAACTTAAGCCATCACAAACAATTTAATAGTGAACTATTTTAAGCAAGAAATACCTTGGTTCTGTATCTTCTTTCATACTCATTAGAGCTTCAATTCCAGCACAACTACTATGACCAATGACTAATATATTCTCAACCTAAATTTTTCATCAACAATTTGATTATATTTATGTAGTTGTATAAGGTATGAACAATTTACTTTAGAAGGTAAAATAATTAATCCTAACTGTTAATATAACATGCACATGTATATCAAAACATGGATGCATTAAAGTTCCTTATTCTAGATATTCAATTCACATTTTTTTGGCAAATGCTTTTACATGGGAATTTATTGAGAAATCAATATGTTTTTCCATTTCATCTATGGAACAGTAAGGGTTTGAATTGACTTATTTGAATTTATCTACTAACATAAATATTTGTGGAGACTATTTGAGAGAAAAAAAACTTATGATATGTCCATAAGTTATTTCCAGCTTATTTCCATAAGGCATAGCTGACATGAAAAAAGTTTTACTTTATATAAACTTTTTTTTACTAAAACTTTATATAAACTTTTGTTAAATAGCTTATACTTAAATAATTATACTTCCTCCGATTTCAAATATATAGCAAAAAATCACTTTCAAGATTTATTGAATAATTAATGAATCTGAAAAATTGTTTTTCGCTTATATTTAAAACCATAGAATAATCATTGGTAGAACGAAAGAGATTTAGGCTCTGTTTGGTAAAAAATAGTGGATAGCTGATTGAATATGTAGTGTTTAGTAAAATTAGCGGTTGAATAACTTATAAGTATGAAATGACATAAAATATATATATTTAATTAATATTAAAAAAATTTATTTCAAATAAGATTGCAGGGGTGAAATTGGAAGAAAAACAATAAGCTATAAGCTAATAAAATAAGCTATAAGCTCTTTTTAAAAAACGTTTATCAAACAAGTCATTCTTTATCATATGAGCTTATAAACCAAAAGCTATAAACTCGAAATACGGTTTTACCACAGAGAGCCTTGGTATGAAAAAAATGTCAATTGTCGGTTTTTTTTTTAACACATGTACAGAATATTTTTACTATTATAAAATTTTAAATAAGCTGTTTATCCAAACATAGTGTAAGTGTACCTGAAGAGTAGTTACAGCAAACTGAAGAGCAGCATTACACTCTGATGGTCCATTCTGCCATTCAACAGAAGAAAATAAATATTGAAAATAGTCTGAAATAAATATCCT
The DNA here is from genome assembly GCF_020283565.1 of Trifolium pratense. Taxonomy (NCBI): domain Eukaryota; kingdom Viridiplantae; phylum Streptophyta; class Magnoliopsida; order Fabales; family Fabaceae; genus Trifolium; species Trifolium pratense. The sequence continues at coordinate 27,173,813 of NC_060062.1, forward strand.
GTTCAATAGGCAAAAATAATGAAGCAGTAATAAAAATACCTTCATCACAGGTACAAGATTGGCAATGTTACGTATCATAAAGACTTCACCAGGTTGGAATCCTAATATGTTAGAGGGGCATACCCTTGAGTCTGCACAAGCAATTACCATAAACTGTACTTGGATTTATTAGTTAAATGAACAATGTCTCAGTTTAATTACAAAGTTAAAATGCGTTGTTGTGGAGATTATTTGTGAAGAATTAATAGTTTGGAAGAAGTTGTTAATTAATTAAATAAAGGAAAATTGCATCCATAGGTCATTTAAGTTTTACGTTTGTATCAGATATCTTCTTTAAGTTTTTTAAGTATTAGATTGGTCATTTAAGTTTTACGTTTGTATCAGATAGGTCCTTCAAGTTTTTTAAGTATCATATAGATCCTTTAAGTTTTAAGTTTGTATCAAATATAGGTCCTTAGGACCTATTTGATAGGACCTACTCCCCCCGTCCCAAAATATAAGAGATACTTTGACTAAATGACACTATTTATTTATCTTGCTTTGATCATATTTTATCAATAATATATAGATATAAATATTAGCAAATAAGATCTTGTTTGATTTTTTTTTATGAGTATTTTCAAAATATTAAATTTTTATAATTTTTACCAATAGAGAATTAAAGATATTAGTGATCAAAATGATCAAAATTGTGCATTGACATATGTGCATTAGTCAAACTAGGTTTAATATTTTGGGACAAATGGAGTATTTGATACAAACTTAAAGAATCAATCTGATACAAACTGTAAAACTTAAAGTACATATCTGATACTTAAAAAACTTAAAGTACTTATATGATATAAACGTAAAACTTAAATAACGTATCGATGTGTTTTGCCTTAAATAAAAGTGCCTCTTCAAATCTTTTTGTTAATTAGTTACCTTTGGATATTGAGCTTCAGCAAGAGATTGAAAATGCTCCAACTCTTTTCTGTCTAAGACAAAAACGTTAGCTTATAAGATACTGACTAAAAAAAAACAAAAGGAAATAATTTTTTGCAAAATTGAAACATGACAATGTGCAGCTCTTACATGTACTTTTGGTTCTTGAAATTTAAAAACCTCTGCTTCATCAAACCAAATAAATTCATGTAGCCATCAGTTTCAACCATATAATTCCCTACATTAAGATCTTTACTTTCATTACTAAGATCCTCTGGTTGTTTCTCCCTGCGGTTAAAAGAAAAGTCATGTAATTGTGATCAAATGTTACCTTTATTATTTGTTACATGCAAAGAATTTTAATTTGGATTGTTGTCATAATACCATATGCAACTTGCAAAATTTACAGTGTCATTTACAATTACCAAGTCCTATTGCAATATTTTGTTTTTTTTATCACCAATATTCAGGTCACTAGACCGCCTAATCTGGGTTGGGGGTTAGTTCTGACATCAAAGTTTCAGCCCTCTCCCGATCGCAGTTGCAAGAGATCGAACCGTGGTTCTCCCTACCAAGTTTAGCATCAATCATCACTGGAGCAACTAACGATTGGTAAGTCCTATTACAATTCTTGACGGAACTCATAGATGAGAGAAAGGTATAGCAAACTAATGAACGGATATTATTGATGATTGGGTCAATCTAAGGTTTCTAAAAATAGGAATTTTGCATTGATTAATTAATTATTAATTAATTAATTAAAAAAATTATGTTTAAAAGTTCAATGCACAAAGTTTTAAAAGAAATTTACTCCATTTGACTTCTTATGATTCAATGCACAAGTTTCAAATGAAGTTCATCGCACATGTTAGCATTTCCCTCGATGATTTGATCAACTGGATAACAATAAATATAATAGAAATTAGAAATAGACTCTATTTGTACATACAAGTCCATATAAAAATGAGATGATAACAACTAACAATGACAACTAACATAATTCACTCAAAACTATATTAACAAACTTACCTCTAATGTGTGCACGTAATACTAATTAGTAATTACTAACTAAATAAACTATTCATCAATAGTTGATATTATCCAAACTTTGAGAATGGATCCTCTAGACCTCTACTATCACTAAATCACAACCTTAGGGGTGTATATGGATTGGGCAAATCCGGTCGACCCGGTCAAACCCACCCAATCCAACCCAAAAAAGTGGGTTGGGTCGGACAAGTGGGTGGATATGAATTTCAAAAATGAAAAACCCATTAAAAAATCGGGTTTCAGGTAAAAACGGACCCAACCCAAAAAACCCACTAGTGCTATGTTTTTTGAAATTTTTTTATGAAAATACTAAAGATTTTTTCATTTGATTATTAAATATTTTTATATTGAAAATGAGTTATACTATTTTTTACGAAAATAAAAAAGATTGAATAATTTTTAAAAACAAATATGATAACTTTTCGCATTATTTTTTTAAAATTTTTAAAAAATGAATAATTTTCATAAACAAATATAGTGATTCATGGTTTAGTCATTTGATATTAAAAAAAGCAAAAAAAATCATTTGGATAACACGCTATCCAGCCTGTAAATTAGTAGATTTACACAAAAAAATGGGTGATTATTTTTTATAGTGAAAAAAAGTTACCCTATTTTTCAAGAAGATACATTGATTGAGTTATTTTTTATGAGAAAATATGATGATTCAATATTTAGATATTTAATAAAAAAAATAGAAAAATAATTTGGGTAATCCACAACCCAACCCAGTCCAATCCGGAAATTAGTGGATTTACCCAACCCGGCCCAATGTTATAACGGGTGGTTATTTTACTAAACCCAATTCGGAGTACCATATGTAGTTTGGGTTTTGATTTTGGTCAAACCCAACCCAATCCGGCTCACGTACACCCCTACACAACCTCACAACCATCCATTTGAGTCAATTAGTCTGATCAACTTTGTTAAATCTCTATTGAATGGTTGGGATCTACAGTGAACACCCCCCATTAAGATATACATCGAAGAGGATCCCCTCTACAAACTTTAGGCACAAACTTAACTGAAACTTACTTGAATGATGGCAATGATGATGCATGGCAACCATCCGATTTCACCCAATTCATCTACAAAACCAACAAAACAATACTTAATAAACAAGAGATTAAAAGAAAAATAATAAACCACTTAAGAATAGAGAAACTCACAAATTTTGGGTGAGGCTTTGTTATTGAGGAAATCACAGAATCTCCATGGACGCATGAACCAACTAAAGGTGCCTTTGATCGGAGAACTGAACTAATTATTCTGGACCCTGTTAAACATAAGTGATTAAATTCAAATTATTAATTTCATTACTTTACAAAAAATGAAAGGTATGTAAGTGTAACTCACGAATTGGCCACACCATCTCTTCAAAAATTCTGATTAAATACAAACTAATTTTGCATTGCGCATGCCTTATATAATCCTCAAATATATTAAATAAAATATTTTTTTGTACACTAGTGCTTGATAATTTGATAGTATTTTTCCTACACCACTCTTTAAAGTAAAAATTGGTTAAAAAGTATTTGTGAATACCACATAAAAATCTACTTTATTGGAATAAATACCTCAAATTATCAAGAAATAGCGTAGGTCTGTCCTAAATAAAATGATTGTCATCATTATTAAATTGTATATTGCTCTATGTTATGGGATGAGAAGAATCTCGTGGCTATTGGTTGAAGATGACATAGAAGACACGACTCTCAATTATTAAATAAATTATCCTGTTGTTACATTACACGTACGTACCACGACGTAGTTATCCAATTTTGTGGGATGCTGCTGTCGTCTAGCTAACATTCACCGGGACAAGGATTACATGACTTTATCCCGGGAAAGTCACATGCCTTTGGACAAATCATGTCCTTCTGATCAATCGGACGAACCACAGCATGCCACATGTTAGTTTAAAAAATCTATACACTTAACAAAGCGTAAACGGGATTTACGCACTGTTGATTGCACTCGTCCATTCCACATCAGCTCCATTTTATTTCTAATTTTTTCTAATTTGCATCTTAATTTTATTTTGTCTTATCTGTTTTTGTCTTTTCCTGGGAATGCATAGAACAGGTAGCCTACGCGATCTATGAAGGGTTTTGCTAGATAGGGGTGTGCTGTCTCGTGTAGGTGTTAACCGGTGAATCAATTACCTTTTCGTATGGGTTTCTTCTCGTGTAGGTGTTATCTGATGGATGAATTTTCCCTCCCAAATGCAATTGCCCTGATTTGAAATTTTTGAGTATCTATAAATTGGGTATAATTGTTGATATTTGTTCAGTCACAAATTGTTTGTCTCGTCTTCCTAACAATGGTGTACATGGAGAAACGTTTGGTTGATTCTGCTTTTGATGAAATTGCTGATGTTGTTCCTGGCAAAGAAAGGGTTTGTATCAAGGCTAGGGTTATTCGGTTGTGGAAAGTTCCTGCTTTTCTCAATCCAAATGAATCTGGCTCTATTGAGTTGAGATGGTTCTTGTCCAAGGTAAAATGTAGTTTTGATTGTAGCTTCTCAGTTTTAAGTTCTTATTTTGATATCATGCACGTATTCATGGTTTATACTGATTAATTTATGTTATATTCAACTGGTGTGGATTCATCTGTTGTGGGCGATATGTGCTCTTCTTATTTTCCCTCCTAGACAGAGCTAGGTTGTTCTTGATTGTTTTCATCTGGTGTAGTAGGTTATATATGGTGTCTTATTTTCCTGGCTAAACAAAGTTTCTTTGGTTTTGAATTTTGAAATCTGTAGTATAATTTTCCCCGATTGAATTTCTTGGTATCCAGTTGTCTATAAATTAAGGATGGAGAAATTGGGACCAACAAATTATAGTTTGGCTTTGACAGGATGGTTCACCAACAAATTTTTCGTCAATGATTCTTTTCCCTTAACTTTCTTTCTTTTCTTTAATACCTATTTTTCTTCATTTGTATTTGTAATCCCTAATTTTTGCTTTAACTTCTTTATTGATTTTCTTAATTGAAAAAAATTTCACAAATTTAGTTTTGTGATGAGGGTTTCTATTTGGGATTATTTATCATTAATTTGTTTATTAGCTCGACAACAGGTTGTTTGGCTTGCAGGTTTGAACTAAAAGGCAGCAAGAATGTATTGGGGGAGTTTCACAGTGGCTTTGTGAACAATAGAGAAAGAACTGGTGAGGGATGATTAATTTGTTTTCTATTTCATTCTGTTTTTCATTTATGTAGTTTTTCTTTCTTATTCATAGTAGCTTCATCTTGATTTATGTCTCTTTTTCCACAAAATTGGGAATGATGTATCAGGATTTATGGGTGATATCTATACACTTGACACATAGATAACGGGATTTGGGCACTGTAGGTTGTAATCATTCGTGTCACGTCGATCCGTTTTGATTTTTTTTTTCGTTCCTTGGTTTTACAAGACCCACAGAACTTGGATGCCTTTGTGTTTCTATAATACACCTTCCTCAGATATGCTCTTGTCATCGTGTAGGCTTTATCTGGTGCTCCAATTTTCCCTTCATAAACAGTTTCATCATCTATAAATTTGGGTTGAGATGGAAGGTAAGAGGACCATAAATTTGTCATCGCTTCCAATTTCTTCTCGTGTATGCTATTTCTTGCATTGTTGTTGTTGTTCTTCTTCTTAGTTTCTTTGTTGTCTTATAATTTAATTACTCATCTATTTCAATTTTATACATGCCCACCATGTGTTTGATAATTTTTTTTTGTGGATTCTCATCAATATGTTTGAATTAGAACTTTTTTAACATGTTTGAATTAGAATTTGATCTACTGAATCTTCAATTTTCATGTGTACATGTTATGTTGCAGAAAGCGACTGGTTGTTTTATCTTATAATCCAACTCTATTTCTAGACTTCAGCTAACAGATTGGTATTGAAGGTTTGTGTTTGAAGAAGATTGAGAAAGTTTGCAAAAAATATAGGCTCATGGTGCATTGATGATAGTGTATATAAGAGGTATGATTTCTTTTCCTTATTATAGATCTTTGGGCATGTTGTATATGTGTTGGCCATTTATTTCATAGTTCAATTTCAGATGTTTGGTGTGATTATTAGACTGCAGTTTTGGTTTGTTTTGAAACTTACTGTGCTGTCAATTATGTTCAATATCAGTGTGAATTTTTCCTGTTAGGACAATTTGGTGTTTTATTTCATTATTGTTAAGTTGTGCATCCAATCTGAAATCTGAACAAAGTTTGATAGTCCAATAACATGGTGAGTCTATAAGCTTTCACATTAGGTTAGACATCATAATAAGGATAAGTAGTAATTTAGATATTGTTCGACAACTTAAATATAAGCTTTGAAAGATTTTGCATTCAGTATGACCGAGCATACATGGGTATCTGTTCCATCTAATTAATATACTTATTTCAGATAATCGCTTGGGATCTCACTCTTGCTGCTTGTGATACAAGTTATAGAATAATTTGTCACTCTTATGATAATTAGCTTCTAACTACTCTACACTGATATTGTTTATTTTCTTATAAAACGTGTATAGAGCATGGAGTTAGGATCCTCTCCATTTCTCATTCTTTCTATTTCCTCCATTATTATATAGTTTTTGGAATATAAATGTAAAAATATGATATTAAGTGGGTCCAAATACTTTTTATACACCAAAAAATATTTAAAAACTTTGGTAATGGAAAAATGGAAATGATAGAAAATGGAGAGGATCTCAACTCTAGAGCATGTTCTCTTAAGTGGTGTTGGAGGTTGCTTATATATCTCCTTTTCATTTGTAAACTTTTTTTTATGTCAGGAGCATGGTGGCAGTCTTAACGAAGCTGTAAATGCATATTTTAGCGAAGGAGACAGAAATTTGATGACCAGGTACACCCTTTTTAATAATCAAGAGATCATTTAGAATACATATTCCAAGAAGCAATTTTGTTATGAGAATGCAAACTTTTAATAAACAGCTACACTGTTGTCTTTTCTTATGTGTACATGTTTGGGTTATAGCATACTTTAATACTATTATTTTTCTACTCAAAAGAGCTTCGAATATAATATTGTGGTTTTAAGTTGGTCTGAGACATAATTTTTTTCCCTTTCTATTCAAATATATGTACAATGTTGTGGTTATCTTGTGGTTATGAATGTGACTTTTCGTTAAAACAATGGTTGGCGGATCGGAGGTCCTGTCTAGGTTGTATTTAAAACCTTATAAGTTTGTTTCCCTTGGTTTTTCATTCTGGTCATGCATCAGAGTGTTTGGTGCTATTCCTCATTATTCTCAGATTCATCTTTTCGGGGACTGGTTTATGTGTTTGTTATGCAGGTGGCACTTATTTTCTACGTATCAGATCTTGTGATCACATACTATAGCATGGTTGTTTTCTGTTTTTATTAACAGGTTTCATCTCTCTAGCTTTGGTTGTCACTGATGTAGGTCTGGACTATTTAGTAGTGTTGGTTGTATCTCATAAGGCCTTATCCATTTTCTCGGGCCAGAACTTGAGAAAGTTCGATGTGCCTTGAGTCGAGAGTGATAAGGCGAGAGATCCCATCTTGGTACCAAATAATTATGTTACATTGGTAGTTAAATTTTGAAAATGAAAATAGAATAGATGAATTTATCTTATTTATTGATAGCAAAAATACTTGAAGCAACTATATTTTCTTTGTAATGTTCCCCAATCATTTCATTGTAAACATTGACGCTGATGTTACTGATGCAGTTTCTATATTAGGAGAGTGTTTAAATGAAGAGCACCGGTTGCAGCCTTTGTGTAACCATGTTAAGTATGACCTTTGAGAATAATGTCTTTTATGATCATTTAACTTATGCATTCATCATATTTATAAGAAAAACCATGGTTGAGTTGGAATTAAGTAGATTTTGCAGATTAAATATACTTGAGGTTACAGGAAAAGCACAAGCAAATGCAAGAAAGTAATCCGAGTATGTATAATGTACCACAGGTATTTACTGGACACTAGAAGAATGAATTTGAAATTTGCTATTTTGGAATTTGTATTGTAATTATTTGCTTAATAACTGCTAATATAATCAGGAACAAAGTGATGATAAGAATGGTACAATTGTGAAGAAGGGCAGACAAGAAAAGAAGATAAAACTGGAGACAGAGTCACATAACATTAAATCCAGATTTTATCACCAATTCCTATTTCATCTGCATTAAGTTTTTAATCCCTCAACTTATCTCATGCCATCAAGAGTCAAAGATTGCTACTCCTTCCAAGATTCATTTAGTTTTTATTTCTTTTATATTCTCAAACTTTACACCCAAGTCTCACACAAATAATGAGTTAATTTTATATTTATATAATGAGTTAATTTTGTAATTATTATTTATTTTATGAAGACATTAATTAGCTTATGTTTCAAATTATTATCACATGATAATGAGAAAACAAAGACGTCGACCGTAAATGCTGTGTAACATGAAGTTTTTCAGAAAATTTGAATAAAATATTCAGTTTCTCATGGTTGTATTTATAATGTATTGGCATGCTAAGCAAGAGTAATCATTTCTATGTATTGTTGCTGAATTATCATGTATGATGGGGTTGGTTTTTTTTTTCCTTTCACCATCAGTTTAATCTGGTTTGGTGGTCAGTTCTGGCATTAAGTGGTTTTAGCCCCCTTCCGATCGCAGTTGAGGGGATCGAACCGTGGTTCTCCCTATCAAATTCAACGTCAATCACCACTGAGCCAACTAACGATTGGTGGGTTGGGTTTATTTATTGGGTCACATGAATAGTTAGCATTTAAAGACGATGTTAGTAAAAACAAAATGATTTTAAAAATAAAAAATACATCCGTGCGACAGCACGGGTTTAAAGACTAGTATTTAAACAAACTGAAAAAGCAACCAGACTGATGCAGAATTGCAGATCTCTGCTTCTACACTACACCACCACCTCCGTATTTGAGTTCTGCCGCAATTCAATCGGCTTCTGCCGTTGTCACGGATTTGTAATATTTGATCTAGGGATGTTCATGATTCAACTATATAAATGGTTTGGTTCGGTTACAGTTCGTTTTAGAATCGGTTTATATATTTAAACCGTTTTTTTTTTGTTGAACCAAACAAACTTACTGCATTTCATTAATTATCAAAAGTTCAATACATGAAGGAATAATCTCAAATCTATGGAAACTAGTCCAGGAATTGGCCGCCCTAGCTAAAGTGTGAGCAACCGAATTCACTTGTCTCCTAATAAACTTAACTTCAAAGTTCACACATGATAACATAACAAGAATAATTTCATTAACGATTGAAAGAAACTCTGAATTGCCTCGCCGTTTGGTACGAATAGAATATCAGAACAACCTTTTCCAGAAAAAATACCGGAAACTATTTTTCCGAAAAATATCAAAAACTTGTTTTTAGAATAAAAATATCGGAACTTTCTTCCCGAAAAAATATCGAAAACATTTTTTCCAGAAAAAACTCGAAATCGGTTTTATCTGAAATAGAAACTTTTTCCCTGAAAAAATCGAGAACTTTTTTCCGAAAAAATTCAAAGATTTGTTCCCAAAAAAAGATCGAAAACTTTTTTCCAGAAAAATCGAGAACTTTTTTTCCGAAAAAAAAAAAATTTCCCGAAAAAAGATTAAACACATTTCCAAAAAATATCGAATCTTTTTTCCCAAAAAAATTGGAAACTTTTATTGATGAAACATTAAATAAATTTAAATATTCTTTTTTAATAAAAACCAGTTCATAAATTCAAACTGATTCTGAACCAGTTATGCAGTGAATTGTAACTGTTTTTTAAAAGTGGTTTAGTTCAAAATTGAATTAAATTGTCTGGTTTAAAATATGGTTGAGTGCAGTTCGAATTACAGTTTGGTTCAGTTAACTTAATTTTTGAACACCCCTAATTTGATGCTTGAGAAAAGAAAAAACAGAAAAACTGATGGTGGTTTAAGGGTGGACAACGAGCGGAGGATCGACGCCGCGAGCGACAGAGATCTAGTAGACGATAGGTTGAAGTGAATTTTTTAGTCACTAGGCTACTAACAAAAAAAGTGCATGTCTTATTCCCACCTCCCAAAATATAATTCCATAAAAAAATTATAATTTTGTTTTTTAATACCAAAATATTTAAAGTTACTTTTTAAATAATTAATTCAACTCTTGTAAAAATAGGATCTTATAAAAATGGACAACAAATTTTTTTACGGGTGTCATATTCAGGCCCGACATGCACACATGTGCCCTCGAGCTTCAAAACTTTTAGGGTCTGACTGCTGTCTGGCAAGTGAATCAGTCTATAGTCGAGTAATAATTCACACTCTAGGTGTCTAGAATGAGTTTGTATCCATAGGGATTGTGCCAAGTCGATCGATCTCTTTTAGGAATTTAGATAGTTTTGCATTCGCTTTAGTTTTAAAAAGGTTTTGAGACATAATCAAATAATGAAAGATAAAAGAGTTAAGCTTACTCTCTGATTTTTTTTTTTAATAAGCAAGCTTACTCTATGATTAAATGTGTTTTCGTTTATTCTTTCTCTCTTAATAATGAATTCTTTCTTAATAATAGCATCTTCATTTTTTTTGGTGAACTAAGAGCATAATGACGTCAAAGGATCTAGAAAGAATCCCAACTAGGTTGGCACCCCTCATAGACCCTCATCCTGCGCCAATCGCTCATAATAATAACGAGCCCTGCATAGATAATAAAATTTGTGGTTAATGTCGAGGTCCAAGAAACATAATTGGATCCAACATCCACTCAAGTTGAGGCTACATTCCTCCTATAAAATTCATTTCAAATCAAATGAATGTTAGTAACTTTGTTAAATTTAAGGCTTAATTAGTATTTTGGTCCCTTAAAAATATTTTTGGTTTCATACAGGTCCCTTAAAGAAAAAAAGTTCTGTTTTGGTCCCTTAAAGACATCTATGTTAGCCAAATTGGTCCATTCCGTTAATTTTATAAAAAAAACGTTAACTTTTGCACATGTGGCAATTGGAAGAGATCCTCTACTTTTTTCAGGAACTGCATCCTACCTTTCCACTGTTTTGACCCGTCAGATTAATCCAATCACACATATTATGACATGTGTCTCACCTTCTTTTAATTAAAAATAAAACAAAAAAAGCTTTCTTGCCTCATCTATGTTGTTGTTGTTGAAAGCTTGGTTGCAACCCTTTTTTTCTTCTTCTCGAGATTCAGTTAACAAAGAAAGCTTGATGGCAGGCTCCGTATGTGTTGTTGTTGAAAACATGCAATGATTTGTACCCCAAAAAATGAAACATGAAACAATTTATTTATGCTTCAAAAGATAACACTAAATTGATTTGGAACTCTAAAATCTTTACACTCTTTCTTTCTTAACAATTTGCAGAGGATTGATTTTATAACTGTGTTAGATCTGGGTTTTAGATCTTCAATTTTAAACCAAAAAATAAAGAAAATGGTGGTGGTGAGGGTGGATTTAAAGAGGGAGGTGTTGTTGGAAGAAGAAATGGAAAGAAAGGCATGGAGGAAGAAGAAAGAGGGAGGTGTTGTGGGAAGAAGAATGAGGCTTTGAGAGTAACAAGAAAAAATTGTGATTTTATAGGTTTTGAAGAAAAAAATCTGGGTTTCTGAAGAAGATGAAGAAGGAGAAGGGAAGATGAAGAAAAGTAAAATAAATCAAATGTTGGTGGTTCATTATTAGTTATCATAGGTTTACAAAATCTAATGGTATAGATTTTAAGTAAAAGATTCAATGGTTATAATTAAAAATTTTAATGAGGTCTATGGTGGACCATTTACATTGTTGTTCCACCATATACATTTGGGGTTAACATTTAACAGAAATGACATTTTTAGCTAATAGAGATGTCTTTAAAGGACCAAAGTGAAACTTTTTTTCTTTAAGGGACTAATGTAAAACCAAAAATATCTTTAAGGGACCAAAATACTAATTAAGCCTAAATTTAAAAAGTAGATTACTCTGATACTATAGGAGAAATTCTACTATAGGCACAACCCTAAATCTTTTTTATATAGGCACACACATATCAAAGGTAAAAATTAAATCATAAATAATTTTGTCACATCAATCAATATCAATTAATCTTTTTATCTTTAAATTTTAGGAAAATGCTAAACAGTGCCCCCGGGGCACTAGTTAAGGATGCAAAAATAGTAATTTGGCATTGGAGTTTGTGCAGTCAACTTCTCGAAAGGTTAAAAAGTGTTATTTACTTTTCAAAACTTTCTAATTTTGGTTTCCTTAACCAGTGCCCCGGGGGCACCGGTTAGCATGACCCTAAATTTTATTTAGATATGTATGCCTAAATTTGAAAGTTTGTATTTGTGCCTATGAAAGTGTTCCTCATGCTATAGATACAAAATATACATAATTAACCCACGCTTAAGCTTTTCGAGTGGTTGGTCCGTAACATGTCGTTAGACTCAGGCAGGACAAGATTCATTATATTATATATAAACATGATCAGAACTTAATAATAAAAACCTAGAAGAAAAAACCATTTCATTCAACAAATAACAAGTAAAAAAGAAAACATGTAGATATTATAGAGCAGCAATTGTCAATTAGTATCACATACAGCAAAATATTAGTGTTAATTGAGATATTTTCAATCAGAGGCATTTTGACATTTTTTATTAGAGTCAAAACATCATGAAATTAGTTGAGCTATGTATGGCCTTTAGCTTGGCAACCATTATGAGTTACTCTTGGATAAATTCGGAAATCCAAAGCTTTCCTACGGTCAAATAATCATGGATGGTAATTTGACTCATACCCAGAGGGTACCCGCAAAAATTACCTACAACAGGTAGGGTAAAAACCCGCATTTTGGGTACATGTATGAGTAATTACCCGCAAAAATGAACGAGTACGGGTGCGGGTACGGGTACCCAGTAGCGGAGACAGGGGTGGCCTGGCTGGGCCATGACTAGGGGTGTACGTGGGCCGGATTGGGTTGGATTTGACCAAAACCAAAACCCGAACCACATAGGGTACTCCGGTTTGGGTCTAGTAAAATAACCACCCGTTATAATGTTGGACCGGGTTGGGTAAATCCACTAAATTATTGGTTGGATTGGGTAGTGGGTTACCCAAATTATTTTTCTATTTTTTATATTAAATATCTAAATATCGAATCATTATATTTTTTCATAAAAATAACTCAACCATTCTATTTTCTTAGAAAATAGTGTAAGTTTTATTCTCTATAAAAAATAACCACTCATTTTTTGTGTAAATCCACTAATTTACGGATCGGATAGTGTGTTATCCAATTTTTTTTTTTTTTTTTACTTTTTTTAATATCAAATGACTAAACGATGAATAGTGCGATTAATTATCATATTTGTTTATAAATTTTTTTCAATCTTTTTATTTTCATAAAAAATAGTAGGCTTAAATGCAGTTTTGATCCCCCTATTTTGAATTTTTTTAAGTTTTGGTCCCCCTATTTCAAAAACCAGTTTTTTAGTCCCTCTATTTTAAATTTTTTGTACTTTTGGTCCCCACTTCATTTTGAGTCAATTTTCATGATGTGGCAGATGACACATGGAAACTACAATTACACGTGACATTATTGTTTATTTTATTTCAATAAATCATTTTATTAAAATTCATTTTGATTAATAAAATATTAAATAAATAAATTAATTAAAAGAGATTAATCCCAAAAATCCCTAATTTTCCTAGATTTCTTCATCTACGATCATCATCTTATCTCAAATCTAGATTTCTTCCTCATCCCATCTTCAAAATTAGGGAATGCTTTGTTGAGTTGGTTTCCCTTTAGGTCTGGAGTTTTATGCTATGAGGAAAGTTATAGAACAAATAAACTTGTACAATAAATAGGTAATTTTATTGATATTGGGAAACAATGAACGATTTCTTGATTGAAAAACATGGAAAAATTTCTTGTTAACATTAGTGAGATTTTTGGTTACGAGGAGTTAAGTGGAAGAAACGGAGAAAGGTTTTGGTGGTGTTGGTGATGAAGTTGAATAAATTTGGATTTTTTTTTGTTGATAGACGAATAAATTTAAATTTGAATTTGAATTTGTGATTAATCTCTTATAATTTATTTATTTAATATTTTATTAATCAAAATAATTATTTTTTTACTGTAATCAAAATAATTTTTAGGGTAAATAGGGTTTTAGCCCCCTGCAAAATAGGAGAATTTTGCATTACCCCCTGTAAAATAAAAAGTTGTGATTCCCCCCTCGTAATATTAAGATTCTTTGTTTTACCCCCCTGAACTAACAACATGGATTTGAAATCTTAATTTTGCTTACATGGAAATCATACATGGCTTTTTTTTTTACACATGGCTTTTTTTACTGTTTTTAATTATTTAATTTTTATTTTGCCACATATTGAGCTATGTCATTTAAAAAAAATAAAAAATAAAAAACAAAAAAGGGGAAAAACAAACAGCAAGAAACATCAACAATCTTCACCACTCTCATGGGAAGAACAAACAACAACAACTCATTCTTTCATTCAATTAAAAAAAAAAATCAAAACAACAACAACAAACTTCATCTTCAATCTTAAATTTCATCTCATCAATTCAATCTCAAACCCATAAATCCAAAACCATAAAAAACTCATAAGTTTCTCAAAACATAAAATCTCACGGTTCATTCTCCACCACCAGCCACCACCACTGTCGTCGTCCATCTCTCTTTCCCACCAATTGCATCTCTCTTCCTTGCAGCATCACTCTCACTAATTTCCGCCGATTTTCAGATCTGAATTTTGTTGTTTGTTGATTTTCCAAAAAATTAAAATTAAATCACAATTAATGATGTTTGGAGAACTTGTGTTGTTGTTATTTTTCTTGAACTTGTAATTGCTAACCCAACCCATATCCTTCACCAAGATCAAAGGAATGAACACGTGAGAGGTAGAGACCAGGAAGGAGAGAGATGAAGGAGTTGATTATGTTAGGGTTGTTGTTGGTGGTGGTGGTTATGGAGGAGGTGGAGGAAGAGTTTGAATTGGAGGAACTGTGGAGATGATGATTTTATTTTTTTTTTCGATTTAGGGATTTGAGATGAAAGTTGCTTCCTGAGATTTGATATGAAAGTTGTTTTTTGGAAGAAAAAAAATTGTGGGATTTGAGATGAAGATTTTTTTAATTTTTAATTTTATTTTAAATAACAATGATTTGGAATAATTATAATAATAAAAATTCTAAGAAAATCCACATATGCATGCCACATCATAAAAAAAAAGATTCCATGTCTAGTTGACGAATTAGGGGGGTAATTGAATGAATCTTTATATTACAGGGGGGTAATCACAAAAAAAAATTTTGCAGGGGGTAATGCAAAATTCACCCATTTTACAGGGGGTAAAACCCTATTTACCCTAATTTTTAATATTATGATTTATTGAAATAAAATAAATAATAATGTCACGTGTAATTGTAGTGTTCATGTGTCATCTGCCACATCATGAAAATTGACTCAAAATAAAGTGGGGGACCAAAAGTACAAAAAATATAAAATAGGGGAACTGAAAAGTTGGTTTTTGAAATAGGGGGACCAAAACTTCAAAAAATTCAAAATAGGGGGATCAAAACTGCATTTAAACCAAAATAGTATAACTTATTTTTAGGCTTAAATGCAGTTTTGGCCCCTCAAGTTTCACAATTGCTTGATTTTGGCCCCCCACATTTCAATTGCTTGATTTTAACCCTCTAAGTTTCACAATTGCTTGATTTTAGCCCTCCAAGTTTCAATTGCTCGATTTTGGCCCCCCAAGTTTACCCCCTTTTGCATTTGCTAGCCCCCCATTGACTTTTTTGACTATAAATTGCTTATGTGACTTTTTAAAAAAAGTAAAAATGTGTTTTAATTAAAAAATAATAATATTTGCTTTTATAAAAATGTATTAAAAATTGTTTTTTTAATAAAAAGTTTAATAATTATTTTTTATTTAAAAAAAAGTTTACAAAGTTTTTAAAAAATTATTCATAAAATGTTTTTTTACTTTTTTATATAACAAAATTATTTTGCGAACTACATATAATAAAAAAAAAATTAATTTAGTTTTTAAAAAACAATTTGTAATTTATTTATTTATTTTTAAATACTTATTTAATTTTAAAATGCCACATAACCAATTTTTAATCAAAATATTCAACGGGGGGCTAGCAAATGCAAAAGGGGGTAAACTTGGGGGGCCAAAATCGAGCAATTGAAACTTGGAGGGCTAAAATCAAGCAATTGTGAAACTTAGGGGGTTAAAATCAAGCAATTAAAATGTGGGGGACCAAAATCAAGCAATTGTGAAACTTGGGGGGCCAAAACTGCATTAAAGCCTTATTTTTAATATAAAAAGATTTAATAATCAGGTGGCAAAATCTTTAGTATTTTAATAAAAATTATTTCAAAATACATAACACTAGTGAGTTAGTTTGTTTTTTGGGTTGGGTCCGATTTTACCCGAAACCCGATTTTCTTTATGGGTTTTTCATTTTTGAAATTCATATCTACCCACTAGCCCAACCCGACCCACTTTTTTGGGTTAGATTGGGTGAGTTTGACTGGGTCAACCGAATTTGCACAATCCATGTACACCACTAGCCATGACTAGGGGTGTACGTGGGCCGGATTGGGTTGGGTTTGGCCAAAACCAAAACCCAAACCACATATGGTACTCCGGGTTGGGTTTAGTAAAATAACAACCCGTTATAACATTGGGCCGGGTTGGGTAAATCCACTAATTTTCGGGTTGGATTTGGTTGGGTTGTGGGTTACCCAAATTATTTTTCTATTTTTTTATTAAATATCTAAATATTGAATCATCATATTTTCTCATAAAAAATAACTCAATCAATGTATCTTCTTGAAAAATAGGGTAACTTTTTTTCGCTATAAAAAATAATCATCTATTTTTGTGTGTAAATCTACTAATTTACGGGTTGGATAGCGTGTTATCCAAATGATTTTTTTGCTTTTTTTAATATCAAATGACTAAACCATGAATCACTATATTTGTTTATGAAAATTATTCAAATTTTTTAAATTTTTAAAAAATAATGCGAAAAGTTATCATATTTGTTTATAAAAATTATTCAATCTTTTTTATTTTCGTAAAAAATAGTATAACTCATTTTCAATATAAAAAATATTTAATAATCAAATGAAAAAATCTTTAGTATTTTCATAAAAAAATTTCAAGAAACATAGCACTAGTGGGTTAGTGGGTTTTTTGGGTTGGGTCCGGTTTTACCCGAAACCCAATTTTTTTAATGGGTTTTTCATTTTTGAAATCCATATCCACCCACTTGCCCGACCCAACCCACTTTTTTGGGTTGGGTTGGGTGGGTTTGACCGGGTCGACCGGATTTGCCCAACCCATGTACACCCCTAGCCATGACCCACCCCCAAAATCATGTGAAATTACGAAAATACCAAGCCCTTGGTATTTTATTAAAATTACAAGCATAGACTCTATATATAATAGGTTGCGCGTGTTCATACCAAATTCTATAGGTAGCCGAGTGGTTGTTGAGGTAACAATTAATGCTGGACAGTTTATAAACATTATACTAGTTTTTTACATTACTTTTTTTTTCTTTCAATATTCACTATTACGAGGGATAATTTTTTTTAAACAAAATCAATAATTATTTTGTTGCTAGTTTTGGTAAATAATATCATAATTTTTTAAACTATAGAATAAAAATATTTCAAAAAATACTCGTTTACCTATGACCTAATATCAAGATAAATTCAAAAACTCCTTTTTTGTGTGAATAAAACACAATTTTTTACTATACAAAAAAAAACACAATTTTTTATTAATATAACATTAACAATTTCTATTTTTTCCAGAAAAATCACAATTGTTTTCGATTAAGAAAAATCATTATCCTTTTAGTATACATATAATATAATATAATAAAACATATTTATAGTCAATTTTGTACAATTATTATAACTTAAATTCTTATATGCAATATAATTTTTGTGTTTAATTTATATATTATAATTTTTTGTTGGCCCATCCGAATATTTTTTCCTAGCTCCGCCACTGCGGGTACCTTAGTACCCACCCCGCCCCATACCCACATAATATATATTTATTTATTTTATTTATATTATTATATAATAATATATCTAAATCAATTTAAAATAATACAACACTATTAAATTATTACATATTTTTAATAAAAACATTTATTTATAACATAATTATACAAAAATAATGTGAATATTTAACATAAATATGAACTTAACATAAGGTTAGTAATAATTTTGTTTATAATTTTCATTAGTCAATATTAAAATCTTTAAATTTTTTTAAATTTTGTTAAAATCATATGATATTTTATAATTGATCAATTTATTTTAAGAAAAAATGCGGGTAACGGGTACGGGTATGGGTAGAGCTGGGTATACGGACCAAGGTCCGCGGGCCGACCCGTTTAACCCGCAGCCCGCACGGACTTGAGACCAAATTTTTTTGGCCCGTTTACATTTTTGCCCGTGTGGGTTGGACCGTTAAAACTGCGGGTTATGCGGGTTAAATCCGCGGGTTTGCGGGTTAGCCCGTGGCCCGCCTGCTTTTTTTTATATAATTAATTACAAAATTTATCATATAAGAAAGTTTTTCTGTTAATCTGTTAATCTTTTTATGCTTTTTTGGGTACATGTAGAAAGTTTTTCTCACAAAAATGGACGGTAAAAAAATGACGATAAGAATCAGTTAAATTTGATTTTAGTTGCATTACTTACAAAGAGAAGATAGATAAACTCAATGATATCACAAACTTTATTTATTTTTATTTGTTAGTTACAATTTATATGTTATAACATAAAATTATTAATAATATATTTTTTTAAGCTTTCATTATATCAATATTTTACTAATTTAGTTTATTTTTTGAAAAAAATGATTTTTTATTTTTTTGGTAATAGTCCGCGGGTTAACCGTTTAACCCGCGGGCTTATGCGGACCGGACTCGGACTTAATATTATAACTCGTTTATATTTGCCGACAGGCTTGTTCGCCTCGTTTAATATGCGGGTTTATGCGGGGCGGGCTAGCCCGCATACCCAGCTCTGGGTATGGGTACTTAGGTACCCATAGAGTATGGAAACGGGGGGCAAAAGTTGTTACCCACACGAATATGGGGATAAGTACGGGTATTTTTTTCTATTCACGGGTATGGGAATGGGTACTATAGAACCCTACCCATATCGTCATCCCAACAAATAAGTGCTGTTCTTAATAGGAATAGCACCAATTACATGTACAAAAGCGCAAGCCTCTCTCTGTTTTGCCTCTGCGCGTAGTCCCTGGGAAGTACTAGTATAATAATCAACATGGAAAGGCACACTTTAAACTGAAGTGCTCACCATAGTCAAAAGATCCTTTGGAAGATCTAAGAAGGTTTCTTTAAACTTTCCAAGCACTGGAATAGGTGCCTCAACAAGATTTACAACCTAAAATCAAATGCACATGAAAATTGTAAGAAGAGCAAATATGCAATAATATTGAGCAAAGGTAACATCCAAAACTCACCTCGTCAAGCAAACCTTTCGGAATCAGAATTTGGCCATTTACACTTTCGGCTAATGTATTAGATTGCTCTACAATTTTTTCTTATGGTCCTGCCAATAGTACCAATCTAGTCATATTTTAAAAATCTATGATTGTAAACTGTTATATTGACAAACTTATCTACACATACCTCAACTACAACATTGACTCCAGTCTTTCTCATTGCAGCTGGATAAGATTCTGCGTTTTCTATCTGCAAATGAAGTATGCAGTTTTTTATATTCAAGAAAAAACTCATTAAGGAAAACCAAAGATGATAACAAAGAGTTAGGAGAGGAAGGGATGCTCCTTAAGAAAGAAAAAAGTCGAGAATAAAACAAAGAATATGGCAGCTATTACACATGCACACGAATACGAGATTGGACTCGTTGATACCGGATGTAATGTAAGAATTGCTAATGCTTACACAATTACACCCATTAGTTTTCTGGAGTAATTTTTAATAGTGAATTTCATCAATTAATCCATGTAGCCAAGTAGCCAACTAAAATTAAATTAAAAGCATACAATCAATTGATTAAAATCATTTAGGCATGCACCTGGACAACAGCTGAAGTAGTATTACGAAGGCCGCAAGACGAATTTTCACTGCATAATATAAAATCAAATGTTATTTAATTTGGTTTAATATGGACAATCCAGGTATTATCACAGATTAATATGGACAAACAATGTATTACCACAACATCTCCATGCAAGGCCAAAATCCAACGGAACGGATAGGCCTGCTAAACATCACCTATATATATTAAAGTATGAAAACATGTTAAAATCATTGTTGCTCTCATTCTTCTAAATTAAAAAAATAAAGTAAATTTCTAAACTATGTCTAGTATCCATGTGTTATGTTACTTAAGGGAGCACGTTATAAAAACCATTCATGAGTTTTCACCAAAACTTTTGAGAGAGTTGGTTTATAACATGCTATCTGTGTTTTGTTGTTTTGTGACATCTCTGAAGATAGAGCCAAGTTGCGTGCAGAACCACAGTACACACCTAAAAAGCTAACATACATGTGAATTCCAACGCATTGTCTTTGGAAATGATATTTTAGCAATAGTAGCAGGCAAATCTTCAGATCAAAACCTTTCTGTATACTAAGTCCAGTAGAACAGAATATTTACGAGAAAAACTCACAGCAGCCTGACATAAGAAAGCTAAATTAAGGCAGCATTCTTGAATCACAATTCAGGATATAATAAGAAAAATCTAAACCACAATGAAACCTTTGTTGGATTTCCTTCTTGATCAAATGCTTTTGAAACAGGGGGACCTCGAACCTCAACCTCTTGTTCTGTTTGTTTCGTGATAAGATTTTCAACAGAAACCTGTGGATTTCATAGCAGGGAACAGATACAATTACTATCATTTCTTGTGCGAGTGTTTCTAAAACTTGAAACTTTTACAGTATATGAATTGCAATGCGTATTTTTTTTCAATTATAGAACTTATGATTCTATCTACTAATAATCCTAAGTAGGGACTTAAAGAGAGCTGGTACAAATAGGGTGAGAATCAAGGATATTGAAGTATGTGTTTCTTTAACTAGTTATTTGTGTTAATTCCAATACATCTACAGTTGAAACAAAAGACCTGGACAATAGAAGGAACATTGGTTTTCCAAATGAATTTGTGGAAGTGGAGCCTTCATCAAATGGGCGATGAGTTAGCACTTGGAAGTTGGAATAGGGATTTGCAAGAAAAACTAAACACTAATCTAATTCTAAATTATCATATCAGAGTATATAACTATATATAATACTATAACGTTTACTATAAAAAGCAAAATTCCTAAGATTTTAATTTTACAAGATTTCAAATTGTTTTCCTTGTCTACAAACTTTTAAGTGCAAAATGATAATGCATCGCTTTTATCTTTTTTATTCTTTCATACTTATGTTTGTATTTTTCTGTGATAAGTAAGGAAAATCAACAAGAAACTCATCCTAGATCAATTACAAAAGCGAAAAGCATCTATAAATAAGAATTGTGCTCAAAAAGTGAATTCCCGTCTTCCTGCGGTGCCCAAAATCCGCACTTCACCATGCTTTTAACCAATGTCGTTATAGTAATTGCAATATTAAATCTTTCAGCTACAATAACCAACAAAGTATCATCAATATTGAACAATGATAGAGGATAATAATATTTTAATAAAAAAATATAATGAGGGCTGATAGTGAATGCATAATGAATGCGATGACAACAGTCTGTTTCAAAAAGAAAATGAAATGAAAATGCTTGAAATTCAAAACAGAAATAGGAAAAAGGTAAAAGTTTATTTGCAAATGGAAGAGATGAAGCTCCAATATTGATATATTGTAGGTAAAAATATCATGATTTTAATCAGATGAAAATGAGTTATACTTGTTTTCTTGCATCAACAACATCTTGAGGTGGCAACTCTTCAGTTCCAATTGCAAGAACAATGATCATGAACCTGAAACCAAAGCAAAGCAAAGCAAAGCTAGAATTTTACTTTACTTTATAGATAAAGTCAAACAATAATCAATAATAAAATGTGTACTCAAGCTAAAAATTAATATGATTTAACCCCTACCATATCTGTAAGTTTGTTTTGAATTAATAAGCAAATCCAGTAATTGTAACATGAAATATAGGATAATAGTGTTTCTTTAAAGCGTGGATACCTAGAAATACTTACAATATTGCTATTGAAAATGTGAATGAATTCATTATTTTAACTTTATGATTCCCGACATATATTTCAGAGTTATATTTAAGATAGCTTTATAATTTATATTGCTTGATTACTCCAACTGAAGACACTCAAAGTAAAATCATGTTTCATATATTGATAATGTGCTGCTTTTGATATCCATTAAGTCCAATGCCTACTCAATATTCTAAGCAAATCTCCATTGATATCACACCAATAGTTTCCAATCAGGCAGCCATGACTTGGACATCGCCAGAAACAAGCCACAAAAAACTGCATTTTTTGTTGAAGCAGAATCTTGTAATAAATATGTTTTTATTCATAGTATTGATTCAAATCTTAAGTTATTAGGTGAAATCCCAAAGATTTTTTCAATATCTGATGGAAATAAACCTCACTAATTTTGTGCGTAAATTTGATTAGGAAGAGTGCATGCAAAGAGTGAACTCCAAACCATATCATCATAAAGGCTCTAATAGCATGCCAAGGACCAGTACCAACTTCCCTATAAACTTAAACTAAAGATAAAGGGCCAAGCATTTATATCTATATCGCTGACATGTAACCCAAAAATGAAAGATCAATGAATGAATCAAGATCAATGAAATTAGATAAAACTGTTTATCTGATCAGCATTAGTGTTTCCAAAATATTAGCAGAACCAAAGATTTACAGAAGATAAGGTGATTGCGTGACTGGTGACCTATTTATGCAAACTAACCTTCTCACATGCAGCCTTCAAAACATCCTTTGGCACTACAGACTGATCAGGTTCTGAGATGAAACCAAGGAGGAAGCCAAGCATCTCCCTAGTCTTCAACCAAAGTTGGGCACACTGGCGAGCTAAACTGAGGAAAACCAAGATGAAGAAAAGCATCATGAAATGTAGAAAAATCAAGACACCAGGTAATGATTATAGGTTCACAATTGCAACTTTGGGGTGGACAGCTGCCTTCATTGCAAATTCCCTGTGCATCTGCCCATCATCTCATGCCTTATTGAATTGCAAAACATATAACATTTGCAGATGCCCATTGAGCTTATATATAACTTATAGCACAAACGCCAATCATAATAAGAGCTTATATATAAGCTTACATAAGCTATTTTTATAGCAAAAGATAAAACAAAGATAAATTATTTTCATATATACAGACTATTTTTATAAGCTATATTGGAGAGCTTGTGAAAAAAACTTATCCAAATTGTCCTAAGTTGTTTTCGTAAGTTCTCCCAAATTAACAGCTGCACAAAACTTATGTTAGTAGATAAGCTCAAATAAGTCAATCCAAACAAGTCCATGTTTATCAAACTAATCTAATCCATCAATGAGAAATTTAGCAGTAAAGATTATGTAGTAGGATTTAGGCTAAAGAAAACAGCTTATGCAAACTTGTGATGTAGAATTTATGCACCCCATCAGCCATTCTGGATAATGTGATATGTATCATGAATTTTAGAATAAAGTACAGGCAAGCTGTGGGGATGAGGTAAAGTAGCCAACTGATAATTTTCTTACTTCATCTTTGGGTTGAAGTGCTGACCAGTAAATTCAGAATGTCCTCCAACAGAATTCTGAATGCACACATCAAATAGTTTGCACTCAATTCTTCAACAAAAAACAAGTATTTAAAACTAACATACTGTAACTGTAACACTGTAACAGCCACTAAAAAAACATAGCACTTACAGCTCATGTGAAAACTTTATAAACTTTATATATAAAACAGTAACTTAAATTTATATTTAAGTGAGCTTTGCCTACCGTAAAAGTAAAATCTGATACAGGATAGCTACTCTCCTTGTAATTATGGGGTATAACAGGTGAAATATGGCGACGATCTATTTTCAATGCTGGATCAGGTTCTGCATTTTAATAATACAGATGATCAGTGTAAGAGATGCAATACAGTATAAATATCATAGAGGACTCCAAAATTGTTGGTTTCTTTGTACTATTCTTCAGTTGATTCGTTTCTTCCTTAGAGAATTCCTTTGAAACCTTTATCAGTGGGCCAATCAAATACAAGGAAACACTTTTTTTTGCTTTGCAAAATCACTTCATACTGTAGTTGCAAAATTGCATTTAGGGACTAAGGGTCCATCAAAGCACAATAGATAATAGCATTTAAGGACTAGGGTCAACAACCAGCTTTCAAATTAAGGCATCATCCAACATTTTTGGGTCACCCTTACAAAAATCATGGAACAAAGTCTATCCATCCACATTTTGAATAAAGAATTCACATTGAAATTGCTTTGCTTTGAAAGCCACCATCCAACGTTTCCATTATGAATAAAGAATTCATAGTGCATTTTCCTCAAAGGTCATTGAAGCATTCATCCCTTACAAAACTTATGAAACATTAGGGACAAGGGTCATTAAGCTCATAATGCAAAATCACTTTTAATTGTAGTTGCAGAATTGAACTTTGGGACTAAGGGTCATCAAAGCAGAATATATATCCCTTCATGCATTATTATGAATAAAAACTCTTTTTTTTTTTAATAGAAAAGAGGACACCAATAGAGACAATTGCTTGAGTAGCAATTATAAGGCAACAACTAGCTTTTTCACATTCAGGGACTAGAGTCATTAAGTAATTTATCCAACATTTTCCGGGCATCAAGTAAGCATTCATAATGCATTTTCCTCAAAGGTCATTGAAGCATTCATCCCTTACAAAACTTATGAAACATTAGGGTCAAGAGTCATTGAGCTCATAATGCAAAACCACTTTTAATTGCAGTTGCAGAATTGAACTTAGGGACTAAGGGTCATCCAAGCAGAATATATATATATATCCATTCATGCATTATTATGAATAAAAATTCATATTTTTTTAGTAGAAAAGAGGACACCGATAGAGACAATTGCTCGAGTAGCAATTATAAGGCAACAACTAGCTTTTTCACATTCAGGGACTAGAGTCATTAAGTAATTTATCCAGCAGAAAAAACTGAGACAGGAATCATATACCTCTTGATCTGACTTCATTTTCAAATTTGGAATAGAAAGTTGCTCTAATTTGACTTTTAATCTTAAAATATAATGAAAGAGTGATGTTCAAGGAGACTCAAGTACTGATAATGTTCATGATAAGAAGAGTGTCAGACACACAAAACAAAAGGAAAATGACAGAGACAAAATTCTAAGTACTTGTGTTATAGAATGCTTATTTATTAGAACACAATAAAAGCTTATCTGGGAGAGGAAGGAAGGAAGGCAGAATGAATAACTCAACATATATATTTCATAAAAATAAGATCTTAAAGGTTCATAACCTGTATAATTTCATGCCACATGTCCTTCACTGAGATACCCTCGTAAGAACCAGATATAACAAAGACAAGGCATTTTGAGACATGAGCATATTCGGTCTCTTCTGTGGCAATCGCAAATGTGACGAGAGATTGCTCTTTTGCAGTCTTGTAGATGCATATATCAGATAATTTACAAATATAAATTTTGTTTTTTTTTTCTTTCTATAGACTAGGAGTTAGATTCACGCACTATATATGTTGAGAAGTAAGAATCCAGCATTAAAGCTAATAATGCTTTCACATTAAGGCATCATCCAGCATTTTTGGGCCACCCTTACAAAAATCATGGAACAAAGTCTATCCATCCACATTTTGAATAAATTTCATATTAAAATTACTTTGCTTTGAAAGCCACCATCCAACTTTTCCATTATGAATAAAGAATTCATAATGCATTTTCCTCAAAGGTCATTGAGGGATCCATCCCTTACAAAACTTATGAAACATTAGGGACAAGGGTCATTAAGTTCATAATGCAAAATAACTTTTAATTGCAATTGCATAATTGAATTCAGGGACTAAGGGTCATAAAAACAGAATATATATCCATTCATGCATTATTATGAATAAAAATTCATAATTTTTTTAATAGAAAAGAGGACACCGATAGGGACAATTCCTTGAGTACCAATGAAGGCAATAACTAGCCTTTTCTCATTCAGGGACCAGAGCCATTAAGTAATTTATCCAGCATTTTTGGGCATCAAGAAAGCATTCGTAATGCATTTTCCTCAAAGGTCATTGAAGCAATCATCCCTTACAAAACTTATAAAACATTAGGGACAAGGGTCATTAAGTTCATAATACAAAATCACTTTTAATTGCAGTTGCAGAATTGAATTTAGGGACTACGGGTCATCAAAGCAGATTATATATCTCTATTCATGCATTATTATGAATAAAAATTCATAATATCTTTTAATAGAAAAGCGGACACCGATAGAGACAATTGCTTGAGTAGCAATTACGGCAACAACTAGCTTTCACATTCAGTGACATTTAATCTGTTACAAAAATTGTTTTCGAAGCAGACGATTGAAAGTTCTTGAATACTCACGAATGAAAAAATTGCCAACCCATCATCATTATGAATAGGTATTGATTATAAACCAAACGGGTCAAATATATTGGAAACAAGTTTCCAATAAGCAGAAGATTGAAAGTTATCGGGACAGAACACTTTTCCTCAATTAAAATTTCGTGTTTTCAAGCAGAAGATTGAATGTTCTTGAAATATCATGAATTAAAATATCGGTATCATCAATCCTAAACATTATCATGTCATAGAACCCATTTTTGCACGATTAAGGTTTTTGTTTTTGTTTTTCTCAAGCAGAAGATTGAATGTTCTTGAATGATCAAGAATGAGAAAAATGGGTAAAGTTATACCTTTTATCAAGCAGAAGATTGAATGTTCAAAAATGGGTTTCGATTTAGGGTTTATACCCTCATTTTCATCAAAAAAAAAAAAAAGAAAGAGAAAAGGGTTTTGATTTTATGAAGCAGAAGATTGAATATTACCGTAGCAAACAGAAGAGATTATCGGCATAGATCGAGCATACCAGTTTCTTGATCTTTCAACAACCCACCGAACACCACAGCGTTTGCGTGTTTCGTTATTTTCTTGTTTCTTGAAGAAGAAAGAATGAATTTTTCTGTTCTTGAAACGA
This sequence comes from Trifolium pratense, assembly GCF_020283565.1. NCBI lineage: Eukaryota > Viridiplantae > Streptophyta > Magnoliopsida > Fabales > Fabaceae > Trifolium > Trifolium pratense. Next base: position 27,201,029 of record NC_060062.1, read on the forward strand.
AACGACGGCTTTAATGTGCCGTTTGTTTTAGTTATTTCTTTTCTTTTAATAATTTAAAATAATTTAAAACTTCAACTATAATAAAACAATTTTTAAAATTTTTAAAAATAATAGGACCAAAATGCCACTTTATTTTAGGGAACAAAACACACTTAATCCAAATTTTTATTACTAATACTAATTCTTATATTTTCATTTTTTTTAAAATAAAAAATTTAAAAATTAACTATAATAAAATAGGGGTTTTCTAACTTAGACCCTAGTTAGGTCTAAGTTAGCAAGGTGCACCTTTTGAGTTGGACAAAAATACCCATTTTTTTTTTTTGAAACAATAGAGCAACTGGGGCATGTATGTAATTTGCATCATAAAAATACCCTTTTTTTTTTTAAACAATAGAACAACTATTACATTTTTTAAATTTCTTCCAAATTTCGACCTCATTTTACGTGCGAATCGAACGCCGATTTCAAAAACTAATACCGGAAACCTTTGTAAAATTGAAAAACGATCAAAATTCATATAAGGAACGTCGAGTTTCGTTGAGTATTGAGGGAGATCGAACCGGGTCAAAAACCGGGTCGCACGACCCGTTTCTGCATAAAACGGGTGGGAGGGACGATGAACAGTGCGCGTCGCCCACGCCCACTCTCACCGGCGGCGCGTGGGGGCGCGTGCGGCCTCAGGGAGGCTCTATTTTTTTTTATTTTTTCATAATAAAATAGTAGATAATATTCTGGAAATTTTGGTATATTGTATGAAATTTTTGGAGACCCGAAACTATTTTTAGTTAATTAAATGAGTAAAAAGGTAATTAAAAATATTATAATTCCATAAAAAATTTCCAAAATTTTATGTAAAGTACTATGAATTATTTAGAACCCTCTTGTGTACCTCACTCTCCCTAGTTCAAGTCATGAAATTATTTTCACAAATTCCGCTGATTATTTAAAACCATTTAACAAATAATAATAATAATTTCATAGATTTGTACTCTGAAACCAATTGTTTTTTTATTTGTTTCTAATAAAATATTAGATAATATTCTGGAACTTTTGGTATATTTTATGAAATTTTTTGAGACCTAAAACTATTTTTCGTTAATTAAATGAGATAAAACGGTAATTAAAAACTATTGTTTGCTTCTGAAACCATTTAGCTGGAAGAATGGTTTCAGAGAGTTATACTGTGAAACCATTCTAGCAGTAAAATGGTTTCAGAAGCAAACAATTAAAAATCAACTCCCCTGAAACCATTCTATCAGTGAAATGGTTTCAAAGTACAACGCTCTGAAACCATTGTACCAGCTAAATGGTTTCAGAAGCAAACAATTAAGAAATTACTCACTGAAACCATTCTACCAGTAAAATGGTTTCAGAGAGTTATACTGTGAAACCATTCTACCAGCTAAATGGTTTCACAGTATTATATAAAGATAATTAAAGGTAGTGAAAAATTGAGTTTTTTTTTTTGTGTCCAAATCAAACGAACCAAGTCTCTATTTGTAGACAAAAAAAAATTATGAATTTTGGTATAAAAATAAAAAAATAAAAAATTAATTTACAACGAAATAATTGAGTTTAAAGTATTAAATGAAAAAAAAAACACGCCAACCACCCAGCAGTTGACACGTGTCCTGCTTTTTTAAAATGAAATTTTCTCTCTCCAGGCGCAGATCTAGTGTGGTGCACGCGCTGGCTTATCATGGAGATGGATGATCTGGACTGTCTGATTGATCCGACAGCCATGATGAGATCATCTCTTGGCCGTCTGATGGAAATCAACGGTCTGTAACGGTGGTCCTGCGGTAGGCGCGCGACACTGGATCAGCGCCAATATGTTTTTTTTTTTTTTTTTTAAAAAAAGAAAGGGTATTTTTGTCCAACTCAAAAGGTGCACCTTGCTAATTTAGACCCAACTGGGTCTAAATTAGCAGCCCCCAATAAAATAATAATAATAATAATAATAATAATAAGAAATACATATTTTCTCTCGACCAATTAATATGTCAATGTTAATGGATGTCATGAGGTGCAATTCTATTTTTGATTTGATCCAACACAAGACTTTAACACTTACTCTATTGATTAAAATCTTCGGCGGATAATGTAAGTTTTTCATTTTATAAGTAAATTTTCTTTAAACTTATAAGGATTTTTTATTTTATCTTTATTTTCTTTAAACTCTTCATTCTAAATTCTAATATATGAGATCTCTTTCACAGAGAGTTAAGAAAATTAATGTTTGCATTAAATTTTTCAATAAGATATATTCTCTTTCCAAAATCACTCTTCAATTATTAAGAGAGAAAAATAGTAGTACTAATATTATTTTTTTTGAATGGCAAAGATGAATATATATATATATATATATATATATATATATATATATATATATATATATATATATTTGAAGTAAACTTAAATTTCATAAAGCTTGCTTTCTAATTAAAAGCCCATCATTACTTTAATCAAACCCGTAAGAGAATATAAGTACAAAACTCTAAAAAGATTAAAGTTTTGGGATGGAGGAAGTAACTTTTATGCTATTAGAGCATCCACAATGGAGCTCCCCAAATTTGAGTACTTAACTGGGTCTCACGTGTACACATAACTCATTTATTATTTTTTAATAATAGTACCTAATAAGTACTCAATCCCTCCAACACGGCACCTCTTAAAAAGTTCTAAATCGATTCCACTAATAACTCTATGGGTGTGTTTGATTTGTTAAAGGGTAAGTACTGGACAGAACAGTACATGACAGAACAGCACAGAACAAACTTTTGGGATATTGAACATTTTTTTGTCTTATACGATATTTTGTTAATAAAATGGTATTTTGGCATTTTAGACAACTTGTACTGCAGACAAAAAGTTGTGTTGTGGTTTAGTGAGGTACAAAAAATTATGTTTTTGTCCTGTCCATTGATTCCCAGTTTGTCCAGTTCCTGAAACAGTTTTACAATCAAACACTACAACTACAGTTGTCCTGTCCAGTCCCTTATTTTTTAGCGAATCAAACGGACCCTATATCTCATCAATAATACTACATCTTTATAAGTAGGTCCCACAAAAATATATTATAATGAGGAGAGAGAAAGTACCTATTTGAGAAGCGATACCTATTAGGTACTCAATGAGTTTTGCTCCAATGATAGTACCTAATAAGTATATATATATATATATATATATATATATATATATATATATATATATATATATATATATATATATATATATACACACAAGTACTACTATCGTTGGAGATGGTGTTAAATTTCAACTTTGCATAGCTTTTATGCTATTAAACTAGCTGGACAAGTGATATAACTCAATTCTGCAAATTAAATTATAATGTACCGTAAAAACTATTCCAACTATACATTTATTTATTTATTATTATTTATATTCAATCTTATTCCATTTAGTCTAAGAACTCTTGGAAGAAAAAAAAAAGTTTGTCTAAAATGTGTCTGATACACCCGCACGTGGCACGTCACTTTAGAGAGGTGTCTATGCTATACATGTTACGTTATAATAAATAAACAAATATTTTTCACCTTGCCAAAGAGTAAAAGTAATGCGATTGACAAAGGTAGATAGAATTTTAATGGAGTACTCCTTCCTAAGATAACAAAATCATCAAGGTAAATATCAGAATGCACCGGATCACAAAATAAGAAGTAAAACAAATGATTGACATATAAATCCAAAGATCTATGGTACAATGTTAAAGTAAAATAAATAATAAATAATGAAATAAAAATACATTTTTATATAAGAGCTAATTACCTTTAAACAAAACTCTCCTATTTCGGCATCATCATGCAAATGCAATTGTAAAAAGAGGATGTCCATTTAAGTAGAAATGCAAATGCAATTGTAATAACAAATTGTTGTTACCAATTAATTGATGGAAAAGGAAGAGTTAGTGGTGATTACCGATTAGTATAATTGAAAGGTTGATGTATTATATTTATGTATTATATGAGAGAGTTTAGAATGTAAGAAAACAAATAGGTAGTAATTATTTTCGTAAATAAAGAAGATTCAATGCGAGATAACTCTTGACCTTATGTATTCTTTCCATTAAGTTGATATCATTAGCCATATTTATTCATTGTTTTTTTTTAAAGATGACACATCATCATCATAATAGTATGAGATATGACACATAAGCACCAACTTAAGCTTAGAAAAAAGGAAAAAAGAGAAGCTTTGTTAGGCTGCCTAGGTTTTTTAATTATTACAACTTTGTTGATGACTGTAATCAACAAATATTAAAAAGTTAGAACAAAATTTGGCCCATATACACTTTATTTTTATTAAAGCTTAGAATAACTTTTTATTTACTTCAAGGCTTGAACCCATTCCCAAATAAATGACCGTTCCCATCATTACAATAACTTATTATTTAGGTTTAATTAGTAAAATAGTCCCTTAAAGATATTTTTGGTTTCACATTGGTCCCTTAAAGAAAAAAATGTCCGAATAAGTCCCTTAAAGAAAAAAAGGTTCGAATAGTACAAATTCATATAAATGGAGTTTGAATTTTAATGTATATTCATATATTTGTGTAGAAAAAGTACAAAGGCTATGCTAATTATATTTACAAAGCAAGCATGAAACGTAAATGGAAAATGGTCAAAGATACTTAATTACAAACAATTCCTATTGAATGAAAATATCTCCTATTAATCACAAATTCATTGCCATCTTGATTTGAATGGAAACCGTGTACAGCTAAGCATGATTTGCTGTGATAACACTCCCCCTCAAGATGGGAGGTGTAAGTTGGATAAACCCATCTTGCTCTTTAAATGCATGAATTGATCTTTGCCCAATGACTTGGTAAGTAAATCAGCAATTTGATTTGCGGAACTGACCTTCATGGTAGTAATGAGACCGGAAGAAACTTTTTCACGAACAACATGACAATCGATTTCTATGTGTTTCGTCCGTTCATGGTATACCGGATTTGAGGCAATATGAAGAGCAGATTGGTTGTCACAAAACAACGGTATTGATGTAGAAGGAGATAGACCAATATCTTTCATAAGATAGGAGAGCCAAGTAATTTCACAAGTTGCATTAGCCATTGCTCTATATTCAGCTTCAGCCGAGGAACGTGAGACCACACTTTGTTTCTTTGTCTTCCAAGAGTTTATGCTAGAACCCAAAAAAATGCAGTATCCAGTAGTGGAGCGTCGAGTGGTAGGGCAACTAGCCCAATCTGAATCACAATAACCTTGAAGAGAAAGATTTGAACTAGAAGGAAAGAAGAGACCTTGGCCCGGAGTCGCCTTGAGATAGCGAATAAGTCGAGTAGCAGCATTCATGTGTGGTTGGCGAGGAGCATGCATGAATTGACTCAAAATATTGACCGGGTATGTGATATCAGGGCGCGTGGCGGTGAGATAAATGAGACGACCCACAAGGCGACGATAAGGCGCGGGATCAGATAAAATTGTACCATCAGATGGAGATAATTTTAAATTTTGTTCCATCGGAAAGTCTACAGGTTTGGTGGCAGTAAGACCACTATCAGATATAATATCAAGAGCATATTGTCGTTGACATAAAAAAATACCCTTTTTTGATCTTGCAACTTCAATGCCCAAAAAATATTTCAAACGACCCAAGTCTTTAATTTTGAAGTGTTTGTGTATAAGATCTTTAACCAAATTCATGAGATGGAGATCTGAACCTGTGAGGACAATATCATCGACATACAGTAGCAAATAAACAGAACCAGATTCACGATTCAGACAAAAAAGAGATGGGTCAGCTGTACTATGTGAGAAACCAAAGTTAATAAGAACTTCTGAAAATTTTGAATACCAGTTTCTTGATGCCTGCTTAAGACCATATAATGATTTATTTAACTTACAAACGAGAGGCTCCCCCTGACGCCTAAAACCGGGTGGCAACTGCATATAGACATCCTCATGTAAATCTCCGTGTAAGAAAGCATTATTGACATCAAGTTGATGAAGAGGCCAATTTTTTGCAGCGGCAATAGAGAGAATGACTCTAACTGTAACAAGTTTAGCAACTGGAGCAAAAGTGTCAAAATAATCAACCCCTTCAACTTGGGTATATCCTTTAGCAACTAAACGTGCTTTATACCGTTCGATGCTTCCATCAGATTTTCGTTTAATTTTGAAAACCCAACGACAACCTATCGGTTTTTTCCCAGGTGGTAGTGAACTAAAGACCATGTTCTGTTTTCACACAAGGCGTCAATCTCCGATTGCATTGCGTTGCGCCATTCCGGAAAATTCTTAGCCTCAGTGTATGATTTTGGCTCAGACTCAATAGCAATTTTTGATAAAAAAGAACGATAAGTAGAAGAAAAATTATGAGAAGATAAGAAATTGCAAAGAGGATAAGGATTACCAGGAGTATGAGTCGAAGAAGATGCCTGTGATGAGCTGAGAGAGCAAACATAGTCAGTGAGGTAGCCGGGCGGTTTTCGTGTTCGAGTGGGGTGGTTGTGAACTACTGAGGAAGGTTGGGGTGGTACTGGTTCATTGTTGGAAGATGATGGCTCTTGATTTGGATGTGGATTAAGTGGGGGAATATGTGGTGTTGTTTGTATGGGGGAGGGAGGATCGTATAGTGTAGGTGGGTCATCAAATGGATATATGGTAGAAGAAGGTGTTTCAATTGGTGGCAATGGTAAAACTAAGGGAGATGATTCAACATTAAGCATCTTATATGGAAAAATATGTTCATGAAAAATAGCATCTCTAGTTACATATATTTTTTTTGATGATAAATCAAGTATTTTGTAACCTTTTTGACCATGGGGATAACCTAAGAAAACTCCCGGAGATGCACGTTTATCAAATTTGTGGGAAATTTGTGTGTTGTGACCATATACTAAACAACCAAAAACACGAAGGTGAGAAAGATTTGGTTTTTTGTTAAATAATATTTCATGAGGTGTACGACCTTTGAGAACTTTAGATGGTAAACGATTGATTAGATATGTAGCTGTTAACACAAAATCACCCCAAAAATTTAAAGGCAAATTAGATTGAAAATGTAGAGCACGTGCAACATTTAATAAATGTCTATGCTTACGCTCAACAACTCCATTTTGTTGTGGGGTGTAAGCACAACTTGATTGTTGCAATACTCCCAAATCTTTGAAAAAATTATTAGTGTGGGAGTTGAAAAATTCACGTGCATTGTCTGATTGAATTTTTTTAATATGTGTATGAAATTGTTTTTCAATCATTTTAAAAAATTGAGGAATTAGTGTGTTAACTTCACTTTTGTGATGCATGAGAAAAACTCACGTGCTTCTTGAAAAATCATCAACCACAGTAAGAAAAAATTTTGCACCGGAAGAGTGAGATTTATTATAGGGTCCCCAAACATCAAAATGTACTAACTCAAAACATGTAACAGTAGAAATGTTACTTAATGGAAATTTTAAACGAGTTTGTTTTGCCAAAGGACAAACATTACATGAACATTTATTTGAAAACTTAATGCTAGAATCAAGATTATTGAATTGGGAAGATAGAGTGGGGGCTGGATGTCCTAAGCGCCAATGCCACAAATCAAAAAAAGATTCAAATGAAACTGCAGAGGAAATGATAGTTGGAGAATGGTTCATAAGGTAAAGGCCTCCATGTTGCTCACCCATCACAGAAGTCTTCTTCGTCCTCTGGTCCTGTAAAATACATGAAGTGGAAGTAAAAGTGATAGAAGAGTTAGTATCACGTGACAATTTGCTAATAGATAACAAATTAAATTGAAATGAGGGAACATGTAAAACATGTGGAATTAAAAGACCAGTTTTCAAATAAATAGAACCAATATGATGTACCGGAACAAGTTTATTGTCAGGTAATTTAACAGAAGTGGAGACTTTTTTGTAGGAATTAAAAAAAGAAAGATCAGATACCATATGATGAGTTGCTCCAGAATCTAAAATCCAAAGAGAGGAAGAAGGTTTTAAAGACGCAAAACATTGAAAAGAAGTACCTGCAAAATTTGCTAGAGGTTGATTATTATCGGACTTTATGAGAGAAAGCAATTGCTGGATTTGAGTCTGAGACAAATTAACCAATGGCTGAGAATCCGAAGATGAAGCAACAGCAGCAGCAGTGGGATGACCGTGTGAAGCAGAAGGTCTCGAGCCTCGACTATCACGAGAGGAAGGCCCACGACGGGTTTTGTTGGATCCAATATTATGTTTCCACCAAGGAGGATATCCAATCTTACTGTAACAACGACTATCTGAATGTCCATCAATATCGTAGATTGAACAATGATAAAGGGGTTTAACATTGCCATCGCGAGAATTAGTGGTATGTTGGGCCGCCATAGCAGATTGTTCCATTGCAATGGAACGAGAATCAGATAATGAACGTTGACGTTCTTCCTGCAGCAAAAGAGAGTATGCTTTCGGCACTGAAGGAAGAGGATCCATTAGGAGGATTTGACTCCGAACAGATGAAAATGAATCATTTAAGCCTTGTAAAAAATCCATGAGATGTTCAGTAGCATAAATTTCATTGAAATTGGGTATAACACCACACGCACAAGCAGGAAGTGTACGATAAGAATCAAGTTCATCTCGATAGGCCTTGAGTTGTGTATAATAAGTAGCAATGGAATTGGTTCCTTGAGAAAGGTTCGAAATGGCTCGCCGTATTTCAAAAATACGAGGTGCATTTTTTTGATTAAAACGCGTAAGGAGATCAAGCCATATATCACGTGCACTTTTGATCCAAAGAATGGAATTTGCAATTGTTGGGATAGTGGAATGAACAAGCCAAGATTGAACCATGCTATTGCAACGAATCCAGTTAGAAAAATTGGGGTTGTTGGGTTCTGGTTTGAGGATGGTGCCATCAATAAATCCAAGTTTGTTTTTAGCTTCTAGGGCCATGGTAATTGCACGGCTCCATGTGGGGTAATTATCCCCATCAAGAAGTTGTGTAACTAGTAATTGTCCTGGTTGATCAGAGGAATGAAGAAAATATGGAGAGGATGGATTTGGAATGTTGTTGGCTTGATTTGGAATGATGTTGGCAGCCATGAGTGATTAAAGAATGAAGGATCAGTGGTAGGCTGATACCATGTGCGATGCACGGGTGTGATGCAATTATTTTTATTTTACAATTGCATAAAACTGAAACATTACATATTATCAAAATAATAATAATAAAAAAATAGAGAATCCGAAATTCAAAAGATTTATTTTCTAAGGAGAAGTGGTGTGGCATTGTAAGTGAGTGGTTAAATGAAGAAATATTATTGGTTTAAGGATTATGGTTTACTTTACATGAGTAACAGAATGACTATCTAAAATTTATATATATAGGAGTAATATGATATATCTCCGCACAACATATAAATCTATTTCAAAACACACAAAGGATTGGATGAAAAGATATGTGACAAAATCTAAGTCACACAATTGGCATATAAATAGTGACAGAATTAGAAAAACTCAAATAAAACAAATAAAATTAAAGGGTACATACCTTTTAAAAATATTTCAAAGGGACATATATGTGAAGAGCATCAACCTCACAGTTCAGTTCGTTTTGAGTAAGAGATGATGACCCAAAGCCTAAAATCAAAAATTATAAAAATAAGTATATCAATAAAAAAAAATGAATAAATAAAAAAGGAAAGGAAAGGAAAGTAAAACAACTATTACATAATTCAATTAAAAATAAAGTATATATTATTTAATTTGTATCATAATAGAATATAAATACACATATACAGTAACAATTAACTAAACCTATAAATGATGTGCAACACAAAAGTTGAATGTATGATCTGCAACAAACAAAAAATGTCAAATTCTCTTAATTTTATTTGTTATGCAAAAAGTTAATTTTTGCAAAAAATAAAATAACTACAACAAATCATAATTTTAGAAAATAACATAAGTATTTATACCTGATGCACAAAAGATGAAGAGGCAAGATAATGGAAAGAGAAATTGCACATTATAAGATATGAAAAAATCTATTCTCACATTCAACCGGAAAAACAAATGGTAATCTTATTAAGCACATGATTGAGCACCAGAGGATGAAAATATTTGTTTCTAACATTCGTAATGGTTAGTTAGGAAAATATGAATAGGATACAAATTAAAATAGTTGTAAGCTATATATATTAAAATATTGGTAGAAGAGTCCAAGGGATGAAAATTGAATTGTGACTTAAGAGATGAAAAATATATTACCGAGAGTTACAAAGTTAATTAGTGTGTATTTTTGTATTCTCCTTATTATAATATAGTAAGCAAAAATTATTATATTCACCAAAAAAAGTAAAGGCTAAGTAAAAGCTTGAGTGAGTGTATATTAAAAAGCCATAAGTATATAAATGTAGAATATGAAAAGTATAGAGATCACAATAATAATAATAATAATAATAATAATAATAATAATAATAATAACTAATAATAATAATAATAATAATAATAATAATATAGATGATGTGGCTAAATGAAACAATTTGATTAGTCTAAGTGGATTAGGGTTAGGAGAACTATCTAGGAATTATATATATAGAGTTTGAAAATGGAGTTTGAATTTTAATGGACGGAAAGGACCAAACTGATTAACGGAGATGTCTTTAAGGGACCAAACTGATTAACGAATATGTCTTTAAGGGACCTATTCAGACCTTTTTTTCTTTAAGGGACCTATTCGGTCCTTTTTTTCTTTAAGGGACCAATATGAAACCAAAAATGTCTTTAAGGGACCATTTTACTAATTAAGCCTATTATTTAATTATTTATTTTATAATATAAATTGATTGAATGATAAAATTACAAAATTAGTATGTACTATTTTATTTTTATAATTCGAAAAAATAATTAAAATTTGAAATTTAATTTAAAATAATATTGCCAAGTTTTAAGAATTACATAATTAAAAAATAATTTAAAATAACATTACATAATTTTAAAAACAATTAATTTTGTGATGTACCAAAAAACAATTAATTTTGAAGATGAAGATGAGTACGCCTATTCAAAAATAGTGTTTTTGTGATGTACCAAAAAAAATGTTTTTGTGTAAATATCCATTAATTCAAATTGAATATATAAAATAAAATGGAAGAATATTTTAATGAAAAATAAAGTGGGTTCAAGAAGAAAGAGAGAGAGAGAGAGAGTTCTTATTCTATAAGCGATACCTAATAGGTACTCAAATGAGTGGTACTCCAATGGTAGTACCTAATAAGTATCATAAGTACTACACCATTAGAGATGGTCTAACATCGAAAATGAATACTCTTTTGTTGTTGCAAGTTTCAACAGGGGATGGATTGGTAGATGAAGAGGATTGGTGGTATCCCGTTACTGTCACTTGTTATAGCAATTACTCCCTCCGTCCCAAAACAATTGTCCCTGTTGACTGTTGATATTTATTTTTGACCGTATTTTTTTACTAATGTATAAAGACAAATATTAGCAAATAAGATATTGTTTGATTTGTCTCAATGAATATTTTCACAATATTAAATTTTTATAATTTTTCATGAAAGAAAACTAAAGATATTAATGATTCAAATTATGCATTGGTATGCGTAAAAGACCATTATTTTGGGACGGAGGTAGTAGCAATTATAACATTTGATTATGGAGTTTATCATTGTAGAGCATTTGGAAAACATATTTATCCACATAAATAAATTTTTATGTATTATTCATAAGTTTATCAAAATAGTTTATGAAAGTACAATTTATAAAAATACAATTTTTGTCAGTGAGAATTTATGAATTAACATAAAAACTTATTTATTTGCATAAAATATTTTTCATAAACTTAAAAATTAGTAAATCCAAACATATCCATAATATTTTATAGCCTATTAGGAATTGGGATAATAATATTGAGCTGGATTATTAGTTCGTATTTTTTTGGTAAGGGATTATTAGTTGGTATAGTTCTAATACTAGACGCTTACCCGTGCGATGCACGGATCTTATGCACTGTTTTATAATATATAACGTCAAAATATTATTTGCATAAATTGAAACAATATATATAAAAATGGCTCAAATGTTTTAACTTGATTAGTCCAACAAAAAATTTAATTAGTCCACTAAAATAATAAAATAATTAGTCCACGAAATATTTCCTCTATTTTAAATTTGTTGTTCTAGCTATTGTGTATTAGGATAAATTCTACTATGGACACAATCTCAAATCTTTTACATATAGGGGCACACACATCAAACATAAAAAATAAATTATAAATAATTTTGTCACATCAAGCAATATCAATTAATCTTTTTATCTTTAAATTTTATTTAAGTATGTATGTGTGCCTAAATTTAAATACTTTTTAGTTATACCTATAGAAGCGTTCCTCTTCGTATTAGAAAGCATGTTTTCAAATAGTGATTTTCTTTTCAGGTAAAAACTAAACATAGTAGAAAACTATATATGCATAAATGACTAACAATATGAATTACATTAGCATCTGCATGTAAAACAATTTATTTGTAGAGTTTAGTAAATATCATGCAATCCACTGAAAAAAAATCACAAATAAAAGAATAAAAATGCATAGGAAAAAAAAATAAAACTTGAATATTAGAGAAAAAAGCTCACCTCCAATTTTTCCAACAATATGAATTATATTTGTTTCTCAAACAATTTATTTGTACAGTTTCATATATATCATGCAATCGGCTGGAAAAAAAAAACACAATTGAGAGAATAAATATACAAAGAAAAAAAATAAAACTTGAATATTAGAGAAAATTGCACATAAATGAATATTAGAGAAAAAAGCATACCTCCAAGGTGTCTAACAATATGAATTACATTTGCATCTCTCAAACAATTTATTTGTAGAGTTTCATAAATATCATACAACCCAATGCAAAAAATCACAAATAAGAGAATAAAAATGCAAAGAAAAACAATAAAACTTGAATACAAAAGGCAAAGAAATGAATAAATAAGGATGTGAATGAGGTTTATGGAGAGAAGGATTCACTATGATGTGGTATTTAAATGGAATAGAGAGAGTATGAGCATCAATATATGTAACTTACGGGTAATGAAAAGAATAGAAAAGAGTGAAGAATTATAACCATAAGAATTTATTGAGAGGTGGTACACTTAGAGCAATTATATTGGCTTCAAAAATATGAAAGCATTTAAGCATTTTAATTCTCCATCATAATAGTGGGTTCATGCATTTTAACACTCCATCATAGTGGAAATAATATGATATTAATCTACAATAATATTGATGAATTGTATTTTTTTTATTTGTATATTTATTCAACGATATGAAAACTTTTCATTTTATACATTAGGTGGGATTTCATAGGTTGTAATTAAAATTGTTACAATTAATTTTAAATAGATAGAAGAGAATAATTTAAAGGCTATGATTGGTTGATACAATTAGGGTTAGAATAGTGGTAGGAGAACTATCTAGGATTTATATATATATATAGATATAGATATATTTTAATTTTATTAATTAGTTTCAAATTTTTTTAGCAATTTTATAAGGGCATATAGTTCTTTTTTTGACCCAAGGGCATATAGTTCTAATAATGTACTATAAATAATGAGATTACCGATATGTGTATAATTTATTAATTATTAATTTTAATTTTTTATATTTAAAATTATAGTTTATGTGCTTAATTATATAAATTATTTTCTAATCATATATTTTGTTTGTTTTAATCGAACCTTTATCAAGGATGAAATTTTAACTAAAAGAGGCAGCACATGATAAACTTCAATATTAAGTTATTATAATATTATATTATATATGCTGACCAGACTACTTGATAATAAAAATATATTATATATGCTGACTCATCAAACATTAGGACTTATTTGGTGGGTAAGATAAGAGGCATGGTAATATATATATATATATATATATATATATATATATATATATATATATATATATATATATATATATATATATATATATATTTTTTTTTTTTGATATAGTGACATGGTAAAATGTTTTATCATATTTTTTCTCAATCAAATATTTGATGACACATAACACATGTTTGCTTATCAAAAAAAAAAAAAAAACACATAACACATGTTTCTTATCATGTGTGCGTCAAACACATCATCGGATAATGTCATATCTCTATCCAACTTCTTATATTATTTTTTGTCTCTATCATATTTTTTGTCCAGTCATGTCAGTCTTATCGTGTCCTCTCTATATATAAAAAGAAACACTATGAATTTTTCACGTATTCGTGTCTTGTAATAAGACTCAATTAAATAATTTCACATATTATTTTTAAAAAGAAACACTATGAATTTTTCTCGTCTAGCTTTTCTTTTGTTGTTTTTCATTCTTGTTCTATCACACGTCAAAAGTGTTGATTGTCCATTCGAGCAAAATTATATTTCTCTTTGGGGACAACAAAATATGCGAATTCTCGATCAAAGTCGGGAAGTTCAACTCACGTTGGATCAAAACTCCGGTATGACATGCATAGTTCATTATACATACACATTTTATCTATTAAAAAAGTCAGAATAGTGACAAAAACTCAAAGAAAAAAATTTCTAAATATCTTCGCTTGAGTGTTAGCGACGCTAAATTTGATGAATAATAAATTGTTCTGTCTCTAATTTACGTTGTTATTTTAACTTTTTCTAGTGATTTTAAGCAATAACATTATTTAACAAAAAATTTCTAACAATTGTTTTAATCTTAGGTTCTGGTTTTCAATCTGTTCAAAGCTATGGTTCCGAATGGTTCAGCATGAGAATTAAGTTGCCTAAAAAGGATTCAACTGCAGTGATCACTACCTTTTATGTACTTTTTCTTATATATCAATATTATTGTGATTTTATTTTTGCACGTATATATATGAATTTATTTTAATTCATAGTATTAGTTTACACTTTAAACTTAAATAATTTTATTATTGCTTCTCAATTTCTATTTGTTGCAGTTGATTTCTGATACCGGGCCTACTCGAGATGAAATTGAGTTTGAATTTTTAGGTGGCAATCTTAATCAACCTCCTCTATTGCACACAAACATTTATATTAATGGGCAAGGTGGTAGGGAGCAACAATTTCATTTTTGGTTCGATCCCACGGCAGATTTTCATGATTACACACTTCTTTTGAATGAAAAACACATAGTGTATGTAACAATATTCTCATCATTCTTCTCTTTTTTTCTTGCCTTGTATTATTTTTTGTTCCTGTAGAATTATTATTTTTTATCTTTTTTGTAAGGATTTGAAAAAACTCAAAATTTCACATTAGGATGATATTAGGCTTAAATAGGATTAATTTGACATTTTAACTTAATATTCTCCTTTAAATAAGTTAGATTAAACCATATTTTTGTGATTGAAAAATATGTATAAAATATGTACGTATGTTTGGATTGAAATATTTTAGAAAGGTGGAGAGGGCTTACTTTTCTCTTTTAAATTATTGGCACTATAAAATATTTTTTAAAATTAATTAACTGCAATTGAAATATTATACAATTATTCATCATATTGTTCTCTGATTTTATTTATATATTTTTTAAATATCAAATATATTTTAAAATATGGACTTGGCCTTTAAAACCCTACCAATCAGACTATTAGATATAATGAATTTTCCAAAAATAGTTGAGATGACCTTTTGAAATCAAATTGAAGATCCTTAATAATTGTATGTACTTTTTTTATATGAAAATAATTGAAGATCTTAGTTTGCAAATCTAAATATTAGTTTGTTATATGAAATGTTTCAGATTTTTTGTGGATGGCACACCTATAAGAGTGTTCAAGAATAGCAAAGATAAAGGAGGAAGTTATCGAACACAAGCAATGAAGGTTTATGCAACAATATGGACTAATCCATGGGGCTCTAATGGAGTTCCAATTAACTGGAATGATGCACCCTTTGAAGCTCACTATAGATCATTTGGCATCAATGCTTGCCAAGCACAAAGCACTAATCTTCAACCATGTAATTCCTCAAAGTATTGGTGGAATGCTCATAAGTTTTTGGAGCTAAACCCCTATTCAAAAACAAGCCTACAACAACAGCTATTTATTTTATAATTATTGTACTAAACAAACAACCACTAAGTCCTGAGTATCAAGTTGAGTGTCAAGGTTTACCTATAGACTAACTCAATAGGATTTCATTAGGATTTAATTTTTTTTTCTTCTGTTTATTGTCAAAAACAAAATTTGTTTCTGTTTAGAATAGTTTATGATTTGTTTTTTATTTAGAGATATAATTTAAGAATATATTTTATATTGATTACAATATTTTATGATTTGTTTTTTAATCCTTAGTTCAAACCAGTTGAGCGCTACACATCGTCCCTATATATGCAATGGGCTGACAATGTGTATGCGAAATCAAAATTTATAAGCTAAAGATTTTAGAGGGGGGCGTGTACCCCCTCCGTTTCACAAGAAACAAGGGGCCTCGACTTTTCGGTTTGTTTGATATAGCATAAAAGGACAGAAATTCAAATTCTAGACAAAGTGAACCTTTGTTTCTTGACTTGAATGTTGGTTGCATATAAGTTCATGTAGAGAAGTGTAAGTTGAAGACATCCACTACTACTACCAGCAGCAATTCTTGGAGAACACACTTCAAAGAGGGACTCTGTAGGATGGATCTACCATTTTCAAAATAAACAAGTTGCCTCTATTACCTCTGGATATTCTGTCAAGTTTCGGCACAAGAAAGAAATTAATATTTAATCAGAATGGAATTCTAACCCTGATCACTTGTTATTAATAATGCATTATTGATGAAAGGTACTATGTACTACTTTGTTCTTGTATAATGTATATGCATATATATTGTGTTTGACCAAACTCACCTTAAATCTTCATCCAAATAAGTAATTTCCAATTGACCGCGACCAGACCCGGGTGATTTTATAGGTATCTGTAATTAGCATTGTACACTCATTTGTCAGGAAAACGTATTCTTCATGTAGTTGGAACGTCTTTAGTCACAAATCTCATACTCAGCATATCGGTAGCCGTTAGATCAAGACCAAACGGTTCTGGTGTCAAGCTCGATACTTTATAGTTTTAACAAAATCTACTTGCTTTCTGCACCGTCAGATCTTGATACAACAGTTACGGTCATTGATGTTATAGCTACATGAATGCGCGGATTTGTGATTGAATACTTGAATTTATGGTCATCTGTAAAATATGACAAATAGGCTAAATATGAAATTTTAAAGTAAAACTTGAATTTATGAACATACCAGACTAGCAATCTTGAAGAAGTCAAACTTGACAGCTACCTTTCTTGAGTTAAGTGGCACTAAATTGGCAGTGGCCTACAACAATAGTGGAAACTTGAGGGATGCAGATTACAGAATATTATTAAGATTCATTTACTTATACATTTAGCAGCTAACTTTTTTGAATGGCGTTTAGCACCTAACTAGGACTTGAATTATCAAAAAGCTTGAAAATGGTCTTCAAAACACCATGTTACCACAAGATATTGCTACTTACTTACTTCGTACTCATGCCCATCTCATAATCATATCAGCATAAGTTGAAAAACTAAAATTCGCCAACAGCAAAGTTTCTTGAATTCTTCTATTGAAAAATTCATCAAAGACAGATTTTTATTCTCGTTTCAATGGCATAAATTTACGCAATGTAAACAGATGTCCAAAACTTTAGTACCTGGTTGTAGAATGGCCAAGTTTCTATATTCTGAGCTCTCAATGTATCTGCATTAATTGCCTGGTAGATCTTTCCAATTGGTCGCAGGAATTTCGGTCTCTAGGATAGTTTAACGCCAATTAATTATCACTTTACCGAGGGAAATGAACATAATATAGAACCATATTGCAAAATCAATCATGTTATAATTAAAACAACAAAAAGGGAATTAGAATCTATGTATAATTCTTTGTTTGAATTGAGATCAGGTAATCAAGGAATGTAAGTCAAGCAAAATTGACTCTCATTATTGTTATGAGTTATGACTTAATCTATACCCCAATTCTCAATCATTAAAATTTCACTCCAAGTATCTATTTATTTATCAGTCATAATATAGTTAAAAAAAGTAATTTGGCACAATGTGGTTCATAAAGAATCAGTTTAGTTAAAAAACTTAGGGTTCAGTTTTATGTAACGGCAGTTTCAGTTTGGTTTGAAAACACACTCAAACAAACACATAACCAATCAACCATTCAATGTCAGTTAAGTTTTATCGAGGACAGTTTGTTCTTTCTTCCGAACCATGAACTATCCTAATCTTAGACCACAATAAAGAGTGGTTATATATTGAGAAAGACTCAATGCTCTCCATAGAGATATGACTTAAGATAAAACCTATAAAGCTGGACAATCCTCGTCTTAGAAGTCTATTTTAGGGGGTTGATCGAGTTAGACCCGAAACTTAAGAGTCTATTTTGTTATCAAAAGAACAAAGGGGAGTGGTCTAGAATCATTATACCAAGTACTACTAATTACCACATTATTTTTTGGCGTAAAACAGGTATCTCCGCGCGCAACTACAAAACCTAATCTCTCGAGTCTTGTGGGACCCAAATGAGCAAACTCTCCCTAAGAGTTTTAACACTCTAACCCAGGACCTTGGTTAACCTAAAAGAGACCCGCGTCATCTCATCTAAACGTTGTTGGGTTCTAATTACCACATTTTGATGAGGATGATAATTAAACTTCAAACAGAATTGTCTTTATCATTTGTGATACAGTGTCATCTGATTCCAGAATAGTATAAAAGCTCTACAAACAAACCTGTGTTTGCAAAATTGATTGAGAAGTTGTATATAAAAGCTCCCATTTTCCATTGAGCAAATCAGAGTTAAGAGGCTCCTTAACACAATTCATAGCCTCAAGTTTACAAGCAATCTAGACAAGAACTACACACAATCAACCATAAACTAAAAAACCATAAAAGACAGTGAAACAAAGCCACATAAACATAAATTATTATGCAAGAGTAAAATTAACCTTGTCCACACGTTGTTGATCTTCAAGAGTAGCCTCGGCGCCACGGTCAAGTGGTGAAATTGTTTCATAGAGCTCAACTTTGAGGCTCTGGATATCCCTTCCTTTGCCACCACCAGTGGAAAAACCTTGGAAGAATGAAACCATGTTCTTCCATTTCTTAGAATTAGCTACGGATGATGATGGTAATGTGATGTTGGTGGTGTTGAATTTTGGTGGTGGGGGTGCGAAAACAAGATTTAGTTGTGATGGATTGGAATCAATTCTACATTTGAATGGAAGAGTAGAAGTGGGAGTGGAGATAACTAGTGAGAGATGAGTCATGCTTATACACTAATTGCCTCTCTGTAGTGAGGAATTAACATGTCTCTTGTGGGAGAATACAAAATTAACTAGTACTATACAACAAACAAGTGAGGAAGTGAGTACTAATGTGTAAAAAAAATTCATAAATTTAGTAGTTTAATTTCTTTTCTTATATATATAAAAAAAAATCATAGTGTTTTCTATCTTGGTTATTCAATGAACATTTAGTTAGAAAAAGATCTTACAATTTTTTGTGATTTATAAAGTGTAGATGATTGGTTTAATCCCAACTCCTAGTATATAATATATACACCCCTAAGTCTAGAGGGAAATCGTTACCGGGAATCTTTTCCGAGTCTTGCGCGCATTACCTCCCTTTCTTGGAATCTGTCATCCTTTTTAGTAATTCAGGGTGTCAATCCTCCTAATTAGTTGTTTTCTTCTGCCACGTCATACTCGCCTCATATTTATCCAAGCGGAGTCGGGTATGAGTCATTGGATTGACTTGTATGTTCGATTCCGCCTTATGAGGTCCAAACAATTTTTTATCGAGCTCAGAGATGGTTTGACCGTATACATAGTATGTTGTTTCTTAAATTAATATCGAGAAAAAAATATAAATAGCAAGAAATAAAGGAATGTATTAATTAATTATTCTGTTAAATTATCTTCTACTCCCTCCGGTCCTTTTTATAAGGAACACTTAGGGCAAAAAAATTGATCCTTTTTATAAGAAACTTTGACCAATTTTCAAATGTTTTAAATGTTCAATTTCATTTATGCCCTTATTTATTATGAGAGAGAATTTAAAAATAAGTAAATTAGTTGACTAAATTAAATAAGGGTATATATGGAATAAATTTAAATTTATAAGAGTATTAAATGAAAATAATTATGTTAAATGTGATTCATTGGTCAGTGTGATTTTTTCAAATTGTTCCTTATAAAAAGGACCGGAGGGAGTATTAAATTTATCTTTTTATTATTCTTTTTTTGGTACATAATTTATCTTTTTATTTTAAGTCTTGTCTAGTGTAATAAAAAGAGAAAATTTATCTTCTATTAAATTATTCTGATAAAATATCTTAAATTTTTCTTATGTGTTAATTAATTAAATTAATTTGATAATTTATCTACAAAAAAAGTAACCCGATGTATCTGTCTATTATACGTGACATAATCTTAATTATGAAGCTGGGTTGCTACATTGTCACAGTAGTGGACAGGCACACGCCAACAATTCAACCACCATGAAAGTTGCTATATGCACACCACATCAAATTCTTGGTGGTTGAATACTTCTAAATGTATCTTTTTCCTTTGGTGTTGTACCAAACGCCGATTTCTTGCGCTCACTCTTTACTTATGCCATTGCCATACGTTTCCGGTAGAGATCATATTGAATTTCGAACACTTCACTTACTCACTTTAAGGGTGAAATTTAAATAAATTATAAGACATCTCCTATTTGAATAATGAAGGTTAACTATTTTTATTTTTAGTCTTAGTAAAAATTACTTTCATGTTTTGGTCCCTCCAAACCATGTTATAGCTTCTTCGGTCTATCTTATATTGGAAAATGGATTTTCTCAAATGTGATTTACATTTGGAGTTGTGCTATTTGCACACATTTTTTTGCCAATACTGTATCGACACTTAACACGATATAGACTGATTTAAATATTGCACGGAAACCAAAGATGAATAAAAATTGTGGAAAAGTGAATCGAAGCCTCCAATTGTATAAAAATACGGTTTGGCTGTTAAAATGTGTGTTCATATGATTTTTCTCTTACATTTGAGAGAATAAAATATAATCTATTACTTTCGTGTTTTTGTTCCACCAAACTAACTTATGACTTCTTCTGTTTATCTTTTATTGATGTCTAAATATATAAACATATCTTAAATAAATAACAAAATCTTACATGTTACAAACCTCGTTTAATGAATTGTATATTGATGAGTGTTGTTAAAATACAATGGTATAGTAAATAACATGTTAGGTTTTTTTGTAAAAAAAAAATGTATGTAGTTTTTTAACATGTGACAAAGTCTAGCTAAGTTCAAGTTTTAATACATGATGATGATGATTATCAACATATTCCTTATTAAATTTTAAACTCCCTTCTATCTTTTTTTTTACAACAGAGCAAATGAGGATCGAAAATAGAACTTTATGCATATTATCAATATCTCCCACCATAAGAACAAATCCAGTGGTTTTCCCTTTTATAAATTATGTAATACTATGTTTGAGAGTTGAACTTAAAACAAGAGAAGGAGAGACACTTATTTTTAAATTAAGAAAATTGTGAAAAAAAATGTTTTAAAAATAATTAAAACGGTGCTTGAAATATTATATGATTATTTACTATGTCACTCCTTAAGTTTTTAAAAAATCTCAAATATACATCAAAATATAGATTTAATCCTCTAAATTAAGTCTCCTCCAATTCTAAGTTCTAACTAATGTAGCTATCAAATCAAACACACCCTAACTTACAAGACAATTTCCAACCAAGAGATAGAGACTCCAAATAAATAGTTGGAATGCATTTGTGGACATTGTCATATAGTACCACAAAATACATATGCATCATATGGGACATGAGTTGGAATGCGTTGGCCAATCCAAATAAATAGTTGTCCTCTAATTTCCGTGTGACATGCACATACTTGCAAAACCATAAAAGAATATGCACCACTTCTCAATTCCACGTGCTAGGGGTCCAATTCAACAGTCAATTTTTTAGTTTCTGAATTCTTTGGCATAATGGATATACATGTATATTTGTTAAGGTTTATGATTTTGATTAATTTATAAATAGTATTTATTAATTTTCTTATATTAAATATATTTGTGGATTAAGCACAATTATCCACCTAAGCAGTATACAATACATATTCATATAATATGTGTACCGAAATATTTAATTTTTTTGTTGTTGAAGAAAGTCAATTAATCCTCACAAAAGCATGAAAAATAATTCTACGCCATCACATACCATTAAGTAACAATTAAAGAATACTAGTACAGCGGGGGTTATTATATTTCTACTTCATTTACAAAAACAAATATTCCACACACATAGGTTGCTTGGTTTATAAGAAACAACACTTCCATAGTTTCTTTTTCTTTTTTAAGAAATAACACTTATAGGGTCCGTTTGATCTGCAAAATATAAATACTGGACAGAACAGTACAAGACAGAACAGTACAAGACAAACGTTTAAGGTATTGAACAAACTTTGTGTTCTAAGATGTTTGGTGGACAAAAGATTATTTTGGTATTTTAGACAACTTGTGCTGAGGACAAAAAGTTGTCCCGTGGTTCTGTGGGGGACAAGAATTTCAAGTTTTGTCCTGTCCCTTGGCCCGCAGTTTGTCCAGTACCAGGAACAGTTTTAAAATCAAACACAGTACAACAGGAGTTGTCCTGTCCAGTCCCTTATTTTTTAACAGATCAAACGCACCCATATAGTATTTCACCACCCTCTGTTTTTCTTTTGTTACAATTTCTCCGTTGTGTGAGAAGAAACTTTGAGAGAGAGAGAAAAGTAAGTAGAAATTACGCTATTTGATACGTACTGTAATTTTCAAACAACCAAATCATTTGATAAAAAAAAGCATGTATGTATGTATCCATTTTTTTTGGCTTAAATGCAGTTTTACCTCATCTGTTTTGAAAAATGCGGAATTTTACCTCCCTACTTTAAAATGCGGAAATTTACCCCCCCCCCCTATTTTATAATTTGTTGGATTTTGCCCCCACCAAAATTCTGCACAAAATTTGCTTCTGAGCCTCAAGTTCGAAGCTTCGCACATAACTCAATTTGGATCAATAATTCACAAAATTGATACCGAAACAACCGTAATCGAGTTAGATTTCAACAGAAACAAACCCCACTAAATTTGGAGTTATAGAGGGAGATTAATTACCATTTTAGTGAAGGTCTGTCCAATTACTAATTATGCAGAAATCTACTTATGACCTTCAAATTCAACATCGTCTACCAAACACATCGTAACTCCAAATTCGACGAAATTGAAATGCAAACAAGGGTAATTTCGTTAGCTTTCCATACATGTAAATATTATTCAAAAATGAGCTACAGAGTGAGAGGCATGACGAAAATACTAGTAATAGTTTCATACGATAATTAATTTGAACATACCTTCACTAAAACGGTAATTAATTTATCTCTGTAACTCCAAATTTAGTGGAGTTTGATTATGTAGAAAACTAACTCGTTTACGGTCGTTTCGGTACCAGTTTTGTGAATTATTGATCCAAATTGAGTTCTATGAGAAGCTTTGAACTTGAGACTCAGAAGCAGATTTTGTGCAGAATTTTGGTGGGGGGCAAAATCCAACAAATTATAAAATAGGGGGATAAAATTCCGCATTTTAAAATATGGGGGGTAAAATTCCACATTTTTCAAAACAGGGGGTAAAACTGCATTTAAACCTTTTTTTTAAGATCAAAATATGGCAACAAAGAGCTAACCATTACAAAATATATTAAAGTAGAGAAAGCAAAAGTGACATGTGACTATACAATTGCAACTAATATAAAGAAAGCTAAAATCTCATATACGATTACACCATTAAAATAAAATATGATGCATCCCTTCAAACTTATAAAATATTATAAAAGATCTATTACATTATAATATAAACAAAACTACGATATAATAAATCAATCAAAAATCTAATATTTCTAAACAATTTTTAATTTTTTTTTATACATATACTAATATTAAATATAATCATATTTTAAATTAGTATATACCCTATTGTTTAACTATGTGTGGTTATATTAGTCAAAAAAAACTATCTGTGTTATACTTAATTATCACAATTGTTATTTTTCATTTCTAAAAATATTTTAATTATATATTTTAATCAAACCCGTGCAACGCACGGGTTTACCCCTAGTTCTTTTAAGGAGAAGTAAGATCAAACACAATTTTAATAAAGATCTTAAAATAAGAAGTGTCTTTTTTTAATGAAGAAAACACAATTTAAGTGACTTAAATAAAAAATAATTTATGATAATTATCTTTTTTAAGTTATTATTTTTTTTTTAAAGTTTGTTATTAGTATAACTATATGTTATTATCTTTTTTTTCTTTGTTATTAATATTATTATCTTTTTTTATATTTATCAAAATATTGTTTACATCGCTTTTTAAGTTTGTTATTATTAAGACTAGTGGCCAAACGGTTCCGTGCCCGTTTGTGTGATACGTGGTTTTTTATTGCGCTAATGTATGTAAATTATAAACAATCCATATAAATTGTAAACTACCATTGAACCATATTTAATTTAGAGAAGATGTTAACAAAAAATTTAAGGAATGATAAATGCAAACACAAATTAATGACATCTATACAAAAATAATTTTTTTATTTAAAAAAAGGCAAGAAAGAATATGATTTAATCAATTAGTCGATGTTCACAACAATGTAATATGCCTTTAGAAATCGAGTGGTTTCTTGACAAAAATAAAAATAAGTACATAAATTAAGTGGTTCATACTTTATTGCTTGCAAAAGATTAGAATTTTAAACTTTTCTTTGACAAATTTAATTGAATTTGTTTTGATGAAAAATAAATAAGAGAAACACATGCATATTTGGTGTTTGATTCTTTACTATGAATGTACAATTTCCTTTTCAATTAAATGGGGGATCTTTCCATGAGTTACATTGTAGTAATGGGTGTGTACATCCGTTTCGTTGCATGTGTAGTAACCTTTTGTATCATTAATTTTTGTTGTCAAAGATCTTGTGCAATGTAACACCATTCATCCACACTTGAAACTCCCTATAGAACCATGGTAGACAAAACATCAACAAAACACAATAAAAATTAACAAAAGAGCTGGATAAAATATTGGTTTTTTAAAAGGTAAAAGTTAAAACTCAATAGCAAATTGGGGTTGGGATTCTCCGGTGGCAAGCAAAGACTGCTCTAATTTTCCATTCATTTCACATTCTCATCAACTTATTTCTTTCTTTTTCTGACTTTTCTCTCAAAATAAATTTTTGGTAAAAAAAACAATTTGAAATAAAGTTTTGAAAAAGATAGAGAAGATATAGTGCGTGTCCATGTTTTCTATGAATAAACTTTTGGTAAAAAAAACAATTTGAATAAGTTTTTACCTATGAATCTTCACGTCATTTGAACAAAAATTGCAAAGAAATAAAAAATGAAAAAACAATGACATTTATATGTTGTATATACAACTCCTATGTTTCCTTAACATATTGTACTTATGTGTCATCTTTACAAAACTACATCTTTTAATTTTGAGTAAAGGTTTCTTTGGTTTTCTTTTTATTTGTGCCGGATATACCTAATAAAACCCTTTAATTAGTTTATGGTTTTTTTTTAAGAAAAAAAATTGCCTAACAATATTCCTTACTTTGGGTAACAATATTCTTTTTTGGTTATCATTTTTTTTGTAATATTAGCTATTTTCGTTGTTTATCCAAATATTGTTAAATCACTTTTTAAGTTTGTTATTTTTAAGATAATTATTATCTTTCAAAAATCACATCTCTAAATAGTATAATATTTTTTATTCAACAATATGAATTTTATAAGTCTGTTATTTGTCAATATTATAAGTCAGTCTATTATTAAATTTTTAAAAATTGTATATCACATTATTTTATTCAATAAACAAATTATACAAATAAAATTTTTAATTTTTAATGTAAATACAACTATATTGTTATATAATAGCTAACCTTTAAACAAAACCATCATATTTCCACATCATGCAAATGTTTCTTTTTTTACAGACATGCAAATGTAATTGTAGAAAGAGGATTTTCATTTCGGTAAACAAAATCTATTATAATATGATAATAGGAGAAAACGAAGTAGAAATTAAAGAGACAATGTTTAAGAATAACAAATGATTGTTACCAATTAATTGAGGAAAAGAAGAGTTAGTGGTGATTACTTATTAGTATAATTGAAAGGATAACTCTGCCCTTACATATTCTTTATTAAGTTGACATCATTAGCCATATTTATTCATTGTGTGTTTTTTATTTTTATTTTATCAAATTCATAAGGAAAAAAGAAAAAGATATTCTGAATTGAGGATTATAAATGCTAGAGGTTCAAGATAAAATCCCTTATTTATCTGAAGAATATTAGAACATATATGATTTCTTTTCTCTTTTAAAAAATATATTCTTTTATTAAAAATGTTCTTTTAAAGTCTAGCTCTAATATAAAATTTGACAAAGTTGATTTCAAAACTCTTTAAATGTCTATTTTTTGTATTGTCAAATAAAAACACTATATATTTACCTAAAAATACTAATTGAGTTTATAAAGGTCAAAGACAAGTGTCTATATTTATTATATATTATTATTATTGATAATAATAAAGAGATTGAAATATAATTAAGATAAAGTTATAGAGAATTGAGAGAGAAAATGCGAGAAATATAGAGAGGATAGTGGATATAAGTCGATGTCGATCCTTAAAAATAAATTAGTAGACTGTACTATAGTATGTCTTTATGACAAAGTTTTTTTCTTTATGATAAGTCGATGTGAATTCATGATGTGAACCGTAAGCTGCCAAAATATTATCAAACCGATCAAAATTAAAATGAATAAGATATTCATTTTTAGTGCAGTATCCTTTCGCATGCTTAGCGAACTCATAATCTCATCATTTTGTTTGATCAGTGATATGACAAATTTATTCAAGCAGAATGACAATGAAATGTTTTGGTAATATTGCGACTTTGATATGAAGATTACATCTTTCATTTTAATAGTGTTTTGACTTTAATTTGAAATATATTTAGAGGATTAAAAATATATTTAATAACCCTATAAAATACTATTTACACTACACATGCATGACAAAGTTGTTTCGAAAGTTCTTTGAATATTTAGTCTAATATAAAAAGCCTCTTTAAAGTATAAAAAAATTAATACTTCGAAATAATTTACGATTAATTAACATGTCATATTATTCTTATAAATTAAAGGTCAAGACAAGTATCAACCATTTTTTCATATAAAATAATAATGAGATTAAGTATAATTAAGATAAAGATAGAGAGATACAGAGAATGATAGATATAGAGAATGTATTAAAATGATCCACTATATTTTCATAAAAACAAAAAATACATTAAAATAAAAATTACACTAATTTGAAGATATATAAATCAAACCTAGAAAAAATAAGATTAATCAAACAAATTTTTAATATAATACACTAATCGACTACACTTTTATTAATTTCTATATACACCTGAATGACACATTGTCTGTGTTTAAAACAATTTTTATCTATCTATCTATCTATCTATCTATCTATCTATCTATCTATCTATCTATCTATCTATCTATCTATCTATCTATCTATCTATCTATCTATCTATCTATCTATCTATCTATCTATCTATCTATCTATCTATCTATCTATCTATCTATCTATCTATCTATCTATATTATAGATTCACTTGAATGGAGAAAAAAATTAAAAATATTTTAAAATTCACTTTTATAATCGAAGAATAATTCAACACATCTAAAAAAAATTATCATTTTTAACACAATTTATTATAAAACACAACTTTTTTTTAAAACATTCTAATCAATATATAAGCTTTTTTCCATCATGATTCGCCATGCCTGAACCCTCATCACCACCGTAACTACCTCAAACCTCACTAACAAAATCATTTAGTTTTGTTCGCGGCAGAATGATACCAACGAAGCATTATGAAGAAACTATAAATTAGAAGTAGAGCAAAACTTTACCAATGAAATTGAGTTACAAAATTACTTAAACTAGCAAATGAAGAGTAAATAGTGTTGAACAATATTTTGTAAAGTTTTTTTTTTTTTTTTTGCTCAATCTTAACGACATGGAGAGATGAAGAGTTTGTGAATTTCCAGTTTGCCTTCAACTTTAATTTGGAGAAAAGGAGTGGAAAGTTTTTCTTTTTTGAGAAAAAGGAGAAATAAAAGGTTTGCGTAGAATTATGATAATGGTAATCTAGCTGGTAGATAAAATTTTACTTTTAAGAATTATGATAATGCTTTTATTTTTGTAAGGAAAATGAATTTTTTGTAAGGGAAATGAATAGTCTCTCATTTGTTTCTTTTAAGTATTGCTGCATTGCATTGGAACTGCTTAAAAGATTGAGTATAGCTGTTATGATATAAGTTAGTCTAGTTAATGTGTCAGAAGCAAATATGAATCAAATATTATAAGTGGAGTAAAATCTAAAAAATTATAAAATAGGAGAGTGAAAATTCTAGATTTTAAAATAAGGGGGTAAAATTCCGATTCAATCAAAATACGGGGGTAAAACTGTATTTAAGCCAAAAATTATCACTATATAAAAAAAAAGTTATTAAAAACTAAAAGTTGGAAAAAGTTTAAGGTAGTCTCAGTGAGCTTAACTCAGTTGACAAGACATCACACTATATGTGTAGGAGCCGAAATTTGAATCTCGAACACTCCACTTAGTATTCATCTTTAAGATGAATTTTTTAGTCACTAGACAACTTGACCGAAGACGAATAGAAATAGTTTTTCGTAAAAAAAAATGTATTATTTTAAAATATTTAATTTAATAAATTAAAATTTAAGGGATTATCCGATTCAGTGGTTTTCACAAAAGGACATCTAAATTCATCCAAAAATATTTGATTTTTTGCGCCGTTTGATTTTCAGTTTTATTTCTTATCTCCCCCCATCTCTCCCTCTCTAATCTTTTGTGATTATTGAAAAGTTACATACATATAAACATCTCATAGTTGTGTGTATGTGGTTGTCATCTCTATATTGAGATTAGATACTTAGTTAATGCTCATTATTCTGGTAGTTGGTCGTTATAGTACGCGAAAATATTCCGACCATTGACAAAGGATGGGCTTCATGGGTTGTTCCCTGCTTTGACGGTCCATAAGGATATCTCCTCAACTACTGGACTCTAAGCCCAGTCCGGAATAGTTGCATACATATAAACATCTCATAATTGTGTGTAAGTGGGATAATTTCTTAATACTAAAACCGATAAATTCTAATATAGACCACTTCATCAAGTGGTCCATGGTGGACCAGTCATGAATAATATTATAATGAATACGAATTTTACAAAATCCACCGTTGGATTGAAAGTTTATATCATACAGATTATCCATAGAAAAATTTAGAAAAATTGAAAATCATTTGATATGTTATTGAGACACATCAAGATTAACGGTTTATTAAATAACGTAAATCTTGATGGGTCTCAATAACATATCAAATGATTTTCAAAAAAAAATTAAAAAATTTATAGATGATCTATACGATATAAACTTTAAGAATTAAGAGAGTAGCATGCTAGTGTATAAACGAACATCTATTGACATATAGTCTTTGTTTCTTTTCCATGTTCATTGATTCGAAAAATTAACCATAATGCTACATATTTCTACAAAGAGAGAAAAGA
Organism: Trifolium pratense; assembly: GCF_020283565.1. NCBI lineage: Eukaryota > Viridiplantae > Streptophyta > Magnoliopsida > Fabales > Fabaceae > Trifolium > Trifolium pratense. Next base: position 27,230,827 of record NC_060062.1, read on the forward strand.
AAAATCCCAATTACATATTGGCAGAAGTCCTCATTCCTGAGAATTACTCTCCCGAGCCCGTTTCAGACCCAACATAAATGGGCCCATCCTAGAATCAACAAAAGCCCGATTCTCTATCACCGCCTTCAAACCCCTTTCCAAAGCTTCAACCTCCTTCTCCTCTCTCCCATCACCACCACCCTTTCCTTTACACCACTCCACCACCATAACACTCTTGGTCCTTCCTCCAACTGTCATCATCTCTGCTCGAATCGGTATCGCCCGAACCGACCGGATTGCTTTAGTCAGATCCCGGTTCAGTCCCGGTCGGTCTTCACAACAAACTGTCACTTTCATTCGCTTCGGTTCCCCTTCCTCTCCGCCGCAATAACTCACCGTCGCCTCATCCGATTCTCCCGGAAACGGCCATGTCTCACCTACTTCCGTAGAATCAACTGAACCGGGTTCTCCACTACACGAAGACGACGACTCATCGTTACGGTTCGCTACGTCATCAGCTTCCTTCCTCAACCGTTTCACGTGGTGCACCACTTCCGCTAGCAACGACGCCTTATCTGACTGCATAAAAATAAAAGTGAGAAAACATTGAACCTTAAAAAATGTAATAAAAAATAAATAATGTATAGCACACTTATTAATTATAATTACTAGTATGTCATTTCATTTTCTTAAATTATTATAGGTGCCTAGTGTCGGTGTTCGTGCTCATAAGAAAAAAAAAAAAACTCGTTCAAGTGTATATGAAATGACCTTGGTGGTGTTGGGGAGGAGAGAGCGAAGAGAGGAGAGATGGGCATTGATTCGCTGTCTGCGTCTCCTTTCAGCTTCCCTGTGACTCTTGCATGCTTCTCTTGATTTCCTCTCCGATTTTGATTTCTCACCGTTGATTTTTTCTGAATCTTTATCTAGCCAGCTCTCAAACCCATAGAATCTCCTTAAAGGAGGAAGCATTTCTTTTTTCCCCTTCTTTTTTCTTGGAGAATGAATGATATGTGTGCTTCAAATTTGTAATAATGAAAGCGAAACCGAATATTTTCGTGTCCGTTGTTGATGTACGGTAGGATCAATGTAATGATGAAGGAAGAAGGGGGATGAAGGGAAGGAACAAAACAAAACAGATGTAAAGAGGAGTAGGGAAATAGGGAGTTTAAATGCTTATGAGAGACCATTGTAGCTATAGGGAATAAGTTTTTTTTTTTTTTTTTTACAAAGCTATAGGGAATACGTTGGTACAGTACCTGTTATAATTGTATAATTGTACATGTGTCTACGAAGACGACAAAAGAGACAGTTACTTCTTCACTGTTTTTTTTCAGACAAATAAACATCAAAAGTTTTAACTCTGTTTTTTGGGATCAAGAGATGTTGCTTTGTCTTAATCTTTGTTTAACTTTTATGGAAATGTTTTGACTGTAATTATAAAGGGTGGTTTGTGCTTATCAAAAAAATAAATAAATAAATAAAGGGTGGTTTGTGTTTTCTTATGGATCAAGAGTTGATCCTTTGTTTTAACCTTAATTTGTCAAGTAGATGCTAGTAATTTTTGTCATAAGCTTAGTTGAAAGAAATTGCATTATATATATATATATACACACACACGCAGTGATGTTTAAATTTCGGTCATTTCACTTATCCACCTTAAAAGTGGAATTTGTAGTCACTAGACTACTTAACAAAAAAAAAATTTGATAATTATTTAATAAAGAAAAATGATAAACAACGTCCTAGAGATACTAATTAAACATATCAATAAAAAAAAATTGAAATTTTTGTATTTAATATCTTAAAGATATAAAAAATTATCTTTTTTTTTTGTAGAATAAAAAATTATCTTTTTAACATTAACTTTATCTTTAATTTTCTTTTTAAATATACTAGACAAATATCTGAGACACGGTTTAGCAGGACCCTTTTAATAAAGTATGGTTTTTTATAAGCAACTATTATAAGCAAAAAACCACTTTTAAATTCACTGGAAAACTGATTTATCTAGTCCATAATATAGACTAATTACATCAGTTTTTCAATAACCTTAAGAAATAATTTATTTATTTTTTTGCTTATAATAGTGACCAAAGGAACTATGTTTTACTCTTCTTGATTCTTAGCTCAATGGCTCTAATTTATTGAAATTCAAATGAATTTATTAAGTATATACATGTAGTTAGCTCAATATTCGTATCATTCTATGATTTCAGACCGTTTAGCTTGAAAAAGCCATCATCGCTTGCTGCAGGAAGTAGTGGGTACGTGTGTCGTTCCATTCGCCTTAATTGAATAGGGACTTCTATTTTATCTTTTAGGACTAAATAGGAGTTTGCACGCTTCTTTGTTATTCTATGTTTATCTCTTTGGGATGTTTGTCACACTCGTGCTTGAGGATAATCGATTAGGCTCGATTAAGTTGATTAAACTTGTGCTGATTTATGTATTTGTATCACTCATTTGGGTCGAACTGCACTTTGCTGGGTCAGGTTCCATGTCCCCCTAGTTTATTTTTCTTTTATACTTTTCTCTTATTTTATTATTACATATGAGACTATGGTAGACAACGAGAGACTTGATGTGTGCCTTAATTGTGTAGGTCTCATTAACTAGTTAAAGTTTCTTATAAAACTTTAACTAGTTAGAGAGGTAAAATTTAGTAGATAGTGTCTAAAGTAACCGTTATTTTTGTTTTGTTCTTAGATGTATTCACAAACAAAATATTTCGTCCGGTCCTTTTTATAAGAAATAATTTGAAAAGAAAAAAAATTGGTCCTTTTTATAAGAAGCAATCTTTAAATTTATTGTTTATTAATTAAACAATACCATTTTTACCTTATTAAATTGTATCAAATGTAATGCATTTCAATTAGAGTGACATATTCTCTATACTTTGGAATATATTATAAAATTTTAAAAAAATTAATAAGAAAGATAAGGTTCCTTAATCTGTGTGTTTTTTTAAAATTGTTCCTTATAAAAAGAATCGAAGAAAGTACAAAAGTAACGTTGGAAAGCAATCATTGAAGCTTATATTATTATGAAACATTTGATTTTATATATTTAATATAATTATATAAGAAAAAAGAAAAATGAATATTAAGTTGTGCTATATTATTTCTAGCTAATAAAAAATTACATTTATAAATCTAAGAATCACAGTATTCTTTTAACTCTTTGTAGAATATTTATTTACAATCTTTAATGTTCGAAAATTAAAATGGCAAAAATAAATGTCATTATAAAAGATTGTCAAAACCATGATTTCTTATGTTTAACTACTTTGGTCGAAACCATTTTAAATGTTGTTTGTTTCGCAATAAAATTCCTAATATTAACCTGAAAACTCCCATTAAATTTATATTTTCTCTTATCCATTCATGCCAAATGTTTAAGAGTTTAATGGACATAAACAGACAGAGTAAAAAAAACTTTACACACTCAACCAATATGAGTGTTTCAACCTTCTATGTCATATCATGAAAGTGAGGTTAGATGTGATGACGTGACGGAAAACATGATTGTGATTGGTTGACAGTGTAAAATTACTTTATACTATCATATTCTTTTTTCTCAATGTTTAATTATTACTATAATGTTTCATTGTATTTTTTTTTTTATCACAGTTATGGCGTATATTGAAATAAGAAAAAATAACTGCCCATAAAAAAATAACTAGATCTTGAATTTCTAATATAAACATTTATGTAAGTTTAAAACAAAAATGAAAAGTAAAATTGATGTGGATGGATGATGTATGTGGCAAATGGTGTATGGAATATATATAGTGGTGGTGTTTGGTGCAAAAAGGAAATAAGCGGTGCAGGAAGCAATGACCATCAACGGAAAAAGATAACTGTTACTTAACAGTCTCATTCTTTATTTCCTTACTCTGGCCGGCGCCGACAGCTTTGTTTGAGGGAATCAAAACGATACAGATGGTCATCATCATATACAATATGCTCATCCGACAATCTCTTTTGCTTCTTGGATCACTTGTTCTGCCTGCGTTACACACACCATCGTCTTGTCTATGTAATGCTTTCACACAAACAAACCCCATTTGCTATTTGTTCCAAGGAATGGTAACATATGTGATTTAAAGAGAGTTTGGTAAAACATAGGATAGCTTATAAGCTAGCTTATAGGGGATGTACTTATAATGATTAACTTATAAGTTAATTTTTAGCTTATAGCGAATAAGCTAGCTGATTGAATTTGTAGTGTTTGGTAAAATTAGCGGTTGAACATACTTATAATTATGAAACGAAATAAAAAATATATGTTTAATTAATATTTAATTTTTTTAAGTAAGATAATAGGGGTAAAGTTGGAAGATATTGCATAATAGGAGTAAATATTAATTAAACATATCTTTTTATGTTATTTCATATTTATAAGCTGGTTCAACCGTTAATTTTATCAAACACTACAAATTCAATCAACCATCTTATTCGCTATAAGTTAAAAACTAGCTTATAAGATATCTGTCATAAGCTCATATGCTATAAGCTAGTTTATCAATTATCCGCTATTTTTTTTTATCAAACGGGGTCTTAATATAAAAAAATTTACTTTAAAAGTTGTCAATTTAATTATTTAAAAGTATTTTTTTTTTAAATTGTTAATTTAATTTTTTAAAAGTCAAAATATTTTTTTAATGTAAAATTTATGAATTTTTTTAACATGTATCTTTAAGACACTTTGTTTGCAAGACATTTGTTATAATAATATAATATTTTTAATGAATTTAAAAAGTATATTTTTCATAAGTAGTAATTTATTTTATTCTTTTATGAGAAATATCTAGAGTGAAGACCGAAGAGATACTGTCACAATACAAGATAGAGAAGATTCGAGGAGTTAAAAGACATTTACAAATTAATGAGACTCGAATTTGCACTACTCAGTATATAGGACTAGACTGAACTCTTTTATGTTACTATATAGAGGCTAGAAAATCTCTCACAAACTCATAACCAACCACAAATAAATTTAAAGATTGAAGTAAGGAAAGTTGATGGTTTCTCTCCCAACCCCCCTCAATTTTTTTCTACCCCCCAAAAATCCAAGTTTGCCCCTTGCGGTTTGAAACATTTTTGTCAAAAAACTTCGGTTCGTATTCACCGAAGCCAAATATTAGACCATTTCGGTAACTGCAAACCGAACATTAGCGTTTTCGGTACACAAAAAACGAACGTCAGCTTGTTCGGTATCTGCGAACCGAAATATCCTATATTTCGGTACGTTGGTCGCTGGAATTAGGTCATTTTCGGTAGAAGTTTACCGAAATAATTGTTTCGGTACATGCGAACCGAAATGTCCCAAATTTCGGTAAGTGGTTACCGAAATTTATCAGCATGTCAGCTTATTTCGGTTCGTATAAACCGCAGTACCCCCAGGGGCAAAAACGGAAATTCAGGGGGTAGAAAAGAATTGAGGGGGGTTGGGAGAGAAAACATCAGGAAAGTTTTCAAGTTCTTGAAGATTCTCATTTGGGAATTTTTGAAGGAGCACAAATTTTTTTTTTTTTTTTAAAATGAGTTAGGAGATTAAACTCCGGACCTATAACATACGATCCAAATCTCTCACCACTATAACAAAGCTAGTGGCTTGGAGCACAAAATTGTTTTGTTTGCAATTATTTTGGTTCTTCATATCTAAAATATTTTCTATTGTCAAGTAAGTCTAGTAGCTAGAAAAATTATGTTAAAACCACTAGATTTAATTGATAGAGACATCATATTATATAGGTACGAATTTGTGTTCGGATCCCGATCACTCCACTTATTCATTTTAAAGGTGATATTTCTAATTACTAGATTACTTGATAAAAAAATAAAATAAAAGAATTAACTAATATTAAATGATGTGATTAAATAATGAGTTTTGCTAAAATACACCTACTATTATTTATGAAGTTGTGTTTTAACAACATTCACTTTAATATGTGTTTAACTACATTTTCGTTACAACTTGCTAAAATACACTTTCATAAATATTAATGGATATATTGTAACAAATGCTTTAATGAAATACAAAACGGAAAACAAATGTTACTTAAATGTATTTTATTTGAAGTGGTAGCATCTAAAAATTGCTCATGCAAGATATGGTGCCCTTGTGTACCATCGTCACTATAATACACACGACCAAAATATAAATTGTTAAGGATAATACTAGCATTACATTTTAATCTTAAATTAATATTGAAATTAATTTGTTCCCATCCCACCAATCCTGATCAAGTACTCCAAGTCCAATTGATAAAGAAGAATATACTCCTATGATGATTGGCCGACACATTCTTTCTTCCCCCACCTATTGGTTTACAAGTAGTACTACACATTCTTTGTTTCTCATGAAATAAAATAGTATACAAAATCTGGAAAATGTGCATGTGAATATGTCGGGTGGACCCCACGATGATATGAAGGAAAAATCAACATCTCAAGTCAGTGCTAGCTGCTGCTGCTGCTGCTCTGCTCCAGCAGCAAGAACAGAGGAGACTTCAGATGGTATCACCCAATCTGCAGGAAGCAGAAGGCAGATACAGCCTGAACTATATTATCACCTATCTATTTCAACTGCATCCTCTAATTAAATTCTACTCCCTCCGTCCTACAATGAGTGAGTCAGTTGACTGCGTCATGCATGTCAATACATAACTTTGACGACTAATATTTTTAATTATATAATAGTAAAAATTATATAAATATGATATTTTGAAAATACTCATCGAGATGATCCAACAATATCTTATATGTTAATATTTGTTTTTATTTATTAGTGGAAAAATAGGGTCAAAGTAAGATGTGTGAATAGTGTATATAGTCAAAATGACTCACTCGTTTTAAGACGGAGGAGTAATTGTTGGAACATGATGTGAAATTGAAGGAAGAAACTACGTGGATTGTGAATTTGAAAAAAAAACAACTTTAAGTCCCATATTGGAGGGAACACAACCCTTAGTAGTGGAGCCGGCCCCAAGAGGTACCCAGTTTTGTAAACGGGTGACCACGCATTCCTTGTCGAATATCACACACACGCGCGCGCCGCCGCCGTCCGGCTCGGATCGGGCCGGGCTTGGGCTTGGTGATATATTAATTTTTTAAGAAAAAACAGCGCATATCCGTTGCTCAGTCAAATTTTTGTTCCTAAATATCTGCTCACGTTTTTTATCAGTTTTTGAAATTCAACTGATTCCTAAAATTTAGTAATTCAGTTCCCCACTTCCTCAAATTCGATTTTCAAAATATACGATAAATAGCAGCCTTTTGTTTTGTCATTCTTTAGTTCATACAAGTCTCTGATAATAATTTTTTCCTTCTCTCTTCTTGCTTTCTTCACTGAAAAAATTCTTTCTTTCTTTGTTGTTTCATCGAGTGGCTTTGCAGCCATAGAGAATTGATACTCTTGTATCAATTATCGAATTGATTCATCGAATCAATAGAGAAGGGTGTATCTCTGCCCGAATTCTACAGTGCAATAACAATTCGGTATTAAATTGTGAAGGCTATTTTATCCTGGAGACTTCACGGTTGATAGTCTACTCTGCACAATTTTGAGTAGTACCGTGAAACATCTTAAAGAAGGCGTATTCACTCGGAACTCAACCGATAATATTTTTACAGTAGTAGCATTTTCGAAATTTTTCAAAATCAAAAACAACAGTAAATCATTCTAGTACTTAGTAAATTTCATTTAGGTAATTTCACACTTCCAATTCTCTTGAGATATAGTTCTCCCTCCGGTCACATATATATATATATATATATATATATATGGGGCTGCTAACTTAGACCCAGTTGGGTCTAAGTTAGCAAGGTGCACCTTTTCAGTTGGACAAAAATACCCATTCTTTTTAATTAATTAACCGAAATACCCATCAATGGACGCGGATCCAGTGTCGCGCGCGTACCGAAGGACCATGGTTACAGATCGTTGATTTCCATCAGACAGCCAAGATCTGATCTCATCAAGACTGTCTGATCAATCCGACAGCCCAGATCATCCTGATCCATCAGATTCCAGCGCGTGCGCCACACTGGATTACACCCTGGAGAGAGAAAAATTTGCTTTTTAAAAGTAGGACACGTGTCACACAATGGTTGGCTGGACGTGATTTTTGTTCATTTAATACTTTGAACTCAATTATTTCGTTGTAAATTAATTTTTTATTTTTTTTTTATACCAAAATTCATAATTTTTTTTTTCTACAAATAGAGACTTGGTTCGTTTGATTTGGACACCGAAAAAAAAAATGCAATTTTTCACTACCTTAATCTCATTTTTTGTCTACTAAATACGTTACTTGTGTGTTGTAATTTAACACGCACCACTCAACCAACTCACTGAAACCATTATACCAGGAAAATAGTAGATAATATTCTGGAACTTTTGGTATATTTTATGAAATTTTTGGAGACCTGAAACTATTTTTAGTTAATTAAATGAGATAAAACGGTAATTAAAAACTAGTGTTTGCTTCTGAAACCATTTTACTGGTAGAATGGTTGCACATAGTTGTATTTTGAAACCATTTTACTGGTAGAATGGTTTCAATGAGTAATTTATTAATTGTGTTTGCTTCTGAAACCATTTATCTGGAACAATGGTTTCAGAGAGTTGTAATCTGAAACCATTTTGCTGGTAGAATGGTTTCAGTAAGTTGATTATTAGTTATTTGCTTCTGAAACCATTTAGCTTGTAGAATGGTTGCACATAGTTGTATTCTGAAACCATTTTACTGGTAGAATGGTTTCAGTGAGTAATTTATTAATTGTGTTTGCTTCTGAAACCATTTATCTGGTACAATGGTTTCAGAGAGTTGTAATCTGAAACCATTTTGTTGGTAGAATGGTTTCAGTGAGTTGATGTAAGGTAGTGAAAAATGAGATTAAAGTAGTGAAAAATTGGGGTTTTTTTCTGTGTCCAAATCAAACGAACCAAGTCTCTATTTGTAGAGAAAAAAAAATTATGAATTTTGGTATAAAAAAAATAAAAAATAATTTACAACGAAATAATTGAGTTCAAAGTATTAAATGGAAAAAAATCACGCTCAGCCGATCAGACAGCGACACGTGTCCTGCTTTTAAAATGTAGATTCTTCTCTCTCCAGGGTGTAATCCAGTGTGGTGCACGCGCTGGAATCTGATGGATTCGGATGATCTGGGATGTCTGATAGATCAGATAGTCTTGATAAGATCAGATCTTGGCTGTCTGATGGAAATCAACGGTTTGTAATCATGGTCCTGCGGTACGCGCGCGACACTGGATTTGCGTCCATTGATGGTATTTTGGTTAATTAATTAAAAAGAATGGGTATTTTTGTCCAACTGAAAAGGTGCACCTTGCTAAGTTAGCAGCCCCCTATATATATATATATATATATATATATATATATATATATATATATATATATATATATATATATAAGAGTTGGAGTTACTTACCATGTTTAATTTGTGGTTTCTTTTCATAAATTTGTTTTAGCTTTATCTCTATTTGTGACAAAAATTATTAGAAACTAACCAAATAAATTGTGAAAATAATCAATTAAAGTTTTTTTTTTGACTTAAAAAAAATAAAAAAAAATTGTATTTTATATATATATATAGTATATATTTGACGGAATATTATATATTTTTTTAGAAGTGGTTTTTGGGTAAGTCTCACGAATCTTCTTACACTCTCTACGAGGGAATAGACTCAAGTAACGTGAGAAGTTATTATACATAAGTGTAATCCTTATGCATGGTACATAAGTCAATAACATCCATTAGATTGAGCATCCACATGTAATAATCCTAGCCAATCTCAACTCACACACTCACACCTAAACTCACACCCCCCAAATTTCTCACGTACCCCCCAAATTACTCGCGCACCCCCCCAAATTTCTCGTGCACCCCCCAAATTACTCGCGCACCCCAAATTTCTCGTGCACCCCCCAAATTTCTCATGCACCCCCAATTTCTCGCGCACCCCCCCAAAATTTTTCACGCACCCCCCAGATGACTTGTGCGCCCAATTTTTTTTTAACCCCCCATATTTCAAGCCTAAACCATTTTGCTGTGGGAATGGTTTCAAAAATATACACTCCAAAACCATTAAGTGCATAAGATGGTTTTGAAGTACAACCTATAATTAGAATCATAATTGTTTTTTTTTGGTACAATTATAATCATTATTTAAAACCAGTTAAATGGTTTCAGATAGTTATACACTAAAACCATTTGTATTGTAAAATGGTTTTCTGTGTGTTTTTATGGTTTCAAAAATTCTGGAAACCATTATGCTGGTTAAATGGTTTCAGATAGTTATACACTGAAACCATTTGTATTATAAAATGGTTTTATGTGTGTTTTTATGGTTTTAAAAATTCTGGAAACCATTATGTTGGTTAAATGGTTTCAGATAGTTATACACTGAAACCATTTGTATTGTAAAATGGTTTTATGTGTGTTTATATGGTTTTAAAAATTCTGTAAACCATTATGTTGGTTAAATGGTTTCAAATCACAATTATTGTTCGTATTCTAATTATAGGGTTGTACTCTAAAACCATCTTATACACTTAATGGTTTTGGAGTGCATATCTCTGAAACCATTCCCATAACAAAATGGTTTAGGCTAGAAATGTGGAAGGGACCAAAAAAATAAAATTGGGGGGCAAAAGTCATATTGGGGGTGTGCGAGAAATTTGGGGGTGCATGAGAAATTTGGGGGTGCAGAAGTAATTTTGGGGGTGCATGAGAAATTTGGGGGTGTGCTAGTAATTTGGGGGGTGCACTAAGTAACTTATGCATGGTGCATAAGGATAGCTTATGTATAATAACCAATCCCTCAAGTAACTACTAGATTTCAGTTAAATTTGGATTGATCTAGAATATTTAATTTATTTGTGACCGAAAAAATCTTTGATCACACACCTCTCAAATAGTTAAAAATTAAAGAAGGATATTACAGCAAAAAACAAATTGTTAAAAATTAAAGAAAGATGGGAAAATGGTCATTTTGGTCTCAATGTGTAATCCGTTGTCATTCTGGTCCGTCACTGAAGAAAAACTATTAAATAGTTTCTGAATCTGCATTCCATTAGTCAGTTTAGTCCTTACTGTTAAAATTGGCAGTTAACTCAACAAAAAAGCTAACATGGGTTTCTGGTCCCTCACAAAAAAAAACATACAAAATAGTCATTGACCCTGCAATCCATTAGTTACTTTGATCCCTAATGTTAAAAATGATCGTTAACTTTATAAAAAAAATTTATTTTAGTGACGTGTGGCACGCAGAATTAACACATTTATGTAACAGCTGAATGAATGATGTGGTGAACAGTGGCGGAACTGGAAAATAATTCTTGGGTGGGCCGCAAAAAAATTATAATATTTAAATTAAATATAAAAATTATATTTCATACAAAAATTTAATTTAGAATAAATATAAATTTTACCACAAAATTAAATTTCATGCTCTAAATAATATTTGACGTGTTCCAAATGACTTGAAAAATTATCAATGATTTATTTTAAATTAATATTTATATAAGTTGGATCATCAAAAAATTATATATTTTATTGCTTAAAAGATAATAATTATTTTTAATTGAAAATAGTTGTGCTTTTTTTATAAAAGAAAAACAAAATTGTCTATTTTTTGTATTGATATATATACATGAAAATTAACATTTTATGAAAAAATGTGTTTGGTTAAGGGTCTGTTTGGTAAAAATAAGCTATAAGCTAGCTGATAGCTGATAAGCTAGCTGATAGCTGAAAAGCTAGCTTATAGCTGATAGCTGAAAAGCTAGCTTATTGAAATTAAAGTGTTTGGTAAAATTAGCTTTTAAAGTGATTATTAAATATAAAATTACATAATTGATAGTGGGTAGTTTATTTTTTAGAGTGGGTAGTTATTAAATTAAAGGGTAAAAATGGAATAAAGTATAAAAAGCTATAAGCTATAAGCTCAAATGCTACTTGAAATAGCATCTGAAAAAAAGCTATAAGCTAGTACAAAAAGCTTGTTACCAAACACCTCTAATTTTTTGAAACAAGCTTATAAGCTCATATAATAAGCTATAAGCTAGCTTATTTGTGTTACCAAACAGAGCCTAAGTGGTTTGAGGAATTGTTTTGGTCTCAAACTCTCCATGGGTTCAAATTATGGGTATTAAACATGAATTTTTTAAAAGAAAAGAAGAAAATGCAAAAAATATGGGAAGAGGGAGTTGAACACAGGACCTGTTGCCATAAAACCATGCCACAAATCACTAGACCAAACTTCCAGTTTAATATATTTTTACCGCAACTAATATATATAGTAGATAGGTATAATTTTATAAACCTCCCAAGAGTATTTAAGTAATTTCACATTTTTGGGGTGGGCCATGACCCTCCCCAGCCCCCCTAGGTCCGCTGATGGTGGTGAAGGACTAAAATAACATTATTTTTTTTCTTTCTCTTCATTACTTTATTTGCACTGCCGATGAGAATCCATTAACTAAACACGTTGTTTGGGTCATGACAGAGTTTTAGAAAATATCGCATTAAACTTTGACCATTCACATAACTGAGTTAAACATAAAATCTTAACTCAAAATTTAAAATTATGAGTTTTCTTATTTATATAGTGTTTATCAAATATGAAACTTTTACTTTGTTTAGAGGCAAGATTGCTGATTTTTCTACCATTCTTGACCAAATCAAATTTATCTCTTGAATTTGGTTTAGTGGTAGAGCGGGACACAAAACAGGTTACTCGTTTTTCAATTGGTGTAGTAACCCTTTATGTTGTTTACAAAGTATTTGATTTGAAGCTTTATAACTTCTTTTTGTATTGTAAGGATTGAGTACTCCTTGTACTCCTTATTAATACAATTTTGCTTATAAAAAAAAATGAAACTTTTACTCATTTCAAATATCAAAAAATTGATCTAAAGTATCCAAGTCATCCCTAACTTAACAAATTTTTGATCAAACTTAACTGTTAAAATTAAAGAATTAATTTATCATTTCACATATCAGAAAATCCAAATGATTTATTTTATCTTATCCTTATGCGAATGGTTGTAGTTTGGTTTCATATACTATTATTTTGACATGTCCATAATACAATAAGCATGTCCCCCAAGCTCACTATTTCGACCCTGTCTCAAAATGTCTTATATGGGTATTAATTTGACCCCACCTTGGGATCTTGTTCAGTTTTGAGGTTTGCCCCCACAAGCATTGTTACATATACTTTCGCCACGACAGACAAAAAGGAAAAGAATTGTCATGTGCGCGTCGACGAAATTACCAATATATCATTGCTCGCTACTTAAAGTAGCAGACACCCCAAAAAATGTCCTACCTTTATAACGTCTTGGATCGTTTAAATTAAACATTCAAAAATTAATTTTGATCGTTGATTATGATCGGATGGACGAAAACGATTAATGCAATATAATTGTTTCCCCCTAAGAGCGCGCCAAATGTAGATGCTTTATGGTTAACTTGGAAACAAAATTTTTTCCACATTATTGATGCATGACTTCCCTCTTCTTGAATTGGATGGACATAATAATAATAATAATAATAATAATAATAATAATAATAATAATAATAATAATAATAATAATAATAATAATAATAATAATAATAACAATAATAATAATAATAATAATAATAATTATTATTATTAATAAAAAGGCAAATGAAGAAAAATTTATTTGTAACTTGTGTATTTAATTTTTTAAACAGGTCCATGAACTATTTGCAAATTTTAAAATAGGCTTTTGAACTAAACTTTTTTCCTTAAACTATTTTATTTTTCCAATTAAGCCCTTCCGTAGAATCATATAAAACTCATGTATTATATATATAATTTATTATTATTATTATTATTTTTTTTTATTGCAATTAATTTTATAAATATTTTTGTTTTAAAAAAAACAATGAAAATATAACAATTAGTAATATATATATGATGAGAATAAAGAATATGAGCAATCAGTGTAAATTTTTTTTTGAAGGACAGTGTAATATGTATTTACACAAACATCCAATAAAATCTCACTATTTTACCTTGTCATTATTTTAAATTTAAAATAATAAAAAATTATTGGCCTACTAACAAACCGGTTAACGACGTTTTGTTCCTCAAAATTGCAGTAATTTCTCACTCTTTGTCTAAGCCCTTTCTTCTTCTCCATATCACGCTTGTTATTTCCATTATCAGTTTATCACCATGTCTCTATTTTTAAAATTATTTGTAGTATTAGATTAGCCAATCGATGTTTTAGGCGATTCAAATAAATTTCTATCAATTTAGACTTCAATTCACACCATTTTCATATTGGTTAAACTACAATGTTCAACTATAATTATTTTCATATCCTCCCCCCTAATTTCTGGTCAACGCCGCTGCAACATTAGTCAACCGTCACAATTTTTAACAACACTGAGATGGTGATGTGCTTCAGGGATTTTGGAGAAACCATGGATGAAAAGTAGCAGCAGTGATAGATGCAAAAAACGTTGGGAGTGGGAGGCCTCACATTAGAAAAAGTAGTTTCATTTTTTAATTTAAATTAAATTATTTTTAAAATTGTAACATTTTTTAAAATACTCTTGTAATATTATGTGGCAGAATTATGAAATTTTATTGGATGACCATGCAAAGTTGTTTTATACTGTCAGCGCACTATCTTTAGCTTTTTAGTGATTTAAACCCACTTGGATGACCATTGATTTTTGGAGCAGTAAGTGAGTAAAGTTGGAGAAGTAATTTTTGAATTTTCGCTTTTTTAGCTTTTTAGTGATTTAAACCCACATGGGTTGGTGCATTGGTATTGGCTTGAGACCTGGGAGTGTGCTCTTCTTGAGATCTGAGGTTCGATTCTCTCTGGCGCCAATTTGGGTGGGCTAATTTAGCTTCTTAAAAAAAAGCTTTTTAGTGATTTATGCAACCAAACAAAGCCTTATCTATACTTAAGAAGTAAAGTAATAAATAGAGGACAGAGCCATAACGGTCATTTCAAAAGGGTAGTTTGGTCATAGTAAGAGTTTGGATGTGACAAGTCTAAAGTGACTAGTCAATAAAATAGGAGAATAAAAAATTGGTATTTCAAATCATTCATGATTTTCTCCATGCATGCACACAGATAATATCGATCATTAATTTATTTATTTATTTATCAATATAGGAGTATAATATGAAAATAAAGAATAAAAAATTGGTATTTCAAATTATGTATGTACACAGATATCCAATCAAATCTAGGCTAAATTGCAGTTTTAGTCCCTCAGTTTCCTAATTGTGCGATTTTGGTCCCCCTAGTTTCAAACGAGCGATTTTGGTCGCCCAGGTTTCATAATTGTGCGATTTTGATCGCCCTAGTTTCAAACGAGCGATTTTGGTCCCCATGTTTCATAATTATGCGGTTTTGGTCCCCCTAGTTTCAAACGAGCGATTTTAGTCCCCCACATTTGCCCCCTTTTGTATTTTTTGGTCCATGTTAACCATTTTGACAAAACAACTGTTGACATTGAATTTTTTGACACATGTTTAAATTATATTGGACAACCTATAATTTCTTTTTATTTTTTTTTTGTTTGAAAAAAAACCAAGAAAAGGTCATGTGAGTTTTTTAAAAAATGTCATCATCTTTGCTCTAATCTCTCAATTGCATAAGTTTCGACGAAAGCTCCTTGTGCTGCACTGGGTTGAGATGCTTAAAACATAAGTTTTCTAATTGTTCCTTCAATTAGATATTCCTAAGCGATTGGCTAAAGATACAAAAATCTTCAAAGTCTCATTTGCAAACTCCTGCTGCCTGGCAACCAGCAATGCATCTAGCGTCATCATATTATGTAATCGATCTGCCAATTTAATGAAAATAGCACTTGCATCTAGCATGGCAAGGAACATTGTATGCAGGTCACGGCTAGTTTCAACAGACTCGGGTAACCCTTCCTTGTTTTTTTTTTTTTTTAAAAAAAAACATTAAAAAAAATTATAAGTTGTCAAATATAATTAACACACGTATCAAAAAAATCAATGTCAACAATTTTTTTGGTCAAAATAGTCAACAGGGACCAAGAAATGCAAAAGGGGGCAAATGTGGGGACCAAAATTGCTCGATTGAAACTAGGAGAACCAAAATCGCAAAATTAAGAAACGTGGGAACCAAAATTGCTCGTTTGAAACTAGGGAGACCAAAATCGCGCAATTAGAAAACGTGAGGGACCAAAATTGTAATAATCTAACTATTTTACCTTGTCATTATTTTAAATTTAAAATAATAAAAAATTATTTGTCTACTAACAAACTGGTTAACGACGTTTTGTTCCTCAAAATTGCAGTAATTTCTCACTCTTTCTCTAAGCCATTTCTTCTTCTCCATATCACGCTTGTTATTTCCATTATCATTTTATCACCATGTCTCTATTTTTAAAATTATTTGTAGTATTAGATTAGCCAATCGATGTTTTAGGCGATTCAAATAAATTTCTATCAATTTAGACTTCAATTCACACCATTTTCATATTGGTTAAACTACAATGTTCAACTATAATTATTTTCATACCCTCCCCCTAATTTCTGGTCAACGCCGCTGCAACATTAGTCAACCGTCACAATTTTTAACAACACTGAGATGGTGATGTGCTTCAGGGATTTTGGAGGAACCATCGATGAAAAGTAGCAGCAGTGATAGATGCAAAAAACGTTGGGAGTGGGAGGCCTCACATTAGAAAAAGTATTTTCATTTTTTAATTTAATTTAAATTATTTTTAAAATTGTAACATTTTTTAAAATACTCTTGTAATATTATGTGGCAGAATTATGAAATTTTATTGGATGACCATGCAAAGTTGTTTTATACTGTCAGCGCACTATCTTTAGCTTTTTAGTGATTTAAACCCACTTGCATGGCCATTGATTTTTGGAGAAGTGAGTGAGTGAAGTTGGAGAAGTAATTTTTGAATTTTTGCTTTTTTAGCTTTTTAGTGATTTAAACCCACTTGGGTTGGTGCATTGGTATTGGCTTGGGACTTGGGAGTGTGCTCTTCTTGAGATATGAGGTTCGATTCTCTCTGGCGCCAATTTGGGTGGGCTAATTTAGCTTCTTAAAAAAAAAAGCTTTTTAGTCATTTATGCAACCAAACAAAGCCTTATCTATACTTAAGAAGTAAAGTAATAAATAGAGGACAGAGTCATAACGGTCATTTCAAAAGGGTAGTTTGGTCATAGTAAAACTTTGGATGTGACAAGTCTAAAGTGACTAGTCAATAAAATAGGAGAATAAAAAATTGGTATTTCAAATCATTTATGATTTTCTCCATGCATGCACATAGATAATATCGATCATTAATTTATTTATTTATTTATCAATATAGGTGTATAATATGAAAATAAAGAATAAAAAATTGGTATTTCAAATTATGTATTTATACAGATATCCAATAAAATCTAGGCTAAATTGCAGTTTTAGTCCCTCAGTTTCATAATTGTGCGATTTTGATCGCCCTAGTTTCAAACGAGCGATTTTGGTCCCCATGTTTCATAATTGTGCGGTTTTGGTCCCCCTAGTATCAAACGAGCGATTTTAGTCCCCCACATTTGCCCCCTTTTGCATTTTTTTGTCCATGTTAACCATTTTGACAAAACAACTGTTGACATTGAAATTTTTGACACATGTTTAAATTATATTGGACAACCTATAATTTCTTTTTATTTTTTTTTGTTTGAAAAAAAAACAAGAAAAGGTCATGTGAGTTTTTTAAAAAATGTCATCATCTTTGCTCTAATCTCTCAATTGCATAAGTTTCGACGAAAGCTCCTTGTGCTGCATCGGGTTGAGATGCTTAAAACATAAGTTTTCTAATTGTTCCTTCAATTAGATATTCCTAAGCGATTGGCTAAAGATACAAAAATCTTCAAAGTCTCATTTGCAAACCCCTGCTGCCTGGCAACCGGCAATGCATCTAGCGTCATCATATTATGTAATCGATCTGCCAATTTAATGAAAATAGCACTTGCATCTAGCATGGCAAGGAACATTGTATGCAGGTCACGGCTAGTTTCAACAGACTCGGGTAACCCTTCCTTGTTTTTTTTTTTTAAAAAAAAACATTAAAAAAAAATTATAAGTTGTCAAATATAATTAACACACGTATCAAAAAAATCAATGTCGACAATTTTTTTGGTCAAAATAGTGAATAGGGACCAAGAAATGCAAAAGGGGGCAAATGTGGGGACCAAAATCGCTCGATTGAAACTAGGAGAACCAAAATCGCAAAATTAAGAAACGTGGGAACCAAAATTGCTCGTTTGAAACTAGGGAGACCAAAATCGCGCAATTAAAAAACGTGAGGGACCAAAACTGTAATAATCTAACTATTTTACCTTGTCATTATTTTAAATTTAAAATAATAAAAAATTATTTGCCTACTAACAAACTGGTTAACGACGTTTTGTTCCTCAAAATTGCAGTAATTTCTCACTCTTTCTCTAAGCCCTTTCTTCTTCTCCATATCACGCTTGTTATTTCCATTATCAGTTTATCACCATGTCTCTATTTTTAAAATTATTTGTAGTATTAGATTAGCCAATCGATGTTTTAGGCGATTCAAATAAATTTCTATCAATTTAGACTTCAATTCACACCATTTTCATATTGGTTAAACTACAATGTTCAACTATAATTATTTTCATACCCTCCCCCCTAATTTCTGGTCAACGCCGCTGCAACATTAGTCAACCGTCACAATTTTGAACAACACTGAGATGGTGATGTGCTTCAGGGATTTTGGAGGAACCATGGATGAAAAGTAGAGCACTGATAGATGCACAAAACGTTGGGAGTGGGAGGCCTCACATTAGAAAAAGTAGTTTCATTTTTTAATTTAAATTAAATTATTTTTAAAATTGTAACATTTTTTGAAATACTCTTGTAATATTATGTGGCAGAATTATGAAATTTTATTGGATGACCATGCAAAGTTGTTTTTATACTGTTAGCGCACTATCTTTAGCTTTTTAGTGATTTAAACCCACTTGCATGGCCATTGATTTTTGGAGCAGTGAGTGAGTGAAGTTGGAGAAGTAATTTTTGAATTTTTGCTTTTTTAGCTTTTTAGTGATTTAAACCCACTTGGGTTGGTGCATTGGTATTGACTTGGGACTTGGGAGTGTGCTCTTCTTGAGATATGAGGTTCGATTCTCTCTGGCGCCAATTTGGGTGGGCTAATTTAGCTTCTTAAAAAAAAAAGCTTTTTAGTCATTTATGCAACCAAACAAAGCCTTATCTATACTTAAGAAGTAAAGTAATAAATAGATGACAGAGTCATAACGGTCATTTCAAAAGGGTAGTTTGGTCATAGTAAAACTTTGGATGTGACAAGTCTAAAGTGACTAGTTAATAAAATAGGAGAATAAAAAATTGGTATTTCAAATCATTCATGATTTTCTCCATGCATGCACACAGATAATATCGATCATTAATTTATTTATTTATTTATCAATATAGGAGTATAATATGAAAATAAAGAATAAAAAATTGGTATTTCAAATTATGTATTTACACAGATATCCAATAAAATCTAGGCTAAATTGCAGTTTTAGTCCCTCAGTTTCCTAATTGTGCGATTTTGGTCCCCCTAGTTTCAAACGAGCGATTTTGGTCCCCCATGTCTCATAATTGTGCGATTTTGATCGCCCTAGTTTCAAACGAGCGATTTTGGTCCCCATGTTTCTTAATTGTGCGATTTTGGTCCCCTAGTTTCAAACGAGCGATTTTAGTCCCCCACATTTGCCCCCTTTTGCATTTTTTGGTCCATGTTAACCATTTTGACAAAATAACTGTTGACATTGAATTTTTTGACACATGTTTAAATTATATTGGACAAACTATAATTTCTTTTTATTGTTTTTTTTTTGTTTGAAAAAAAAACCAAGAAAAGGTCATGTGAGTTTTTTTAAAAATGTCATCATCTTTTCTCTAATCTCTCAATTGCATAAGTTTCGACGAAAGCTCCTTGTGCTGCACTGGGTTGAGATGCTTAAAACATAAGTTTTCTAATTGTTCCTTCAATTAGATATTCCTAAGCGATTGGCTAAAGATACAAAAATCTTCAAAGTCTCATTTGCAAACCCCTGCTGCCTGGCAACCGGCAATGCATCTAGCGTCATCATATTATGTAATCGATCTGCCAATTTAATGAAAATAGCACTTTCATCTGGCATGGCAAGGAACATTGTATGCAGGTCGCGGCTAGTTTCAACAGACTCAGGTAACCCTTCCTTGTTTTTTTTTTTAAAAAAAAAACATTAAAAAATATTATAAGTTGTCAAATATAATTAACACATGTATCAAAAAAATCAATGTCGACAATTTTTTTTGGTCAAAATAGTCAACAGAGACCAAGAAATGCAAAAGGGGGCAAATGTGGGGACCAAAATCGCTCGATTGAAACTAGGAGAACCAAAATAGCAAAATTAAGAAACGTGGGAACCAAAATTGCTCGTTTGAAACTAGGGAGACCAAAATCGCACAATTAGAAAACGTGAGGGACAAAAAACTGCAATAATCTAACTATTTTACCTTGTCATTATTTTAAATTTAAAATAATAAAAAATTATTTCCCTACTAACAAACCGGTTAACGATGTTTTGTTCCTCAAAATTCCACTAATTTCTCACTCTTTCTCTAAGCCCTTTCTTCTTCTCCATATCACGCTTGTTATTTCCATTATCAGTTTATCACCATGTCTCTATTTTTAAAATTATTTGTAGTATTAGATTAGCCAATCGATGTTTTAGGCGATTCAAATAAATTTCTATCAATTTAGACTTCAATTCACACCATTTTCATATTGGTTAAACTACAATGTTCAACTATAATTATTTTCATACCCTCCCCCCTAATTTCTGGTCAACGCCGCTGCAACATTAGTCAACCGTCACAATTTTTAACAACACTGAGATGGTGATGTGCTTCAGGGATTTTGGAGGAACCATGGATGAAAAGTAGCAGTAGTGATAGATGCAAAAAACGTGGGAGTGGGAGGCCTCACATTAGAAAAAGTAGTTTCATTTTTTAATTTAAATTAAATTATTTTTAAAATTGTAATATTATGTGGCAGAATTATGAAATTTTATTGGATGACCATGCAAAGTTGTTTTACACCGTCAGCGCACCATCTTTAAACTCATATAATATTACTAATACTTTATTATTTAAAATGAGTTGTTCACTATATAAATGAGAAAGTAAAAACAGATGAATGAAGTAGAAATTTAGTTCACATCGACTCAATGATATTCAATTTATGTATTTTTAAAATAAAATCATGTCCTTCCCAATATAGCTTTGCTTGAGGCCAAAGATTCTACAGGTGACCAAACCAATTATCTCATGCTAAAAGCCCGTTTAGATTAGTTTATTTTTGAGTTTATAAAAAATAACTTATGTAAATAAATAAATTTTTATATTAATTCTTAAGTTCTCGACAGTACGAATTGTATTTTCATAAGCTATTATTTCATAAAATACCTTTCCAAACTTATAAATAATACATAAAATTTATTTATTTATATAAATTATTTTGCATAAGCTAAAAAATAAGTCAATCCAAAAATACCTTAAAAGTTTTTTTTAAAAAAAGCTTGGACAATTTTTCACTTTCAAATTAAATTTATGAGATTGGGTCACAAGTATATCGTCCTCACCACTCATATCAAAGCTTTATGCATTGCAAAAAGTTGAAACATCACAGTAACATGTCTCCTCCTCACATACAGCTTTGCATGATTGAATTAAAAGTATAATCTAAAAACATTCTTTCCACTTGCTGTTCTAATATGTTACTATTTGCATGCTTAGACCCCTATTTACTTTCTGAAATACTTAACAGTTTCATTTACTAAAATTTATGTTCATATATTACATTACTAACAATTAGATAGAAGACTCATATAGTAACAACTGTGATAGTAAGAGAAGATATAGAAGACAAACTTGAAAGAATGTATTTTCAGAATAGTAAACAAACAAGCACTTAAATTACATGAATTCCTTCTACCACATGAAGTAAATATATGAACGACAATAATCTTGAAATAATACACTGTCTACAATTTAAATTACAAGTTACTCATCAATTCTCAATCAGACTCGGTAGTAAACCATTTTTCTACAGTGATGGTTCATCTACAACAGATTTTTCACCTACAAACATTACTATTGACAAAATGCGAGTTAGCCTAGTACCTAATTTAAATTTCAAATTCAGGTATACAAGTAGCAATGGCTTCTTCGAAGAATGTCATGTCATAGCAACAATGGTTTTCACTGCCCTTTACAAAAAAAAAAAACTGTCGGAGTTGTGCTCTCACCAAGGCCTTCCTATTCCGGTAAGCCTACGTGTCAACTCAATATCCTTTTTCACTGAGGCAAAAAATCAAATAACAGAGGTTAGTTAAAAAAAATATTCATAATGGTCTAAGGAAAATACCCACTATACTAGATAAACAAAGTTCTGTTTTTGTATTCTGTCCATTATTTTCCTCTAGATAAATAAATCTCTTTTTGAGTCTTCAGCTCATCAAAAACTTTATTTATCAGCCAGAAGACAGCATAAAAATATCTCTGCTTAAGAATGACTTAATTATTCCTGTTAATGTTATATGCGACTGCAATCCTTTACATGGCCAGAGGTCGCAAGATGCAGAGAGTCCACAATGAACATTTATCACTTTCTTTTTTGCATTTTGCAACTGTTGCAAGTACCCTTTACATGGTACAGCCATTAGTGACATTCTTTAAAAATTGACATATCAAGCGCTAGGCTTAAAACAATGTGTGATATTCCCAGCAACTACACTACTGCAATTTTCCTCTTTCTCTAGTATAAAGATTACTGACTGTAGAATATTGTTTGAATCTAATTAATATTAGTTACAGAAGAGTTCATCATCTGTTCAGATTCATTCATCAGAATAAAAAGAAG
This sequence comes from Trifolium pratense, assembly GCF_020283565.1. Lineage (NCBI taxonomy): Eukaryota > Viridiplantae > Streptophyta > Magnoliopsida > Fabales > Fabaceae > Trifolium > Trifolium pratense. The sequence goes on from NC_060062.1 coordinate 27,253,812, forward strand.
TATATTTTCTATATGATAAATTCGTGAATAATGTTATTGATGAAAACAAGTATATTTTCATTTGGTAGGAATATTGCATTTTATGTGCAGAGTCGGGGTTCGAACCCGGGATCTCCCACTTACCACCCCAAGAGGTGAATTTCTAGCCATTAGGCTACTTGACCAAAAAAAAAATTAAACCAACTTACTAAGCGTAACACGCCTTGCGTGAAGTGCACAGAGCATTCCACATTCAAACATACGAACCAGATGGTCCTCAGCTGCCTACAGGATTTTCAACAAACAAACAAAAAAACCAGAGAAGATCATGTTCCATACGAAATGTAATATTAAAACAGGTGAAAAAAATACTCCATCTTTTCCTTTCTAATTAAGATAATAGCACACAAGTTAAGAATTACAATTACAATTAATGTTATTGATTAAATTCTTAAGGCTTAACTACACATTTGGTCTCTTACGTTTATTTTAGGTTTCAATTTGGTCCCTTAAGTTTAAAAAGCATCAATTTGGTCCCTTACGTTTAAAAAGTATCAATTTGGTCCCTTACGTTTATTTTAGGTTTCAAATTAGACCTTTCCGTCAATTTTGTCACATGTGGCAGCCAATTTGCATATGTGGACAGACACATGGCACTTGGACACACCGACACATGTACTGTTCAAACGGTGTTAGTGACAAAACTAACGGAAAGGACTAACTTGAAACCTAAAATAAACGTAAGAGACCAAATGTGTAGTTAAGCCAATTCTTAACTACGCCCTTCACTTATACACTCACTACAAACAATTATATTAAACTTAAATTCAAAATCCATAAGATACAAAATTCATAAGTCACCACTTAGCTAGAGTATTAACAAGAACTTAACAACTTTTTGAATATGCAAAATACAAAACACAGTTTTGGAAAAGTACTGATACATAAACACTAAAATTAAGTAGTCAAATTCTAGATATCCCACCAAAGTACTTGCTGATCCCACCAATCTTACAAGTAATATTGTCAATCCCACGCTATTGAAAAAGTGCTGATACATAAACACTAAATTAAGCAATATTGTCATAAGATCACAATTTTGACTATTGCCTGTCAGCCATCCATATCACGTCTCTCATCTTTGATATCACCCCTAAAATGTCATCTCAGCTCCTGTTAACCTTGTCCAATTCAACTTGCATTAGAAGGTATTCTCACTACCACTAACCCACATATTACAGACATGAGCAATAATAATGTACTCCCACAATCCCCAAACACCAATATCCTCTGACAAGACACTCAAAGAGTCAAGAGGCCTTCATATTTAGCATACCATCGTTGCTCCCTGATCATTTCAAAAACTTAACCATATTCAGAAATCATATACCCTATCTTTAATTCCCACTCATATCACACATTTTTCTACATCTAACAAACAACTCTTTAAAGTTTAATCATTTCCACGTGCATATAAAGAAGCTGTGCAGCAGGAATGTTGAAAAAGTTCATTAAGGCTAAATTACTAGCTCTGTAGAAGAGTCAAGCATGTCCCCCCTCCTCTCATCCAGAAGCTATGAGAGCTATAGGCTTACAAACAATTAGATATTTCGTTGGAGATTTACAGGCCATTGGTCAAAATGACCATTGTTTGTTAGGATACTGATGACTGATATCAGTTGCATCTCATGCAACTGGCATCTACAGTGACAGTGGTAACAAGATTCTCATTTGGGTGCATGAAAATAGGATGTGGAGAAAATTTGGTTACAAGTGTTGTATTACTCATTTACTCTTACTCTCAAACTGTAAGATGCTCTTTTCGCATACAAGGTAGGTTAAGGTTATAACATAACATATATTACAATCATGCAACTGCCATGACTGAACATCAACTAACTAGAACTGTCTTAACCAATCCAGCTATTGTTCAGGGGTACTGGACTACCGGTGACAGAAACGGCAATAATAAAGTTCCCATTCTTAAATGTTTTAAAACAACTCTACATTCTCAAATCAGTTTTTCATCTTTTATTATTTAATTAAGTCCCCTTTCGACAACTTCGCTGGAAAAGTTATGGGACATGCAAGGAAATTGGAAGGTTTAAACCCAACAATTTTACTCCACTTCCTTTAGTTTTCCCCTAAAACCAAAAACAGACGTGCCATGTATGCCTGTTGAATTCATAAGGATCTATGAAATATAACTGCTGGATTCGTCATACATTAAATAGTATTGTAATGAATATTAAAAATATAATTGAGCCTTCAAACCAAGTCTTTGTTTCACTTGGATGTCTGATCAAATGCTTATTAAGGGGGGAAAATCATGTTACTTATTATTAACTTTATTTTGTTGAGACTGCAGCTAAAATGAGAGCATTCTTATGCTCAGACATATAGTGTCTAAATCTCAATCTTTGATAATCAATGGATAGTCTGAAAGCAGACTTGGTAATATTCCAGTATTCTTTAACTGATCACATAACCATATAAGAATGCACTAAAATAAATATTCAAAATTGTAGGGGATTAGAATAAAATGAATGGCAATATTCTAAGTATAAAAAAATTTAATATCTAAACCAGGAAATGATTGAAGATGTTTGGGAGAAGTTAAAACGAATTTACTTTCAAATAATCTTTTCCTTAAAGAATACATTTGCAAGACAAATGAGGTAAGTTGCATCTTGCACACCCTCTAGTTAATGCTCAAATGAGTATGAAATAAGTTACATACCTCCTGAAGTGCTTGTAAGGCTTCAGCCGTCCAGCGTGAGACCTGGGTTGAAAATTGGTTTGTAATCTGTCTAACCTGCAGCCACAAGTAAAAGAAAAGGCATTGCAACAACAGTGAGAACTGAGAACAAACTGCCCATAAGATCCAATTCATTCAGCCAAATATGTGACATGATATCATGCCAACCAATCATAGGGTCCAGTTTGAATTATCTTCTAGATTACTGAAGCTTCTCAGAAGGTATAAGGACCAGGTTCAATTATCTTCTAAGTTATAACTTATGGGGGCTTTTCAATTAAAATAAGTGCATAGTTCTTCACTTTTAAAAATGGCAGTATAAGCTTGATTTTTATAGAGAAGTTAAATGAGAGACCTTCTAAACAAAATAAGATACAAAGGCTAATTTCGACTATATAAAAAGAGGAATTGTTTAAAAAACTCATAATTATCATAAGATTTTTTCAGTAATTCTTTTTTACAAAAGTGATTATGGAGAAGTTTATCCGAACTAAACCCTAAGTAACTAACTCTAACTTGAGAGAAAAGTTCTTATCATATCTGGTTATAGAGATATTAGATGAGAAAAAACACCCAAAATGAAATTAAGATGCAGAAATTGATTTCAACTAATGTCGGAATTTATTATTAAAAGACTTGCAGTCATTGCAACTCCTTTCGACTTTTCTTATCAAATCATATCTTAATTAATAGCAAGCCACTAATTCCATATAGAGCATGCTCATCAATCAAACCACATAAAATTGATAAAGTTCACCCAAAAATTTCCTGTGAAAAACAAACAAAATAACAACCAAACTATGACAACAAAAATGCAAACACTCCCCAAAACAGGTTTTTCCTTTTCTTACTAAGTTTGTTCATATAAACTAGAAACTGAAAAAGAAAAAAAAAAAAAAATCTGTATAAAAATGTCAATGTTTAGATTTAGTAGCTATGTAGCACCAACACTTCAAATTGAAACATTACATGTGTCAAAGTCTGACATGTTTTAGTACCTAATATTGACACATGTAGTTTCTGAAAATGTCAATGCTAATATTGTTAGCAATCGTTAGCATTAAGCTAGGAGTAGGGATCTAACCCTCGACATCCTTATCACTCCACGTCTTAACTCCCACACCACACCCTACCAAACCAACATTATATCCCCTCACTAACATATGTAATTACATCCGGTTACTTATAGGGTCTGTTTGACTTATAAAAGGTAAGTACCGAACAAAACAACACATGACAAGTTTTTAAAGTATTAAACAACTTGTTGTCTTGTACAATGTTAAAGTTATAGTATTTTAGACAACTTGTACCTAGGACAAAAAGTTGTCATGTAGTTTTTCGTTCAATCCCTTGCCCCCAAATTTATCTGGTCTCAAGAATAGTTTTAAAATCAAACACAATACAACTAGAGTTGTCTTACTCTCAGTTCCTTATTTTTTAGCAGATCGAACACACCCAAATTTTCTTAAATCAGTGACGTATCTGGTGTTCGTGTTTCACAGCTTGTTACTAAAACCTAATTAACAGCATATTAAAAACACAATTCCAATTTTGATTTGTTACTTACATAAGAGTTACTACAATTTATAAAAGTATATAGAATGAAAAGAACTTACACATCTTACAAATGGAGCACAAGGTATAAGTAAATTAACAGTTTTTTGAAATTTACGAATCTCACGAAGTGCTACTGTTCCAGGCTTAAACAGTCTTTTCTTCGTTCCCAGAGCCTCATTTGCTGGTGCTGAAACAACATTGAAACAGAACAAATTATAGATTAAACAAAATAGAAAAATTAAGTGTGAATTTGAGAAACGAGGGTTTTGAAATTGGAACATACGAGTGCGTGTCCTGGGACTGGGACGAGGTTTCTGCTTAGTTCTCGCCATTGATTTTTGGAGCAGTGAGTGACTGAAGTTGGAGAAGTAATTTTTTAATTTTCGCTTTTTTAGCTTTTTAGTGATTTAAACCCACTTGGATTGGTGCATTGATATTGGCTTGGGACCTGGGAGTGTGCTCCTCTTGAGATTTGAAGTTCGATTCTCTCTGGTGCAATTTGGGTGGGCTAATTTAGCTTCTTAAAAAAAAAAAAGCTTTTTAGTGATTTATGCAACCAAACAAAGCCTTATATATACTTAAGAAATAAAATAATAAATAGAGGACAAAGCCATAACGGTCATTTCAAAAGGGTAGTTTGGTCATAGTAAGAGTTTGGATGTGACAAGTCTAAAGTGACTAGTCAATAAAATAAGAGAATAAAAAATTGGTATTTCAAATCATTCATGATTTTCTCTATGCATGCACACAGATAATATCGATCATTAATTTATTTATTTATCAATATAGAAGTATAATATAAAAATAAAGAATAAAAAATTGGTATTTCAAATTATGTATTTACACAGATATCCAATAAAATCTAGGCTAAATTGCAGTTTTAGTCCCTCAGTTTCCTAATTGTGCAATTTTGGTCCCCTAGTTTCAAACGAGCGATTTTGATCCCCCATGTTTCATAATTGTGCGATTTTGATCGCCCTAGTTTCAAACGAGCGATTTTGGTCCCCATGTTTCATAATTGTGCGATTTTGGTTCCCCTAGTTTCAAACGAGCGATTTTAGTCCCCCACATTTGCCCCCTTTTGCATTTTTTGGTCCATGTTAACCATTTTGACAAAACAACTGTTGACATTGAATTTTTTGACACATGTTTAAATTATATTGAACAACCTATAATTTCTTTTTATTGTTTTTTTTTTGTTTGAAAAAAAAAAACCAAGAAAACGTCATGTGAGTTTTTAAAAAAATGTCATCATCTTTGCTCTAATCTCTCAATTGCAGAAGTTTCGACGAAAGCTCATTGTGCTGCACTGGGTTGAGATGCTTAAAACATAAGTTTTCTAAGTGTTCCTTCAATTAGATATTCCTAAGCGATTGGCTAAAGATACAAAAATCTTCAAAGTCTCATTTGCAAACCCCTGCTGCCTGACAACCGGCAATGCATCTAGCGTCATCATATTATGTAATCGATCTGCCAATTTAATGAAAATAGCACTTGCATCTGGCATGGCAAGGAACATTATATGCAGGTCGCGGCTAGTTTCAACAGACTTGGGTAATCCTTCCTTGTTTTTTTTTTTTAAAAAAAAAACATTAAAAAATATTATAAGTTGTCAAATATAATTAACACATGTATCAAAAAAATCAATGTCGACAATTTTTTTGGTCAAAATAGTCAACAGGGACCAAGAAATGCAAAAGAGGGCAAATGTGGGGACCAAAATCGCTCGATTGAAACTAGGAGAACCAAAATCGTAAAATTAAGAAACGTGGGAACCAAAATTGCTCGTTTGAAACTAGGCAGACCAAATTCGCACAATTAGAAAATGTGAGGGACCAAAACTGCAATAATCTAACTATTTTACCTTGTCATTATTTTAAATTTAAAATAATAAAAAATTTGTTGCCTACTAACAAACTGGTTAACAACGTTTTGTTCCTCAAAATTGCAGTAATTTCTCACTCTTTCTCTAAGCCCTTTCTTCTTCTCCATATCACACTTGTTATTTCCATTATCAGTTTATCACCATGTCTCTATTTTTAAAATTATTTGTAGTATTAGATTAGCCAATCGATGTTTTAGGCGATTCAAATAAATTTCTATCAATTTAGACTTCAATTCACACCATTTTCATATTGGTTAAACTACAATGTTCAACTATAATTATTTTCATACCCTCCCCCCTAATTTTTGGTCAACGCCGCTGCAACATTAGTCAACCGTCACAATTTTTAACAACACTGAGATGGTGATGTGCTTCAGGGATTTTGGAGGAACCATGGATGAAAAGTAGCAGCAGTGATAGATGCAAAAAAACGTTGGGAGTGGGAGGCCTCACATTAGAAAAAATAGTTTCATTTTTTATTTTAAATTAAATTATTTTTAAAATTGTAACATTTTTTGAAATACTCTTGTAATATTATGTGGCAGAATTATGAAATTTTATTGGATGACCATGCAAAGTTGTTTTATACTGTCAGCGCACTATCTTTAAACACTCTTTTTATTATTATTATTATTATTATTATTATTATTATTATTATTATTTTTTATTTTATTTTATTTTTAACTTTTTAGCACAAAGTTTCAAAGTCCGCTGCAGCTGCATTTTTCCATATCGAATACAATAGCACACATTTTTTATCTTCAATACAAGCAATCAATTGAACACAAAGGTGGAAAATTTTAAAAATAACGATTTAACACTAGAAAATGAGAATAACAACAAAATCAAAATGACAATGACAATAAAAAAAAAACAGAAAATGACAACTCAAAATAGCAACGAATTCATAATAATAACAACAAGAAATAGCAATACATTTATAATATATATAACAATAACAACAAAAAAGACACAGTAGTAAAAATAAATCTACATACCAAACAAGTAATAACTTCTTGACATTTTTATTTCTTCTCATTTTTGACAATTAAATTTATTTGAGGTAGCTAATTATATATTTTTGAGGTAGTTAAATATAACAGTCCGTGAGCTTAACACAGTTGGCAGATACATTGCACTATATATGTAGGGAATCGGGGTTCGAACCCCGACCATCTCATTTATCTTCCTTAAGGTTAGAATTTCTGACCACTAAACTACTTCCAAAAAAATAAATAAATAATATAACATATACTAATTTATTCGGAAGAAAACAATATTTTTTGGGCGGCCAAAACTACCCATAGTTGTTCCTAGTTGCGTCCCTACTTTAATCCTTGGCCTCTAGGGTCAGCCCAACAACTTTAGAGGTCGAAAATAATTTTAATTGTGAGACTTTTAATTTTTCTTTTAAATAAAAACACAAGGTTTCTAAACAATAAAATAAATAAATTTGTTGACTCCAATGTTTGAACTAATGTCTTAGAAGAAACGTTTCATCGAAACCAATTAATCTATGTAAACTTTTGTGAGTAGATTGTCACATTACATATTTATAACTAAGTTTAATTTTTTGGGATCTTTTTGACTCATAATTTTAAGACTTAAAAGTCCTTAATTGAGTTGTTTGGTCTTTGGATACCCTTTTGGCCTATCATACATTTTATGTTTTTTCGGTGATTTAATTTAGCCAGCTTAAAATTAGGGACCGAACCAGAAAAATTTAATTGGGGTGGCGAAAAATTATTGAGCAACTCTTTATTGACGAAAAAGTTGATAGTGCAACGACAATCAACAAACACGATGTTACAATTTTGAGTCGTGTGGTGACATGTTGCTTTTATTTTTTCTTCTCAATAATTTTGAATTTGAAATTTAGTTTTTTTTCATTACTTATGTTATTCATTCAAATCATTATCTTTTATATTGACTTTGTCCCTATTCAAGTCATTAGTTATCACTTAGAGTTTTTTTTCCTTTTCTAAAGGTCATATAAATAGGAATGTACAGAGTATAATTTGTAGAGAGTTCAATTTTTCATCAATTAGGGGAGGGCTGAGGTGGGCCGCGACCCTCCCCCAAAAATTAGGAAATTACTAAAATACCCTTGGTATATTTTAAAATTACATATTTATAATCATATCATATATATTTACTAAGGCAAATAGTTACAAAAGTAAAGTGATAGCCCAGCGGTTGTGAAGATGAGGAGGCGTGTTTGTCTTCAAGAGCTGAGGGTCATGGGTTCTAACCATGCCTTTTGATTGTTTTCTTTTTAGATATGTTTTTAAAATCATTTTTAATACACATCCTTGATGGTAAAATGATTGTCTTAGACCATTGATGCAAAGACATAATTTTGAAATTAATGTTTTTTTTCATACGATATATCAATTCATATTCATAATTTTTAATTTTACAAAAAAAATAAAACACAACTATTTTCATTTTTTTTTGTCAAGTAGCCTAATGGCTAGAAAATTCACCTTAAATGTAAATAAATGGAGTGTCCGGAGTTCGAACTCCGACTCCTACATATATAATGTGATGTCTCTGTCAACTGAGTTAAACTCATAGGAAAAAAAATTAACGGCCCACCCGGAAAAAAATTCCTGGTTCCGCCACTGGGTAGAAGATAGTAAAAAGTGTGGAAAATGTTAACTAGTGCGTTTGGATATAAGTTAAAGAATCTAATATAGTAAAATAGTTTTGAAATTTGTGTAATCTATCTTTCTAAAATATAGAAAATATCATTTTCAATACAAAATTTATCTCTTTTAATTTCTTTAATAAGTATTTCAGAGGAACTAGTACTTAGTAATTAGTATGACCCAAAAGATATTAATACCATATACCAGCTTATTGTCCAATAAATATCCACAGATTTCAAATTGTTAAAATTTAACTACTAGTATTAGATGAGATTTTGGAGGTGGCGAATGTTCTCATATATACCTGGTTCCCCTACTTAAAATAGTCAGTTAAACACAAAATATAAAATAGATCTTTTCTTTTCACATCCTCTTGAAGTCCTCCTTCACCCCAAAAATTTTAAAAATACTCTTTTCGCTATTTAAGTAACGCACAATCTGAGAAAAAATAGTAAAATTGGAAGGAAGAGAGAGAGATACAAAACTATTACTATATTTTATAAGGTTAACATTTCTAGAATGCAAACTGATAGGATGCAAACTGTTTTTCCCCCAGTTTTTGCTATTTACACACACGCAAAACATTGTGAGGGGGTAAGAATGGAAGGCCGATGGTGCGTATGAGATTCAAGGAGCGCGAAAAGAATGAATCTGTCTATAAAAAATACAATCTGTGTTACCACTATCTTTACTTGGTAGATAAATAGGACCAAAGCCCTACCCGACTTACCACTCTAATTATGAGTATTGAGTAGTCCTCCGTGTGTACTTTTTCTCCTGATTATTGCATGGCTTTGCAATGACGCAATTGCAGGGGATGAGGTGAAAAAGGGGAGACAAAAGTGCGAGTTAAATAGTAAAGTGAGGTGAACTAAGACCATTTACAATGGTTATATCATTCAACACCACTTTTTTCAACTTTCAACACTCCACATCATTTTCTCTTTTTTCCATCTACTCATTCAACTTTTACCTTCTTCAATAATTTTTCATTCAACACTCTACCCCACTACTTTTTATTTCATATTCTTATTTAAATTTATATTTTTGTTTTTATGATTACATAAAATTACAATTATCGATTAAAAATAAATTAAAATAATAAACACTTAACAATTTTTTTTTTAAAATTTTTTTGTAATAAAAACAAAATTTATTTAAATAATTTATACGATACAAATCATCTTAACTTAATTTAAAATACAACACACAAGTAACATAATTAGTACGATACAAACTGAAACGTGCGCGCCCTGTCGGCGCATGTCTTGCACGCGCTCTGTTTAACAAACTGAAATGCGCCAAGTGTCTCGTGGGGCCACATTCAACTGTGTTGAGTTTGTTCAACACTTCCCTCCTCCACATCACTCAACACCCTTCTTCAAGAGAGAGGATTCTCTCCATTAAATTTAGGGTAAATTTTATTTTGAACCCTTGATTTGAAAAAAGAGAGAAAGGAGAAAAAGAAAAAAAGGGAATTCAAGGGTAGTGATTAGCAAACTTGAGGAACATGAGGAATTTTTTTTTGAGAGAATCCACTCTCCTTCTTCAACACACCCTCTTCAATAATTTTCAACACTCAACACCCACTCAACACCTTTCTTTCAACACCATTGCTCATGGTCATGTGAAAGGAATTTGTCATAGTAACAAACCCTACAGATGGTCTCATTGTTGTCTCAATAAAACTAGCTGCATCTGTCTGTATGTATAGTATTGCCCTTCTTTTGTCACTAATATGTTTTCGTCTATCATGTGATTTTTATTCACTTTCACTAGTGAAATGGGAAAGGACAAAACTTACATGCATTTCTTACTTTTCCACTCACAAAGAGATGGTTATTTGTGTTTTTTCATTTTGAAAAAATAAAAGAAAATTATTTTTAATAAAAAAAACTACCTCTTTGTGAGAGGAAAAGTAAGAAATGCATGTATGGAAATGCATGCAAGTTTTGTCCAATGGAAAATACTCAATTTTAATCACCGTATATCTAGAGTATATTCGGTTAGAAAAATTTATTTTGAATAAAATTTATTTTTATTTAAGAAAGAGTTGAATATGCTTAAAAAAAAGAGTTAAATATAAAATAAGTTGTGATGTACCAAAAAAGAAAAACTGTTATGAACTATTCTTAGAGAATAACAAGAATAGAGAAGAAGAGATGAAGGAGAGAAAGAGAAGAGAGAATAGACTCTTGTATTGTTCTATTCAAGGTGTGCCTTTTACATTGTGAGATAGTCATATATATAGGAGATTACATGGGCCAAGAATATGGGCCTAGACTAATGGACATCCACATCTATATTATTCATAACACTCCCCCTTGGATGTCCATCGATGATATGCCTCATTAAAACCTTACTAGAAAAAACCTATCGGGAAAAAATCCTAGTGAAGGGAAAAGAGTACATAGTCTTTTGTGTGTGAACTGCCTCATTAAAAACCTTACCAGGAAAACCCAGTGGGATAAAACCATGGTGAAGGGAAAAAAGAGTGCATAACATATTTATATCTCCCCCTGATAAATACAAATATATCTAAGAAGAAAAATGTCAAATAATCTTCAATATTAGTTGCTCCAAAGCTTTGACGATTGGTGATGACGTGTTGACAATCTTATATCTTCGTTATTATATTCTTCAAATTAGCAGTGTTTGTGATATGATCTTCATGTTGAATTGTAGCAAAAACCCTTTATAAGAAAAATCACAACCCCTTGTATCTGGTGAATAGCGTACTTCAAAACAAATCACATTCTTGATCTATTTCATATAGTGCTAAACTTTCCGCATCATTTTATTTCATGAGATTGTTATTATAGTTCTTCATCATTTACTCGAACTCTAAAATCACATTTGTTTACATCGGTGATCTTACAAAACGTAAATGATTTTATCTTTCATATAGAATCATTTTAGAACCTTCTGTATATAAACTTCATGATTCACAAAATATTCTTCAAATACTTTATTTTGTAAGAAATGACAATATCTCAAGCTCTTCAGGAGTCTCTTGATCATATTTTTATCATCGACATAAATCTTAAATGTATCAAATTCATTGCCAAATATTTTCTTAAAATGAACAAATTGTCATTTTCATATTTCTCACTTGGAAATATTCAACAGGAATATTATACAACATGCATATAGATGTTGCTCGAGTATATAAGGAGACTTATTCATGTTTATTAAGTCATCTATCCAATATATATGTGTCTTACGAAAATTAAATCCTTCTGGGATTTTTCATATAATCATCATTATCCAGTGAGCCAGTCAAATACGTTGAAACACATATTTCACATAAATTGAGTATTTCATATGCTACTCAACTTAATTAATTACAAAGAAGTTTTGAAATTCACTTTAGGTGAATATGCTTATTGAAAATAAAAGATAGACATTTATCAATATACTTGAATAACAATTCAAACTCTAAATATTTGATTTTCATTATTTTTTCTCTTGAAAATGTATTCATATCGAATTATTTCCATCTGCAGATGGAATGGACTATTGGTCCAAAAACGTTCCGCTTTGCAAAGCTAGTTACGTCTATCTATTTAGTCAATCATTTCATTGTCTATAATCCTTAATAGACTTTGATTTATGATCCTCATTATTTCTTATCATATATAGCGCTATATTATATAAATAAACACCGTCAACGTTGATTTTCTTTCGGTTTCATCGGATTCCATTCATGACATAATTTGTAGAGATCTCTTTATTTTCATAAATTTCAGGTACCTGATAAGTTCTTATGGAACTAGAAAATTAATTATGTCAAATAATCTTTTCATATCCTCACTTGGGTCATCTTTCTTTTTAGCTCCTTTTCTTATTTGAGGATTTTAATCTTTGGAACCGACTGACCTACCACGCTACAGAGTGGTTAAAATTCATTTGCAATATAAGATTGTCCAACAGGGACATCCATTTTGATTGGAGCATTAGCAGCTGATAGTTGATTTCATAAACTTTGCAAATGATATATCTTTTGAACATCTGGTTCAATCTATTTTATATGAGGATCAAGATGAGATAATAATAACTATTTATTTCAAGTGATTCATTTGAACTTCTGGTTCATATTTTTCAGCTGCTTATTTCCTCCCCCTAATATTGGGAAAACTAATTCATCATCACTTGAATATTTTCCTTCTGGGCTATAAACAAGTCCCTAATTATTGGCTCAATATAATTTATAAGGGACGAAGAGTCATATCAAATATATTTTCCCAATATTCTTTAATAATTCATCGTATTGCATTATATTGGAGCAATTGGAACATACCAACACATCCAAAAATGCTTATATGAAAAATATTAGATTATAAAACTAAACTTAATTGCAAGTTAAGGGGAAGACTTTTGTATAATAACATATTGGCTTAAGCGAATCAATATCTCAACATATATATTTAAATGTTCCCAAAATATAAAATAGAACTTAGAAGTATTGATCTCATAAGTATCGACCATGTAATTAACTTTAGACGTCTAAAGAATGGATCTTCAAGTCCATTATTATTTTTGTTTGTATGAACATATTCTACAAGATGTTCGGTATAAATTTCAATTAACATATGATACTTATCAAATACTTTCTAAAATAATATATACATAATGAGCTCTCAAAAATAATCTCACAAACTTTTGGTTGTGAGCTCGTTTACTAAATTTATCAATTTTCTTCGGGAACTAGTAATACACAAAAAGTGTTAGATTGAATGAACTTCTGGTCATTCAATACATATTCATAGAAATTTTTCGCTTCATAATAGACCAGAAATGACCCAACTGATCTTGCCAATGATAAAATTAATATGATTTATTTGTAAACTTCTGGTTTACTTGAACATGTGCTTAAATTGCACTAATATCATAAGTACACCACAAACTAGAGACAAAAGTTGATAATATATCTCGTAATATAGAGATAAAATATTTCCGTCGTTTCTTGTTTCAATATGATATTCATTTATGTGAATATCCTTCGGTAACAAATTTCTTTAAGACTTAAAATATAAAATACATTAGCAAAGTGCAACTTCGTTTCTCGATATAACAATGCATCGACTCTTCTGGAGCCTTCAATAATTTTCGTACTACCAAATATAAAATTTAATTTTTCATGAATAGTAGAATCAATGAATATTTTCAAGCTAAACAAATATGTTTCTACAAAAAAAATCTTTTCGGTGGAACACAATAAAAAAAATAGTAATAATTTATTTGTATGAGAATTAAAAGAGTAAAAATAAAGTATAACAAAATAATGCTTATGTGGATTTCAGTAGAATTAGAAATTAAAATATAGTAACAATTAAAAGATTTTAAAATTCAAATCAATCAATTGATTTAAATATGTAACCGAATAATTAAAGTCAGTTTATGTTTGCAAAGAATAATAATTTTTTTTTTTTTAAGAGCAAAGAATAATCATTATTATGAGAGGAAAAAAAAACGTATGAACCATGCATTCAATCATGAGTTTAATATATCAATAATATCCATCCAATGTATGTACAACAATGGATATACAAAATATTCTTGAACTTTTTTTTCTTTTCAAAGTTGCAACTTCAAGAGCATATTCAAGAGACATAAATAATTTTTCTATTGATTTCCTTTAATTTTGGTCTATCTTATACCAAGTTCAAATATATCATATAGATTGTAATCATGTTGTAAAATTTTATAAGTTCTTCAGGAACTTAACAATATATCTCTATCAACAATGGCTATGGAAAATTACAATTTTTCAATCCTTCTAGAATACTTGATATTAAATTTTTGCTTATTCAAGAACTATATCTTTAGGGAAATTAAAATATTAGTTCTTCAAAAATTATACCACCAATATTTATAAACATTGATTATGAAAAATTGTTCTTGAGCGATACTACAAGAAATGCTTTAATATTGAATTTTAAGTTCTTCAAGAACTATACAAATAATTTTTCATTAACAATGGTTCGGGAAATTCATATTCTTTGAGTAATCCATCGGAGATCATTATTATTAAAGCATTAGTTCTTCAAGAACTATATCACAAGTGATCTTCATAATGATTAAGAATAATTTATTCCTTGTGCATTCAATTGGATTTTCCCTTTTTCTTCTTTAGTTCTTCGGGAACTAATTTGCCCACTTTAATTTTAAAATTAACACGGTCATGACTATTACCATGACCACAATTTTTTTTTTCATGGTAATCGTGTGTTACTACATTCACTTTTGGGAATGGAGTAACATCAGTGGATCGGATTTCATTCACTTCTGGGAATGATTTTTTCATTCATTTATCATTGATATATACTATAATCAAATAATAAAATTAAGCAAATAATTAGATAAACATAGTAAACACAGTCAAATAAAAAATTCCAATTATCTTTATTAATATTAATATAATGTAACATAAAAGTTTATAATGCAAATTAAATAGTAACATAATGAAATTAATAATAATTATAATGTAACCTATAATAATAATTATAATGTAACATATATTAATTAGTAAGTTATTGAAAAAAAATTGGCATATGCATAGAATAGGTAACGTAAATTAGCATATGATTGTACATTTTTTTCTCCTTTTTTTTTTTTTAACTAAAAATTCTAACATAATATGTATAGATTATGAGCAACATACATGAAGTATTCTAAAAAAATGGGGCATGATATATGTATGTTTGTTGAGAAATTTAAATATTTAATTATTTATTAGGTACTAATAGGATGATAAGATTACTAATCTAGTTATAAGCTGCAAATATTAAATTAAATCTTAAGAAAATTATGAGAGTAGAAGGGTTAGATGTATTCATATCATTCATGAAAGGTGCATTTTACAATGAACACAAAGTGGCTTTTTATACTAGTAAAGCCATGAATAAAAACAAATTAAATTTACTATTCTAAGTTGACAAAGATAGATAATAATCTATATTACTATTTTAAGTTGACATTATCCATGAATATTTCAACATTAATAGTGAAACATCTCTTTCACCTTAATTTGATGATTTATTTAATTACTTATAACACTCCCCCTTTGAAATATTCATCATAGTGCTCCATTTAATTTTGTTGAGAAGAATGTGATGGGAACATACGTTGCCTCGTTAAAAACCTTATTAGGAAAAACCCATTGGGATAAAAACCTCAATAAGGAAAAAAGAGTACAACATTATGCTCCCCCTTAACCAAGCCTAGGTAATTCTTCTTCAAATGTCTCGAAGGTGACGCATTCCAATACTTCGTACGTGTTTCTTGAAGACTGATGTGGAAAGTGCCTTTGTAAAGAGATCGGCCACATTTTCACTCGAACGAATGTATTGAATATCAACCTCTTTATTTCTTTCTAGCTCTTGTGTGAATGAGAAGAATTTTGGAGGGATGTGTTTGGTTCTATCACTTTTGACGTAACCTTCTTTCATCTGAGTAACACATGCAGCATTGTCTTCATACAAAATTGTTGGATTCTTATCAGTTGGTAAACCAGACGTTCCTTGGATATGTTGAGTTACTGATCTCAACCATCTACATTCTTTGCTAGCTTCATGGAGGGCAATTACTTCAGCATGATTTGAAGAAGTTGCTACAAGTGTTTGCTTTTGAGATCTCCATGATATTGCGGTGTCACCATATGTAAACACATATCCAGTCTGTGATTTAGCATTATGTGGATCTGACAAATATCCTGCATCTGCATAACCAAGTAAAACTGGTTTTGTATTGTTAGAATAAAACAAACCAAAATCAGAAGTACCTCGGAGATATCGAAAAATATGTTTTATTCCTTTCCAATGTCTCTTTGTAGGACATGAACTGAATCTTGCTAGTAAATTCACTGCAAAGGCTATATCAGGCCTTGTACAGTTGGCAAGGTACATGAGTGCCCCAATGGCACTGAGGTATGGTACTTCAGAGCCAAGATCTGTTTCATTTTCTTCCTTAGGTCTAAACGGATCCTTTTCAACATTTAATGTTCTGCCCATCATTGGGGTACTCAAAGGGTTGGCTTTGTCCATGTTGAATCTTTTCAATACCCTTTCTGTATAGTTTGATTGATGTACCAATATACCATTTTTAGTATATTCAATTTGCAAACCAAGGCAGAATTTTGGTTTTCCCCAAATCTTTCATTTCAAATTCTTTCTTTAAGTAATCTCTTGCTTCTTTAATTTCTTTATTGGTACCAATGATATTTAAATCATCAACATAGACAGCGATTATTACAAAACCAGATATTGTTTTTCTTATAAAGACACAAGGGCAAATAGGATTATTTACATAGCCTTCTTTAAATAAATATTCACTCAGTCTGTTATACCACATGCGTCCTGACTGCTTTAACCCGTATAATGACCTCTGCAACTTTATTGCATACGTCTCTCTGGGTTTTGAGTTTTCAGGCATCTTAAATCCTTCCGGGATTTTCATATATATGTTACTATCAAGTGATCCATACAAGTAAGCAGTAACAACATCCATGAGATACATGTCCAATTTGTTAAACACTGATAAACCAATTAAATAACGAAAAGTAATGGCATCCATAACAGGAGAATATGTTACCTCATAATCAATTCCTGGTCTTTGGGAAAAACCTTGTGCAACAAGACGAGCCTTGTATCTTACAATCTCATTTTTCTCATTTCGTTTTCTTACAAAGACCCACTTATACCCAACAGGTTTCACACCTTCAGGTATATCCACAATGGGTCCAAATACTTTTCGATTTTTAAGAGAGTTTAACTCAGTATTTATCGCATCTTTCCAATTTTTCCAATCATGTCTATTTTGACATTCATTCACAGTTTTGGGTTCAGGATCATCATTTTCGTTTATGATTTCACATGCAATTGAGAACGAAAATATTTCATCAATGTTCATACCTTTTCGGCTCCACAGATTTCCTGTATTAACATAATTTATTGAAATCTCGAGATCATTCTTGTTATCAGCTTCATTATTAATGATCTCATTGTCATCATTTTGTGCTTCTTCGAGAGCACAATTTTCAATCATGGATTTGTTGTTATCTAGTGTCTTTTCAGGATCACTTTCAATCATATTCACCTTTTCTGTTTCTTTTCTTTTTCGGGGATTTTTGTCTTTGGATCCCATAGGTCGGCCACGCTTCAAGCGTGCCTTGGATGTACTTGCTACATCATTTGTTTTTGAAATATCAATTCTAGCTGGGACATTTATAGCTGGTACATGTGACTTTGTCACTCTTTTCAAATCAGTGAATGAATCTGGCAGTTGGTTTGCTAAATCTTGTAAGTGTACTATTTTCTTTACATTTTCTTCCCATGATTTATTATATGGGTCCAAATGTAATAAAGATGGTACATACCATGTTATTTCATTTTCTATGTGTTTATTTTCTCCCCCTAGTGTTGGAAATTTTGTTTCATCAAAATGACAATCAGCAAATCTTGCCTGAAAAACATCACCTGTTAAAGGTTCAAGATATCTAATAATAGACGGTGATTCATACCCTACATATATTCCCAATCTCCTTTGAGGTCCCATTTTTGTTCTTTGTGGTGGAGCTATTGGGACATATACTGCACAACCAAAAATTTTTAAATGGGAAATATTTGGTTCCTTACCAATTGCAAGCTGATAAGGGGTGTGTTTATGATCAGCACTCGGCCTTAGACGGATGAGTGCTGCAGCATGTAAAATTGCATGACCCCAAACAGTAACTGGTAGCTTAGTTCTCATTATTAATGGTCTAGCTATATATTGAAGACGTTTTATTAATGACTCAGCTAAGCCATTTTGTGTATGCACATGAGGAACAGGGTGTTCAACAGTGATTCCTACTGACATGCAATAATTATTGAATGATTCTGATGTAAATTCACCAGCATTGTCAAGTCTAATTTTCTTTATAGTATAATCAGGAAATTGTGCTCTTAATTTAATTATTTGTGCAAGAAATTTTGCAAATGCCATATCACGACTTGACAATAAACAAACATACGACCATCTACTAGATGCATCAATTAATACCATAAAATATCTGAATGGTCCAGACGGTGGATGGATAGGTCCACATATATCACCTTGAATCCTTTCAAGAAATGCAGGTGATTCTGTATGAATTTTGCCTGGTGAATGTTTTGTTATTAGTTTTCCAAGAGAACAGGCTTCACATGGTTTATCCTCTTTTGTAAACTTTAAACCTTTCAAAGGATGACCATGAGTACTTTCAATTATTTTTCGCATCATTGTTGAGCCAGGGTGACCTAAACGGTCATGCCATAAAATCATAGTTTTGGGGTCTTCTTTTACTACCAAATTACATTCAATTTTATGTATATATGTATAATGTAATCCCGAAGGCAATTTTGGTAGCTTTTCTAAGGTTTTCTTCTTTCCAGAAACATTAGTAGTAATATTAATATATTTCATATTGCCTTCAGTTACAGTTTCAGTGTCAAACCCTTGACGATATATGTCATTAAAACTCAACAAATTTCTCTTTGATTTAGGAGAATATAAAGCATCATTAATGACAAATTTTGTTCCATTTGGTAACATGAACATAGCATTACCTGTCCCTTCTATTAAATCAGCAGGTCCTGAGATAGTATTTATCACACCTTTAGTAGAATTTAAATCATTGAAATATTTCTTACTTTTGAGGATCGTGTGGGTAGTTCCACTGTCCGGGATGCAAATGTCTTTGACATGTTCCATGTCTGACCTTCTTAAAATAAAATCAAGATTAAAGATAGGAAAACAATAAATCAATATAATACATTCAACATTATTATTCAATAACCAAATATTTTTTTGAACAATGCCCACCACATAAGTCATACATATTATTAAGTAATTCAAGCACACCACACAAGTCACACATATTATTAAGTAATAAAAGCACACCACACAAGTCACACATATTATTAAGTAATACAAGCACACCACACATTATTCAAATACTTAATTAATTAGTTACTTAATTCATATTCATTTCATTTTCTTCTTCAACAAAATCAGCAGCCTCAAGGTAGGTAGTATCATTATTGGGTTCAACTTCATTAAAATTTACTTCCTTTCCCTTTTCTTCAACAGATGCCCTGTATTTTTTACACAGGTGTTCTGGTGTCCTACACGTCTTAGACCAATGTCCATTCTTTCCGCATCTAAAACAGATATCATCACGGTTCCTTGAGGGACCTTCTTGGATATATTTACCTTTACCTTGATGATTCTTATTATTTTGGTCATATTTAGGAGGCCTATAATTATTCACATATCCTCGTCCACGACCTCTACCACGAAAGTGGTTTCGACCGTGATTTCTGCCTCGACCATCAAAATGAGCTTTACCCCCTCGTCCTTTATGACGATTATGGCCACCACGCCCACGATTAAATGTTGTTGCATTTATTTCGGGGTATGCTATTGTTCCTGTGGGACGTGTCTGGTGGTTTTTTATCAAGAGCTCATTGTTTTGTTCTGCCACCAAAAGAGCTGCGACCAAATCAGAGTACTCAGTAAATCCCCTCATTCTATATTGTTGTTGCAACAATACTTGGGATGCATGGAAAGTTGAAAATGTTTTTTCCAATTTCTGTTCTTCAGTTATAGCCACACCGCAAAATTCTAATTGTGCAATAATTTGGTGCATGGCAGAGTTATATGCAACAACACTTTTATAATCTTGGAACCTTAATTTGTTCCACTGATCCATTAATGAAGGTAACAGGACTTTCCTCTGATGTCCAAATCTTGCCTTAAGTTTGTCCCATAGTATTTTGGGATCCTTGGCATTTGAATATTCTGTTTGTAATCCATCATCAAGGTGGTGTTTAATTATCCGATTTACTTTCGATTTTTTCATTGCTAATTCCTGTGAGTCAGCTGTTTGCACCTCTGCATTATCTCCTTCTAGAATTTTATCGAGCCCCTCACATGCAAGGTACTCAGTTAAGTTGTTGTTCCATGTTATGTAATTATCTCCGGTTATGTTTAGAATTTTGAAATGATGCTTAACGTTTGACATGTTTATATCTAAAATACAAAAGAACAGAATCAATTTTTAATGTATAAACTATGACAAAAAAATAAATTATTTTATTCAATAGCTATGATTACAAAAACCATGATTCTATCAGCTAATAAACCAGGCTAATACTAGTAATGGTAAAACAACAAATATTGTTACTATTATAAAAGGTTCTCCTAATTCTTCATATTTGGTGATCTAGAAGATGAAAAACATAAAGACAAGTAGAGTGATAAGCATAAGAAAAAATTTAAACATTTTGGAAATATGAGTAAAAGTTTGAGAATGGTATGAAAACTTATGAGTGAAGGTGAAGTATTTATAGGTGAATTTTATGAAGTGTCCGTTACGTTACCGTTGGGTTTGTGGCCGTTGGGAGATAGTGGAAAAATGTAAGCTTTTACTGTTCATGGCCGTTATGTGGCCGTTAGGGGATATGAGAAAAGTGTTAAATTTTATTGTTTGTTACCGTTGGGAATGAGTAAAAATATTCTAAGTGTGTTAAAAATCATCTAGCTCTTAAGATGCACAAATGGAGAGAACAACATGTAAAGTTATATAATAACTTTAAATAATATCAAATTTCAAAATCTTAATTATGAGTCTCTCGTGAAATAATATTATTGACTGAGATTTTAGTCTTCCATTAAGAATTAAAGTTAGCAATATTATAGATGTGGATTTTAGTCTTCCATTTAATATGAAGATTAGTATTATAGATGGGGTTTTTGGACACCTCCATTAAGTATAAAAGTTAGTCATACATATGGGGTTTTAATCCTCCATTAAGTATGAAAGTTAGTAATATAGATGGGGTTTTGAATACCTCCATTAAGTATAAAGGTTAGTCATAGGTATGGGGTTTTAATCCTCCATTAAGTATGAAAGTTAGTAATATAGATGGGGTTTTGAACACCTCCATGGAAATTAGTATTATTAATCAAAAATTATCTTTTGTGATATTATGGGGATTTTAGACCTCCACACAAAACTTAAATAATATTCACACTTATTATAAAGTTCTTGACAAGTTGTGAGTTTTCTATAATAAGTGGGTAAAGTAGTAGTAATAAAAATAATAATAATAATAATAATAATAATAATAATAATAGCCACTCTAGTTATAAATCACTTGACAAATTGTCAGTTCTCTATAACGGGGCGAATAATAATTATAATTATCATAAGATTAAAGTAATAAGGATAGATGATATATACCTAGTGGTGGTAAATCACTTCCGATAGAAACGATCGTGCTGATAACGTGTTGAGAAATTTAAATATTTAATTATTTATTAGGTACTAATAGGATGATAAGATTACTAATCTAGTTATAAGCTGCAAATATTAAATTAAATCTTAAGAAAATTATGAGAGTAGAAGGGTTAGATGTATTCATATCATTCATGAAAGGTGCATTTTACAATGAACACAAAGTGGCTTTTTATACTAGTAAAGCCATGAATAAAAACAAATTAAATTTACTATTCTAAGTTGACAAAGATAGATAATAATCTATATTACTATTTTAAGTTGACATTATCCATGAATATTTCAACATTAATAGTGAAACATCTCTTTCACCTTAATTTGATGATTTATTTAATTACTTATAACAATGTTTAGTTTGTTTTTATTATTATTACAGTAAATAAATAAATAAATCCAATGAAAATTATAAATTGATAAAGTCATCCTTCAGGGATGCATGTATATTGAATTCTTCCGGAATTCATAAGGAAATAATTTATAAGAAGTTCTTCAAGAACTATATAATATCTTTATAATGTAAGAATAATCTTTTTTTTTTTTTGTACAATCTTTTAGGATGCATGTATATTGAATCATTCATAAGTTCTTCAAAACCTCTATAATAGATCTTATCAATTATTTTGTACATCCTTCAGGGATGTGTCACAATTGAATTCATCAAGATTTCATGGAGGACAAAATTTGAATTTTTTAAGTTCTTTGAGAACTATATAATAGATCTAATTGTATGATCCTTCATAGATGTATCCGTAATGCATTCTTCAAGAATTATGGAGAATAAAAATTGATTCTTAAATTGTTCAAGAATTGTATAACAAATCAAATCAATTATTTATCCAATCCTTCAGGGATTGATGTTTTTGAATTCTTCTAAAAGATTAACAAGATATTGATTTTACTTATATCTATGAATCTTCGGGATTCATATTTTAAAATTTCATCATATTATATCTATGAATCTTCAGGATTCATATTTTAAAAGATATTTTAAGTTACTTTTATAAGCGTATGCTTATGAATCTTCAGGATTCATATTTTAAAATTTCATCACACTATGAATCTTCAGGATTCATATTTTAAAATTTCATCACACTATGAATCTTCAGGATTCATATTTTAAAATTTCATCACACTATGAATCTTCAGGATTCATATTTTAAAAATTTCACTACGATACTTCTGGATCGTAGGCTGTGAATCAATATGAAAAAAAACGAAAAAAATAGAATAAAAAATACAAGAAATAAAATTATCACCTCTCATGGTTGCTATACCTTTCTAGAGAGGGGAGAGAGACTATCGTGCTGATAACGTGTTATGAACTATTCTTAGAGAATAACAAGAATAGAGAAGAAGAGATGAAGGAGAGAAAGAGAAGAGAGAATAGACTCTTGTATTGTTCTATTCAAGGTGTGCCTTTTACATTGTGAGATAGTCATATATATAGGAGATTACATGGGCCAAGAATATGGGCCTAGACTAATGGACATCCACATCTATATTATTCATAACAAAAACAAAATTGTGTTCGAATACATTCACATAAAAAAAATTGAGTAAGTTTTAAATTATTGATAACAAAACTCAACTTAAGAGAAGTGCTTTTGTTTTTTATAAGAGGTGAGTTTATAAAAAATACAATGAAATTTATTTATTTTTTAAACAAAAAATATAATAGAAGTTATGTTTATCTGGTTGCCAACCAGTCTTTTTGGATATGTTAAGTCTAGTGGATTGACTCAAACCCACTATGTACAACACCTCTGCCTATGACACTTCATTGCCAATAATACGGCTAAAGAATGAACAACAAAATTTACTTGTCACTTATATCTCTTCTGAAGATCATTACTTAACCCGTCTACAATGATTACAAATGCATTGTTGTTGCAGTTCATTTTGTCTTGGATTTACAGTAATTGGCATAAGACATAATGCAACTGTATGGGTGATTATGAAGTTTATAATTTGTTTAAAAGAAAAGATAGTCACTTTGTTACTTCTGGATGTGCATAGTTGGATTCTTTGTTACATGTTGATTTTGGTAAGCTTGCTAGTTTTTCTTTTGTTGACATTATTATGCCTCTCTGAGGCCACCATTGTTGAGGAAGAGAATAGCACTAACATATCAATATATCATCTATTTTTTTGCTTGCTTGCTTCCTTCTTCATTTATTAATCATTGCGTACTCTTTAAGTTTTCATTTATTTTGCAATATAGTTGAGAAGGACAGATTTATTTCAAGGAAAAATTAATCAATAATTGATATAATCACATGTCTAAAATCTCTTCCTGCATTATGTCTTATGCCAATTACTGTAAGTTCAAGACAAAATGAACTGCAACAACAATGCATTTGTAGTCATTGTAGACGGGTAAGTAATGATCTTCAGAAGAGATATTTGAGATGCAATATCCTTAAAAAATATATCATAATCACATTCTACCTACATTGAGTGCATGCAATAGAAGAAAAATTGCATGATAATTAAACTCGAGTAAGAAACAAAGGAGCTTCTAGGATATCAACATATGACAAATTTCTACCTAACTGTAAGAAATGACCCGACACACATTAGGAGAAAAAATAGAGTAAAAGACAACATTTTTAACACCTGGTAAAGCCCCAAACAAGTTCGTCATCAATGAGAAAATTCTAAATCCAGAAAGATACTTCTAAAAACCTAAACCTCAGGCCAAAGCATCCTCTAAATAGAAATTATAATGACACCAATACTCAGAAAAGTTACGCAATTAAGCTTACATACGCAGTACAACCAACCAAAGCATATGAAACTAAGTAAATTTTTAAAGAGCATGGTAATGCAACGCTGACAACCACTTTGTAAACTCATTGCCCAATACGTTCCCAATCTTATTTTCAAAACGGTTAGTTAGTTTGCAGAGTACTTCACGGTTGCAAATATACTTGATACTCATCATGTATAAGCTCTGAACTGTCTGAAAGTTTGAGTTGAGGAAATATCAAGGGAAGGAATGAAGTAACCTTTTAAGTTGTAACATAGAACCCAACACGGGAAAGACCACATATTTCACTAGTCGCTAATCTACTCAAGACCACCTGGTCATGAAGGTATGCTCACTGACTCGCACCTATCTTCAGAGTATTTTACATTTTTCCTCATCAATGACTTAAGCATCAGAGAGGGACTAGAGAACGTATTCTCGCTCCAAACCAAGCCCTATTGAAAGTAAACATGTGCCCTATCATCCACTCAAGCTTGGAACATGGGGTCAAAGTAGCAAAACAAAAGAGAATGAATAAGAAACTGAAACTGAAGTGAGTGAAACTGAGTCGACATTGCAAATGAAATGCACTAAAAACGTATTTATAAAATGAATGGAGCAGTAAATTCTCTAACCGTAATCAAACTATGACAGCTCAGCTAGTAACTAATCTTTTGTCAAAAAACAAACTAGTAGCTAATCAATAACTACTAACTAACTATTTTGAAAGGAAACTCACTGATTGGCTAATAGAGGGACTCTGTATTTTCCAATTGTGATATGCCAAGATCCCCCCTGGCAAGATCCTAGAACTAACACTAGGGAGGTTGATAATCACATGACTAATCCGGGATCATGGACCTAACAATTGTGGCACTTGAGATTTCATCTAAAGACATTAATGACTCCCCGCCATTATAACAACGGATCCAAGACTGAAGAAGGTAAGACTCAAATCAGTTTGCTAACATGAACACTTGCTACATAAGGTAACAAATATCATTAGAGACACAATTGAGGAGAATATAAAGGCAGAGTAGAGATGCTCACCATTATTATAGTTTTAGGTGCATAAAGGCCTAATTATGTGACTAGTTCTAAAAATGTGTGCTTTTATATACCCAAAATTATATAAGTTGAGCTCTCAATTTCTCTTGTTTTGAGAAATGGAGACAATTCCTAGACATATAATAGAAGTTGAGCTCTCAATTTCTCTTATTTTGAGAAATGGAGACAATTCCTAGACATATAATGGCAGCTTATGATTGATAACGCTAACAATGCCAATTTGGAACCACGGCAAGAAAGCCACTGATATGCGTTTACTCAAAAGCTTCTTTTGTGACTTTAGAAAAGTCATGGCTACCACAATGCATTGGGACACAATAAAAATCAAGGAAACACACATCCAAACAAGCTATCAGTCGGAGAAAGAAAGCATGTTTAGAAACCACTTGAAATGAGGATATTAGCAGTCAAGGCTTTGTGCATTCAATTTCAACAATAACCAACAAGTGACATTGTTCCCCTTCTTACCAACTAGCAGAAATGGTGATTCAACCCTAATAGCAGATATCAAAGAGTTAAATATACCGATAATAAGACAATTAAGTTAACTATATCTATATAAACAAGAAATTAAACAAGACAACAACAACATTGCCTACAAACTATCCATTTAAACCAACTTCCACTCTTACCTAAAACTATCAAACATCTTGCACATTCCAGCTCCGAAAAAAGCCCAAATGCAATAGCGCTTTCTAACATTCTTGAGTCCGGTCGCTTCCCAATCTCACATTAATAATACTTCCTTGGCCTTCCCCGCTTCTTCGGACCTGATCCCGAACCAGCAACACCATTTGCAACACCACCGGTAACAACACCTGACCTTGTTGTCACCCTAGCTGGTGTAGTAACCGTAGCTGACACTGGTGGCACTGGCATTACATTATTCCTACCATTCTCCACAGGTACAGGCGCCGGCATCCAATTAGGAAGTGAAGAAGCAGGCTGAACGGCTATTGGCACCGGAGCAGGTTCATCCGGCACAACCTCAGGTGCCAGCTCAGCCTCTTTCTCAACAGAACCACCATGCACAAACCCCATGGGGAAAAAACCCCAGCAACAATAATAAGCTTCTTGCCCCGGAACTAACGGCGGTAAAGACGGAACATTTACACCATGAAAAGATCTCTCACAATTAGGACATTTCAAACAGTAACCCTCATAAACCTTAGGGTACTCATACAAACGGTAACAGTAAGGACACGCCGTCCAAAACGTCGCGTTCCTACGAACATCTGCCGCTATCTCATCTCTAGCAGAAGCCGCACTGTTCCGTGGACCAGACCCAGTACCAGTACCGGGAACGGTTCTTCGAACCGGTAACTTATCTTGCTGAACCCAACCGGGAACCGATAAATCAACACGAGCAAAATACGATAGATCTTTATCGTAATGAGATTTCTTAATTGGATCGGAGAGAACAGCCCAAGCATCAGCAACAAGCTTGAAAGCGTGATCGGCGAAATGAAATCGGCTTTTGTCGGGATGAAGAAGGAGAGCAAGACGGCGGTACTGTTTTTTTATGAGTTCGAGGTCGTCGGATCTGCGATCGATTTGGAGGATGGAGTACCAGTCAGGGTTGTTGTTGATGCGTTTTTCGGAGGCGATGAGAACTTCGACGATTGCTAAGATCTGATCGGAACCTTCTAGAAGAGGTTCGGTTTCTTGGGCTAAGATTGCGAATTCTTTTGAACCCTTTAGATCTCGGTTTTGTAAAAGTTTTTCTGAGATTCCGAGTAACCGTTCTGCTTCTGCTCGAGTTGCGTTCATCATTTTTTGTTTTGTTGGTGGAGTGAGACTGTGAGAGTGAAATGAGTTGTAGTTCGAGAGTGGACCAAATTGGGAAATTTAATGATGCTTATCGGTTCTGTCAGTGTGCCTTCACTTATTTTGTGCTATTGTACCTAAAAAAATAGGTTTAACTAACCGTTTAGTCCCTTAATGTTAATTTTAGGTTTTAATTTGGTTTTTTACATTTGTCTTAAAAAGAAAAAATTTGGTCCTTTATATTTAAAATTAACAATTTGATCTCTTACGTTTTTATTATGTTTCAATTTAGTATTTTCGTTAGTTTTTTCACTAACATCGGTGGAACTATATGCGTGTTAGTGTGTCCACATGTCTGTTTACATATGCAAACTGACTACTACATGTGACAAAACCGAGGGAAAAGACTAACTAATACAAACGGTAAAAACATAAGAGATCAAATTGATACTTTTTAAACGAAATGGACCAAATCAAAACCTAAAATAAACTTAAGGGACATAGTTAAGCTTATACTATGACAAAAATGTTAACTATGTCTCACAAGTTATAAATTAAATACGGTAATTGGACATTTTAACCCTCTTTTATAACAAGAATGTTAACTATGTCTCACAAGTCTACTATTACCACCAAAGTTACTAATTTATCCTTATTACTTTTAACCACGCTGCAAGTTTTATATTTTTCATTGTAATTTCATTTCACTAGAAAAAAAATATATAAAAAAATATAGAAAGATAATATGCTTATAAATATGAACAAAACATATTATAGATAAAAATAAAATAGAGAAATTTATACATAAAAATAGGAAAAAAATACATTAAAAAAATTATAGAAAGTTTAATCAATAAAAAAAATTATAGAAAGATTATAGAAAAAATAAAAAGAAACCGCGTAAAAGTAAGAATATATAAATAAAAAACAAAACAATACTCTATAAAAAAAACATAAACAATACGTAATTTTCATCAAAAAAACAAAACAAACATAAACATTTTTTTTTTTATAAACGAAACATAAACAATATATATTACTACAAAGTTTACTACTAATCATTAATAATAATAATATAATAAAATTAATTAGTATCAAACTTACTAAATTACTCTAAATATTCCTAATAAAATTTCTAATTTTTGATTAAAAATATACACGGGACCATTATTTGTCACTAAAACATAAAATTGAATAAATAAGTTTACAAGAAATAATTAACACAATAATTTCACTTATATTTTAACAATATTATATAACAAATTTTTAAATATTTAATTTTAAATAATTTTTTTATATTAATATAGTGACAAACTCAAATATCGAATAAAAATCAATGGAGCCATGTGAATGCACGAATCTTTAAACTAGTTAGAAATTAAAAATGTTAACTATCTTCATCCCTGGCTACCACCATAACTTTACCAACAATAACAACTAAAAATTCATCTCTTTCCTTCTCTCCACCATCATCACCTTGTGCTTCTCTTCATCACCTTCTCTTAATGAATTAAAAAAATGCGAATAGGGATGGCAACGGGCGCTTATGGGTGCGGGTTTGACACTTACCAAACTCACACCCGAAATCATCACCCAAACCCAAACCCAAAGGCTGTTTGGTGGCAAAACAACACCCACGCCCACACCCATTGGGTTCAGGTTTTTTCCACCCAAACTCAAACCCGCAGCACATTTGAAAATAATTTGCAAATTTAAGAAATTAAATTCCAACATAGACTTTGAATTAAATTACAACTAAAATTAAGGTCTTCCAAGGAAATTCAAACATAGACTTTCAAGAAATTACAACATAGACTTTCAAGAAATTAAATCACAACTAAAATTTAAGGTCTTCCAAGAAAATTGAGGGAGACTATGGGGGTAATTAGGTAATTATAAAATATTCCGGGTGGGTGTATGAGTTTCGGGTGTGGGTTTGACTAATACCAAACCCACACCCATATTATCGGGTGTCACCCGAACCCAAACCCAAACCCAAACCCAGTCAAATCGAGTTTCGTCCGTTGACTTGGGTTTGAGTTCAGGTGGGTCTCTCAGGTTTGGGTTATTTTGTCATCCCTAAATGCGAAAAAGAAGAAGAAGAGAAATGGGTTACAGTGACAAAGCTAGGTTGTCTCCTGAAAGAAGGAAATAGTTTGGTGTTAAGTGTAGCAAAGAAGTAGCTACTGCAATTCATGGTGCTATTATCTTGGCTAAGCTTTATGTTATTCTCGTTAGAGAGGTTATTGGGGGGATCTCGTTATTGGGGTAATAAGATTGGAAAGCCTCACACTGTTCCTTGTAAGGTTACTGGAAAGTGTGATGATGTTGGTGAGAAAAACTTGTTTAAATCCCTCTAAAAAAGTGATAAACATATTTCTGGAAGGTTAAATTACAATTCTGGAAACTTTGGCATGTAATTGAGTTTATTTAAGCTATTTTTAGGCTCAATCTTCAACCTGTTCTTCGTGGTGCTATTATCTTTGAGCTATTTCTGAATTTCCAGATTCCAACGAGATTCTTCCACTTCAAATGTGTTTTTCTCCCTATTAAAAGCTTCGTTTTACACGAGACAGCCACACCTTCGTGAAGAGAAGAACAAGTTCCAATGTCTCTCCAATGCCCGCACGCATACCTTGCATCAATGCTCATGTGCCACTTGAACAACTTCAAACTACTTTGAAACCACCTTCAGGCCATTGTTAGGCTCCAACAATTCCAGTTTAGTTATATCACCTAGTAAATCTTGTTTCACTAGTCCAACTAAACTCATGTCACTAACAAGTACCCACCCAAAGATCCACAACTTAACCAAAACATGAGAATCACCACTAATAACAGATGCATAACCAATAATAGTAGAACTATCTAACAAGTATCTACCTACTATCTATGCATCAAAGTTCAAGAAAATACATCGCGTTGTGTTAAAAGAAACTCACCCATACCTTGAACCTTACAAGCTTTCCGTCGCCAAGATGAACAACTCCACCTTCAACTGGTATCAGAGCTCTTGGTTTGGTTCAGGAGGGAGGGAGTTCCGCTGTGAAGTTTAGGCTAGGGAAAATTGATGGATGAATCATGTTTGGCTTGTGGAAAATCAAGGTATGCGGTTATCTCGATGACTGATGAATTTTCGGAGAAAACCAACATGGAAGTTGCACCATAAATTTTCAGCGAGGTTTCAAGATAAAATTCTTGGGATGACTTGGTTCCAAGTGAAGAAATGTTTTGGGATGATTTAGTTCCAAGTGGAGTGTACTTTTTATGGTGGAGTATGATAATTTAATTTGTCGGTATAGACAGTGAGAATTATGATTGTCGGTGAAGACAATGATTGTCGGTGTAGACAATGAAGATTGAAGACCATTACAATCAATGTGTAGATTGTTGGGGTTGATTGCAATGTAATTCCCACATTGCTAATGAAGGGAAAAAAAAGGTTAAAGAGATTATATTGAAGAAGTACTACATCGCTTAGAATGGTGAAACAATGGGGGAATCAAGACTATATAATAGACCTAAGTTCTTTGTTTATAATTGCACCAGTCAGTAGCACTTTAAGCTTATATCTGACTTTTTTGTTTTTCTCTTGTACTCTTGTATTAGAGGGTTGAGAGATGTAGTTAGGTATTTGCTTTGGAGAGTGTGAGTGTATTGAGAGCCAAGGGAAGGTTGAGGGTAGTCTATGTGTTGCAACAATTTTCACATAGTGTTTATTCTCTGGTTGTCGGTTTTGACAACGACCGTGGTTTTTTCTCTGGTTTGGAGTTTCCACGTTATATTCTTGTGTTGTGCTTGCATTATTTTATTTTCTCTATGCCTGTTTTTCCCAAAAGTTCCAATGTCTCTCCTTCGCCACCACACATTCCCCGTCTCCGGTCATCTTCTCCGATGAGACCTACGCCGAAAAACTCATAGAAACCCTGAAATTTTGATACTAAAACATAGGAATGGCAATGAGTGCTCATGGGTGCGGGTTTGATACTACCCAAACCCACACCCATATATTCGGGTGCCACCCAAACCTGATGGCTAACTAAATACAAATTAACCATTTTCATAATATTTGATGAAGTTTAAACTTGTATTTGGAAAGGGTAAAATGGAGTACGAAAATTACTTATAAAAATATAGGTATGACAGAATAAAACAAAGAAATAACGTGAAGAATGGGTGGAAAAGGTCAGAAATGGGGCGCCACACTCTTTCTATTGATTAGAAAGGATGATAAGCCAAAATGAGGATCACCACAAGAAACTTGGTTTCTTGATAAGATCAAAAGCTTGGTCCAATCTAGAACCAAAAAGACAAAATACTCTCAATTCACACAATGTGTAAAATTCTGCTAAATAGTCTAATTTATTCATTGATTTTCGTCCCCTTAAATAGGAGAAATACAAAAGCTAAAAACTGAGCCAAATCTCGCTCATTATTGCTAGTAATTAGCATTGACCAGCCAATATTCACTTGGTGGCCAATTAAGGAAGGTATGATCACAAATTAAGAGTGATCAGCTGTTTTGTGATCAGTTGTTTTCCTCTCCCTTGCTCAGCTCTTTATTTGCACGAAAATAAGCACACCAAATGCCTAATTAAAACTTTAAAAGCTTATAATTGTAAAGCAAAATAAACTAAAAATCTTCTACGTGTTTTAGTCTAATTTAGATAATTTGGACCTCACACTTTTATTACAACACGAAATAAAATTAAGAAAACTTCAAATTTGGGCAGCATGCCCTGTCCCAATGCCATCTTCACTTGACGTGATCAAATTGATAATTCTTGGCTCTATTTCGTCTTTTTGTTCTTTTGCTCCCATCAAGTTGGTTATTAAGTTAGTTAAACCTTCCTTAGCCTTCTTAGCTCGCTCCCTTGTCATTGGACCTCCCAAACCTTGGATTGCTTCATTAAGGTCTTGTTGGGTAATTTCCTCATCATTCCCTCCCTCTTGAAGAGAATTCGACCTCGAATTTAAATCATCACCTACATCAAAAGGTGTCAAGTCAGCAACATTAAAGGTAGCACTAACACCATACTCACTTGGAAGTTCTATCTTGTAGGCATTATTATTTATCCTTGCAAGCACTTGAAAAGGTCCATCCCCTCTTGGTTGAAGTTTAGACTTCCTTTGTAACGGAAATATTTCCTTCCTCAGGTGTACCCAAACCCAATCGACGGGTTCAAAAACCAGTTTCTTTCTCCCTTTATTTGCACTTTTAGCATAACTTTCATTCCTTTTTTTAATCTGCAATTTTACTTGCTCATGTAATTTTTTCACAAATTCAGCTTTAGACTTCCCATCCTTATGCTTCAAAAGAGAATTGTTAGGTAATGGTAATAAATCAAGTGGTGTTAAAGGATTAAAACCATAAACAATCTCAAAGGGTGAGTGATTGGTAGTACTATGGACAACCCGATTATAAGCAAACTCCACATGTGGTAAACATTCTTCCCACAATTTTAAATTCTTTTTAAGAACAGACCTAAGAAGAGTAGAAAGGGTCCTATTCACTACCTCAGTTTGTCCATCCGTTTGGGGATGACAAGTGGTTGAAAACAGTAATTTTGTGCCAATCTTACCCCACAATGTTCGCCAAAAATGACTTAGGAATTTTGAGTCCCTATCCGAAACAATGCTCCTTGGTAGCCCATGAATGCGTACCACTTCTTTAAAGAAAAGATCAGCAACATGGCATGCATCGTCCACTTTCTTACATGGTATGAAGTGTGCCATCTTTGAAAACCTGTCAACAACCACAAAAATAGAATCTTTCCCATTCTTTGTTCTAGGAAGCCCCAAAACAAAGCCCATTGAAATATCAATCCAAGGAAATTCAGGAATAGGTAAGGGAGTGTAAAGACCATGGGGCATAACTTTTGATTTAGCCCTTTTACAAACAATGCATCGGTCACAAAAGTTTTGCACATCAGTTTTCATATGGGGCCAAAAAAAATGTTCTTGTAATAATTCTAGAGTTTTAAAAACTCCAAAATGTCCCATTAAAGCTCCCTCATGCGCCTCCTTCACAAGTAATTCTCTTATGGAACTTTTGGGCACACAAAGTCTTTTTTCTTTAAACAAATAGCCATTGTGCCTAAAATATCCATTGAGGGCAGCATGCTCACAAGCTAAATATTTTGAAGAAAAATCAAGACCACGTTCATACAATTCTTTGATATGCTCAAGACCAAAAATTTTGGTTTCAAGAGTGGAAAGTAACACATACCTTCTTGAAAGTGCATCCGCAACCACATTAGCCTTACCTTTTTTGTGCTTAATCACATATGGAAATTGTTCGAGAAATTCAACCCATTTGGCATGTCTCTTGTTCAACTTACCTTGCCATTTTAAATGTTTCAAAGATTCATGGTCACTATGAATGACAAATTCTTTGGGCAGTAGGTAATGTTGCCAAGTTTGCAATGCCCTCACTAAGACATACAATTCCTTATCATAAGTTGAGTAATTCAGGGCAGCCCCTTTTAATTTCTCACTGAAATAAACAATTGGATGACCTTCTTGCATCAAAACAGCACTAATTCCACATTGGAAGCATCACACTCAATTTCAAAAGATTTAGAAAAATTAGGTAATGCAAGAATAGGTGCTTGGATGAGTTTTTCTTTAAGGGCAATAAAGGTTTGCTCTTGTTTCTCACCCCATTTAAAACCAACTTCTTTTTTCACAATTTCATTAAGAGGTGCAGCCAAGGTACTAAAATCCTTTACAAACCTCCTATAGAAACTAGTTAAGCCATGAAAACTTCTTACGTCACTTACATTTTTGGGTGTTGGCCATTCTTGAATTGCTTTCACCTTGCTTTCATCAACATGGACTCCCTTAGAGCTTACAATGAAACCTAAAAAAATCACATGATCGGTGCAAAAGACACATTTTTCTAAATTTGCATATAGATTTTCTTGTCTTAGTACTTGTAAAACAACCCTTAAGTGAATGCAATGGTCCTCTAAATTTTTGCTATATATTAGTATATTTATAGTGAATATTAATGAATATATAGTCTAATTTTTTCAAAATGTATTATTGTAGAGTTTTTTTGCTTGGTTGCATCAACATGATTATCAGATTAAGAAATCTTTGAATCCAAAGGCTCAAGGCGTCTTTCTGAGATGTACATGGAAGTGAGGAACAAGCTCAAACGCCCATCTTGGATAGGCAAGGATGCTTGGAAAGAGCTTGTGGATGAGTGAGAAATAAGAAAAATCGCGCTTCTACTGGCGGATCAATATCTTTCACTGAGCACTCCTTACGGATGGTACGTTTTCCCTTCTGCATATTCTAAAACATAAACTGAACCGAGTTTCCATTAAAATGCTGAATTTTTATGATAGTTGTGTTATGTACTTGACTGCTATGTTAAGACAAACTGATATTGATTGCTAATGGTTTTCTGCTAGATATGTGAATTTACAATGTGCTGAAGTTAAGTTTTTTGCTTTGTCTATTTCTCTTATTTGTTGTTTTTAGTGATTAAGTTGAGGTTATAAATTGGTTCTTCTTGATTCCCTTGTGTAATTGGAAATGTAAATAACTATTAATTAGTATCATAGCTTTGAGATTGAAACTAATTGGAATTTTTCATGATTGGATCGTGCTTCTGTCTGTGTTGGTTTTTCCCTGTACTTGTGCAAACATATTAAATATTATGTTGAAGAATTGAACTCTGGAAGTATTTATGATTGATAACAATGTGACATTGCCTATTTTCTATTTTTGTTTGTTAACATAGTATGGCACAATCAGGATAATGATTGAGTGACTTTGACATTGTAATCATTTGTGTTTGTATGGTTTAGAGTGTTGTATGGTAACTCATTTATTTCATGTGCTTAGAAAAGAGATGAAAAAAAAACTCCGGCCTTCAATGGGACCCCCGCAAGTGGGTGGTGGATTTGGTCCCCTTGGATTAGTCGGTCCTAAGGTCGGATACCAAGTTTTCAAAAAAAAGAAAAAAGAGATGCATATGTTTGAAGAAACCATTATCTTGTGGAATTATGTCATGGACTAAGTCATTTTCTACAACTCCGTTCGTTTTTTTTAAAGTATCCTAATATATACTTATGTTTTTCCAGGTAACCGAATATGAAGAGTCAAGAGATGGTAGGCGTTATGAGTCTAGCTAGCATTAATTAAGGATTATCAAGCAACATACTAGGGAATATTTAGATATTTTTTGAACTTATTTTGACATAATGTTTTGTAGTTTTAACCACTTTGATTAAATTTTTTATGTATGGGTGTTGTCAATATTGAATGAATTATATAAATAAGATCAAGTTGTTTATATTTATATATTTGTGCATTTTAATTTCTTTACTCTTGTATGGATATTGTAACTATTATTTAATAAACCATTAAAATGAATAAAAATTGTTTTAAATTAACATATATATTTTTTTAAAAAAAAAACAAGTTTGCGACGGTTTTATAACCGTTGCAACTTATACTATTAGTCGTACATGGAAAAAACATAGCGACAGTTTGAAACTGTTGCAACATGAACTGCGACAGTTGTAGCGACGGTTTTCAGAACCGTTGCAAAGTTCTCTTGCAACACACAAATCAGCCACGGTTGGACAACCGTCACAGATGAGCAATTGTGACACTTTCAACTGTCGCAAAGTGCAATTTTAACTGTCGCAAAGTACTTATTTTCTTGTAGTGACACAACAACAAATTTACCCAAAAAATCTCTCAAAACATGGTTCATTAGTCTCATGAAAGTGCTAAGTGCATTAGTTAGTCCAAATGGCATAACCAACCACTCATACAAACCATATTTTGTTTTGAAAGCCGTTTTCCACTCGTCCCCCTCCCTTATCCGAATTTGATGGTACCCACTTTTCAAATCAATTTTAGAGAATATGCATGCACCAAACAATTCATCAAGTAAGTCATCTAGCCTAGGAATATGATGCCTATACTTAATGGTAATGTTATTAACAACCCTACAATTAGTGCACATTCTCCAACTACCATTTTTTTTTTGTACTAAAATTACCGGGACAACACATGGACATAGACTTTCTCTTACCCATCCTTTACTTACCAACTCAGTCACTTGCCTTTGTATTTCTTGGGTTTGTTGTGGATTGCTTCGGTAAGTCGGCCTATTAGGCAAGGATGCTCCCGAATTGAGATCAATATGATGCTTAATTCCTCTTATAGGTGGTAAACCACTTGGTACCTCCTTTGGAAACATGTCTTTAAATTCCTGCAAAAGAGTTTCAACACAACTTGGCAAATTTTGGGTGTTAGGAGTGTTAGCTAGTAATGCCACCTCTTTGCAAAATAGCAAATATAGGGGCTGTTGTGAAACAATTGCATCTTTAACCTCTCATTTTTTTGCAATCAAACTCTTTTTTTTTCATCAATTTTTTTTTGACACTCTGTTTCTTTTCTTTTTCTTTTTCTTTTTCTTTTTCTTTTTCATTCTTTTCTTTTTCTGTTTCTTTTTCTTTCTTTTCTTTTTCATTTTTTTTCTCTCATTTTCTTTTGATCTTCTCTCACCTCACTAGGACTCAATGGTACAAGAACAACCTTTTGGCCACGATGCACAAAAGAATATTTGTTGGAATACCCTTCATGATTAACCTTCCTATCAAATTGTCAAGGCCTTCCTAACAACAAATGACTAGCCTCCATAGGAACTACATCACACAACACAACATCTTCATACTTCCCAATTTCAAAACAAACCTCAACTTGCCTATTAACAACCATTTCAACACTGTCATTAAGCCATTGAAGTTTATATGGCTTAGGGTGAGGTTTTGTTTCTAAATTAAGTTTTGTCACTAACCGGGTGCTAGCAACATTAGTACAACTACCACCATCAATAATTAAACAGCATACCTTTCCTTCAACTAGGCATCTTGTATGGAAAAGGTTTTCTCTTTGAGTTGTGTCTCCTTCTTTGACTAAGTTCCCCAACATCCTCCTCACCATGAGTAGCTCTCCACTAGGTATTTCTTCTTCTTCATCATACTCTTCATCATCCTCACCTTCCTCCTCTCCTAGAACTTCTTCATTTTCCTCCATAAGCATAGTTCTCTTTGTTGGACATTCAGATGCAATATGCCCTTTGCCTTGACACTTGGAACACGTAAGTTTCTTGTTAGTTGAAACACTTTGAGAAGATGTAATAGCTTTACCTTTGTTTTCAACCATGGGTTCTTTAGATGAAGACGATGAAGCACCATCCTTCTTTATCTTGTCTTTCCAATTTTAAGAATTGAAATTGGTGGAACTTCTCCTTACTTGACTCTTTCGTTTGAGTTGTTGTTCCACTTTGACAGCTTGGTTCACTAAGTCCTCTATCTCCACATAATGTTGCAACTCCACTATGTCACTTATGTCACGATTTAGGCCATGAAGAAATCTAGCCATTGTTGCTTCATTATCTTCTATCAAATTGACTCTTATCTTTGCAACCTCCATCTCCTTGTAGTATTCATCAACACTTTTGGTGCCTTGAGTGAGTCTTTGTAATTTGTTGTGCAGATCCCTATGATAATAGGATGACACAAATCTCCTCCTCATGATCATTTTCATCTCTTCCCAAGTTTCAATGGCAGGTTCATCATATCTTCTTCTTTCTTTGACAAGTTGATCCCACCATACCAAGGCATAATATGTGGATTCAATGGCTGCAACCTGCAAAAATTTGTTCAATTTTCGTTTCCCACTCTAAGTAAGCCTCCAGATCATTTTTTCCTTGAAAGGGTGACACTTTAATTTTTATGCCACTCAATTTGTCCTCCCTAGGCCTCTCCGCATGCCTTCTCCTTCTCCTTTCCTCCTCATCACCACTAGAAACTCGATTTTCTATTCGGTCAATCCTCTCATGTAACCCATCTAACTCTGCCCTCATCATTTGTTGCATTCTTGCTGTAAGGGCCTCTAACAACAACCTATTTTCTTCACCTGACATGATTATGAAATATTTGTGAAATTAGTAACAAGTGTTTAAAATGGACCTCACCACTCTACTCACGTGTTTACACTCAATCACTCGTGTTTCACTCAAATTTGGCTTTTTTTTTTATATAATAAAAACACTCTGCCTTTTACCACTCAATTGCTCTTTTCAGTTCTTTAAAGAAATCAAACTCAATCACACAAGAAAAACTATTTTTAAGTAGTAAACACACAAAAAGGCTTAAAATTAAAGGAAACAAGAACACAGACACAATATATCGAGAGAAACAAAAGAGAAATACGAGGTATGGACAAATAACTCACAAAAATAAGACAAACAAGAGTGTGGCAGCAAAATAACTTTGAAAAATCACAAGCTTCATATAATCAGAAACTTCTCTACTTTTTTTTGTATATTTTTTTTTTTCGATTTTTTTTTTGATTTTTTTTTCTAATTCAAACAGCACTATCAAGAGATGAAATTGAAATTTGTGCTAAGAGATGGTCCTATACGAACCTTGCTCTGAATACTAAATGATGGCTAACTAAATACAAATTAACCATTTTCACAATATTTGATGAAGTTTAAACTTGTATTTGGAAAGGGTAAAATGGAGTACGAAAATTACTTATAAAAATATATGTATGACAGAATGAAACATAGAAATAACGTGAAGAATGAGTGGAAAAGGTCAGAAATGGGGCGCCACACTCTTTCTATTGATTAGAAAGGATGATAAGCCAAAATGAGGATCACCACAAGAAACTTGGTTTCTTGATAAGATCAAAAGCTTGGTCCAATCTAAAACCAAAAAGACACAATACTCTCAATTCACACAATGTGTAAAATTTTGCAAAATAGTCTGATTTATTCATTGATTTTCGTCCCCTTAAATAGGAGAATTACAAAAGCTAAAAACTGAGCCAAATCTCGCTCATTATTGCTAATAATTAGCATTGACCAGCCAATATTCACTTGGTGGCCAATTAAGGAAGGTATGATCACACATTAAGAGTGATCAGCTGTTTTCCTCTCCCTTGCTCAGCTCTTTATTTGCACGAAAATAAGCACACCAAATGCCTAATTAAAACTTTAAAAGCTTATAATTGGAAAGCAAAATAAACTAAAAATATTCTAAGTGTTTTGGTCTAATTTAGATAATTTGGACCTCACACTTTTATTACAACACGAAATAAAATTAAGAAAACTTCAAATTTGGGCAGCATGCCCTGTCCCAATGCCATCTTCACTTGACGTGATCAAATTGATAATTCTTGACTCTATTTCGTCCTTTTGTTCTTTTGCTCCCATCAAGTTGGTTATTAAGTTAGTTAAACCTTCCTTAGCCTTCTTAGCTCGCTCCCTTGTCATTGGACCTCCCAAACCTTGGATTGCTTCATTAAGGTCTTGTTGGGTAATTTCCTCATCAAAACCCAAACCCAAATGTTGTTCGGGTGAGAAAATGAAACTCACACCCACACCCGCTGGGTTCGGGTTTTTTCACCCAAACCCGAAACCCGTAATAAGAACACGCATAATTGATTATCTGCTCAAACCCGATCCGAACTATATTTGATAAAATGCAAAATGTAACATAATTTGGTAATATAGTTTGTAAATTTCAAAATAGTTTTTTTTTACTAAACAATTCATAAAATGTTATCATCACTACAACATGCACCAGTACAACATTCAAAAACTTAAAAGGGAACAAAATACATGTAAATAGGTAATTTTATATATAAACGGGTGGCTGAATGAGTTTCGGGTGTGAGTTTGATACTACCCAAACTCACACCCATATATTCGGGTGCCACCCGAACTCAAACCCAATTAACTCGGATTTCGCCCATTGACTTGGATTTGAGTTCGGGTTGATCTATCAGGTTTGAGTTTTCCTGTCATCCCTACTAAAATATACTTGGAGATGGTGGCAATTATTACCATAAAACTTTTGATGAGTGAAAGTAATTAAATTTTGATACGGTTGATTATAACTTCCATCAAAGTAAATAAATTCTTAAGCATTGAATTTTGAATAGTGAATGACATGTAAACATGCCCGCCCCAATAGCATGTGTGACGGCATCGAGCCTCCAAATTTTGGTAAAATTTTAGGCCACAAAATCTCGAAGTTTTACATTAATAGATATATATACCGTCAATTTCATTAAATGTCACATTTACACCAATAGACTAGTGGTAAGTTGTGATGTTTGTGTGAGCAAGATCATTGGTTCAAGCCCAAACAATGTTACTTTTTACATAATTTTACCTCTAGTTATTTCAAATTAAATTAAAATTTGCCTTGATTAGGATATGTCTCTTTTTATGTTATTTACAATGATAATTATTTTGTGTCTAATGTTAGTTATAATTTAAATAGAGCATGAGTTTTAATTTTTTTTAAATAAAAAATATTCTTTTTAAACAAAATTGTGTTTTTCTTTTATTATTATGACCCAATTTTAATATTTAAGTCGGGTCTCCAAATACCCGGGGCCGGCCCTGCATGTAAATTATGGCGAACATTCATACTTGATTGATTCAAAATTTCATTGTAGAGCTCATGAAATTTTGACACAAAATACTAACGATGATGGTGGGTATTGGAAAAAGAAACTCAACCGCAAGTTTTTTTTTAACGGCAAATATATTATTAATAATAATCAAGTTTCTCCACACGACGAACACAAACGGTAAGAGGAGCTATATAAGCGGGAAACTAATGAAAATACAAAAACATATGTCACCCGGGTGTGGTTATGGTGCATAAGCCCAAACTTATGCACCATGCATAAACTTGCTTCCTACACCCAACATATTTGCTTCCTACACCAAAAGTCAGCTCAAGCCCAAAATTAGGCAATCCATTACTTGCGTGCCCCCCATATACTACCTCATTACTTACGCCCCCCATTTGTTTAGCACACCCCCCAATTTTTTTTTCCTTTTCCTCCCTAGATTTCTTGTGAGCCCCCTTTTTTCCTCCCCAAGATTTCTTGCGCGCCCCCAATTTTTTTCCTCCTCCAAACTTCTAGCGCACCCCCCCAAATTTCTAGCGCGCCCCCCCGTTTCCAATTAAATAATAATTTTTGTTCCTTTGAAGTATATATTATAAGAATCCATTTTTAATTAATTTTCGTCATACACCCCCTCGAAGCCCAACATAATAACCAATGGTTCATGTATATATAAAACATATTTGTCAAACATACAATTTAATTTTAAGTTTTATCAATCATAATCACAATATAAATAAAATCTCAT
This sequence comes from Trifolium pratense, assembly GCF_020283565.1. NCBI lineage: Eukaryota > Viridiplantae > Streptophyta > Magnoliopsida > Fabales > Fabaceae > Trifolium > Trifolium pratense. The sequence continues at coordinate 27,295,759 of NC_060062.1, forward strand.
ACATTAATCACACACACACACACACACACACACACACACACATATATATATATATAGATTTTTTTCTTTACAATAAAAAAATGATCGAATCCAATATCTCATGCATACTATCCAAATTTTTCTCAACTAAACTAACCCTAATTGCTTTATATGATTTTTTGCTTTATGTAGCATGGTTTTGTAAAATGGTTATGTGATGTTTTACTTAATAACAATGGTTTCAGTGTATAACATCTTGGCACTAATGCCCATATGAAACCATTTAACTAAAATAATGGTTTCAGCGTATAACGCTATGAAACCATTTAACTAGACTAATGGTTTCAGTGTATAACATCTTGAAACCAAATAACAAGACTAATGGTTTCAGTGTATAACGCTATGAAACCATTTAACTAGAATAATGGTTTCAGTGTATAACAGTATGAAACCATTTAACTAGACAAATGGTTTCAGTGTATAACATCTTGAAACCAATTAAAAGGACTAATGATTTCAGTGTATAACATCTTGACACTAATGCTCATATAAAACCATTTAACTATAATAATGGTTTCAGTGTATAACAGTATCAAACCATTTAACTAGACAAATGGTTTCAGTGTATAACATCTTGAAACCAATTAACAAGACTAATGGTTTCAGTGTATAACATATTGGCACTAATATAATGCTTATATAAAACCATTTAACTATAATAATGGTTTCGGTGTATAACGCCATGAAACCATTTAATTAGACTAATGGTTTCAGTGTATAACGGTATGAAACCATTTTTGCTGTGGAATGGTTTCAAAGAGTTGTTCTCCCCAAAAACATATTTAACCCTTAATAAAAATTGTGAAATAAATTTAAATTTTTAAGGCGATATAAAACCGGAGAGAGTGAGGTATCCCCAACCATTCCAAATAATTCAAAATACCCTAAATAAAATTTTGGAAAAAATTTATTAATACCTGATATTTATAAAAGCATATTTACCTCATTTAATTAACTAAAAATAGTTTCAGGTCTCAGAAAAATACCTAACTGGTCCCAAAATTCTCAGAAAAGTATTTACTATTTTTCTGTAAAAAGCAATAAAAAAATTTGGAGTCTACTTGGCACCGCACGCGCCCCCACGCGCCGCTAATGAGAGTGGGCGTGGAGGCGCGTCACTGTTCATCATCTTCCTCACCCATTTTCTGAAGAAACGGGTCGCGACGACCCGATTCGTCAACCCGATTCGTTCTCCCTCAACAATCAACGAAACTCGAAGTTCTTTATACGGTTTTGATCGTCGTTCGATTTTATGAATGTTTCCGGTATTAGTTTTCGAAATCGGTGATCGAATCGCATATAAAATGTGGCCGAAATTGAGCAAGCAAAAATAGAAAGTTCTTCATTTATGATTATTACACGTGTAAAATCATCTGATGGCTGTGAATGACTTATGCACCATACATAAGAAAAGACTTATGCATATTAACTATTGCCTATGTCACCCAATAGAGGCCAACTTTTAATCTCATACTTAGAAAAAAACTCTCAGGTCAGGGGCGGAGCCCTTTGTGGGCTGGACAGGGCCATGTCCCGCGCCAACATTTTTAAATTTTTTTTCATAGGCATGCTATTTAGCGGCGGTTATAAACCCCCGCTAAATAGCTTGAGTAGTTTGTTATTTATTGGTTCCGGGGGGTTTCAAACCCTCTTTATTTGGACGACAAATCTTAACAGGTTTTTAGTTTGCGGTGTTTTAAACCCCTGCTATTTCGACACCCAAAATTCTCTCTTCATTTCTATTTGGAAGCATTCCTTCTAATGTTTTATTGTTTAATAATTTATAGATGTATTAAATTGTGTAATTTATTTTGTCAAATTATTCAACTATACTTTTTTGGAGAAAAAAGTACTCAAATTTTTATTTAAAATAGAATTTGTGTATAAAAATTCATGTTTGATCAATCTTTTGTTAAAAAAAATTTCATTTTTGTTAAAGAGATTCATATAATATTATAAATATAAATACAAGAACTAACTAAAAAGTATGAAGTTTACTCATGAATTGACATAAAATTTATTTTTAAAATTTATTTATTAAAAATCGTAATGGTTCACCTTTTGACTATTTTTTGAGATATCCAAATTAAGCACGCCCTCAATATGATATATCTTTTTTTTTAGTAATTTATTTTGCATATTCGATTTATATTTGTGGCAGCCCGCCCCTATTTTTTGTGCTTGGTCCGCCATTGTCTCAGCTTCCAGACCACCAGAGAAACATCAACTCAACCCATAAATATGTCACTAGACGCAAACTCCCGATCTCGAATAAAAAATGATCGGCCCATAAGAATTCGAAAAACAGCTCCTTGAGTCAAAAGTTGATGGATAACGGTAGAAATGAGAACCTAGGAACAAATTAGGGTTTGAACAAGAGTGGGATTTTTTTTGTGATTGAAAATTTTTAGGAGTGAGGAAATAAAAGGGGGAAATGTAAACGATGAATGAAAAATATAAGTGGGAAAAGGTTTTTGATGATTGAAGGGTAAAATGAGGGAATTTTTTTTAAGGGAAAACATAATTTTAGAAACTTAAAATTTGACCAACAAAAACAGTAGCATCGGCTAGGCCGACTCTACTTAATTTTAAAAATTATGATGTAGCGTCTGGTAGGCCGATGATAACATTTTTAATGGATAAAAGAAAAAACCTTTTGTCTAGCGTGAGCTAAACCGACTCTAATTTTGGAGGCTAAATTGGTGTTCTTTAGTAGTGAAATACAAAGATTTTGTGGTGACAATGAAACTTCCAAAACAAGCAGATACACAAATAAAATTCAAGACTTTACTTAAGAAAAATATCTCTAACGGTTTTTACCCTGTTGCTCTATGATTTTTGAACTTGTTTCTTAAAGATTGATTCTTCAAATTCTGTTCGTCCTCTTTATATAGACGATGAAGAATAATGTCTTCTTTTGATTTCACAACTGTAATTGGTATGAGGTAGCAAGTGGCATGAGTATAGGAGATCAGTTGGTAGTACATTCCTTAAGCAGTGGTGGAGCCAGGACCATGAACCGGAGGTGCAGACAATTTTTTATTTTTTACTATTGTTTAGCGACAAAAAATCTGAAACTTATAGAATACACAAAATAGATTCTCTTCTCCTAATCGAATTATTGTCAATATTCTCTGGCATTGTATATTTATATAATCTTTTGCTAATTTTTTTATCTTTGATAAAGGTTTTATATTTTTAAGATTTAGAAGGTCCTTTAATTTTTATGGTGAATACTTCAAAATTGGACCATTAGAAGGTCCTTTTGTTATTAAGCAATAAAATTCAATGTCATATCATATTTTTATATCAATTATATAAAAATTTTATATTTTAAATTAATTATGTTTAAAATTTAAATATCGGTATCTAATAATATAAGTTGAGTACTTTAGAATTTACTCATTTTTATAGTTTAAAAAGAAAAGAAAAAGGGAGAGACGGCCACTCATAATTAGCTGCCCATTTTTATATGAAAAACAAATAAAAATTTGGTCCATTAATAACGGTGAGGGCCCAAACTATGAGTGTAATGTATTAAGTAGTAACAATTTTTTTTTTTCACCCCAATAATTATACCTTTATCCCTATAAATAATTATTATTTTTCTTCTAATCTTACCCTTTTTATTATTTGACTTTATCCTTACAAAAAAAAAAATCCGTACAATTATACCTTTACCCTACAAATTTTTTCTAGAAAAAAAAATTCTGGATAGTCAAAATTTCAAACTCAAATACTTAAAAAAAAGAGATCCGTAAGTAACCACGTAAAACTAGATGGAGGCAAATCGCAGTCACGTAAACCTCTTTCCATGAATTAATCAAGCTGAGACTTTGACAATGATTTCTGATGCAATTCCATGCATTTCCAATGGAATGGACATGTGTCATCGTTGAGTGGGTTTGATTGGGATCGAAAACCCATTTGCCACTGAAGAAAATTGCAAAATCTAGATTTCAACTCATTTACCACTTTATTGTTTTACTGTTGAATTTATGTTTAATTCAATTTTGCATATGCTGAATTGTGAATGCTGAGTAATATGAATTTCGTTTTTGGTGTAATTGTTTAATTGTTTGCTCAATTTTGGAATATGAATTTTAGCTTGAAGGTCTACGACGTGCTTGAAGCTGGTATTGTTGTTGATTCGTCTAATTTATGTGGTGTTCTCTTCTCTAATTTGATTTTTAAATTAGGTTGACAAATCCAAATTTTGCAATTTGTATTTTCTTCAAAAATTCTTTCTCCAAGTTTTCCGGCCCGTTAGAGATTGTTATTTATCGGATCTCTTTTTTTGACCATCCAAAAAATTTATGTTCTATAAAAACTTTGTAGATGTGAGGTCAAATGATAAAATGGGTAAAATTGGAAAAAAAAATAATTATTTATAGGGGTAAACATATCATTGTTGAGGTGGGAAAAAATTTTGTAGTAACAAGTAATAACTAGGTTTAATTGCATTTTTGGTCCCTTATCTTTATTTTAGGTTTTAAGTTGGTCCCTTATCTTTTAAATGTTTCAAATTGGTCCCTTATCTTTTCTGCAAGTTTTAAGTTGGTCCCTTCCATCAAATTTTTCACTATTACCGCTAAATTTGGAGACGTATCATTTTTTCAAGGATGATTTATGTTTGCTACCTGTCCAAATTTTAACAGTAATATTAATAAAATGATGAGGATAAATTAGGTGACTTGGTAATAATTGATTTTATTATATATATTAGTAGTAGGTTCAAAGCTAGCTGCAACAGGGCTTAGGCCCCTTTTGTATAAAAAAAAAAAAAACTATAGGCAACGATATTCTTTTATTTTCCTTTAACATAATAATCGAATAATCCAAATATGAGCGATTGGCTAGGCTATGAGCTAATGTCATTGAATAAAAAATTGATATTTATTTTGTTACAACATATAGTTGTGTGTATGTTGGACGCAAGTTTCGAACTAACAACCTGAAGAAAATTTTTCAAACCAAGAAGCTGTCTCTAGAAACTGGCTGTTACAACATATAGTTGTTTTGTTGTACTTGTATTTGATTTTGGTCCAAAAATAACACTTTTTTCCCCTTGTTTTGGTGGCATTTAATTAATTGAGAGAGAATGTCATTGCAAGAGGCAATCGTTTTACTTAGGACGTGAAGTTGAAAAGAAAATGTAATATTTAATTGGCAATAATATTTTTTTATATATAATTGAAAATTAAATAACCTTTAAACTTTCAAAACTAAGAGAGAATATTGCATGAATTTAAATTATTATTTTTTGAACAAACATGAATTTAAATAATACTCTATTATTTATTTTTCCTATTTCATTTCATTACTATTATATTGGAATATTGCAATAATATGAATTAAATATTGTTACGAGATTTCATAGTAAAGGAGAAGATATGTTTGAGTTTTGTGATGTTATTAAAGACTGCTTACTTATGTACAACTCGTATTTTAGAAACTAGTGTATTGAGTTTGTAAGGAGACAAGTCAATGAGATCGCTCACGTTTTAGCAAGAGTGGCCACATTTCTAGCTAGTTTTCATCTTTTTATTAATGTACCGACTTGTATTCGTAACATTATTAATAATGAAATGCTATAAGCATATTTCCGTAAAAAAAAATTATAACCTTCGGCTTTAAATTTATGAAAGAAAAATAAAACCAATTATTAAGTACCCACACAATAGTTCCATGAGCTTGACTCGGTTGGTATGACATAGATTATATATGCAGGGAGTCGGGTTCAAACCCCGGTTATCCCACTTATCCATGTTAAGGGTCGAATTTCCGGCCATTAGGGTACATGACCAAAAAAAGAAACCTACCCACACAATATTAGGGGTGCTTGCGGTTCGTTTAAAAATTAATATTTTAGCATGACAACTATCGATTATATTTGAAAAATATGAAATATTTTATAAAAAAAAATAAATTAAATTGAACAAATAAGTAGTATTAAAATAAATAATAAAAAAATAAGTAGTATTAAAAACCAACAAAATAATAGACTAATGCAATACATCACACCAAGAAAAAAAAAAAATAAGTATTAAAATATATGTAAACGGTTTGATTCGGTTTTGAAAAATCAATCCAAAATTCAATCCAACGATTTTCACAAAAAGAACATCCAATTTTTTTTGAAACGGTTTGTGGTTTTAATTGGGATTGATTTGAATTTAAATATCCCCGCACACAACATAACTAAATGACAACTCCTGCAATATTTCTAGCGGAAGGTATCAAAATGTTTTGCTAGAATCTTTGTTAGAATTTTATTTGAATAATAGAAAAAAGTAATATCTAACAACTAAAAAAAAATACATAAAAGAATACTAATTTACTTTCTAACTAGAATTAGTTTACTCTATTGAAATTCATTCGAATAATAACAATATCTTAATATAATTTCTTTATATTATAAATCCTAATTTTTAATGAAATTCAACTATTCCATGGTTTTTATTTTATTTTATTACAAACATAAACTTCTTACAAATATCAATAATATATAGTATTCTTACTTCAAATTAGGAATACTATGGTGTCATTATGACAAAAAAAAAAAAAAAAGCCTCCTATCAGATTTGAACGGATGACTTTCCCTTAGCTATGCTCCTCCTAGATTATATTAGGTAGTGTAATAGAGTACATTTGCATTCATTCATAATGCATCTCGCAATAAAAGGAAACTTACACATACTTCTTTCACAGTGGTCGTGGTCAATACATTCCGGAAGTGCTGCTATGAAAAAAGTGAATATAAGAGTATTTAATGAAATGGTATAAAAGATTGTGTATGGAGTCAACATGAAAATTTTAAAAGATGCAAAAGTTGCTTACCATGGACGTTCACCGTAACAAGAAAGAGAGAAATAGAGAATATCATATTCATAGCATAAACAAACTTGAGAAGTTTAGCCATATTTTTATTCTCTCTTTTCTTGTACTAAATAGAAAATTATTTAACCAATTACTAGTATAATATAATGGAAAATGATCATGCTCTATTTACATCAATTAAATATATTAGCAATTATTGAGTTGTAAAAATACCTACCTAAGTTAGAATAATTTTTAAATGTTTCTTCGATATATCAATGTGTTGTGTTTGTCCCTTTCACATACTTTGAAATGACGTTACATAAGAATTCACATCTTTTTATTATTTTGTAACCTTTCATGATATAAAAAGGAAAAAACAAAAGATTAATAATGTTGTTGCAATTTCAATTTTCTGTTTCAATTATATTGAGATTTGTTGTTTCGATTTTCGAACATTTGAAATTGTTGATGCAACTACCACAAACACAAAACGTAATTTCGACAAATAAAATATTAAATTTAGTCACAAACTATATCACTCTGTATAAAATATGTCATATCATATCTTCAGTATACAATCTCACAATGGCGGAGACATAAAAAATATTTGAATAGACCACTAAAAATTTATAATATATAAATTAAATATAAAATTGATGGTTTCTAAGATGAGGGATCAATTAAGTTCCTCACGTGTGGATCAATAACAATACAACATCATATATCTAATCAATGGTTTAGATTTTATTAAATAAAAAATAAGAACATGTAAAGAATTAATCCTACACACAATCACTCCCCTATATCTCCCTATTAGGCATCCACAAATGCTTCAACCGAATCTGTCATGGAGATCTGAAATGGAAGATTTCACTCTCTTCCTCCCAAATTGAACTTCGTGCTCTTGTCTTTGAAACCTTAGATGGGAACATATATATAGATGATTCCTTTTCATAATATTCAGTGAAGTGGAACTAAAACAAAGTGACCAACAACAAGCAATTAATAGGTAAATGAGTATTTTTTAAAGCAATTTCTTTTTTTATTATTTAAAAAATTATAATAGCTACGTATTATTTACAAACACTGTCAAGAAAATAAAATTTGATTTTTTCAAAATTCTTTTTTTTTTCTTTGGTCAAGATTTTTTCAAAATTCTTTATCACTCATTATAATGAATATTGATTTTTCTAATGAAATTATTTTCTCTTAATTAAAATAATTGGCAAATAACTTTTTAATTCATGAAAATGATGTGTATTAATTTAAAAATCAACTGTATTCATGAAAATGATGTGTATTAATTAAAATAATTGGCAAATAACTTTTTAATTCATGAAAATGATGTGTATTAATTTAAAATTCAAAGACATGTGTATTTGCTTTAGTGTTATTATACATTACTAGTCCCACACCCGTGCGATGCACGGGTGTTGTGTGGTATTTTATATTATAATAATGTTGAATTCACTTCTTTCAATCACATGCGCAATAACATCTAAAACAATTAAAATAGAGACATGTTATTTAGATTAAAATATCAATCAATATATGAGATTTAAATTAAAACGAAAGCTAATAATCATTACCAACTATTTTTTCTTCTTCAGTTGAATTCAAAATATCTTGGAATGACATAAAATCAAAATGGTTCAATGGAATGTGTGGAGCATCGATCTTGGTAAATGTAGTAGTGTGCGATGCACGGACATTATGCGTTGTTTTATAATGAAGCGTCAAAAAATTATTTGTATAAATAGTAAATTAATAATTGAAACAATAAATGTTATCAAAATAATATTAGCAATAAAACTTAATTAAAAATATTAACAATATGAATTATATTTGTAATTGCATTTCAAACAATTTATTTGTATTGTTTCGTAAATATCATGCAAAGTCCCACTACAGAAATATCACAAATTAGACAATAAGAATGCTAAGAAAAAAAATAAATATTGAATATTAAAAGGAAAAGAAATGAAGAAATAAGGATGAGAAACAGGGTTGGATAGAAGGGTTATACATTGACTATGATAAAGTGTTAAAATAGAATAAAGAGTATCAAAATCTATATATACTTGCAAAATCAACAATATAGTCTCACTCGTTAAATACAAAGAAAAAGAAAGATACAATAAAATCATAAAATTTCAGAAACATATCATTCTTCTACAACATTAATAACCCTCCAAATAGATTTTTCACATGCCCATATATGTATGAGGAGGGATATAAGACATATATATTATAAAATAATTAATTCACAAAACGATTTTTATTATAGTTGAATGTCAATCAAAAGGCTTGACACTAAAAAAACATTAAAAGAGATGATTGTTTCACTTATTATCTAACTTTTGATTTATCCACAAAAAGAAATGATCTAAAGACTAAGATTGATTGATACAATTAAGGTTAAGGTTAGTAATAAGAAAATTATCTAGGATTTATATATATAGATTAAGCTTCTGGAAGTCACATATATTCAAACTTCAAAGCCACCCACAACCTCCTGCTCCATAAGTGTATGAATAGCCACTATTATATATAGTATTCGTGTAATGTTATTATTATTTTTTTTTCCAAGTAGTTTAGTGGCTAAAAAATCTACTTTAAAGGTGAATAAGTGAAGTGTCTCGGGTTCGAATCCGGCCTCCTGCACATATAATGTGATATCCCTGTCAACCGAGCTAAGCTCACGAGGACTTCATGTAATTTATACTGTATATGAAGAGAATACATGAGTTCTAGTGTGGACTTTTCATAATTCCAACAATACCCTTGATTTTTTTACTAGCAACAAAAATCTTTTATTTTATTAACAAAGTTACCATAACATAAGACACTTTTTTTTTAGCTAACAAATTCACCCTAACATAAGACATTTTTTTTTATATAAGTTAGACATGTCTGACCGGCTGATTTTATTAAATACCATGGGTAGTAATTTCCAAACCACCTTCCGCCATTGCAACGACGTCATTTTAAAGATAAAACAACTCTTCAAACATGATTGTAAACATTCTCCGCACATAGAGAATCCACCGAACACTCAACCTCAAAATAAAAGGAAAGTTACTCCTTTCTCGTTCACAGTCGTTTGTGATCAATACATTCAGCAAGTGTTCTCATATAAAAATGAGAATATAAAAATATTAATAAAATGGTATAAAAGTGTGTTTTCAGAGTAAACATGAATTTTAAAAAGGATGAAAATGTTTTTATCATCCAGCTACGTCCATTTCAACAATAAAAATATAAAGGATTATTGCATAAACAAACTTGAAAATTTTAGCGATATAATTTTTCTCATATTTTAATTAAAAAAAGTTATGAATTTTATTTTTTTAAATGCCTTTTTAAATTATGAATTCAACATTTTTAATAAAGAAAAAAACAAGAAAAAGGGTTTATACGTGAATGTTATAAAAGATAAAGGATTTAAATGGAGAGAAAAAAAAAAGACCAAAGTGTTATAAATGATAACTAATGCGGATAACTAGCTGTTCAACCCCAGAGCGGATAACTAACGTGTTCCGTTTTTTTTTTTTTTAACAGTATTCTATGGTCGGTCCGCGACCCCTGGATGCCGAAGGTGTTCTTGGGCTTATCTCGTAGTGTTACAAAAATAAAAATAAAGAATTAAAGTGTTAAAAAAAAAAAAAAGATAAATTAGCACCCCTAATGTTATTTTGCCATATTTTAATATTGCTCGTGATACTCTTATTTCTAAAAAAAAAAACTTATAATTTTTTTTGTTGCTTTTTACACTATTATACATGACCTTGCTCAGTGGGTGCAAAGTTTTTAATTTCAACAAATAATTTTTATAAAATATATATTAAAACAAAAACTTAGTAAAAAAATATATAAATATTCAAATTAGAGTGAGCTCATATGTATAATTATTTATATTATAGTGTGGTTATCTCAATAAATATCAAATTTGCACCAAATAAATTCATCAATCACCATAGCATCTTGGCGATCTTATTACATATTAACCCGTGAACGTGGGTTTGATCTCACTTATGCTGAATTTTTTTTTATTTAAGAATTACAGTACTTAAATAACAGCAAGAAGATAATAAATAGGAGAATGTTAACTTGTGCACTTAAGGGCACATGTTAAGAAGATAAATGTGGAAAAAATTTATTGAACTTGTGGTGTATTTAAGTATCTAAACATTAAATTTTTTGTATCATTAAATGCTATATTTCTATCTTTAGGTAGCTTAACATGTGCCTTTAGGGCACAAGTTAACATGACCCTAATAAATAAAGTGACATGCTGTCAAAAAAGTCAAGATGAGAGTAAATAAGAGTAATCCAACGGGGAGGGTTGTTGCAAAGGGTGCAACCTAATTTATTGAGGGGGTGCAAAAATAAACAAATTAGAATAACAGGTGTAGTTATTAACAATTGAGGGGGTGCAGTAGCCCACCCTGGACATAAGGTAGATCCGCCCCTGAGCTTGCTCACCTTTGAATCTACTTCCCAAAAGCCATTCACATAATCTATAAAAATATATTAAATTAAAATATAGTTTTGGTGTAGCCTATTTTCTTTATGTTTTTTTTTTGACAGATTTTCTTTATGATTTTATCCTTTATAAAATTTAAAATAATTCTCAACTTCCAAAAATAGATGAATCAATCTTGATAGATATGATTATGGAGTATGAGAAGGATTAAAATACTAGTTCATCCAAATTGGACTACAATCGTCAGAACTCAGAATTGTGAGAGTTTATTATATGGCTGAGATAACCTCCTAAATTCTACACAAAATCTTTTATCTTCTAGAAATATTTTACAAAAATGTATTTGGTACAACATCCCAATTTTTACACAATACTTATTAGTCTAGTACTTGGTATATACTCTTTGCTTACAATTTTTTATTTTTTTTATCTTCAGAAAAAATCATAAATATCACTTCAAACTCACACAAATTTATTTTAGAGTATTTATTTTTGGAATTTAAAAATTCTAGTTGTGTTTATTTATTTTTGAAAACATGATCCAGTTTAGAATTTTGACCTATTGAGTGGTGCTAGACTTTTTACGGAAAACATGTCGTACGATATATTCTGAAGATATTTATATTTATTTGGTAACAAAGAAGGAAAGTCAGATTCTTTATTAGCTATATTTGGGAAGAAACCCTCTTTGCTTTCTTGAAAATTCAGCCACACACAGTCACACACAATTCTAATCAGGTTTTCTCTTTCTCCTTCCTTTCATTTTCTTTCTCTTTTTGTATCTTAACCTCTCAATCAATTTCATCATGTTTTCTTTCTATTATTGGCAACAAGTTTATTTAATATTCATTTACTTATTTATTAATTTTCACTTAGAACTTGAGTTCATTCAACAAAATCTTAACCAACCAAAACCCAAAAAGATAATTCCTTTTAGTTTATTATTGTTCATGTTTTCTCTTACAAAATTTTCTTTATTATTAAAGGCCATATTTTTTTTTGAATCGAGGCTAAATCTTATTTATTAATTAACAAATATTCTAAACAAAAAGTATAAGTGATTGTCAGATCAAATAAATAAAGACGTACAAGATGATGAAAACACCTTAATGACCAGATCTGAAACTAGGGTTTTGGTGACTTCATGTTGGTTAGTAAATAAACAAAAACCCCCCAAAAAATATACATAACATATACATCTGATTTTCTTAATTATTACATGTTTTATGTGTATATTTTATTTACTATAAAAATCATAATTTTTTTTTTAAATGTAAAGGAAGATTAATCTTAATGGCAAGGCAAAAGATAAAGATAAAGAAAATAGATAATGCAACAGCAAGACAAGTGACATTTTCAAAGAGAAGAAGAGGGATTTTCAAGAAAGCTGAAGAGCTTTCAGTGTTGTGTGATGCTGAAGTTGGTCTTGTGATTTTCTCAACAACTGGAAAACTCTATGAATATGCCAGCTCTAGGTACGTACAGTATTTACTTTGTAATTACTATTTTGTACTTTTTTTTTCACTTCTTTCGAGTTTTTGTATTTGTTTGCTGAATGGTAAGGGAAAAACGGCCCCTACCAACCAAGTACTTTCTTTCAAGTTTGAATTTATGTGTGTTCATGTCGGCATCATATTTATGTTTCATATCTAATTTAGAGGAGGAAACAAAGATTAAAAAAGACAAAAATATAGTGCTCATAAGTATCATTTTTTTTAATACTCCCTCCGTGATATTTTATTCCTTCCGTAATATTTTATAAGTAAATTTTACATTTATTAATTCATTGCATTATCAATATATCTAGACTATAATAAAATTCTGATATATTTATTATGCAATAAATTTAGAAAGATTAAATTTGTTTATAAAATGTCACAAATAGAGTATAATGCTAAACAATTAATTTTAATATTGTTAGGTTGAATAATTTTATTCAATTTAAATTCTAAATTTTATGATTTGTGATTTTTAATGGTATTTGTCATTTTGTGTGCAAATAAAAAACAAAGATAAAATTGGTTTTTTTTTTTTTTTTTAAATTATTATGATATTGGTATGAATTTTTTATAGTAATCAAGAAGTAGTTATTTTTAAAGAATACTGTTATATAGTACGACATAAATTGCATGAGAAAGGCAAGAATGTATAGGTGTCATGCTTTAGGTACATCAAAGTATATTATCTCCTTCAATAGCAGAAATCAGACGGTGTGTTGGTATTAAATATACGGCTCAGATCATTTCACATATTTCGTTAGTTGATTTTTCATAACAATAAGCCTTATTGATTTTTTAAAGGACAAAGATGTACTAGTTATTAGGATTAGCTAGGTGGCAATTTAGTGTACGTTTTACTTTTTCTTAAATTGATTATTATTTACTAGCGGATCAGGCAGCCGCGTTCCGCGTCTGCATGTGTCTAACTTATGTTCAAAAAAAAAAGATAGCCTTATATTATGGTCAGTTTGTTAATAAAAGATTTTTGCTGATAAAAAAATATATGTTTTATGTTATTACGAGTTTGTTAATAAAATATTTTTGTTACTACTAAAAAAAATCAAGGATATTGTTGGTATTATAAAAAGTCCACACCAAAATCCATGTATCATGTATATATATAATATGAGTTAGGATCCATTGACACCTGGTGTCAAACTTTAATTTGACACCAAATCTTAACCGTCTATTTTTTTTAATCAAAGGCTAATAAAAGTTTCCTATATTATCTACAGTGTGTATCTATTTAGGAGATTCCTTATTTTTAGGTTGGATAAAAATTTGATTTATTTAGTAAAAAAAATAAATTGATTTAGTGTTCTAAAAAAAATGATTTGTTGTTCTAAAAAAAAATTGTTGTTATCCCCATCGTTACTATGCTCCTTGCGTTTTCATTTCCCTTTGGTTAACTGCCAAAATCAATGTCAATTGCAAACTATGCAGGTAAATAATCGACTACCAACTCAATTTAATTAAAAGGGTTTTCTATACTAAAACCATAAATTGAATTTTTATACTCACATATATCATGATTGATGATTCATATATGCACCTGCTTTCGATGATTTATAACCTATATGTGATTCCTAAACTCAATTCAGACACCATGGGAATGAAAACGCAAAGGTAATGTTGGGGGAGAATAACAACAAATAAAAAAAAAATATCGGGCTTAGGCTCTCATGTTTAAAAAAAAAATCAATTTTTTTTTGGTAGAACAATAAATCAAATTTTTATGTAACCTAAAAATAAGGAATATCCTAAATAGATATGCACATGAGTTAATATAGGAAATTATTATTAGTCTTTGATTAAAAAACATAGACGGTTGAGATTTGGTGTCAAATTAAAATTTGACACCTGGTGTCAATGGATCCTAACTCATATAATATATATATATATTATAGTTCATCGAAGGCTTTCATATTTGGACGTGTAAGGGTAGTGATATGACTTCCGGGAAAATAGGGCTAGCTAGTGGCTGAGGTACACATTTTTCACTATGTGTAGATGGAATAGGTGTAATGTTTTTCTAGGAGGATGACTCTAGGCTATTAATTTTAATTTAACTAGAGAGAAAATGATTTCTTAGATGTATAAATGTATCTATGGGTTTAGTCGTGAACTTAGCTCGATAGAGACACCGGATTTTATATATAGGATTCGGGGTTCAAATTCCGAATATTCTATTTATTCATTTTAAGAGAATTTAAAGTGTAGTGTCAATCTATTGATACCAAAATATATGTTACTTTATGGTACTCCCTCCGTTTTAAATCTTTGTCTTTTTAGCTTTTCAGTTTTATCCCAAATTTTTGGTCCTTTTAAAAAACCAATGCACAATTAGTGATACTTTATCATTTGTACTCTTACTAAAACTAAAACATTAATTAAATACTCCCTCTGTTTCTTTTTATCTGTCGTTTTAGAAAAGTAATTGTTTCAAATTACTTGTCGTTTTGATAATTTAAGGTTATATTTTGTCTATTATACCCTCCTTCCTAATTTTTTTTATTAACTAAATTTTATATAATCTTTTTATAGTATCTATTTATTTTTTACTAAATTTCTTCATGTAAATTTCAAATATTTAGGAGTAGTTATTGAAACCGTAAAATATTTAATATATATTTGAAAAACTAAAGTTTTTATTTTTTTTATTTTTACATAACATATTAATTTTTTGTTTTTTTACATAATATATTAAAATTCTGCAGGAAATAAACAGATTTCTAGTAGTGGAAACAACTTATGCAAATAAATATGCTTTTATGTATTACTATAAGTTTTTCAAAATAATTTACGAGAAAACAACTTATAAAGACTAGCGGCCAGACAGGCGCGTCTGTGTCTAACTGTCTGTTATGCAAATTTATGTAAAAACAATATCTTATGTTATGGTGAGTTTGTTAATAAAAGATTTTTGGTGCTAAAAAAAAAAACAGGCATGTCTTATGTTATGGTGAATTTGTTAATAAAAGATTTTTTTGCTAAAAAAAAAAAGTTAAGGGTATTGTTGGTATTATGAAAAGTTCACACAAAATTTTTTTGTATCCTGTTTATATATAGGTATAGATACAATTTTTATGAATATAAAAATTTAAATTATTTTCATAATATAAAAGTACGTCATATCCAAACGAGCTCATATTAATGTAACCCTTATTTTTTTATGCAATGTTAATGTGATATTTTAAAATCATAGCCGCTTTCTCTCTGTCGATTTGATATCTCTATTGTTAATGATTTCAATAATGTGATTGCAATACAATAGATAAGTTGTTTAAATAGCAAAAGTTTTAGACCTAATGGAGTTGCTTTTGCTCAACTATTTACGGTCTAATATTTACGACAGTATTATCACTTAGATTCCAGCAAGCATTTTCCTTAGGTTCCAGCAAGCACACGACAGTATTATCACTTAGATTGAATATGTAGCTAGATCTAGAATAATGGAAAATATGCAGACCACTAAAAATTATTAGATCAAGAATAGAGGCCTACGAGACCATAAAACTCACTAAGATAAGCAGTATTATCTTATCTACAATATATAAAAAGAAGATACGTATGAAATTCTCAATTTGCCAATTTTTCATTTTTTGACATATAATCAATTCAGAGTTATTTTGTGTCTTTATCAAAATGATAAAAAATATCTCAGTCAGCAAGATTTGAACCCTTAACCTTTTAGTTACACTTTTTATTGCATTTACCAATAAGCCATATGAATTAATTTGTTATATTTTTAGAATCAACATATAATCAATATGAGTTAAATGTCCAATTCTAACCACAAAACTTCACTTTATTTGTTAAAAGCCATATGAATTAATTTGTTATATTTTTAGAATCAACATATAATCAATATGAGTTAAATGTCCAATTCTAACCACAAAACTTCACTTTATTTCTCTCACGATTTTTTTCTTTTTATCTGAAAATCCAATTTTTCTACAATATATCTACAATATATAAAAAGAAGATACGTATGAAATTCCCAATTTGCCCCTTTTTTATTTTTTAACACATAATCAATTCAGGGTTATTTTGTGTCTTTATCAAAAAACGTTAGTAGAAAAATACTAAAAAATTTCTCAGTAAGATTTGAACCCTTAACATTTTAGTTACACTTCTTATTGCATTTACCACTAAGCCATATGAATTAATTTGTTATATTTTTAGAATCAACATATAATCAATACTAGTTAAATGCCCAATTCTAACCATCATAAAAATCAATTATTAACTGGCCATCGATATATCCTATACACCATCATTTTCAAGGGTATTTTGTATCATATTTGAAAGTTAATAACTAATTTCAATATTTTTCTTTAGGTGATTACTTCCATTTTAATATTTTGTGTCATATATTTATACTCATATATTAATACGATAGCCTACTTTTTGTGTGATTTATGCATGACCTATGTGTTTTACTCAAATTGATAAGTTTGCCCATTCTTTTATAACATCTGCGGGATCTATATTTATACTCATATATGGAAAAAAATTACGGGACTATATTCATACTCATATATATATATATATATATTTAACTAGCTGGATACCCGTGCGGACGCACGGGAGGAGCACGGTTGCCGCTCAAGAATATATACTATAGAATATAGATTTATTGGTTAACAATGAAATATAAAGGGTGAAAAAATTTGTTGCCAATTTAAAAATACTGAATAATGTATATAAGAAGGAAAAAAAATAAAATAAATGTTTTCAATAATTTTTTAATTTTTTAATGTTAATGTTACGGGACTATATTCATACTCATATATATATGGCAAAATTACGCTACAAGTCCTTTATCTTATTTTTTTATAACACTTTGGTCCTTTATCTTTTTTTTGTAACATTTTGGTCCTTTATCTTTTATTTGTAACACTTTAGTCCTTTATTTTTTTATTTGTAACACTTTAGTCCCTTTTTTTGTAACAGTTTGGTCCTTTATCTTTTTTTATTTGTAACACTTTGATCCTTTATTTTTTATAAATAAATAAGGACCAAAGTGTTACAAAAAAAAAAGATAAATGACCAAATTGTTACAAAAATAAGATAAAGGACCAAAATGTTACAAAAAAATAAGATAAAGGACTTGTAGTGTAATTTTGCCTATATATATATATATATATATATATATATATATATATATATATATATATATATATATATATTTAATACAGGGACCTAAGAAAATAAGATACATGTGAAAATTTCATGTTATCCAACTTAATAATTTGACACATCATCACTTTCATGAGTATTTTGTGTCATATTTAAAAGTTAGTAAATAATTTCAATAAATTGGTAATAAATTCTATTTAAATATGAATATAATAAGGAATAAACAAACTTTCTTATCGTAAAACAAAAGGAACAAAATTTTTTTAAAAAAAAACTTTAGTTTTACAAAAATATATATAAAGATCTAATCTTTTGTGTAATTTTTGCGGGGCCTATGTTTTTACTCTTATTATCGAAGTTTTCAATTTTTTACTATTTTTTTAGACCTATATTTATAATTATATATTAATACGAGAACATAATCTTTTGTGTGATTTCTGGGGACCTATGTGTTTTTTTTTGGTACATGGGGACTTATGTGTTTTACTCATATTAATAAGCTTGCCCGTTATTTTATAACATCTGCGGAACCTATATTTAAACTCATACATTAATATGGATATTTTTTTGTTTGTGTGGTTTCTACGGGGCTTATACTTTTAATTAAGTTGTTTGTAACAAAAATAAAATAAAAATTAAGTTGCCTATTTTTTTTACTATTTTACTGGTTATACTCATATTTAATACAATGACCTAATTATTTTGATGATTGATGCGAGACCTATATTTTCACCTATATTTTCACTAACATATTAATACGATTGCCTATTTTTTAATAATTTTTACGGGACTATATTTATACTCATATATACTCATATATTAATACCTGGACATAAGTTTTTTCGTGTTTTTCAACACCTATAATTTTACTAATATATTAATAAGGTAGCCCTTTTTTTTCTTCATAATTTCTACATTATCTATATTTATATTCCTATATTAATACGGAGACCTAAAGTTTTTTTGTGATGGTTTTACCATTGTTCTTTTTCTATTTTTTTTGCCAAATATTATATCCTTCCTATTTTTTTATCTGTTAATCTACTTTCCAATAACTTTCAACTTACCAAGTGAGGAGCGGCAACGCCGCGACTCCCGTGCGGACGCACGAGTGTCCTGCTAGTTATTATACAGACAAAGCAACCAGTTATAACTAAAATTGGATACAAATAAATAAATAAAACAAATTATTGGAGTGGTGTGGATTGAACTAAAATTTCCTCGAATTGTATACAAATTTTTCAAGATGATTAACTAAATAAATGGGCAAAATCAATATCTTATGTTAAGCCTTTTAATATATATATAATATGTCACACTAGCTAGGTTCTTCCCTTTGTCAAAGTTTACTAATATGATGAAATGGTGTGTAAGGGTTATTTGGACACTTTTTCGCAATATGTTTATTTCTATTTTAACTTTTTTTTTTTACCACTAATTGTATCCGGTTCATTAGACCGGCTTATTTGGTTTAAGAGTCAGTTTTGGTGTCAAATGGTTTTAGCCCTCAACAATTATAGCTGTCGAGATCGAACCATAGTCCTCCCTACCAAATCAAGCATGAAACACTACTAAACCAATTAACGATTTGATACATATGCTACCTTTTCCTCATTTCCTCACCCTTAATTATTATTTTGGTTTGATATAGTATGAAGGACATAATTGCAAGGTATAATCAGCACTCCCAACAATTGAACAAATTGGACGAACCTTTGCAACTGCAGGTAAAATGCCAAAACCAAGGTCTAATATATTATTATTATTTTAAAACTATATATTAATTATTTAGTTAATCATGATCACCTTGTACTTCTCAATAAATTTTTTGACTAATCTAAACTAACTTAGGGTCATCTAATATATATTGGGTCCAACAATTTTGATAAATTTTAATAAAATTTTATTTTGGTTCTCTAATGGTTGATTTTCAGGTAGAGACAAGCGTGTCAGCTGAATTGCATAAGGAAGTTGCTGATAAAACCCAACAACTAAGGTTTCTTAATTTTCTTGAAATATGAAATTAAGAAATGCCAGTGTTTGTGCATAAAATTCTGTATTTGTATGTTTTCACTAGGGGAATGAAAGGTGAAGATTTTGAAGGGTTAAATTTAGATGGGCTGCAACAATTGGAGAAAAAACTTGAAACAGGACTCAAGCGTGTGATTCAGATGAAGGTATGCGTTATCTATTAGTTATGTTATTTGAACATTTAAATATTAATAATGTATATGATATTGTATATTTCAATATTTGTCTCTATTTTTCTTTTTTAATTATCTTCTACGTACACTTTACACATATTTTAAAAATACATAAAAAATTACACTTCACACAAGTTGACGTACAACAAATTTTTGTTATACAAACATCATTTCCCTTAATTATAATGATCGTTTGATTAAATTGAAAAAGTCCCTTGGTTGTGCCAATGCAATTCATTTAATTTAACTTTTTGGTAATTATTGCTATATATATTATATAATGCAAAATTTCTTCCTTTATCTATAGGAAAAGAGGGTTATGAATGAGATTGGCACACTTCAGATGAAGGTTTGTTAATAGTTTAAATTTTATAGAGCTCCGAATATGTGAAAAAGTTAAATCAATAAAAATTAATAGACAAAATTCATCAATTTTTGTTGTTCCAACTTTTTCTAATATATAAATCAGAGAAAATGTTATTTAATGTTATCCTGTTGATTTATCTATAGTATAGTTAAATGCAGTGTCTTATTTTAAAAATAAATAATAATTAATCAAAATAATCAGTATTCATCATCATTTTTTTTTACAAATCATCATCATCATCATTTTTTTAAAACAACATAATTGATTTAAAAAAATAAAAGAATAGTGCTCCCACCCATTCAAAGGATCCACACACAGAAAAAAATAAAAATATCGACATCAAAGTTTAAAACTCACCAATCTATGAATAGAAATTCTAGGGGCACACCTAAAATTTTATCTACTACACCAATTGACCCATATGGTTTAGTTATAGTTGAATGCAGTGTCTTACTTTTGAAAAAAAAAAAATTCAATATAATATAATTTAAAAATAAAAGAATACAATGGATGCTCCAAAGGAACCCCTATAAGGCCTCTCTAAATATGAACCGGTTTGTTTCCAGGCCTTTACCAAAAATTTTAAAACTAAAAAGGCAGAACTAACAAACTCCCAATTCATCAACTATCATAACAACGGAAATAAAAAAAGATTTATTCTACTTATATAAACATATATACAAATCATATTATCTACTTAAATATGAGATTCTTAACACACCTCTCATACTTAGGACAAGACAACTGAAATTTGACCCAAGTAGCTCGATACAGCAAACCTAATAGCAGCAGGTGATCTGATGGATATTGGATAGATTATACCATTTTAATCTTACAAAATTCGTTTGTAAGATGAAAATTATCCTACTTATAAACATATGTTTAAGCTATATATCTCATCCAATATGAGACTCTTAACAAAGACATCACATCTACCCGTATTTCAAACATATAGAAATGTGAAAATAATGAGTTATAGCATCACCTTTTCTTTTAAGTCATAGATCCGTAGAATAATATGTTGGTTCATGAAGGGGCAACCCGAGATATCATCCACATTGGACTTAAGAGCAACCATATAAGTGAATTGGACATCACATCTTTACCCAAAACCTTAAGGCTGTATTAGGTTTAAGGATTCTTAATTCTCACTTATAAAGTTCTCAACCTTAAGTTTTCCGAGCAATGTAGAACTTAACTCACTTCACACCACCACAACAATTTCCCACTCACGTGTGAGTCATCAATTCATTATGTTCCCCCTCAAGCGGGCCATACTTAATAGGACATGTTGTCTGACCACCTTTGTCAGGAAGACCTTCGATACAAGGAGTCAGTCAGTAGAATCCTTTGTCGAAGATACCATTGTTGAGTCGTGAAGGGGCTGCATGAGGGATCATATCATCATACACATTGGACTTAAGAGCATAATACAAGTGAGTTGACCACTACATGTTTACCCTAAACCTTAAGGCATTAATTAGGTTTGCGAGTCTCTCACTTACAAAGTTCTCCACCTCCACTTTTCCAAACAATTTGAAACTTAACTTACCTTGCACTTACTACAATATAATACCACTTCGGTCTCTAATATTACTATATAAAAAACAATTGGTAAAAGAAATTTAATGTATAATACCACTTTGTCCATAGTTTTAATGACTTGAGTTGAGACAAAAAATTCTCTGTTTTTAGTTTTGCATTCACATGACACTTCTGAATTCTGAACTCGGGATTTTGCTATCTTAATTTTCCTTGCAATCTTTAACCATATTCCAAATAGGGTGTCAAGTTAGAAGAGGAGAACAAGCATTTAAAGCAAAAGGTATGAGAAATAATCATTTCACTGTTTTCTTTTAATTTTTATATGATATTTGCTTCTTTTATTTGATTTTGACTTTATATATTATGCTAACAAAAGTGCTTTCTCCCAGATGGCTATGTTTTTTAAGGGAAAAAGTCCTATCTTGGGGGACTTGGATAATACCATGCAGGAAAATGTTGTTTCATCAGAGTCCATGAATAATGCATGCAGCTGCAATAGTGGACCTTCTCTTGAACACGATTCTTCTGACACATCTCTTAAGTTAGGGTAAGTAACTGTAACATTCAAGAACCAGGATCAGAACATTCACTCAAAAATACTCATAATTTGACATGTATTACTCTCTTTGATCTCATATATAAATAATAAAAACCTAATTTATATTAATTCTTAAAAACATGCAGTTATTCTCATTTAATATTCTCGAGTAACAGTAAGTCCCGTGAGCTTAGTTCGGTTGGCAGAAACATTGCATTATATATATAGAGGATCGAGTTTGAACTCCGGTCATCCTACTTATTCACATTAAGGGTGAATTTATAGCCACTAAATTATTTGACAAAAAAATAAAAAATATTAACATTAAATATTATTGATGCATCAAATAAGTTTTGTTTATATACACCATTAATAAATGAAATATGACATATTTTTGTAGGAACATTGCATTATATATATATAGGGGCTGGAGTTCAAATTTTGGTCATCCCACTTATCTACCTTTACTTTAAGGGTGGAATTTCTAGCCACCAGACAATTTTAAAAAACTGACATTTTTTGGTTGATTATATTTGAGATTGGAAGAAGTAGGTAAAAATTTGCAATATATTTAGTTATTTTGTGTTAAAAATTCTTTTGGTCTTTTCAGGTTGCCGTTTCCCTAATTTGCAATATATTTAGTTATAATAATGGAGCAATGAGGGGTTTTAACTTCTTGTAAGTGAAATTTTTCTATGTTTTTCTAAAATCATGACTATGTCTGATTTTGTAATGGCCATTGACCAGCCATGTTGAAATTGTCTTTACACCCAGGTGGAAGCAATAACTTCTTATATGTGAAGAAGAAATTAACTTTCTACGTAAGTCAAATCAAATATAGGTTTGTTGTACCCAAAAAAAGCATATAATTTATTGTATATGTATGTGTAAGGAAACAGGTTTCCTATCGTTATAATAGGACGTTGTAATCAATTGTGATCATTCGATCTAAAATTAACGACTAAAATTGTTTTAATATAAAAGACACAGTTTTTAATCTTATTCGTCCAATTTAATATCAATGATTCAGATTGAAAACTGCATGTAACTGCACAAGAAATAGATTGTATGTTACACGTAGGAATTTAGTAGCTTAATTAATATTGATGTCCTTGACATGGGACATAGTAGTTATTGTGGCCTCTACGTACTATTTTTCTTGCATATTGTTTCTACAAATTAAAATGAATTTTTCACTGTATTTTATCTTCACTCACTTTCTAAATTTTTTTCAGATCGTTCACCCAAAAAGTTTAACTATATATTCAGTTTTCATATGCGCTATTGAAAATAAAATTGTACATCAATATTTTCAATAGTCTATATCATAAGAGTATCTTCTTTTCCATAGTTCATTAATACAATGAGAACTCCTACCAATTGGATTTTTAAAACTTGGACTCAAATTTAAGTGGGTATGAGTGAAAAATTCAACTATTAATAATAAAGGATCTATTTATTACGAATAAAAAAAGATAAATGACTAAAGTGTTACAAAAAATATGATAAATGACCAAAATATTATAAAAAAATATGATAAATGACCAAAATATTATAAAAAAATAAAGGATCAAAATATTATAAAAAAATAAGATAAATGATCTGCAGTTTAATTTTGGCTCATATTTGTTACATTAAGCAGCTATCATTCTTAGTTCATTTTTATTTCATATGTGTGCATAATTATTGCATTATATACCTAAAGAATATTTCACATTTCAATACCACTAGTCCCACACCCGTGCAATGCACATGTGTTATGTGGTATTTTATATTATGATGTTGAAAAATTATTCGTATAAATTGTAACAATAAGTGTCGTGAAAATGAAAATTATAATAATAATAATAAAAGTGATGTACTTATCACTTCCTCCAACCAATATATTTTCAACCTTATATGTTGATCCTTCTTCAACCAATTTTTTTTATCTTTGAAACCAAACTCTTTCCCAAAGTAGCAAGAATCTTATCACACTGGATGATCAAAGTAAAAAAAGGGAAAAAGTTAATAATAAAAAAAAAACATTAATAGAGATTTTGTGAAAATGTGATAAGTATATCAAGATAGTACATCACCTTTTCATCAACAAACAATATATTCATAGACGTAACCTCAGTTTGGTTTGTATTTGTCTGTTACATTCCACACATGAACAATTCGAACTTTCAACTTTAGATTTGCTTTTCCAGCTATTATAGTAGATACATGAGGGTAGATAGGAGTTATGGTTTGAAAGAGTGATTTTTTTTAATTAAAAACTAAACTCAATAGAAATGTATGCATGAATAAAGAAGTAACTGTTATACTTATTATATATATACCTATATGTATAGAGAATGAGTAGGGACCATCAAAATTGAATGAAATATGATAATGATAATGGTTATATATTTCAATCTCATAACCTAACTTTTTGCATAACCTTCACTCTTCTCTACAATTATAATGTAATTAAGTCAATAATGTATACATTCTTCGTATTTTTTTGTGTGACTATATTATAAACTCTTTGTTGTTTCTATGAAAAAAATAGAGATGAGATCTTGTGACATCAACTTTTGGATAATTGGAGAAGCATAATTCTTTATTATTTATTATGAGATTGATATAATATAAAAAAAATAGAGATGAGAATGATATAATATAAGGAAGTGATGTGGCATTATTGTATGATTTAATTGGATGTAAGTGGGTGATGTGGATTAGGGTTAAGATGGATATTAGGAGAACTATCTAGGAATTATATATATAGATATTAAATAAAAACTAAAAAAGATCATATTGACTTCGAAGGATTTGATATTTTAAAAGACATGATAAAACCCGTATCTATTATTTGAGAGCTTTTGAACAAAGTTTCATGTACACGTGTCAGTCTCTAGGTCATTCTGCTTCTATATTGTTTTGTTCATAAATGAATTAAATGATTTATATGTTTTTCTATTTTTTTTTTTGCACTATTCCTCACTGGTTTTTCAAGTTTGACCCAAGCCATAATTATAATAATTGCCATTAAAAATTATAAAAGGAATTGTTTCTGAAGTACTGTATATAGCAGACAATTATATAGTCATTATTTTTGTTGACCGAAAATCATAAATTTACTCTAATAATTATTAATTGTTTCTATATTTTATTTTTTTATTTTATTATTATAAAACGGTGAACACTCCGGTACACGTATTATGTGGACGTGTACCGGTACAGCGCTGAGGTGTATAATTTTAATTGGTCCACATGAATGATAATTTAACATGTCATTTCAATACTTATTTAGATATAAGTTTTCTAAATTACTCTTTTAATTTACAAAAATTCCAAATTACACCCATGGAAATTATTGTAATTTTAAAATCTTAAAACATGTTACAGTAAATTACTCTCCTGAAACATTTCTATCAAAAGAAGCATTTCTTTCTCTTTCGTGTGTCTCTCTCCACGGCGTCGTCCCGTACCCTCAATTTCGTGTGTTTCTCTTAAAACATGTTACAATAAATTGTTCCCGTACCTTCAATTTTGGCCCCATCCCGGCGGCGACAGCGCCTCTCTCCACGGCGTCGCTTAATTTATGGACCTCTAATTTGAAATATAATTATGGATTCATGATCAGTGTGAAAAATGAAGTGAAATGGTATATTCGTTTGTGATTTTTTAGGCCAATTTGACTTTTTCTGAAAAGCTCCATTGAGCTTCCATGGTGGTGTTCATCATGGTTTCTTCTTGAGGTAGAAGAAGATAGAGGTTGAAGACGATGAGATGTCAATACGTCATTGGCTTCCTCTTTAGTTTATAACACAGCCGTCTGATCATTTTTAAAAGGAATTGAAGACCCAGATCTGTTTTGGCTTTTTAAAAATCATAAGTTAACCATCCGATAGATCTGAAGGTCCTGATCTGAGCGCTGCACTACACATCATAGAGCTTCAACACTCTGAATCTGTTTTTTTTGTTTGGACGTGAAGGAGACTGGGCTTGGGCAGTTGGGTCTGGTCCTTCTGTTTTGCTATATGTTAACCTGTTGGAACAAAATTGATTTAAAAATGTTTGCCCCTAAATCTATTAAGGTTTTGATGATAACAAAGTATTAATGTACAATTGGAAGGACTAAAAATTTATTTTAAGTGTGCAGAACTTAGCTTCAGACAAGCTCTGAAGAAAGCTCAGAAGACAGGTCTTCAGAAGTTTGTAAGAACTCAGAAGATAAGAATCTTCAGAAGTTACTTACATCAGAGGATGAAGACATCAGAACTTACTAAAGTCTGAAGTGAATCAACTCTGAAGTATATCTTGAATGGAGTGAAGATTCGAATTTGAAGGTCAACTCTCCTACCAATGAAGAAAAGGACCTCTCAACCTTGATAAGAACAGCTACTTGCATTTTGTCTGTCCACAATGGAGAACGTGGGTTATCAGGCTTATTAGCTGAATAAGGAAAGTCTTCTCTGCACATGGTCAAAGTGTCTGAAACTCTTACTCTGTTTTGGAAACGACCAAACTGTATCAGACAAGTTGCTTGAAGACAAAAGGATATCTTCATCAACGGTCATCTTTGCAACGACTCTTTCTCAGTCCTTTATATACTAGAAGAATCCAGTTGCAAAGAAATTAACAATCTTACACGCGCTCGAACAAACTCTGATTTGCGAATACAAGCTCTGAACCTCTGAACTAGTGTTTTTTAACTCTTGTCCAAATACTTTGTATTCATTGTATTTGCTTATTAAGGTTCTCTTAAGAGCAGTTGTATTCTTTCAACAACTTTATTATCTCTGTTATTTGATAAGTCTTAAGCTTGTGTGCTTAAGTGAGAAGTCTTAAGCTTGTGTGCTTGAGCATTGTTGTGAAGTCTCTTGCTTGTGTGCTTGAGCATTTGTAATCTTGTGTGATTATAGTGAAATCCCTTGGAAGTGCAAGGGGACTGGACTACTCTCGTTTTGTGAGAGGAACCAGTATAAATTGCTTGTGTGATTTCTCTCTCTCTTATCTCGTTATATTTGTGTTACTTATCCGCTGCTGTTGTAGTTAAGTTAAGAACTTTGAAAAAGTTTTAACTTGGCTAAAACACAAGTCAACCCCCCTTCTTGTGTTTTCACACCTTCAATTGATATCTAGAGCACTGGTCTGTTACTTTCACTTAACAGTGAGACAGTAAAGATCTTGTGAAAACACTATGTCTGGAGAAGACGATAGTACTAGAACAACAGGTGAGGCCAGTGGTGCTGGTGGTGGTCCTAGAAATGCTTTTGGTTTTGACTACTTAAGTAATGAATCACATGAACATAGTGACAATAGAAAAGCCCCTATATTCAATGGTGATGCATCATTATTTGAGTGGTGGAAAGAAAGACTGTATATCAATATTACTGCTATTGATCATGAGCTGTGGGATTTGGTTGAGTTGGGGGTAACTTTTGAAAACTTAAATGAACATGGAAGACTGTCCATTGAGCACAGAAAGTTACTCTCACCAGCTAACTTAAAAACCTACACAAAACATCACAGAGTAAAGGACATTGTTGTTGGTGCTATTAGACATGAGGATTATGTCAGAATAGAAGACAAGTCCTCAGCTAAATCTATCTTTGACTCTATGTGTGCTACCTATGATGGTAATGAAAAGGTTCAAGAGGCTAAGGCTAGTCTCTTGATAAGGCAATATGAACTCTTCACCATGCAACAAGATGAAAGCATTGAGACTATGTTTACAAGGTTTCAAATCCTTGTATCTGGTCTTAAAGCTCTTAAGAGGAGTTACTCCACCTATGACCATGTCCAGAAGATTCTGAGGAGTCTTCCTATTGCATGGAGACCTAAGGTCACTGCAATAGAGGAAGCTCAAAATCTCAAGACTCTGAGTCTTGAGGCTCTGATAAGCAATCTCAGAAGCCATGAGATGGTTCTAAATGCTGATTCAGAAGCTAAGAAGAAGTCCAAGTCTGTGGCTTTACAGTCAACTAGGGCTCCTTCTAAAGCTCTTAAGACTCAGCTTCTTGACATTTAAGAGGAATCTTCTGCAGATGGTCAAGAGGAAGAAATGGGGGAAGACGAGTTTGCCTTATTCACTAAGTTTCAGCAATGGAACAGGTTTAACAAAAGAAACTTCAGAGGAAACAGCTCAAGAAATTTTGTCAACAAAAAGGATGATCAGAAGAACTGCTTCAACTGTAAGAAGCCAGGACATTTTATTGCTGACTGTCCAGAAATGTCTACCAAAGACAAAAGCAAAAGATACAGCTCAAAGAAGTAACAATTTAAGAGCAAATTGAAAAAGAGTCTGATGGCTACTTTTGAGGAGCTATCATCTGAGGAAGAAGTTGAGGAAGAGGAAGAGGCAAATCTAGCCCTAATGGCTTCAACCGACTCAGATGCAGATTCAGAGGATGAATCAGAATCAGATTCAGAAGTTACAGATGAGGTATTTTCTGATTGTTCTAAACCTCAACTTATAACTGCGCTTAACAAGGTCATTGAGAAACATCTTAGAGTGTTAAGTAAACAAAAAGCTTTACAAGAAAAGCTTAACACTCTGACTGAATAGGAAGGTTATTTTCAAGGTCTATATCAAGAAACTCTGAACAGAGTGAATGATCTTGAAAAGGGCTGTGCTGTGTGTCACAAACCTATTGATGAGCAGGAAATGGCTCTTCACCAGTTTGTGCATCTCAACCTTGGGAAGAGCAAGACTGCAAATTGGATTTATAATGTCATGAGACATAGAGGAGAAGGAGTTGGCTACGAATATGGTAGAACATATTCAAAGCTAAAGACCTTTGCCAAAAAGGTTGGAAAATCTTGGGTTTATTATGTTGTTCCACAAAGTGAAGAGGGAAAGAATTTTGGTACTCTGGAAAATGAGGATGATGATCTGAGAAAATTAGAAGCTGACAGCTCAGAGGAACCAAGTTCCTCAGGATCTGGGAAGAAAAGTTCAGAAGATATAAGTTATTCAGAACCTGAGAATATTAGTTCAGATGTTCTGAAAACTTCAAAATCTGAGACTTCAACTTCTAGAACCAAAGGAACTTCAGTACCTGAGGCAAGTCAATCTAAAAGCTCAGAAGTTTTTAAAAGAAAAAATTTAAACTCCAAACCTCAGAGGCAATACAGAACTCAGATTATTTATGATTCTAGAGTCAGTAGATATAACCAATCAGAACAACGGATTGGTGATAGATACAAATTCTGGAATCATAAACAATCCAAATCCTGGAATAATAACAACTCTCAAACAAAGAAAAAATTTCAAAAAGGTTATTATTCCAAATCAAAATCTTTCTCTAACACTCAGCAACATAGTAAACATTTGTGGACTAACAAGCGTGGACCCAGAAGAAAATGGGTACCAAAAGCTGAAATAATGTACCATTCAGATTTACCAACTAGGAAAGGATATATCCTGCCTAAAGCATGGAAACAAGTCCAATGCAGAGGAAGAAGGGCTTATGTCCTAGACAAATGGCTGACAGGCTCTCAAGTTTGCAATCAGAACTTGAGAAATGAAGAGGAAGAATACTGGGATGACTTTATCATTAACTGTGATGAAGAATTCTACCGCAATGATTAAGTTGTTTCTCATACAGCCTACCACTCAAGGAAGTATCATGAATCACTCATGGTATCTGGATAGTGGATGTTCAAGGCATATGACTGGTGACAAACAACTATTCTCTAAGTTGACTCTAAAAGAAGGAGGATCTGTTGGCTTTGGAGGCAATCAAAAGGGAAAAATAATAGGTACAGGTACAGTAGGTAATTCTTCTCTTTCTATTAATGATGTTTGGTTAGTTGATGGACTCAAGCATAACCTATAGAGCATAAGTCAATTTTGCGACAATGGTTATGTAGTTGTCTTCATTAAGGAATCATGTACTGTGTCTAAACAATCTGACAACTCCATTGTATTCAAAGGTTTGAGAAAGAACAATGTTTATAAAATTAATCTTTCTGATTTGAATGAACAAAAAGTGGTGTGTCTTTTGACCTTGAGTGAAGAAAAATGGATCTGGCATAAGAGGTTAGGCCATGCTAACTGGAGGTTAATCTCTAAGCTTAGCAAGCTTGACCTTGTCAGAGGTTTACCAAAAATCAAATATCACTCAAACACACTTTGTGGTTCTTGTAAAAAAGGAAAGATTACAAAATCTTATTTTAAACCCAAAAACATTGTTTCTACCTCAAGACCATTGGAACTTCTTCACATTGATTTGTTTGGGCCAGTTAACACTGCCTCTATCAATGGAAAGAAGTATGGATTAGTAATTGTTGATGATTACAGTAGATGAACTTGGGTAAAATTCCTAAGAACAAAAGATGAAGCTTATGATGAGTTTAGCATCTTTTGCAAACAAATTCAAAATGAAAAAAGCTACACTATTTTAAAAGTTAGAAGTGATCATGGTGGAGAATTTGAAAATGAACCTTTTGAAAACTTTTGTGAAAAATATGGCATCTTGCATGAATTCTCTTCTCCTAGAACTCCTCAACAAAATGAGGTTGTAGAAAGGAAAAATAGAACTCTGCAAGAAATGGCCAGAACCATGATGCATGAAACTAATGTAGCAAAGTTTTTATGGGCAGAAGCTGTAAACACAACATGTTATGTTCAAAATAGAATCTATATCAGATCTAAGTTGAACAAAACTGCTTATGAATTGTTCAAAGGAAGAAAACCTGACATTTCTTATTTTCATCAGTTTGGATGTACGTGTTACATTTTAAACAACAAAGTCCATCTAAAGAAATTTGATGCTAGAGGTTATAAGGGTATCTTTATAGGATACTCTGAACGCTCAAAAGCATACAGACTGTATATTTCTGAAACACATACTGTGGAAGAAACTATATATGCATGTCAAGTTTGATGACAAAGAGTCTGACCAAGTGTCAGAGCTTGTGGAAGGTTTGTCTAGATTTCAGGTATCAGAGGATCAGTATTCAGATATTCCAAACTACTCAGAACATTCATTCTCTGAAGAACCTCTGAACATGATAGTTCCCACAGACCCTGAACATCAAAGCAATGAAGCAGCTGTTTAACCTGTTGTTGATGAGTCTGAAGATGATGAACCCCCTAGAAACACTTTCAAATACAAATCATCACATCCAGAGGAACTGATCTTAGGCAACAAAGATAGTCCAAGAAAGACAAGATCTCAACTGAGAAATGAGGAGTCTTTAATTGGTCTTATTTCAATGATGGAACCTTCAAAGATTGATGAAGCTCTGAAAGATGATGCTTGGATAGTAGCAATGCAAGAAGAGCTGAATCAATTTCAAAGGAATGATGTATGGACTCTAGTGCCCAAACCTTCACACAAGAACATTATTGGAACAAAATGGGTATTCAGAAACAAGCTGAATGAACAAGGTGAAGTGGTAAGAAACAAGGCTAGACTGGTTGCACAAGGTTATAGTCAGCAAGAGGGGATTGACTATACTGAAACCTTTGCACCAGTAGCTAGACTTGAAGCTATCAGGTTACTTCTATCTTATGCTGTTAATCATGGAATAACTTTGTATCAAATGGATTTTAAAAGTGACTTCTTAAATGGTTTTATTTCTGAAGAAGTGTATGTTAAGCAACCTCCTGGTTTTGAAGATGTCTCAAACCCAGAACATGTTTTCAGATTGAAGAAATCACTGTATGGTCTGAAACAAGCTCCAAGAGCTGATTGTTTCACTTATTATCTAACTTTTGATTTATCCACAAAAAGAAATGATCTAAAGACTATGATTGATTGATACAATTAAGGTTAAGATTAGTGATAGGAAAACTATTTAGGATTTATATATATAGATTAAGCTTCTGAAAGTCACATATATTCAAACTTCAAAGCCACCCACAACCTCCTGCTCCATAAGTGTATGAATAGCCACTATTATATATAGTATTCGTGTAATGTTATTATTATTATTTTTTCCAAGTAGTTTAGTGGCTAAAAAATCCACTTTAAAGGTGAATAAGTGAAGTGTCTCGGGTTCGAATCCGGCCTCCTACACATATAATGTGATATCTCTGTCAACCGAGCTAAGCTCACGAGGACTTCATGTAATTTATACTATATATGAAGAGAATACATGAGTTCTAGTGTGGACTTTTCATAATTCCAACAATACCCTTGATTTTTTTACTAGCAACAAAAATCTTTTATTTTATTAACAAAGTTACCATAACATAAGACACATTTTTTTTTTAGCTAACAAATTCACCCTAACATAAGACATTTTTTTTTATATATAAGTTAGACATGTCTGACCGGCTGATTTTATTAAGGGTCATGCTAAACAGTGTCCCTGGGGCACTAGTTAAGCATACAAAAAGAGAAACAAATGATAAATTTAATGATGAGAGAGAATAACTTTTCACATCATTAAAACATTGAATGCACAATTTACGAGATAAAACTTCTATATTTGTATCCTTAACTAGTGCCCCAGGGGCACTGTTTACCATGGGTAGTAATTTCCAAACCACCTTCCGCCACTGCAACGACGTCATTTTAAAGATAAAACAACTCTTCAAACATGATTGTAAACATTCTCCGCACATAGAGAATCCACCGAACACTCAACCACAAAATAAAAGGAAAGTTACTCCTTTCTCGTTCACAGTCGTTTGTGATCAATACATTCAGCAAGTGTTCTGATATAAAAATGAGAATATAAAAATATTAATAAAATGGTATAAAAGTGTGTTTTCAGAGTAAACATGAATTTTAAAAAGGATGAAAATGTTTTTATCATCCAGCTACGTCCATTTCAACAATAAAAATACAAATATAAACAAACTTGGAAAATTTTAGCAATATAATTTTTCTCATATTTTAATTAAAAAAAGTGATGAATTTTATTTTTTTAAATGCCTTTTTAAATTATGAATTCAACATTTTTAATAAAGAAAAAGGGTTTATACGTGAATGTTATAAAAGATAAAGGATTTAAACGGAGAGAGAAAAAAAAAAAAGACCAAAGTGTTATAAATGATAACTAATGCGGATAACTAACTGTTCAACCCCAGAGCGGATAACTAACGTGTTCCGCTTTTTTTGTTTTTTAACAGTATTCTATGGTCGGTCCGCCACCCCTGGATGCCGAAGGCGTTCTTGGGGTAATCTCGTAGTGTTACAAAAATAAAAATAACGAATTAAAGTGTTACAAAAAAAAAAAAACTTGCTAAAAAAAAAGTGTTACAAAAAAAAAGAAGATAAATTAGCACCCCTAATGTTATTTTGCCATATTTTAATATTGCGCGTGATACTCTTATTTCTAAAAAAAAAAAAAACTTATAATTTTTTTGTGTTGCTTTTTACACTATTATACATGAGCTTGCTCAGTGGCGGATCCAGGACCTCAGGTCAGTGGGTGCAAAGTTTTTAATTTCAACAAATAATTTTTATAAAATATAAATTAAAACAAAAACTTAGTAAAAAATATATAAATATTCAAATTAGAGTGAGCTCATATGTATAATTATTTATATTATAGTGTGGTTATCTCAATAAATATCAAATTTGCACCAAATAAATTCATCAATCACCATAGCATCTTGGCGATCTTATTACATATTAACCCGTGAACGTGGGTTTGATCTCACTTATGCTGAATTTTTTTTATTTAAGAATTACAGTACTTAAATAACAGTAAGAAGATAATAAATAGGAGAATGTTAACTTGTGCCCTTAACAGTGGCGTCTACACCACATGTACCACATGTGCTATGGCCTAAGGCCCCATAAAAAATAGGGGCCTCTAAAAAAAAATTATAGGATAGTAGTATTAATAAATGAGAGGTATAAAATTAGGGATTATAGCCTTTTAAATGAGAGATTGTGTTGTCCCGATATTTGAGATTATCTTTATTCTAAAACGAGAGATTTATTAGTTACTGCCTCCGGTCCTATATATAAGAAAAATTTTGCTTTTTAGGTTCATTGTAAAATGAATGTATCTAGACTATATTTAGATACATTCATTTTACAATGAACCTAAAAAACAAAATTTTTCTTATATATAAGATCGAATGGAGTACAAAATATCCTAAAAGATATTTTTCTATTGTGAATAATTTTTTTAGACGGTAATTGTTATACTATAGTTTTATCAAATGGATAAAACTATAGTATAATAGCGATTGTCCTATTTATCAAACATTTTTTATAGTAGTGAAAAAATGATTATTTTTTAGTGTTATCGATGTTATTTGTAATTTAAATCGATGATAATTCTTTTGATTTTTTCTTTTATTAGGGCCTATTTTTAATAATGCACTAGGTCTCCAAAAAGTTGGAGACGCCCCTGGCCCTTAAGGCACAAGTTAACATGCTGTCAAAAAAGTCAAGATGAGAGTAAATAAGAGTAATCCAACGGGGAGGGTTGTTGCAAAGGGTGCAGAAATAAACAAATTAGAATAACAGGTGTAGTTATTAACAATTGAGGGGCTGCAGTAGCCCACCCTGGACATAAGGTAGATCCGCCCCCGAGCTTGCTCACCTTTGAATCTACTTCCCAAAAGCCATTCACATAATCTATAAAAATATATTAAATTAAAATATAGTTTTGGTGTAGCCTATTTTCTTTATGTTTTTTTTTTTGGCAGGTTTTCTTTATGATTTTATCCTTTTTAAAATTTAATATAATTCTCAACTTCCAAAAATAGATGAATCAATCTTGATAGATATGATTATGGAGTATGAGAAGGATTAAAATACTAGTTCATCCAAATTGGACTACAATCGTCAGGACTCAGAATTGTGAGAGTTTATTATATGGCTGAGATAACCTCCTAAATTCTACACAAAATCTTTTATGTTCTAGAAATATTTTACAAAAATGTATTTGGTACAACTTCCCAATTTTTACACAATACTTATTAGTCTAGTACTTGGTATATACTCTTTGCTTACAATTTTTTATTTTTTTTTATCTTCAGAAAAAATCATAAATATCACTTCAAACTCACACAAATTTATTTTAGAGTATTTATTTTTGGAATTTAAAAATTCTAGTTGTGTTTATTTATTTTTGAAAACATGATCCAGTTTAGAATTTTGACCTATTGAGTGGTGCTAGACTTTTTACGGAAAACATGTCGTACGATATATTCTGAAGATATTTATATTTATTTGGTAACAAAGAAGGAAAGTCAGATTCTTTATTAGCTATATTTGGGAAGAAACCCTCTTTCCTTTCTTGAAAATTCAGCCACACACAGTCACACACAATTCTAATCAGGTTTTCTCTTTCTCCTTCCTTTCATTTTCTTTCTCTTTTTGTATCTTCCTCACCTCTCAATCAATTTCATCATGTTTTCTTTCTATTATTGGCAACAAGTTTATTTAATATTCATTTACTTATTTATTAATTTTCACTTAGAACTTGAGTTCATTCAACAAAATCTTAACCAACCAAAACCCAAAAAGATAATTCCTTTTAGTTTATTATTGTTCATGTTTTCTCTTACAAAATTTTCTTTATTATTAAAGGCCATATTTTTTTTGAATCGGCTAAATCTTATTAATTAACAAATATTCTAAACAAAAAGTATAAGTGATTGTCAGATCAAATAAATAAAGACGTACAAGATGATGAAAACACCTTAATGACCAGATCTGAAACTAGGGTTTTGGTGACTTCATGTTGGTTAGTAAATAAACAAAAACCCCCCAAAAAATATACATAACATATACATCTGATTTTCTTAATTATTACATGTTTTATGTGTATATTTTATTTACTATAAAAATCATAATTTTTTTTTTAAATGTAAAGGAAGATTAATCTTAATGGCAAGGCAAAAGATAAAGATAAAGAAAATAGATAATGCAACAGCAAGACAAGTGACATTTTCAAAGAGAAGAAGAGGGATTTTCAAGAAAGCTGAAGAGCTTTCAGTGTTGTGTGATGCTGAAGTTGGTCTTGTGATTTTCTCAACAACTGGAAAACTCTATGAATATGCCAGCTCTAGGTACGTACAGTATTTACTTTGTAATTACTATTTTGTACTTTTTTTTTCACTTCTTTCGAGTTTTTGTATTTGTTTGCTGAATGGTAAGGGAAAAACGGCCCCTACCAACCAAGTACTTTCTTTCAAGTTTGAATTTATGTGTGTTCATGTCATCATATTTATGTTTCATATCTAATTTAGAGGAGGAAACAAAGATTAAAAAAGACAAAAATATAGTGCTCATAAGTATCATTTTTTTTAATACTCCCTCCGTGATATTTTATTCCTTCCGTAATATTTTATAAGTAAATTTTACATTTATTAATTCATTGCATTATCAATATATTTAGACTATAATAAAATTCTGATATATTAATTATGCAATAAATTTAGAAAGATTAAATTTGTTTATAAAATGTCACAAATAGAGTATAATGCTAAACAATTAATTTTAATATTGTTAGGTTGAATAATTTTATTCAATTTAAATTCTAAATTTTATGATTTGTGATTTTTAATGGTATTTGTCATTTTGTGTGCAAATAAAAAACAAAGACAAAATTGTTTTTTTTTTTATTTTTTTAAATTATTATGATATTGGTATGAATTTTTTTATAGTAATCAAGAAGTAGTTATTTTTAAAGAATACTGTTATATAGTACGACATAAATTGCACGAGAAGGGCAAGAATGTATAGGTGTCATGCTTTAGGTACATCAAAGTATATTATCTCCTTCAATAGCAGAAATCAGACGGTGTGTTGGTATTAAATATACGGCTCAGATCATTTCACATATTTCGTTAGTTGATTTTTCATAACAATAAGCCTTATTGATTTTTTAAAGGACAAAGATGTACTAGTTATTAGGATTAGCTAGGTAGCAATTTAGTGTACGTTTTACTTTTTCTTAAATTGATAACTATAAGATACATGTGAAAATTTCATGTTATCCAACTTAATAATTTGACACATCATCACTTTCATGAGTATTTTGTGTCATATTTAAAAGTTAGTAAATAATTTCAATAAATTGGTAATAAATTCTATTTAAATATGAATATAATAAGGAATAAACAAACTTTCTTATCGTAAAACAAAAGGAACAAAATTTTTTTAAAAAAAAACTTTAGTTTTACAAAAATATATATAAAGATCTAATCTTTTGTGTAATTTTTGCGGGGCCTATGTTTTTACTCTTATTATCGAAGTTTTCAATTTTTTACTATTTTTTTAGACCTATATTTATAATTATATATTAATACGAGAACATAATCTTTTGTGTGATTTCTGGGGACCTATGTGTTTTTTTTTGGTACATGGGGACTTATGTGTTTTACTCATATTAATAAGCTTGCCCGTTATTTTATAACATCTGCGGAACCTATATTTAAACTCATACATTAATATGGATATTTTTTTGTTTGTGTGGTTTCTACGGGGCTTATACTTTTAATTAAGTTGTTTGTAACAAAAATAAAATAAAAATTAAGTTGCCTATTTTTTTTACTATTTTACTGGTTATACTCATATTTAATACAATGACCTAATTATTTTGATGATTGATGCGAGACCTATATTTTCACCTATATTTTCACTAACATATTAATACGATTGCCTATTTTTTAATAATTTTTACGGGACTATATTTATACTCATATATACTCATATATTAATACCTGGACATAAGTTTTTTCGTGTTTTTCAACACCTATAATTTTACTAATATATTAATAAGGTAGCCCTTTTTTTTCTTCATAATTTCTACATTATCTATATTTATATTCCTATATTAATACGGAGACCTAAAGTTTTTTTGTGATGGTTTTACCATTGTTCTTTTTCTATTTTTTTTGCCAAATATTATATCCTTCCTATTTTTTTATCTGTTAATCTACTTTCCAATAACTTTCAACTTACCAAGTGAGGAGCGGCAACGCCGCGACTCCCGTGCGGACGCACGAGTGTCCTGCACTACAAGAAATATTCCATATACCAACGGACACCTTTAGCCACAGTAGTTCTAGCCGTAGGTGTAGGTGTCTCTTATCCGTGGGTATAGGTCTGGAAATTTTTTTTCACATTTCCCGCTGTGAATTTGGTGAATATTGAACGCGCGGGGTTATTGCCCTCCTTAATTTTTTGCTTATTTTGATTTTGATTTCCGAAAATAATAAGAAAAAAAACTCAAAAGATCTCAAACCCTAACATCATCACATTCTCTTTCCCATCGCTTAATCCTTCGGTCTCCCACTGAGTCGACCGCCGCTCTCTCCCACTGAGTCGACCGCCGCTCTCTTTCCCATCTCTTTCCCGCCGCTCTTTCCCATCGCTTTCTTCGCGAGGTAAGTTCTCCTCAATTGTGTTTAGCTTTAATTTCAATTGTGTTTTCCTCAAATCTCATATAAAATCCCCAATTGATTTTGTCGCTCCTTACATCTGTCATTAGCTTTAATTTGAATTGTGTGTTCTTCCTCAAATCCCATATAAAAACCCTAATTGACTTTGTTGTTCCTTAAATTTGTGGTTAGCTTTAGTTTCAATTGTTCCCCAATGCACCGATCTAGAATATGAAATGGTTTAACTAGTCTTTTAGAGTTATTGATCTTCTCATCAATCTCACAAATTTATATAATTGGTTGTGTTGTATATGTTTTAATTTTACAGGAGGCTTACTCTCCCATCCAAATCAGCTCATGGTAATGCTAAGATGAAAAGCACTGATGGATTCTTTTGAAGACATAAAATAACCATGTTCAAGTGTAGATTCAAGTCATCATTCAACAAGGTTGAAAAACTCAAAAGTGAATTCAAAAGAGGCAAGTCTTACTTACTGTAGAACTATGGGTTCTGTTAATAAATTCATTTTATATAAAAGAGACTTGCTAACTTTACTTAAAACGTCTAAGTTAGTATTATTGCCACTTAAACTTGTTTACTCTTTAAGTCTCATTTAATTTAACTTCCTCTTTATCCATTGATTGCAGGATGTCCATGACTGAATCACACATGGAAGCTACTGGTGCTGTAATGAACATTACTTATTGTCACTTCCTTCTTGCAATACATGTATGTTCAAGGTGATAAGTTGAATATTTTACCAATGACATAACTCTTTTGTTTACAGTACCTAATTCTATATGCTATATAATATTTCAGTTCATTTGTTTGTAACATATTATACCTAAGACATCTAGTCACTCATTCTTGCTTTTTAATTTACAAGAACATGCAGGGTATTAGTCTCAGAGTAAACACTGCAAATAACAAGCATAAAAATGTTAGGTATAATTCCACTTACATGTCATTGAGGATTCTGTGATGTCTTTGAAAAATAGAATTGTATCCTTTTATTGTCAATAGGTTCCATCTATTAGGATATATTATATTTTACCCTTTGAGTTCATATTCAATATTATGGAAATATTTATCAAGTTCAGTTTGTAACTTGTATTCTTTTTTTAAAATATGTTTCAGGGGGTTCTAGTTCCTCTAACCAAACAAATTCTCAAAGTATAGACAACACTAAAGAAGATGGAAGAGTGGAAGATTAAAGCTAATTTGATTTTGACATAGTAATTTGAAAATTTAATTGACATGATATCTTGTAACTTTTGTTTTGAGATTGTTCTGACTTTGTTGTATATTTTTAAATACATTATGATCCTCTTTAGGTTGACATTTTGACCTATTTTGCTTGTAAGATTTGTTTTTTCAATATAATTGAAGTTTTTTATTTGTTTTGTTTCATAATTATAGTGGTGTATACAAAAAATATAGTCGGTCGTGTATATTTAATACTATTAAGAAAAATAGGGCAAAAATATATTTGTTGAGTAAAAATATGAAGAAAAAAATAAAAAATAAAAATCCAAAACTTTACCAACGGACAACACCGTGGGTATAGCAAATTCAATAGGTGTCATTGGCCGTGGGTATTGGTCCATGATTTTTTCCAACTACTGAAACTGCCGTAGCTATAGGCTATTGCAACGGAAAATTCCGTGGGTACAGCGAAGTAAAGTCCACGGAACAAAACGCCCGTTGGTGTAGGTTTTTTGGCCTATACCAACGGTTTTGTGATCTTTAGCTACGGGCATTTGCCGTCACTAAATGTCAAATTTCTTGTAGTGCTGCTAGTTATTATACAGACAAAGCAACCAGTTATAACTAAAATTGGATACAAATAAATAAATAAAACAAATTATTGGAGTGGTGTGGATTGAACTAAAATTTCCTCGAATTGTATACAAATTTTTCAAGATGATTAACTAAATAAATGGGCAAAATCAATATCTTATGTTAAGCCTTTTAATATATATATAATATGTCACACTAGCTAGGTTCTTCCCTTTGTCAAAGTTTACTAATATGATGAAATGGTGTGTAAGGGTTATTTGGACACTTTTTCGCAATATGTTTATTTCTATTTTAACTTTTTTTTTTTACCACTAATTGTATCCGGTTCATTAGACCGGCTTATTTGGTTTAAGAGTCAGTTTTGGTGTCAAATGGTTTTAGCCCTCAACAATTATAGCTGTCGAGATCGAACCATAGTCCTCCCTACCAAATCAAGCATGAAACACTACTAAACCAATTAACGATTTGATACATATGCTACCTTTTCCTCATTTCCTCACCCTTAATTATTATTTTGGTTTGATATAGTATGAAGGACATAATTGCAAGGTATAATCAGCACTCCCAACAATTGAACAAATTGGACGAACCTTTGCAACTGCAGGTAAAATGCCAAAACCAAGGTCTAATATATTATTATTATTTTAAAACT
The DNA here is from genome assembly GCF_020283565.1 of Trifolium pratense. Classification (NCBI taxonomy): domain Eukaryota; kingdom Viridiplantae; phylum Streptophyta; class Magnoliopsida; order Fabales; family Fabaceae; genus Trifolium; species Trifolium pratense. Next base: position 27,337,136 of record NC_060062.1, read on the forward strand.
ATATATTAATTATTTAGTTAATCATGATCACCTTGTACTTCTCAATAAATTTTTTGACTAATCTAAACTAACTTAGGGTCATCTAATATATATTGGGTCCAACAATTTTGATAAATTTTAATAAAATTTTATTTTGGTTCTCTAATGGTTGATTTTCAGGTAGAGACAAGCGTGTCAGCTGAATTGCATAAGGAAGTTGCTGATAAAACCCAACAACTAAGGTTTCTTAATTTTCTTGAAATATGAAATTAAGAAATGCCAGTGTTTGTGCATAAAATTCTGTATTTGTATGTTTTCACTAGGGGAATGAAAGGTGAAGATTTTGAAGGGTTAAATTTAGATGGGCTGCAACAATTGGAGAAAAAACTTGAAACAGGACTCAAGCGTGTGATTCAGATGAAGGTATGCGTTATCTATTAGTTATGTTATTTGAACATTTAAATATTAATAATGTATATGATATTGTATATTTCAATATTTGTCTCTATTTTTCTTTTTTAATTATCTTCTACGTACACTTTACACATATTTTAAAAATACATAAAAAATTACACTTCACACAAGTTGACGTACAACAAATTTTTGTTATACAAACATCATTTCCCTTAATTATAATGATCGTTTGATTAAATTGAAAAAGTCCCTTGGTTGTGCCAATGCAATTCATTTAATTTAACTTTTTGGTAATTATTGCTATATATATTATATAATGCAAAATTTCTTCCTTTATCTATAGGAAAAGAGGGTTATGAATGAGATTGGCACACTTCAGATGAAGGTTTGTTAATAGTTTAAATTTTATAGAGCTCCGAATATGTGAAAAAGTTAAATCAATAAAAATTAATAGACAAAATTCATCAATTTTTGTTGTTCCAACTTTTTCTAATATATAAATCAGAGAAAATGTTATTTAATGTTATCCTGTTGATTTATCTATAGTATAGTTAAATGCAGTGTCTTATTTTAAAAATAAATAATAATTAATCAAAATAATCAGTATTCATCATCATTTTTTTTTACAAATCATCATCATCATCATTTTTTTAAAACAACATAATTGATTTAAAAAAATAAAAGAATAGTGCTCCCACCCATTCAAAGGATCCACACACAGAAAAAAATAAAAATATCGACATCAAAGTTTAAAACTCACCAATCTATGAATAGAAATTCTAGGGGCACACCTAAAATTTTATCTACTACACCAATTGACCCATATGGTTTAGTTATAGTTGAATGCAGTGTCTTACTTTTGAAAAAAAAAAAATTCAATATAATATAATTTAAAAATAAAAGAATACAATGGATGCTCCAAAGGAACCCCTATAAGGCCTCTCTAAATATGAACCGGTTTGTTTCCAGGCCTTTACCAAAAATTTTAAAACTAAAAAGGCAGAACTAACAAACTCCCAATTCATCAACTATCATAACAACGGAAATAAAAAAAGATTTATTCTACTTATATAAACATATATACAAATCATATTATCTACTTAAATATGAGATTCTTAACACACCTCTCATACTTAGGACAAGACAACTGAAATTTGACCCAAGTAGCTCGATACAGCAAACCTAATAGCAGCAGGTGATCTGATGGATATTGGATAGATTATACCATTTTAATCTTACAAAATTCGTTTGTAAGATGAAAATTATCCTACTTATAAACATATGTTTAAGCTATATATCTCATCCAATATGAGACTCTTAACAAAGACATCACATCTACCCGTATTTCAAACATATAGAAATGTGAAAATAATGAGTTATAGCATCACCTTTTCTTTTAAGTCATAGATCCGTAGAATAATATGTTGGTTCATGAAGGGGCAACCCGAGATATCATCCACATTGGACTTAAGAGCAACCATATAAGTGAATTGGACATCACATCTTTACCCAAAACCTTAAGGCTGTATTAGGTTTAAGGATTCTTAATTCTCACTTATAAAGTTCTCAACCTTAAGTTTTCCGAGCAATGTAGAACTTAACTCACTTCACACCACCACAACAATTTCCCACTCACGTGTGAGTCATCAATTCATTATGTTCCCCCTCAAGCGGGCCATACTTAATAGGACATGTTGTCTGACCACCTTTGTCAGGAAGACCTTCGATACAAGGAGTCAGTCAGTAGAATCCTTTGTCGAAGATACCATTGTTGAGTCGTGAAGGGGCTGCATGAGGGATCATATCATCATACACATTGGACTTAAGAGCATAATACAAGTGAGTTGACCACTACATGTTTACCCTAAACCTTAAGGCATTAATTAGGTTTGCGAGTCTCTCACTTACAAAGTTCTCCACCTCCACTTTTCCAAACAATTTGAAACTTAACTTACCTTGCACTTACTACAATATAATACCACTTCGGTCTCTAATATTACTATATAAAAAACAATTGGTAAAAGAAATTTAATGTATAATACCACTTTGTCCATAGTTTTAATGACTTGAGTTGAGACAAAAAATTCTCTGTTTTTAGTTTTGCATTCACATGACACTTCTGAATTCTGAACTCGGGATTTTGCTATCTTAATTTTCCTTGCAATCTTTAACCATATTCCAAATAGGGTGTCAAGTTAGAAGAGGAGAACAAGCATTTAAAGCAAAAGGTATGAGAAATAATCATTTCACTGTTTTCTTTTAATTTTTATATGATATTTGCTTCTTTTATTTGATTTTGACTTTATATATTATGCTAACAAAAGTGCTTTCTCCCAGATGGCTATGTTTTTTAAGGGAAAAAGTCCTATCTTGGGGGACTTGGATAATACCATGCAGGAAAATGTTGTTTCATCAGAGTCCATGAATAATGCATGCAGCTGCAATAGTGGACCTTCTCTTGAACACGATTCTTCTGACACATCTCTTAAGTTAGGGTAAGTAACTGTAACATTCAAGAACCAGGATCAGAACATTCACTCAAAAATACTCATAATTTGACATGTATTACTCTCTTTGATCTCATATATAAATAATAAAAACCTAATTTATATTAATTCTTAAAAACATGCAGTTATTCTCATTTAATATTCTCGAGTAACAGTAAGTCCCGTGAGCTTAGTTCGGTTGGCAGAAACATTGCATTATATATATAGAGGATCGAGTTTGAACTCCGGTCATCCTACTTATTCACATTAAGGGTGAATTTATAGCCACTAAATTATTTGACAAAAAAATAAAAAATATTAACATTAAATATTATTGATGCATCAAATAAGTTTTGTTTATATACACCATTAATAAATGAAATATGACATATTTTTGTAGGAACATTGCATTATATATATATAGGGGCTGGAGTTCAAATTTTGGTCATCCCACTTATCTACCTTTACTTTAAGGGTGGAATTTCTAGCCACCAGACAATTTTAAAAAACTGACATTTTTTGGTTGATTATATTTGAGATTGGAAGAAGTAGGTAAAAATTTGCAATATATTTAGTTATTTTGTGTTAAAAATTCTTTTGGTCTTTTCAGGTTGCCGTTTCCCTAATTTGCAATATATTTAGTTATAATAATGGAGCAATGAGGGGTTTTAACTTCTTGTAAGTGAAATTTTTCTATGTTTTTCTAAAATCATGACTATGTCTGATTTTGTAATGGCCATTGACCAGCCATGTTGAAATTGTCTTTACACCCAGGTGGAAGCAATAACTTCTTATATGTGAAGAAGAAATTAACTTTCTACGTAAGTCAAATCAAATATAGGTTTGTTGTACCCAAAAAAAGCATATAATTTATTGTATATGTATGTGTAAGGAAACAGGTTTCCTATCGTTATAATAGGACGTTGTAATCAATTGTGATCATTCGATCTAAAATTAACGACTAAAATTGTTTTAATATAAAAGACACAGTTTTTAATCTTATTCGTCCAATTTAATATCAATGATTCAGATTGAAAACTGCATGTAACTGCACAAGAAATAGATTGTATGTTACACGTAGGAATTTAGTAGCTTAATTAATATTGATGTCCTTGACATGGGATGGGACATAGTAGTTATTGTGGCCTCTACGTACTATTTTTCTTGCATATTGTTTCTACAAATTAAAATGAATTTTTCACTGTATTTTATCTTCACTCACTTTCTAAATTTTTTTCAGATCGTTCACCCAAAAAGTTTAACTATATATTCAGTTTTCATATGCGCTATTGAAAATAAAATTGTACATCAATATTTTCAATAGTCTATATCATACCAATTGGATTTTTTAAAACTTGGACTCAAATTTAAGTGGGTATGAGTGAAAAATTCAACTATCAATAATAAAGGATCTATTTATTACGAATAAAAAAAGATAAAGGACTAAAGTATTACAAAAAAATATGATAAATGACCAAAATATTATAAAAAAATAAAGGATCAAAATATTATAAAAAAATAAGATAAATGATTTGCAGTTTAATTTTGGCTCATATTTGTTACATTAAGCAGCTATCATTCTTAGTTCATTTTTATTTCATATGTGTGCATAATTATTGCATTATATACCTAAAGAATATTTCACATTTCAATACCATATTAAATAAAAACTAAAAAAGATCATATTGACTTCGAAGGATTTGATATTTTAAAAGACATGATAAAACCCGTATCTATTATTTGAGAGCTTTTGAACAAAGTTTCTTGTACACGTGTCAGTCTCTAGGTCATTCTGCTTCTATATTGTTTTGGTCATAAATGAATTAAATGATTTATATGTTTTTCTATTTTATTTTTTTTGCACTATTCCTCACTGGTTTTTCAAGTTTGACCCAAGCCATAATTATAATAATTGCCATTAAAAATTACAAAAGGAATTGTTTCTGAAGTACTGTATATAGCAGACAATTATATAGTCATTATTTTTGTTGACCGAAAATCATAAATTTACTCTAATAATTATTAATTATTTCTATATTTTATTTTTTTTATTTTATTATTATAAAACGGTGAACACTCCGGTACACGTATTATGTGGACGTGTACCGGTACACCGTTGAGGTGTATAATTTTAATTGATCCACATGAATGATAATTTAACATGTCATTTCAATATACTTATTTAGATATAAGTTTTCTAAATTACTCTTTTAATTTACAAATATTCCAAATTACACCCATGAAAATTATTGTAATTTTAAAATCTTAAAACATGTTACAGTAAATTACTCTCCTGAAACATTTCTCTCAAAAGAAATATTTCTTTCTCTTTCGTGTGTCTCTCAACACGGCGTCGTCCCGTACCCTCAATTTCGTGTGTTTCTCTTAAAACATGTTACAGTAAATTGTTCCCGTACCTTCAATTTTGGCCCCATCCCGGCGGCGGCAGCGCCTCTCTCCACGGCGTCGCTTGATTTATGGACCTCTAATGTGAAATATAATTATGGATTCATGATCAGTGTGAAAAATGAAACGAAATGGTATATTCGTTTGTGATTTTTTAGGCCAATTTGACTTTTTCTGAAAAGCTCCATTGAGCTTCCATGGTGGTGTTCATCATGGTTTCTTCTTGAGGTAGAAGAAGATAGAGGTTGAAGACGATGACGTGTCAGTACGTCATTGGCTTCCTCTTTAGTTTATAACACAGCCGTTTGGTCATTTTTAAAAGGAATTGAAGACCCGGATCTGTTTTGGCTTTTTAAAAATCATAACCATCCGATAGATCTGAAGGTCCTGATCTGAGCGCTGCACCACACATCATAGAGCTTCAACACTTTGAATCTGTTTTTTTGTTTGGACGTGAAGGAGACTGGGCTTGGGCAGTTGGGTCTGGTCCTTCTGTTTTGCTATATGTTAACCCTCATTCTCTGCTTGCACCCTCTGCGGGTTTTGAGTTTTAATTGCTTAAATTGCTTAATCGATTAAGTGTCCGTTTGACCTTCCTTATTTCTTACTTCTCTACTTCTTTTAAGGAGAAGCAGGGTCAAACACAATTTTGATAAATTTATTAAAATAAGAAGTGTCTTTCTTTTTTTTTTATGAAAAAAACACAATATAAGTGGTTAAAAAAAAGAATTTATTTTCATAAAAAAAAAAGAATTTATGATAGTTATCTTTTTTAAGTTGTTATTATTATTATTATTATTATCTTTTTTTAAGTTTGTTATATTATTAGGATAATTATCTTTTAAATTTAGATGATCATGAATTTATGATAAGTTAGTTATTAATCTATTTTACCAAACAGATTTAATTTAAAAGTGATAATTAAGTTGAAAAAAATAATAAATACCAAACAACTTTAACTTTAAGTTTAAAGCTTTTATTTTCAACTTTATTATTAAAGTAACTTTAAAGGCTAAAATAAGGAGGGTCAAACGGGCACTAAGTGCTTATTCAAAGCCAGTACTTATCCAAATAAGTGCTTACTCACATAAGTGCTTATTTTTATAAGTGTTTACTAATATAAATGCTTATTTAATTAAGTACTTTTATCTCATGAATGCTTTTATTTAAGTACCTTTTTTAAGTTCTTTAACTTAATAAATAGAATGAAAAAGGGAAGGTCTGACGTATGACTTTTTCCCCCGGATGATTCGAGGCCCTGACGTATGGCTCGTGACTCGAATCATTCTCATTCTCAAAACACTTATTTGAACAACCATGATTGACAAAATTAATCGGTTTGACAAAAGCTTCAGTCCACGCATATTTCTTTGTTTCTGTTTGTTTTGTTTAAATCATTCGAAACTTAATAATAAATAGAATGAAAGAGGGAAGGTATGACGTATGGTTTTCTTTTCCCGGATGATTCGAGGCTCTGACGTATGGCTCGTGACTTGAATCATTCTCACTCTCGAACACAAAAAACGTTAAAATACTTCATCATCTGCTTCATCTTTCCTTTTGGTTTTCTTAAATCAAATAAAAGAACTTAATCGTTAAATGGAATAAAAAGGGATAGTCTGACGTATGACTTTCTTTCCCCGGATGATTAGAGGCCCTGACGTATGGCTCGTGACTCGGATTATCCTCATTCTCGGACGTTTTCATAAAAACTCCTAAAAGCAATCCAACACATTCAAACCTTTTCTCTGCTCACGGGCGCAGTAAAAGTAATAAAACTCTTTTCACAAACCGGGTGATATTTTTGTCTGTTCTCCATAACAGAAACCACGCTTAAGCCTCTGAAGTGCGAGCATACAAGCAACATTTAAATACGAGAATGTGACTTAGATGTCATTTGTCTAAAAGCAACCAACCCACAAACATACATTTTCTACATAGGAGCAAGATTCAACATCTTGTCGGGCATAATCATAAAAATCAAACTTTTTCCCCCACATCGCGATGAAGTAAGAAACAAACATTTAAGCAAATATTGAAAACACATTAAAGCAAACAAACAACTTCCCTCTAAAAGGTTCCGTTGAGTACAACGGATGTAAGGGGTGTTAATATCTTCCCCTCGCATAACCAACTCCCGAATCCATCTCACGGTTCTCGGACCATTTTCTCTCAAGATTTTTTCGATATTTTCCTTTCCCTTTTTGGGATAAATAAAATTCGGTGGCGACTATGTTTTCTGAGTGTTTACACTCGAGGATTTTTCACGCCGCGACACATGTCTAGAATAGATCAATATATAAAGTTTATTGCAAAACTTTAGTATTTTTCGAAACGAGTATGAATTAAATATGAATTTTCTATATCAAGATAAAGGTAACAAATATTTTACCTAAAAAATAAATTTTGAGCTCCTTATTTTTGGAAAAACTTCTTATAATGTTCTATATTTGCAAAATAATCATAAATACACATCAACTTAACAACATCACTATAATTGCATGCATAAAAATTTAGTAGGGATAAAAATATGATATTTTATTATGAAGATGAAAAATTAAATTTAATAAATTTGCAGAGGCTAAAAACTTATTTAACCCTATAAAATATTACGAACCACTAAAAATTAATAGTATTACAATAAAATATATACACATATTAAAAATTATAATTTTTTTTTTTTGTAAAAAAAGTAAATATACGGTTAAACGATAAATAAATATGTAAACAAAAAAAATGATAAATAAATATTAAACTTTATAAACTAATAATATTAAAAAAATTATTCAAAAAAAAATCCAAGGATACATAAAGGATACACATTTTATATGACCCATGAATTTAATCAAACGGTGAAAATATTGAAGGATTAAAATATTTAAATCTTGTTAAAAAAAACTAGGTTGAAAGATTTGATATGCTTTGATTTATTGTGGAACCTGATTGATGATTATATTAATGTGAAGGATACATTTACAAATATTAAAAAGTAGTGTTTAAAATAGAAAACTTAATAAAAAAATAAAATATGCATTAAATGTTTGTCACTTCAACAGCGTACCGGTACACGTCCACACAATACGTGTACCGAAAAATTCACCTTATAGAACAAATGTTACTAATTTTTTTTAAAACTAAACTTCGTGAATTTTTTGTAAACACATAATTTTATTTTATATTTTTTATATAATACACGTCAAAAACAAAATAAACAAAACAATCATTGTGCTCTTAACAAATATGGAATCAATTTATTACACAATCATATCTTTATATTTATGTAGTTATGTAGTGTATATGACATTACAATATTACTAGTATCCGGACTCGTGCCAAGCACGGGTAAAATGAGACTACAAAAAATAAAATTTTAATATTTTAATTTTCATAATTTTCAAATAAAAAGAATGAAAAAATATAACATAAAAAAATAATAGGATCCTGTATTAGTCAACAAAAAAAAACATATGATACCATATTAATATATAAATATAAATGTAGTTCCCGTGTAAATCACAATGTAAAAATATAGACTCTTGTGTACAATTTAAAAAAAAAAAAGCCCCTCAAACAAACAAAAAAAGTTAAATTCGATAGTAAAATAAATATGAAACAAAATATGTCTCAGTGTTAAAATATGTCTCAGAAATTATCGAAATATATTTTATATTAATTAATTTTCACATCAATATCATCCGAATATAATAAATATAGAACCTCGTATAAATTATAAATAAAAAATATGTCTCAGTGTTAATATATGAACAAACATACAATCCCTATATTAATATATTTTTTAGGTATTAACCATCTTGTTCACAGGGGAAGAATTCTTTGATAATTCAGAGTTCGACCGCAGGTAAGTATATCCCCTAAATAATACACATGCAAAAGTCTCACATAAATAAAAATAGGTTCCCGTATTAATATAAAAATATAAATATATAGTCATATACATCAACAACAAAAATATGTCATATGTAAATAACAAAAAAAAAAAAAAGAAGAACACGGTCCCCATAAAAAATACAAAAAGATAGGTCCATGTATGAAGAATATATGAATAAAAGTATAAAATCCCGTATAAAAGTTTTAAAATAAAATTATATAACCACGATAAAAAATTATAACAAATAAATAAATAAAAAGTAGAAAAGTTATATTCTCTTTCTCCTCTTTATTATTGGTCTTCTCTAAATAAATAAAAAATTAATACATAAAATAATCTTAACCTAATCAAATCAAATCAATTTTTTCCACTATAAGAAAAGAATATCATTATCCGTAAAGTTCAATCACAACCATCTTGGTCTTAATTCATTCCTTTCTTAGCCTCTCTATACATATGCAAATAAAATATAATAAATGATTAAATCCAATATAAAACATCATATTGACAAATTCATAATAAAAAGTGAAAAAAATTGGGAGTAGTTACCGATAGAAAATATATGTTTCACCTAAAACTATATAAGCATGATTTGAAAAGATATGTTGCATGAAAAATAATATATGAGGATAAAAATAAAAAATAAGAACACAAATAAAAATATAAAGAACCAAGAAAATAGATAGGATTCTTATTTTATTCCTCCCACCACTCGATACACCATGGAGTATCATATTTAGAAATACAAAATAAGTTTTCAAGCAAAAAAAAATACATAGTCTTGTTCAATGAATTTGAATATAATTTTTTTTTCTCTTTCTACTGATGAGCCTCATATGGATGAGTAATCCTTGAAGAGACTAGATTTTTGTAAAATGAAAGAAGAGAAAAATAAAAGCCTCCGTTATAATAAGACAGTGACATTAAAATAGAATAGCATAACTACCTGTACAATAAAAAAGTATAGGGTAATTTATGTTTCACTAATTCAACTCATTCAATACTTCATCGCAATCTCGTATCCTTCTTTTGCTAAGCAAATCAAATAGAAAATGAGAAAAGTAGAAGGATTTAGAAAAAGTTATGTTTTCTTATCTACAAATCAATAAAAATGACAAAATTATTATTAACAATACTAAAAAAAATACAAATCACAAGATTAATTAGATTATTCGTGTAATGAAACCAAACAATAACCAAAATGAATACTATTCAAAAATAAATAAATAAATAAATAAACCAAAACATTAAAATAGTTAAAAAAATGGAATTATTAATACGTGAAGTAAAAGAGCAAGAAGAAGAACTTGAATATAGGAGGAAGAAAATACCGACCAATGTTGAAATTTTGTGTAGCTCTATTAGAAACATACTATTTATAGATGTAAAATAATAAATTAAAAGGTAATAATAAATCATGAATTAATTTGATTGAATAAAAAATTAAACCGTTGCCTTAATTATGACCACAAATTATGAATAGAGTCAACACGATTATCAAAAAAAAAAAAATGAATAGAGTCAACACGTTTGTATTTTTTTTATATAACTAGAACTTTGACCCATGCGGTGCATGGGTCTAATTAAGTGTAATAGGTAACAATAAAAAATAAAATACAAAAATTCTAAGAGCATTTTCAATAAGAGTAGTATTGGGAATTTCATGGACTAATTATTCTATATTTGTTTTATGTGCTTATTTTATATTTTATATATATTTTAAATAATTTTGGACCCCCATCGTTTTGTTTACTTATTAAAAAAAATTGCTGATAACTAAAGGTTAAAAAATTGATGATAATTAAAGGTTAAAAAAAATTAAAAACATGATCAAGAACATAAACATAAGTAGACATCCATAAATAAATAAAAATTGTGATTAATTTCGTCGTTCAAATTTATTGAAAACAGAGATAACATATTAGGATTCCTAAATTCTTTCATAATTGAAGCACATGTTTTAGCGGTTGAAAGGTTTTATTGTAAGTAAGGGATGCAGGTTCGATGACAAATCTGTATTTTTTTAATATAAAGCTGCAATAAAAAGAAAGAGAAAATGAGAGGGGAAAAAAATTAGGTTTAGGGTTAGCTTATGTTAGCAAGCTTATAATATAAGAGATTATCGGTTTTTAATTGTTTAAATTGTGCAATGAAAATTGATGGTGCTTAATTGTCGTATGAAATATTTCCTATGAAAGTTGATGGAGCTTAACACTTTGTGGACATAATTTAAATCACAATTGGTCTGCTAGTGCATATTGTATCAATTGATCATCGGTTAATATTAAATCTGCAATGTTAAAATCAAAATAATGAATGTAATTAGTGACATGACTATGGTTGTGTTTGGTTGTATTGCAAAAAAAATTGATTTAGCAGAATTAAGTTTGATAATAACTTTCCAAATTACACGTGATAATAACTTTCCAAATCTCACATGATAATTATTTTCTAAATTTATGATCCGGTAGAAAAAAAAATCATTGATCAGGAAAGACATAAAAATATTTTGTGATGAATAATATAGTCAACAATAATTTTGATATGGTATACTTTTAAAATTGATGGTGCTTATCAATTATTGCACATAATTTTAATCACAATTGGTATACTTGCCATAGTGGTTGAAAATATTGCCTTGCACCAAAGGATTGCGGGTTCAAATCCTAGTCAAGACAAAATTATATTATTTTTTAATAAAAATTGCAAGATAAAATGGAGGGAAAACAGGAAAAACAAATTAGGGTTTAGGATTTGCTTGTGTATACAAGCTTATAATATAAAAGATGTAGATAATGTAGATGGATACAACCCACTTGGGTTGGTGCATTGGTATTGGCTTGAGACCTGAGAGTGTACTCCTTTTGAGGTCTGAGGTTCGATTCTCTCTTGCGCCAATTTGGGTGGGCTAATTTAGCTTCTTCAAAAAAAATGTAGATGGATACGGCGCATAGACAACCGTTGTATTTTAAAGTACAACATAATTTCCATAAGTGATACTATACCTTAATTATTTTAATGCTAATTGTGATCGTATACATTTATTAACGCATTCATATAAAACACGTTTTTAATGCTAACTTATTTCTACAAAAGTTTCTAATTTCTGATAATGCTAAGCACGTGTAAAAATGAATTTGTAGAGTTATATTGAATTATAAATAATATATTTTAATTTAAACCGAAAAAACTTATATTTACTTGAGATTGACATGAATTAAAAAAAGTCTGTGTATCAATATATGAATAGAAATAGAAATATAGACTACAATATAAATAACAAAAAAAAAATAATTCCTATATTAATATTTAAGCAGAAATATAGGCTCCAGTTGAAATTAAAAATGTATTCTCCCTATTAATATATGACTAAAAATATAGATCCCGTAAAAATTATAAAATAAATAGGTCTTCATATTAATATATGAGTAAAAATATAGATCTAAGTATAAATTATAAAAGTTGTAAAAAAAAAAAAGAAGTATAAATTATAAATAAAAAAAGTCGTATTAATACATAAGTAGAAATATATGTTTTCGTACAATGTTTGTGTTTCAAATTCAAAATACGTAAAATTGGCAATTGTCATAAAAACTTAATTTGAGTTTGGCACAAATTTATGTTTTCACGTTAAATTCATCGATTTGTTGCCTTAAATGATTTCAAATTGTTGACTAATTTACCATTGCCAAGGCATGGTGATTTAACAAATATAGAATCCTTTGATCTACTTTAATATGAAAATTAATTTTAATATGAGAATTAATTGTCAAAATCACATGAAAAGAGAATCGTTTTCATTAGGGATGGCAATTTGACCCATACCCAGAGAGTACCCGCAAAAATTACCCACAACGGGTAGGGTAAAAACCCGCATTTTGGGTACGGGTACGAGTATGGGTTGAAGGTGTGAAAACACAAGAAGGGGGGTTGAATTGTGTTTTAGCCAAGTTAAAACTTTTTCAAAGTTCTTAACTTAACTACAACAGCAGTGGATAAGTAATACAAATACAACGAGATAAGAGAGAGAGAGAGAGAGAGAGAGAGAGAGAGAGAGAGAGAGAGAGAGAGAAAACACACAAGCAATTTATACTGGTTCCTCTCACAAAACGAGAGTAGTCCAGTCCCCTTGCTCTTCCAAGGGATTTCACTATAATCACACAAGATTACAAATGCTCAAGCACACAAGCAAGAGACTTCACAACAATGCTCAAGCACACAAGCTTAAGACTTCTCACTTAAGCACACAAGCTTAAGACTTCTCAAATAACAGAGATAATAAAGTTGTTGAAAGAATACAACTGCTCTTAAGAGAACCTTAATAAGCAAATACAATGAGTACAAAGTATTTGGACTAAGAGTTAAAAACACTAGTTCAGAGGTTCAGAGCTTGTATTCGCAAATCAGAGTTTGTTCGAGCGCGTGTAAGATTGTTAATTACTTTGCAACTGGATTCTTCTAGTATATATAGGACTAAGAAAGAGTCGTTGCAAAGATGACCGTTGATGAAGATATCCTTTTGTCTTCAAGCAACTTGTCTGATGTAGTTTGGTTGTTTCCAAAACAGAGTAAGAGTTTCAGACACTTTGACCATGTGCAGAGAAGACTTTCCTTATTCAGCTAATAAGTCTGATAACTCACGTTCTCCATTGTGGACAGACAAAATGCAAGTAGCTGTTCTGATCAAGGTTGAGAGGTCCTTTTCTTCATTGGTAGGAGAGTTGACCTTCAAATTCAAATCTTCACTCTATTCAAAATATTCCTCAGAGATGATTCACTTCAGACTATAGAAAGTTCCGATATCTTCATCCTCTGATGTAAGTAACTTCTGAAGATTCTTATCTTCTGAGTTCTTGCGAACTTCTGAGGACTTGTCTTCTGAGCTTTCTTCAGAGCTTGTCTGAAGCTAAGTTCTGCATACTTAAAATAAATTTTTAGTCCTTCCAATTGTACATTAATACTTTGTTATCATCAAAACCTTAATAGATTTAGGGGCAAACATTTTTAAATCAATTTTGTTCCAACATGGGTAATTACCCGCAAAAATGAACGGGTATGGGTGCGGGTACGGGTACCTTAGTACCCACCCCGCCCCATACCCGCATAATATATATTTATTTATTTTATTTATATTATTATATTATAATATATGTAAATCAATTTAAAACAATACAACTCTACTAAACTATTACATATTTTTAATAAAAATGTTTATTTATAACATAATATAAAAATAATGTGAATATTTAACATAAATATGAACTTTAACATAAAGTTAGTAATAATTTTGTTTATAATTTCCATTAGTCAATATTAAAATATTTGAAATTTTTTTAATTCTATTAAAATTATATGATATTTTATAATTGATCAATTTAATTTTAGTAAAAATGCGGGTAACGGGTACGGGTATGGGTACCTAGGTACCCATAGGGTATGGGGACGGGGGCAAAAGTTGTTACCCACGCGGGTATGGGAATGGGTACGAGTATTTTTTCAATCCGCGGGTATGGGGATGGGTATTATAGTACCCTACCCATACCCTACCCATTACCATCCCTAGTTTTCATGATGCCATGTGTACATCAGACCTTGTAAAATAGGTCTCAAATAATATATTAATAGATAGTACTATTTTAAGTGATATAATCAAATTAATACGTAGAAGTACCAAAACAAAATAAAAATATTTTTCAGCCACATATCAATTTTGATATATATGGTATAACATCTCATCTTTTCACCGGATCCTGTATCTGCAATATACAATAAAAACAATTTTAGTATTTTAGATAATATTCATAAATAAGTCCATATAGTATTCAGAGTAAAAAAAAAGGTCCATATAGTATTCCATTGTCATAAAAATTAGTACAAATAAGCCATAAAATATAGGCAGAAGAAAATGCTCATATACATTTACACAAAAGAGGTGAAGAAAAAAATAGAGTAACTCAGGATCATGTAGCTGAAACAAAAATAAAAATATATTGGATCTTAATGACTAATGCATATAATAGTTTAATTCACACTAAACTATTATCAATTACCCTATGATAGATCTTCCGTTGCATACTTTTTGGTTACACATTCCGTTATCATGTCGGTCATTGATCGATTTTAACCTGAAACTTTGAAAATTCTAATAAAAGATCAAATAAACAAACAAACTCCACAGAAAGAGAGAAAAAACAAAAAAATAACACACAAAAAATCAATATAGATAGAATTAAGAAGCATGAAGAAAAAATGAAATTCAATAAAGTAAGATAAATATTTTGTGACAAATGTTTACAATTTTTTTTTTTTAAACTTCAAATATCATAGATAAAAATAAAAAGTGGGATACAAAAGAGGGGGGACCAAGCCTAAACCCTCAACAAAGGAAACAAAACAACTAGCTAGCAACATCTAAAATAAGGAAAACCTAACCTATTTCTAGTTAAATCTTCCCTAATTTCAACTGGAGCAGATGTCCACCATGTGAAACCTTGCAAAGATAACCCGAGATTAGCAAGCTTGTCTGCACAATGATTGCCCTTCCTATAGATGTGAGATATAATGAAGCTCATGTTTCTAGTCATGTATATACAGTTCATCCATCTGTTCTTTAGTTTCCAAGGAATGATATTCGGAGATTTAAAGGCCAAGGAGACTAGTTTAGAATCACTTTATATCCAAAGATGAGACCAATTCTGAGCATATGCATGTTCAATAGCAAGAATGACCCCCATTGCTTCCGCAAACAAAGCATTAGCCAACCCCAAATGCTTGGAAAAACAACTAACCATTTCACCATGGTTTCTAAAAATACCAGAACAAGCAGCAATACCAGGATTATCCAATGAAGCTCCATCTGTGTTACATTTATACCAACCAAACATAGGTGGTTGCCACAAAACCTCAATGATCTTAGGGGGCCTAACATGATGTATATTGATTTTAAAAAATTTCAAGATACTAAAATTAGTAATAGATGAGTTAGAAGACAAAGTAGAGCAATTACTAGTTAAAGAAACTGAAGCAATGATTTGAGATATGATAGAAGTCAAGTTTTGCTTAATATTTTTGAACCTTAAGTTATTCATGCTTTGCCAAATACTATTGAAGATGTTTATAACTGCAGCAGTTATTGTGATTCTGCACTGAGGGTTCCATCCAGCACTGGTTATGTTCAAAATGGATGTGTATGAACTCAAATCAAGCCGTTGATTAATTATAGAGGCCAACCAATGCCAAATAGACAAAGCAAAAGGACATTGTAAAAACAAATGCAAAGAGGATTCACTTTGCTTTTTACATAAGCTGCACATAGAGGTTAGATAAAAACCTCTAGCTGATAAAGCATCATCGGTTGGCATTTTGTGATGAAAAAGCCTCCACACCAAGAAGGATTTAGAAGGAGGGATAGCAATATTCCATATGGTTTTGGACCAGCTAGCAGTAGGACCAGGATTAGAGAAAAATTGATAAGCATCTTTCATGGTCAACTCACCAGAAGTAGTGTGGTTCCAAATAAGAAAGTCCTCTTTATCTTCAAAGGGGATGGAGAATTGCTGAATTTATAGCAAAATAAGGTTAAGAGGGACACAATGGAAATAACACAATAAAAAATATATTAACTATTCAATATTTAATTGATCGTGATTTGTGGGTCATCAGATATAAATGGTAAGGGAAAATGTTAAAGCTAATAAACTAATAAAGGCTAATTACTTCATTCGTAATGAATTTGACATATTCCTTTTATCCCTTTTTTTTTGACATATTTCTTTTATTCCTTTTATTTCTTTTATAATATAATATACATGGTTTTTCTTGACCGAAAAAAAAAGATACATGGTTTTTTTTTTGTGAAATATTGTACATGATTTTAATATTGCTAAAGAAAAATATTCCTTTGTTTTTTGGTAAGTGCAAAAATAAAAAATAAGCTTAAAACAAAAAGTTTTATTAATGCAGTAATGCTATATAATTTTTATTTCTCCACATACATAAAATAATACAAAATAATTTTGTTGATTTATATAAATATTTATAAACAAATTAATTTTTTTTTGACAAAAAATTTCATTTTATTTTAGTTTACTAACTATTACGTATTGATGATATGAGAGAAGATTGGAGAGATGCTTTAATTGTAGTTGACCAATATAATAATATTCATAATAATATTGCTAAAACAGTGATTGCATTCTTTGAATTCCTTTGAATTGTAGTTTCCTTGAATAAAATATCTTTTAATGCATCAAATTTGAATTTGAATTGAGGAGAATGATATTGAATTATTAGGACAATTGATTTTTTAATGAGTAAATGCAATAATGACATTGATGGCCAAATGAAAGAGAGAGCAGAGTTGCTGAGAGGCCAGTATTTTGAAGAAAGAGAAAGGTAAATAGGTCTGACTTTTTACATATTATAGATTCGATTATTTCTCTACACTATAATGTCAATGACATGTATTTTTGGTTGATATTTTTTTTTGACAAGAGAAAACTTAATTCATTTCATTTAACAAAAGGTTATCAATACAACCAGGAATCGACTCGAAAATACGGCGACTAGTCATGGAATAGGCCGCTCTAGCCAGGGAGTTAGCAACCATATTTGTTTGTCGCTTTACAAACTTTACCTCAAAGTTAGAATTCGACACTAATAGCGACTTAATATATGAAATCAACATACTAAATTCAGAAATTCCTACTTTGAAGATAACGATTTTAAAAATAATGTGATTATTTGATACGTTGCTTCCATATCAGTAATTTTCATCCCAAAATTTTTGGTTCGACCGCCAGGTAATATAGCCCAAAATAATACATGTTAAAAAATACATGCCCATATAAATTATAAATATAAATTATAAAATAAAAATAGATTCTCGTATTAATATATTAATATATGAATATAAATATATAGTCCTCATATAAATCAACAACAATAAAGGTCATATATTCCTTAAAAAAAACAAAAAAGTCAAAATTTAAAAAAAAAAGTATTTTATTAATATATATATATATATATGACTAACAATTTAAATTCCATAAAAATTATAAATTAATAGGTCTTCATATTAATATATGACTAAAAATATAAATTTCACGAAAATCATAATGTAAAAGGTGCTACTATAATATATTGGCACAAAATATTTATATAAAAAATGGCAATAAATGTATTCAATAAATTATGTAAGCAAAATACATGTGAACAAAAAATAATCAACAATATTGATTAAATGCATATCAAACTAAATAATCAAATGTAAAAATGAATAAGCAGAACACGCAAACAACAAACAACAAACAACAAACAACAGGAGCACGCCTTCTCCATCTCCTTCCCATGTCTACAGCTTCTTCTTTTTTCTTTTACTTTTCACCTAAATAATCAAATGTATACAAACAAAATATTTTTTTTTGACAAACATACAAAATAACATAATAATGTGTATATAAAAAAAATACCGATAAAAAAGAAATAAAAACACTACAAGAAAATATGTAGATACCGACAGTCAATTTGAGGCACATGTAAAGGAACCGCCGCCGCTCTTGTCAATCCCGACGGTTATTGCGGCGTTCATTCAACTGCCTTTGCTGTTTGTAACTCTCGGCGGTTTTACTAGGTATCGCGCGGCGGTTCATTCAACGATGTATATTGTCGTTTGTTTTTAAGACTCACGCACGCAATTTATTTTCACGTTTCCTTCTTTCACTCAGTGAAAATCAATTGCTCTTCAAGACTCACACGTTTCCCTCTGTAGCTCCGATTGCTCTCTCTCAACACAGGTTCTTCTCTCTTCCTCTCTCTCTTTCTCGCTGTATCTCTCTATAACTCCGATTACTATCTCGTTAATTTGTTGTTAACTTGATTATGATGATTTTGAGTAATAATAATTTGTTAATTTCTTGATTCTTCTACAGTTTGATTTTAGGGTTTTTGAGTTTAGTCGTTTAATTTCTAGGATTCTTCTACAGTTTGATTTTTAGGGTTTTTGAGTTTAGTGGTTTAATTTCTTGTATTCTTCTACAGTTTGATTTTTAGTGTTTTGATGGTTTGTTAATTCTCTTGGATTCTTCTACTGTTTCAATTGGATCCAGATTTCACATCATTTTTGAATTAAATATATTGATCAAATTTATATAATGAACAATTGTGTTAAATATATAAAAGCACACTTATTAGGAACCTAGATCATCAAATTTCTTCTCAATTAAACTTGAGTTTGTCTCCTATTGTTGATTTTCCTATGCAGATTCTACTCTTTTTTTGGCTTGCACAACTTAGACTCCAATTAATTGGCACCGTGATTGCTGGTTATTTTATGAATCATTTGTGTTTGATTTTGGTGCTATCACTCAGTTTTTATTTTTGAATGTGTTTTACACGAGAAAGCTTAGTTCTAGATTTGATTTTGAGTTAAGGCACTGTTATAGTGTTATAGGTGGAGACATGACAAAGTTTTATTGTTAGCTGTAAGTTTGAATACATACTCTTGAGTGATTTTATAGGCTCTTCTAGTTATTGAATAATTTACTGTTTCTTTACTCTTATGTGTATGTATACATGTCTATTTACTTGATGAAACATAGAGGCTTTGGATGAAACATAGATGCTTGGACCAATGAATTTAGTATGTTTGATGATCTCAACAAGAATGTTATCTTGCTAACATGTATTTATTATGTGTTTGTTAAATGTGTCTTTTGGATAAAGTCTGAGATCGATTGACCTTTTGACCGCATAATATATGTTTTCGATGCAGTCTTTATTATGTTGATCTGGTTCTTGCGAATGTTATATTTGGTTCCTGTACTGCTTGTCGTCAAGTGTCGGCGAAGTTTAGTACAAGAAATTTGTTATGATTTTGGTCATGATGTTTGTAGCCAAGGGGCAGTAGGAAGCAAGGGCCAGAGACATGATCGTGAGAGAAGAGGATTGAGAGAATCTTGAGTTATTCATGCATCTGATGACAATGTTGAACTTGTCTTGTCAATGCAGGTAAAATCATTGTTAACTCTGATAGTAACCCAATCCTCGTGAAGGAAAAATAACTCAAGCATCTTGGTAATGGAGATGTCAATTCTCATGTTTGTAAAGTGTGTTTGGAATCTTCAACTGCGGCAATTCTTCTTCCATGTCGTCATTTTTGTTGTAAGTCATTTCTTATTTGAATATTTTCACATCTTATTTTTTATCAAATTTCCTTTGTATTCACTTTTTTTCTTTTGGATATGAATTACAAAACTTATTGTTTAATTTTGCAGTTTGTAAATCTTGTTCACTTGCATGCTCTGAATGTCCTTATTGAGTTGTTATATCCACAGTCACGGGTGCAATTCTTTCATTAGTTTACTTTTATGCAACCTTTCAAAAGGTAAATTGATAACATATTCTTTCTTTTCGCTAGATAACTGTATATGTAAGGGGAGACAAAAGGGTGGGAAAAAAGAATGTAAAAAGGAAAAGGATGTAAACCACATTGCAGAAGTAAATATGCACAATGTGTGTTGTTTCCAATTTATATATTTTTAAATCAGTAGATTAAACTAAGAAAATTGTTATCGTCTTTTCCAATTTTTTGCAGTTTGTTCCACATAGTCATATGGGCACTCCATTCCGTAAACTGCAGGGTGACAACAAATGTTATATTTAAACATTTTCATGTAAAGATTATCCAGGAAAATATCTCATTTTTTTATAGGCAGTGGATATAGATACCTGTATAATGAGGATGTTTGTTGGTCTTATAAATATCTTTTAATTTTGTTTTACAGACATGGAAGCGGTTATGTCCCTTGTTGGCTTTGACTTGTACAATAAAGTAAGTTTCCTCTACTTCCCTTATGTTATACATGTTGTATTGTAGACATGTTCTTTGACTTTCTGTAGATTCTTAGACTTATATATGACGTGATGAAATCAGGTGCTTCATAGTCATACAAGCCTAATTTGGATTTTCCATTTCACTCATAGGTAACATATCATACTCATTAGTTGTTGTGGACCATTGTGATACTACTAGGATTAGTATTATCCATATCTTCAATATGAGTCAATTAGGATTGACGACGAGTTTGACATAATCAAAGTGTGCCACCTTGGTTGCTACAATTTGTAGGTTCAACAAAATCAGAGTGCCTTGGTGATATGAGACATAGATGCATTGATGATACGAGATATAGATACATATATAGATGCATTGGTGATATATGTATAGAGTTTCTTTTTCTTGTCATTTGTGTACTCTGCATTTATCTCTGATTTTCCTTTTGAAGAGAAGAACCTTACTCTTTCTTTTTGTATATGTATTGTAATGTTTTTCTTCACTTGTTTACAGGTCAAAAAGTTCTTTGAAATGGCCTCCAAATCGCTTTTAGACATTTGGTCTTGTGTAAATGTGTTTATTAAAAGTATTTGAAAAAGACATCATTTAGGCTTCAATTGATGCTCAAGTAAGATTTTAAACTTAGAAAAGCCTACTGTCAAGTTTTCAGTAATTAATTGAAGAACATAGATTGATTTTTGTTTGTTGAGCGAATGTTTCCTCTTGGCTTTAACATGTCTCTGAGAAAGTGCGCAGTCTGCAAGAAGCTATTCCTAATTTGAGTTCAATACTAAGACTCTTGTTAACTTTTTGCATTTCAGTGGTGAATTTGGCCTCAAAGATGCTATCTAAAACCATATTTTTATTGGCATTTTGGTCGGAGGAATAGTTTGGAGCTTGGTTCTGGACTTTTAAGTCGACAAAGAACTACACTTTGTAGGTTATTTTAATATATTTTTGCATAATGTTTTATCCATATAAAGACAGTGATTAAGCTTTATATTTCCACTCCTTAATTAATTATGCTTGTTTGTGCAGACAAAGAGTGCACTAGACCAAATGGACTGGATTGAAAAAATCACAGGTATTATTGCCTCTTTGCTGAGTTCTCAGATTCCTAAAATAGTAATCACATGTAGTTTGTTTTTAATTTTGTATGCTAGTATATGTCTAGTTTGTTGAATGAAAGATTGTTTCTAAGTGGATGAGATTTATACTTTGATAATTAAGATTGGGTTATTAGTTTTTAGTTAAAAACAGTGATGAAGATACATAGCTTCTCATTTGTTGTAGTTTTAAATTTGGTTTAGTGATGTTGGTGCTCACAACAAATTGAATCAAGTGATGGGAAATTGAAGGCACTGAGATTGAGTTCATTAATTATAACATAGGTATCAATTTTTTGTACTACTTATTTGGATTTATTTTTTTTAGATTGTTCCCTTGAAGTTTTGTTTGTGTTGATGGATTTATTTGGTCTCGATTGTTGGTGAACTTTAAGCTTGGTTATCGGAGGAAAATGCTTAATTAATGAACACATATGTTTTGTAGCACTGGATAGGTGTAACTAATGCTATATAAGGGGTTAGCTTATGCTATATCTTTTATTCGTGTCTTGGTTCTATTTTAAGTTGTTTCTATTGATTATTAAATAACAATGTGTATCAAATGAGGCATATGGACTTGAATTAGTTTGCATAATTTAAAGAGGCTAGTGTGTTAAATTCTCTGCACAACTTATGTCATTTTGTGAACGATTGACTTATTCTGTTTGACACTTCCAAAGCACCTTACTTAAGTTGCACGGGTTGAAGGGTGAGAGGCTTGGAGTTCACCAATCTAATGTAGAACGTATTCTCTGTGACATGGTTCAGGTAAAGGCACATGGTGCTAATGTAGTGGAAGTTGCCTATCCTTATTGTTTATCATGGTGAGGTTTAAAAAGTTGTAATTAATTTCTGAACGTTATGATTATAGTCAAGTTTCTATGATTTTTCTTCATGGTTGTTTCTATTTTATTTAATTGAAGGCCAAATTGTGAAGGTGGTTTATATGACGATGATGTGCACGTACACGCGGTTACAAGCATTAAAGCTTGCTTTGGAATTGGGGGCTGTTTTTTTTATGGAATTGGATCTCAAGGTATACCAACAGTAATTCAAGTGTGAAATTAGATGATCTATATAGTTGATTTTTGTTGTCTAAGAGCTTATAAGCATCTTGTTTGTTTTGCTACACTTTTTAATGTAATAGTTTTATGTTTAGTGTGTTAACTCAAAGCAATTTTGATGTAAACTTGTATCATTTTCTACATGAATTGTGAGAATCAATTACTTGATATGTTCAGTAAAATAATGTGTCTGCGATGTTTTGTGTTTTAGATTTTGTTATATTGATATTAATCGGATTCAAGAGTGTTAAATACACCATTTAAAAAAAATTGTGGAAAAAAAAAGCATTTAAATGTTTTTGTGGAAACCAAAAAAAAAAAAAACTTTTTTTTTATTAAAAAAAAATACAAATTTGCGGCGGTTCAAACTGACGCTAAAAGCTGGAAAAACTGGAAAAATAATTACAAACAGTGACGGTTAAAACCGTCGCAAGAATCAATGCACTCGACGCTAACGTCCTTGCAGCGGTTATTCCAACGGTTTGTCAGAACCGTCGCTGTATACCCTAGCGACGCCGCAATCTGCGACGCTTATTCAACTGCCGCAACTGTCATTTAGCGACGGACATAACCGACGCTGATGCCTTATTTGAACTGCAGCCGCTTGCCATTTTTCTTGTAGTGAAAGTAGGAAAATCATATCCTCTTTCTCCTCTTTGTTGTTGGTCTTCTCTTATACAAAAAATCATCTTAACCTAATCAAATCAAATCAATTTTGATCACTCTAAGAAAAGAATATCATTGATCCATCAAGTTCAATTGCAACCATCTTATTCTTAGTCCATTCCTTTCCTAACTTTTCTACACATATGCAAATGAAATATAATGAATGATTAAATCCAGTACAAAACATCATATCGGTAAAATCATAATAAAAATGAAAAATATATGTCATATATTCACCAAAGAATATATAGGGATGATTTGAAAAAATATATTTGCAAGAAAAATAATATATGAGAATAAAAAATAAGAGCACAAAGAACAAAGAAAATAGCGGTTTAAAGAAAGCTTTCAAAAATGGTGTAGAAAATATAAGTTTAAAAAACATTATTTATAGGTAAAGACATAAAATAATCACATTAATTATTTTCCCTGATTTTATGGATGAATAACCGCAAATTAAAATTGTACAATTTTGCCATGCATTTTATTTTAGAAAAATAATATATATAATAAAGGATGATTAACAGTATTTACAGCTACAAATTATTTTGATTTAATGACAATTTCCTTTTTCTAGTTTTGTAGGAATAAATATAGTAAAAATTGTAGAATGAGGACTAATAATATTGGCTTAATAAATATAGTAAAAATTGTAGAATGAAGACTAATAAAATTGTATAATGAATGAATGGATTTGTTAATCTCTTAGTTTGTGTCATTAAATGCGTACAACTATACATTAATCACCGATTTCGAAAAATAATACCGGAAACATTCATAAAATCGAACGACGATCAAAACGGTATAAAGAACGTCGTGTTTCGTTGATTATTGAGGGAGAACGAATCGGGTCGACGAACCGGGTCGTCACGACCCGTTTCTGCAGAAAATGGGTGAGGAAGATGATGAACAGTGACGCGCCTCCACGCCCACTCTCACTGGCGGCGCGTGCGGTGCCAAGGAGACTCCAAATTTTTTGATTTTTTTACAGAAAAATAGTAAATAATTTTCTGGGAATTTTGGGACCAGTTAGGTATTTTTCTGAGACATAGAACTATTTTTAGTTAATTAAATGAGGTAAATATGCTTTTATAAATATCATATATTAATAAAATTTTCCCAAAATTTTATTTAGGGTATTTGGAATTATTTGGAACGGTTGAGGATACCTCACTCTCTCCGGTTTTATATCGTCTTAAAAATTTAAATTTATTTCACAATTTTTATTAAGGGTTAAATATGTTTTTGGAGAACAACTCTTTGAAACCATTCCACAGCAAAAATGGTTTCATACCGTTATACACTGAAACCATTAGTCTAGTTAAATGGTTTCATGGCGTTATACACCGAAACCATTATTATAGTTAAATGGTTTTATATGAGCATTAGTGCCAATATGTTATACACTGAAACCATTAGTCCTTTTAATTGGTTTCAAGATGTTATACACTGAAACCATTTGTCTAGTTAAATGGTTTCATACTGTTATACACTGAAACCATTATTCTAGTTAAATGGTTTCATAGCGTTATACAGTGAAACCATTAGTCCTTTTAATTGGTTTCAAGATGTTATACACTGGAACCATTTGTCTAGTTAAATGATTTGATACTGTTATACACTGAAACCATTATTCTAGTTAAATGGTTTCATAGCGTTATACACTGAAACCATTAGTCTTGTTATTTGGTTTCAAGATGTTATACACTGAAACCATTAGTCTAGTTAAATGGTTTCATAGCGTTATACAGTGAAACCATTATTTTAGTTAAATGGTTTCATATGGGCATTAGTGTCAAGATGTTATACACTGAAACCATTGTTATTAAGTAAAACATCACATAACCATTTTACAAAATCATGCTACATAAAGTAAAAAATCATATAAAGCAATTAGGGTTAGTTTAGTTGAAAAAAATTTGGATAGTATGCATGAGATATTGGATTCGATCATTTTTTTTATTGTAAAGGAAAATCGATATATATATATATATATATATATATATATATATATATATATATATATATATATATATATATATATGATAAAACTTAAAATTAAATTGTATGTTTGATAAGTATGCTTTATATATACATGAACCATTCGTTATTATGTTGGGCTTGGAGGGGGTGTATGACGAAAATTAATTAAAAATGGATTTTTATAATATATACTTCAAAGGAACAAAAGTTATTATTTAATTGGAAACGGGGGGCGCGCTAGAAATTTGGGGAGGGTGCGCTAGAAGTTTGGAGGAGGAAAAAAAATTGGGGGCGCGCTAGAAATCTAGGGGAGGAAAAAAAAAAGGGGGCTTACAAGAAATCTAGGAGAAAAAGAAAAAAAATTGGGGGGGTGCGCTAAGCAAAAGGGGGGCGCGCAAGTAATGTGGTAGTATATGGGGGGCGCGCGAGTAATGGATTGCCTAATTTTGGGCTTGGGCTGACTTTGGGTGTAGGAAGCAAATATGTTGGGTGTAGGAAGCAAGTTTATGCATGGTGCATAAATTTGGGTTTATGCACCATAACCACACCCGCGGTAAATGTTGAAAAAAATCTCACATTCAAATTGTATTTAAATAAAACAATGAAATAAAAAGGTAATAATAGAGAAAAATATAGAATATTCTTTTGATATTTTTTGTTACTACTTTATATTTTGAAAGTGAATTTTATATTGCCTTTTTTTTTTAACCGCCTATATCATTTTTGTTGCAGTGCCGTGCCTCTTTTGTTGCACTAGTAATTGTTGTTTCCATTTTATACTCTTTTGATTTCAATCTATTAATCTATAACAATATATAAAAAAGATACTTGAGTTTGAAATGAATTTTTCATTATTTCATCCTTAACTTTCTGTATGACTTTTTCATTATTTCATAATTGTCTTTAACTTCCTCTAACTACCTCTCTTTTTCTTTTACTTCCTCCGGCCACATTTATAAGGCAATATTCCATTTTGCACCCTTATTAAGGAGAAACATTTTTGTGTTAATTTCAAGTGATATTTCTATTAAAATTCCTAAAATAACCTTGATTTTAAGTTACTTCAACTACACTCCATTATCTATAATAAACACATGTAATTATTATACTAGTAGTCCACACTTATTAATGACTATTACTGCGCATGCTTTTTCTTTTCCTATTCCAATGGTTTTGGATGTGGGGATGGAGAAATTGGAGATGACAACGACGATGATTTAGAACTTGACATTCCATCAGATTTAATTTAAAATTCAGGTGATCCTCTTGCTTCTATCGTTGAAAGCACATATCCCAAACTTTTACAAAACGTAAACAATATAACGTATTTCCAAAATGGAGTTATACTACCTCATAAAAATTCAATAGTCGACACAATAAATGATTATATGTTGGATTTTATTCCTGGTGAAGAAAAAACATATTTGAGTTATGATACTCCACTCACACAAAATGTAGACGGTCAAACAGTGGATGATGTTCATACTCCCGAATTTTTGAACACGGTTTCTACATCGGGACTTCCAAATCACAAGTTGAGACTTAAAGTTGGAGTTCCAGTTATGCTATTAAGGAATTTGAATAAAAAATTAGGATTATGCAATGGAAAAAGACTTATTATTACGAGATTGAGAAAATGTGCTCTTGAAGGAAAAATTATTTCAGGAAGTAATATTGGTGATCAGGTTTTCATACCTAGATTTTTTTTGACACCATCTGACGTGAGAATTCCTTTTAAATTCAACGGAGACAATTTCCTATAATGATTTCTTTTGAGATAACTATTAATAAGAGTCAGGGACAATCTTTAAAGCATGTTGAGATATATCTTCCGTCGCCAGCGTTTTCACATGGTCAGTTGTATGTTGCAATTTCAAGAGTTACTTCTAGAAAATGATTAAAAATATTGATCATCCATGACGACGGTGAAGATACGACTAAGACTTCGAATGTGGTTTATAAGGAAGTCTTCCGTAATATAACATAATTTTCTTTGTATGAATATTTTTCCAAAATTATTGTTGAACTATCGTTTAATGTTACTCAACTTTTTTCATATATCTTACATTATTGGAATTATCATATTTTATTTAATCATTATATATCTTACGGATAATCAGACCCGTGCACCGCACGGGTCTACATTCTAGTTAAGGAGAAACATTTTTGTGTTAATTTCAAGTGATATTTCTATTAAAATTCCTAAAATAACCTTGATTTTAAGTTACAACTACACTCCATTATCTATAATAAACACCTGTAATTATTATACTAGTAGTGCACACTTATTAATGACTATTACTGCGCATGCTTTTTCTCTTCCTATTCCAATGACCACAAAAAACAACAAAACATTTTTTTTAGTTTACTGCCAAACTAGTTTAGAAAGTTGTAGAAGTGGGATTTCTGATGCATCATTATTGTTTCTTGGATACTTAGTATAGATAGTTGTCCAGGGGTATTTTTTGAAAAAATATATTAAATAGAGATAAATTTGTTGACTTTATCTTATATTTGAGACCAAAATATTTTGTTGACTTTTCCTTATAAATAAGGCCGGAGGGAGTATTTTTTTTATGGTTTTTTCATCTATTCTATACTATATATAAAGATAATACATGAGTTTTGGTGTAGACTTTTCATAATACCAACAATACTTTTGCTAAAAATATTTTATTAACAAACTAACCATAACATAAGACATACTTTTTTTTTTGTACATAAGTTAGATACAGGCAGGCACGGAGCTGACCCGCTAGTATTAGTAATAAAAATAATATTCCTTATTAATTCCTTAATAAATGTTCCGCCTATATTATTCTTTTGTTTCCATAACCGTATAGTATTAATGTTTCCATAACCGTATCTTATTAATTTTACAGCTATAAATAAATTAAATAAATATAAATACAAATAAAAATTGTTATTAATATTATCTGAAATAAATACTATTGCAATCTATTATTTATATGTTTAACAGTTTTTGCTCAAGGAAACAAATCTACGTGTCACTTTCTTATAAACTTTAATTTTTATTAATTCAATCTGGCATCCTCTCATTCATTACGATCTATGTGGCAACAATTGAGAACATCTTTTCTATATGGCAATTTAGAGAGCATCTTCAATAGAATTTATGTGCGGTACTCATATAAGGAATATTTTTTCTTTAGTGTTTTTTTGAATCAAAATTTAATGTTAATTTACAAATAATCATTCAAAATGAAACAATTGAATACGTTTTAATTTTTTTTTAACAACATTACCAATTCTCTTTACAATCATTATGAATTCTTATTATTTATTTTTTTACCAATCCATTTTATTTTTTTAGAAAAAAAACTCATTTCATATTATTAAGCACACTTGAAAGACACAAAATAAAATAAAAAAAATAACAACCGTCAATATAAACTTCAAATATATATTTTTTAGAGAAATAATGTTAACATATTATTATTATTAATACATGCATACAGGTTGCTTTCACCGTAAAATAAATAAACATTAAAAAAAAAATCAATTCCACAAATCAATCAAATGATTTCAACTAAATCAAATCAAGTAGTAATTCAAAATCATTAATACACGATCTCTCAATTAATGTGAATTCAAAATTTCAAATCATTTGTTACCAAAAAATAAAGTTTCTCTCTCATGCTCAATTTCTTAGGTGGCGTCCTCTCATTTCTTTTACCGGTCAAAATCTCACGTGACAATCTCTCGATTCATTTTGCTGATGTGTCATTCTTCTATGTTTTTTGCTTTAGTCATTAGTGCTCAATTATAAATATAGAAATTGCTCAATCAGGTTTTATGAACAAATGTCTATATATTAATATTTTGATACAATTGAAATTTTACATATGAAAACTTTTGATTATTGACCAACTCATCAAAAATTAAGGACCAAAAATCTACTATAGTTTCTATATATACGGCTCAACATGTAAGAGTGAGGGTCATTGAGTGTCTCAGCGCCCCTTCTCTATTTTCTCTTCTCACCTTCACTACTCTTTTTTTTTTTTTTTTGACAGAATCACTTCTTTTTTTTCTATCTATTGCTATTGTTGTTTTTTTTTTAGAAAAAAAAAATCTATTGCCATTGTTGGTTATTTCTTATTTATTTGTTCAATATAATTTTTGTTGCTCTCAAGTGGAATGAAATCTAAATTTTATTTGTTTTTCTTTGCAGGTATTTTGTTTACTTGTGTTATGCTACAATAAGAGGATTCAACATAAAAAAGAGAAATCATTTTTTTCTCTAAAGTCAATAATATTTTGTAAACTTTTTTTTTTTGGTAGAAATTGTAAACTTCTTTTTAAGAAGCCAAAATATTATTCATCTATCTTTTTAACTTTTATTTACTATTTGGATTCTTGCAGAGACTGATGAAGATGACTACGAGGGATAAATAACATCTGGATTGGGAACAGAGGAGTGGATAAAATATTCAAGTTTAATTCTACAATCAGAAAATTGTACTAATTTTGAGTTATAATTCTTTATTTGCAGGTCCATATACGGAAGAACAACATTGTTTGTTATTCAAATTAGGATTAAGTATTATCAAATAATGTTAGAGTTTTAAGTATTTATTTATATTTTTTATATTTTATTGTCATTTTCTTTAATCATATGTTTACTTATTAAAAAAGAATTTTTATTCATATTATTTTTTATTGGATTTAAATCATGCTTATAAATGTTTTTTTACTATTATTTATAAATAAATGTTGTACTCTATTTTTTTACTCATTATTTTTTTATTTGTCTAATTTTTCATGTGATATTTAACAAATACACTGATAAAATAATAGAAACTCCTCGAATAACTATACTATAGAATGAATTGGAAAAATGTGGAATTGAGAAATTGATATGCTTAAAAAAAATTATTCTTAAATTTCATACTTATCAAGTAGAGAAAAATGTGTCATTGTCTGAAATATAAAAGGAATGAAGTAATTGACTTCATAGATTATTTTTCTATTTCATTTTATTATTCTATTAATTATGGTTTACCTTAACGTGGTTTTTCTAATAAAAAAAATACATAGTGATTTGTACCAAACAAAATATTAAAATACGGGGGTATTGATAAAAAAAAAAAAACCTACATGGAGGTATTAAGCAAAAAATAACTTACACGGAGTGAGACATACATTTGTAGATTTTATTATATAAAAAATACGATATCAATTGAAAGCAGGGAAAGTAACAATGATTTTATATATATAAAAAAAAGAATTAAAAACAATAATATCATGTATTACTTTATTTTTATTCTCCATATATAACTGTAAAATAAACAAATAAAAATAAAAACAAATAGATACATTTTTTAAAATTTGCACATTAACAAATGAGATATGCTTAAAAAAATTATATACTTTTTTTTTGTGTCAAGCAAATGACAAACAATTCTACTGTTCATTACTTTTAAATAAATAATATTAAAATCGCCCCATTTTGCTTCTCAAATGTGAAATTTTTTCACACGGGGACATGAGATAAAATACTTCTGAAGAAAACAAATGTCTAAAGGAGAGAGATGACGATTAAGAACAAATATATTAACCGTTAGATTAGTTTTGCATAATGACATTTTTTTTATGAAAATAAAAGAACAAATATATGAACATGTGAGTTGGGAACGGGGAGTGGAGTATCACTCTCCATTATGTCATTTCTCCTTAAAATCTCCAAAATTTGGATCTTTTATCATATTTAAATAAACTATTACATTAAGTATAAAATTAATTTTACAAATAATTAAAAAAATCACAATATTAAAATTTTAATAATCCATATTTTTCATGTGTGAAAAAAAATGATCTATATTTTTCATAGAACATTAACCCGGGCGATAGTACGGGTAAGTGTTGGAACAAAATTGATTTAAATGTTTGCCCCTATATATATAAAGGTTTTGATGATAACAAAGTATTAATTAACAAATTGGAAGGACTAAAAATTTATTTTAAGTGCGCAGATATAAGCATCATATAAGCTCTGAGTGAAGTTCAGAGGATGTGAATTCAGAAGTTCACAAGCGCTCAGAAGATGTTGGACTTCAGAAGATACAACATTCAGAGGATGAAGACTTCAGAACTTCTTGTCTGTCTACAAGCTTCATCAACCTCTGAAGATCTCTTTGAAAGCTGTAAAGATTCCCTTTGCTAGTCAACTCTTCTACCAATGAAGAAAAGGACCTTTCAAGTCTGATCAGTTCAGCTACCCTCAGTTTGTCTGTTCTCTTTTGAGAACGTGGGTTTTCAGTTTTGTTAGCTGAATAAGGAAAGTCTTCTCTGCAGTAGTCAAAGTACCTGAAACTCTTTCTTAGTTTTGGATACAACCAAACTGCATCAAGACAGGCTGCTTGAAGACAAAAGTTTATCAACTCCAACGGTTCTTTTGCAACGACTCTTTTCTAGTGGTATATATACTAGAAGATTCAGCTACAAGATATATACAATTATCAAGATTTGAACGTGCGCTGAACAAACTCTGAACTCTGTGATATACAAGCTCTGAACCTCTGTCAAGTGTTTTTGCACTTTAGCCAAATACTCTGTACTATTTGTATTTGCTCTCTTTAGGTTCATCTAAGAGCATTTGTATATTTTTATATACTTTACTATTTACTTGTGAAACTTAAGCTTGTGTGCTTAAGTGTGAAGTCTTAAGCTTGTGTGCTTGAGCATTGTTGAGAAGTCTCTTGCTTGTGTGCTTGAGCAGGTGTAATCTTGTGTGATTATAGTGAACTCCCTTGGAAGTGCAAGGGGACTGGACTACTCTCGTTTTGTGAGAGGAACCAGTATAAACTGCTTGTGTGATTTCTCTCTCTCTCTCTTGTTATTTTTGTGTTATTTATCCGCTGCGAACGTAGTTGAGTTAAGAACTTGAAAAAGTTTTAACTTAGCTAAAACACAATTCAACCCCCCCCTTCTTGTGTTTTCACACCTTCAATTGGCATCAGAGCACCTGGTCTGTTACTTTCACTTAACAGTGAGACAGTAAAGATCTTGTGAGAACACTATGTCTGGAGGAGATGATAGTAGTACTAGAACTACTGGTGAAGGTGAGGCCAGTGGTGCTGGTGGTGGTCCTAGAAATGCTTTTGGTTTTGACTACTTAAGTAATGAATCACATGAACATAGTGGTAACAGAAAAGCCCCTATATTCAATGGTGATGCTTCATTATTTGAGTGGTGGAAAGAGAGATTGTATAGCAATATTACTGCTATTGATCATGAGTTGTGGGATTTGGTTGAGTTGGGAGTAACTTTTGAAAACTTAAATGAACATGGAAGGTTGTCCATTGAGCATAGAAAGTTACTCACACCAGCTAACCTAAAAATCTACACTAAGCATCATAGAGTAAAGGACATTGTTGTTGGCGCTATTAGACATGAGGATTATGTCAGAATAGAGAACAAGTCTACTGCTAAATCTATCTTTGATTCCATGTGTGCTACCTATGATGGTAATGAAAAGGTTCAAGAGGCTAAAGCTAGTCTTTTGATAAGACAATATGAACTTTTCACTATGCAACAAGATGAAAACATTGAGACTATGTTTACAAGGTTTCAAATCCTTGTATCTGGTCTTAAAGCTCTTAAGAGAAGTTATTCTACCTATGACCATGTTCAGAAGATTCTGAGAAGTCTTCCTATTGCTTGGAGACCTAAAGTCACTGCAATAGAGGAAGCTCAAAATCTCAAGACTCTGAGTCTTGAAGCTCTGATAAGCAATCTCAGAAGCCATGAGATGGTTCTGGATGCTGACTCAGAAACTAAGAAGAAGTCTAAGTCAGTGGCTTTACAGTCAACTAAGACTACTTCTAAGGCTCTTAAGACTCAGCTTCTTGATATTGAAGAAGAATCTTCTGCTGATGGTCAAGAGGATGAGATGAATGAGGATGAGTTTGCTTTATTCACCAAGTTTCAGCAATGGAACAGATTTAACAAAAGAAATTTCAGAGGTAACAGCTCCAGAAATTTTGTCAGCAAAAAGGATGATCAGAAGAACTGCTTCAACTGTAAGAAGCCAGGACACTTTATTGCTGACTGTCCAGAAATGTCTGCTAAAGACAAAAGCAAAAGATACAGCTCAAAGAAGCAACAATTCAAGAGTAAATTGAGAAAGAGTCTGATGGCTACTTTTGAAGAGCTATCATCTGAGGAAGAAGTTGAGGAAGAAGAAGAGGTAAATCTAGCCCTGATGGCTTCAGCTGACTCAGATGTAGACTCAGACGATGAATCAGAATCAGATTCAGAAGTAACTGATGAGGTATTTTCTGATTGCTCTAAATCTCAACTTATAACTGCACTTAACAAGGTCATTGAGAAACATCTCAGAGTGCTAAGTAAACAAAAAGTTTTACAAGAAAAGCTTAACACTCTGACTGAGCAAACAGAACATTTTCAAGGTCTATATCAAGAAACTCTGAATAGAGTAGATGACTTTGAAAAGGGTTGTGCTGTTTGTCACAAACCTATTGATGAGCAGGAAATAGCTCTTCAACAGTTTGTGCATCTCAACCTTGGGAAGAGCAAAGCTGCTAATAGAATTTATAATGTTTTAAGACATAGAGGAGAAGGACTTGGCTATGAATATGGTAGAACATATTCAAAGCTGAAGACCTTTGCCAAAAAGGTTGGAAAATCTTGGGTTTATTATGTTGTTCCACCAAGTGAAGAGGGAAAGAATCCTGGTAGTGTTGAAAATGACAATGATGATCTGAATGATTTAGAAGCTGACAGCTCAGAGGAACCAAGTGCCTCAGGATCTGGAAAGAAAAGTTCAGAAGATAGAAGTTGTTCAGAACCTGAGAACATTAGTTCAGATGTTCTGAAAGCTTCAACATCTGAGACTTCAAATTCTGAATCCAAAGGAACTTCAGTACCTGAAGCTAGTCAATCTAAAAGATCAGAAGTTTTTAAAAGAAAAAATTCTAACTTCAAATCTCAGATGAAGTACAGGACTCAGATTATTTATGATTCTAGAGTCAGTAGATATAATCAATCAGAACTTGGGATTGATGATAAATACAAACCCTGGAATCATAAACAATCCAAATCCTGGAATAATAACAAATTTCAAAAGAAAAGATTTCAAAAAGGTCATTATTCCAAACCAAGATCTTTCTCTAACACTAGACAACATAATAAGCATGTTTGGACTAACAAGCGTGGACCCAGAAGATGGGTACCAAAAGCTGAAATTATGTATCATTCAGATTTACCAACTAGGAAAGGATATGTCCTACCTAAAGTATGGAAACAAGTCCTATGCAAAGGAAGAAGGGCTTATGTCCTTGACCAATGGCTGACAAGTTCTCAAGATAATAATCAGAACTTGATAAATGAAGAGGAAGAATATTGGGATGACCTTATCATTAACTGTGATAAAGAGTTCCACCGTAGTGATTAAAGTTGTTTCTCATACAGCCTGTCACTCAAAGAAGTATCATGAATCATTCATGGTATCTGGATAGTGGGTGTTCAAGGCACATGACTGGTGATAAACAACTATTTTCTAAGCTGACTATGAAAGAAGGAGGTTCTGTTGGTTTTGGAGGAAATCAGAAAGGAAAGATAATAGGTACAGGTACAGTAGGTAATTCCTCCCTATCTATTAATGATGTTTGGTTAGTTGATGGACTTAAACATAATCTATTGAGCATAAGTCAATTTTGCGACAATGGTTATGTAGTTGTCTTTAATAAGGAATCATGTACTGTGACTAAACAATCTGATAACTCCATAATATTCAAAGGTCTGAGAAAGAACAATGTTTATAAAATTAATCTTTCTGATTTGAATGAACAAAAAGTGATGTGTCTTTTGACCTTGAGTGAAGAAAAATGGATCTGGCATAAGAGGTTAGGCCATGCTAACTGGAGGTTAATCTCTAAGCTTAGTAAGCTTGACCTTGTCAGAGGATTACCTAAAATTAAATATCACTCAAACACACTTTGTGGTTCATGTCAAAAAGGAAAGATTACAAAATCTTCTTTTAAACCTAAGAACATTGTCTCTACCTCAAGACCATTGGAACTTCTTCACATTGATCTTTTTGGACCAGTTAACACTGCTTCAATCAATGGAAAGAAGTATGGATTAGTGATTGTTGATGATTACAGTAGATGGACTTGGGTAAAATTCCTAAGAACAAAAGATGAAGCTTATGATGAGTTTAGCATCTTCTGCAAACAAATTCAAAATGAAAAAGGCTACACTATTTTAAAAGTTAGAAGTGATCATGGTGGAGAATTTGAAAATGAACCTTTTGAAAACTTTTGTGAAAAATATGGCATTTTGCATGAATTCTCTTCTCCTAGAACTCCTCAACAAAATGGGGTTGTAGAAAGGAAGAATAGAACTCTGCAAGAAATGGCCAGAACCATGATGCATGAAACTAAAGTAGCAAAGTTTTTATGGGCAGAAGCTGTAAACACAGCATGTTATGTTCAAAATAGAATCTATATCAGATCTAAGTTGAACAAAACTGCTTATGAATTGTTCAAAGGAAGAAAACCTGATATTTCTTATTTTCATCAGTTTGGATGTACATGTTATATCTTAAACAATAAAGTCCATCCAAAGAAATTTGATGCTAGAGGTTATAAGGGTATCTTTATAGGATATTCTGAACGCTCAAAAGCATACAGACTGTATATTTCTGAAACACATACTGTGGAAGAAAGTATGCATGTCAAATTTGATGATAAAGAGCCTGACCAAGTGTCAGAGCTTGTGGAAGGTTTGTCCAGATTTCAGGTATCAGAGGATCAATATTCAGATATTCCAAACTACTCAGAACATCCATTCTCTGAAGTACCTCTGAACACAATAGTTCCTACAGACTCTGAACAACCAAGAACTGAAGCATCTGCTGAACCTGATGTTGATGAGTCTGAAGATGATGAGCCCCCAAGAAATACTTTCAAATACAAATCATCACATCCAGAGGAACTGATATTAGGCAACAAGGATAGTCCAAGGAAGACAAGATCTCAACTGAGAAATGAGGAATCATTAGTTGGTCTTATCTCAATGATGGAACCTTCAAAGATTGATGAAGCTCTGAAGGATGATGCTTGGATTGTAGCAATGCAAGAAGAGCTGAATCAATTCCAAAGGAATGATGTATGGACTCTAGTGCCTAAACCTTCACACAAGAACATTATTGGAACAAAATGGGTATTCAGAAACAAGCTGAATGAACAAGGTGAAGTGGTAAGGAACAAGGCTAGATTGGTTGCACAAGGTTATAGTCAACAAGAGGGGATTGACTATACTGAAACCTTTGCACCAGTTGCTAGACTTGAAGCAATCAGGTTACTTCTATCTTATGCTGTTAATCATGGAATAACCTTATATCAGATGGATGTTAAGAGTGCCTTCTTAAATGGTTTCATTTCTGAAGAAGTGTATGTTAAACAACCTCCTGGTTTTGAAGATGTCTCAAACCCAGAACATGTTTTTAAATTAAAGAAATCACTGTATGGTCTGAAACAAGCTCCCAGAGCTTGGTATGATAGACTCAGTAATTTCCTTCTTGA
Organism: Trifolium pratense; assembly: GCF_020283565.1. NCBI lineage: Eukaryota > Viridiplantae > Streptophyta > Magnoliopsida > Fabales > Fabaceae > Trifolium > Trifolium pratense. Next base: position 27,374,535 of record NC_060062.1, read on the forward strand.
AAAGGGGTTTGAGAAAGGAAAGGTTGATTGCACACTCTTTAGAAAAACAACCAAAGAAGACATTTTAATCATTCAAATTTATGTTGATGATATTATTTTTGGTTCAACTAATGCTGCTTTGTGCAAGAATTTTTCTAAGATAATGCAGGATGAATTTGAAATGAGCATGATGGGAGAGTTGAAGTTCTTTCTTGGAATTCAAATCAATCAGAAGAAGGAAGGAACTTATGTTCATCAATCAAAATACACTAAAGAACTTCTGAAGAAATTCAATCTAGATGACTGCAAGATAATGAATACTCCTATGCATCCAACTACCAACATGGGCAAGTCAGATGATGAAGGAAAGGTAGATCAAAAGGTCTACAGAGGTATGATTGGTTCCTTACTCTATCTGACAGCCTCTAGACCAGATATTTTATTCAGTGTTTGCTTATGTGCAAGATTCCAGTCAGATCCCAGAGAATCTCATCTTACTGCTGTAAAGAGAATCTTTAGGTATCTGAAAGGAACAACTAATCTTGGACTTCTCTATAAGAAATCCAATGATTATGTGCTAAATGGATTCTGTGATGCTGACTATGCTGGAGATAAAATTGAAAGAAAATCCACAAGTGGCAATTGTCAATTTGTTGGTGAAAACCTTATCTCCTGGGCTAGTAAGAGACAAACTACTATAGCTTTGTCTACAGCAGAAGCAGAATACATTTCAGCAGCTAAGTGTTGCACACAACTACTCTGGCTAAAATATCAGTTAGAAGATTATCAGGTAAGCAGTAACAATATTCCTTTATATTGTGATAATACTGCAGCCATTCATTTATCTAAAAACCCTATTCTACACTCTAGAGCCAAACATATTGAAATTAAACACCATTTTATCAGAGATTATGTTCAGAGAGGCATTATAGATATTAAGTTTGTTGATACTGAAAATCAATGGGCTGATATTTTTACTAAAGCTTTATCTGTTGAAAGATTTGATTTTATTAAGAAACATCTGAACATGTTTTCAATCTCTGAATGAAAAATTTTTTTTTGGCAATTAAAGTGTAAGAAGTTATGTATATCAGAACTTATGATTCAGAACATCTGAAACACAAGCTCTGAAGTACTTAACTCTGATAGAGAATTTTAAATAACTCAGAGGCTCTGAACTATTTAAGTGGGAAACGTTTAGTATTCACTGCTGAACAGTTGTCCATTAAAATAGCAGTTACCGAGTAAATTTCTGCACGTGGTCTACGTGTGTCAGGTAGTGGGTGGTTAATGATGATTTTTGGTATTCAACTTTCTGTCAATTAGCGTAACTTCCCAAATTTGCTATTTTCGTGTTAACTGTGTGCATTTAAATAAAACTTACACAATACACTTGCACACTATTCACTTTCACAACCTACACTTTCATATTCTCTCTAAACCTTCAACAAACTTTCTTTCTCCCTCGTTAGTTTTCCAAACCTTACCCTAATCTCCAACAATGGCTGGTGCTTCGTCTTCTTCGTCAAAAAGGATTCCACCGTTTATTTTCAAAAATCTTCAGATCGTTGGGAACGAGATGGAGTTTCCAGAATCTGAACTTACTTTTCTCTCAGAGAAGATGGTTGATTTCGATGGTCTACAAGCTAATGGGTTTGAAGTTAAGAAGTACTTTATCACTCAAGGATGGGATAAGTACTTCGACATGCTTAATGGTCCCATTTATCCAGATTTGTTGAAGAAATTTTGGATGAAAGCAAAGGTGTTTGATAAGCATGAAGCTAAGAAGGAAGAGCTTGCTGCAATAGAAAGGAATCCTAGTCTGAAGAGTAAAACTAGGAAGGAAATGGGTTTGCTGGATTATACAGGTGTACAGATTAGGTCAAATATCTGTGGGATGAACATGGCATTCTCGCCTATCCATTTCAATGCTCTTCTTGGTCTACCTAACTCTGGGATAGAGTTAGATGCGTTTGAAAAGGATACAAGATACAGAGATGATCTTCTGCATCTCATATGCACAGACTTCTCCTTAAAAGGGAAAGTAAAAGGTTTGACTGATGAATGCAGAGTTCTTTTCAAGATCATCTTAGCAGCTATCAGTCCAAGGGTTGGTGGGACTGATACAATCTCCTGGACTCATCGTCATCTGCTGTATTTCCTTCTGACTGGAAAGAAGGTTAATCTTGGAGATTACTTTTTTGAACGGATTTGTGAAGCCATTCTTGCAAGTAAATCTCAGAGGAAAACTACTATAGTTTATCCTAGGTTGTTGTCAGACCTTCTGCATCAAGGTCATGTTGTTCAGAACTTGAAGAAATTCCACCCTGAATTGGTTCAGAAGAAGTTTTATCCAGAGATTCTGAACGCTAGTTTTCTGTCCAAGATGCGTTTGATTGCATCTAAGCCTGTTGCTCCCCCACAAGAGTTCTCTGTTAGGCTTGAAGATCGTCTGTATGTTGAAGGCTACCCTGTTATATCTGAAGCTGATGCTGAGCATGTGATTCAGGACTACTTGGAAGTGCTCAGACAAGAAGGTTTTGTTGTTGACAGGAGTATGGTTCCTCCTGCTCCAACAAATCTGTATAATCCTTCCAGGAAGCAAAAGAGAAAGGCTGGAACTCAAGAGGACCTACCCAAGCCAGATCTTTTGGCTCAGAAGAAAGTCAAAGTTGAACAATCTATGGCTGAGCAAAGGACTAAGAGGAAGCATGAAGAAACTGCAAACAAGGCTGCTGAGGGAGCTTCCAAAAAGCCTATTGTTGTTGAGGAAGACAGTTCATCTAAAGAATCTGAGTCTGAAGATGAGACTGAGTCTGATGAAGAGACAAATGCTGAAAGACTTCGTAAAAGACCTACTCCTAAAGATAAAGGTAAGTCTACTCAGTTCATCTTTAATGAAAATGAGATTGGATTAGGTTACACCAAACCTCTCAGAACTATATTACCAACCTCTGATATTCCAACCTCTGATAACCCCCTATCTGAACTAGAAAAACATCTTAGCCCTGACCCTCTTAATAATCAAACTTTCACCCAGAAACCTTCATCTCCACCTAAACCTAAATCACCTCAACCTCAACCACAAAAAGAAACACCTATCACATCACCATCTGAACCTCAACCAGATATTCCTGTCACTAAACCAATCTCTCCCACAAAACAACCCTCTCCACACAAATCTCCTGAACCATCTCCTGACCATATTTACCCTGAATCAACTTCTGACATCTCATCATCTGAACCAACCCCTGAACCCCATCCTAACCCAAGTGCTGAACATGCTTCTCCTGAGCGTATTCACACTTGTGCTCCCAAGCCTTCAGCTGCAGAAGTTGTGATTATTGACAACCCTGCTACTGAAACACCTACTCTCTCTACCATTCCCAATCCTTCACCCTCATCATCCAATCCTTTTAGTAATCTATCCACTCAATTTCATGAAGATTTGCTTAGATTATCTACAATAAAGGACAGGTTCTTAGTTTGTCCTTCTGATGTGGACCTAGAAGTTTCAAGCATTAAGGCAAGGATTTGCAATGCTTTGGATGTTGCTGCTGCAAAGATTAAGGCCGTTGTTAGTAAGAGGGATCTCGATGGTATAAGCTTCATGAGGAACAGTTTGGCTAGGGCTGAGTTGAAAAGGTTAACGACGTTCAATCATGAAGAGCATGAGCGTGCTAAGCTTGTCGCTATAGCTGCTGCTGTGAGGCGTCTGTCTGCATTCCATGATTGCTGGGTTGATTCTACTCTTCTGAAACGTCTTGAGGATCAACGGATTGAGAATGAACGTCTAGCTGAAGCTGCTGCAAGGCTTGCTGAAGAACTTCCTGAGATAAACCAAGAGGATGCTACAGATGATGTGCTTGCTTCTCTGAACCAGGATGATGTCCTGATGATTGACTATCCAGAGGAAGGTGAACCCTCTGATAAAGGCAAGGCGCCTTTGGTTGAAGAACAAGCACCTGTGATTGAAGATCAAGCTCCTGTGATGGCTACTCAGTTGCAGATTTTTCAAGAAGCCCTGAGGGAACAGCAAGAAGGTTTAGAACGTCAAAGAGCTGCTCATGAGACATTGGAAACCAAGGTGGATGGTTTAGTTTCCAATGTGGGATCCTTGAATGATAAATTCGACCAACTCTTAGCCTTTCTTAAGAAACCCTAGGATTCTATGCACATGTTTTATGCTTTCTTTTTATTCTCTGTTTATCCTCTGAACAATTTTCTTTTTAAGCTATATTTTTTATGTGGTTTGTTTTATGTTTTGTTTGTTTTGCTTGTGCTAATTTTTTCTTTGATAAATAAGAACATAAGAACACAAGATGCTTTTAAACAAAAATTTTTTATTAATGCTTTGACAATGTTGAGTACATTGGTAAAAAGAAAAAGAAAAAGACAACCTAATCCTAATCAGATGGATAAAACTCAGAAGAAATCTCTGATTTCTCCTCAGCATCATCTGATGAAATTTCAATGGGATCCGGGTTTTGCTCTTGTTCTTCTTCTTCTTGTTCTTCTTCTGGAACATAGCTAGCCAGAAACTCAACATAGTCAGCATCATCTTCATTCTCTTCAGCCTCAGAATCTGATGAGATGTTTATTATCTCCGCGTCTTGTGGTATCTTGTTGTCTTCTTTATCTCTTTCATCGTTTTCGCGTTTCTCTTCGTTCTTCTTTCTCTTAAACTCTGCGATGCGTAAACTAAATCTTTTCATTATTCCTAATCTCTCTTGCTTCACTTGTTTCTTCTTGTTTTTACTTGAAGCAGGCATTATAACTCGTTCACCTTTTATAAACCCTTGAGCGCGTTGGTTTTCGTTTTTTGAACTTAATTCACCTTTGTAACAACCACTCTCCTTTCTCTTTGACTGTCTTGGTTATATAACTTTGTTTTACTTTTTGATAATGACAAAAGGGGGAGTAGTTACGCATTAATTGATAAGTTCCAAAACTGAAACCACACCTTTTATCTCGCTTTTATCTGTTAAATTAAAAGTTGTTACTTTTAAGTTGTTTTACGTATTTTAATGCGGAGACTAAGTTAGTTGAAACTAAAATAAATTTCATAAGTAAGGATAAGTTAAGAGTGCAATTTTAACTTAGTCTTATGAGACTTAGGGGGAGAGCTTGCAAACCTCTCACTCTGAAGAAAGATATGAAATTTGTTTTATTTCAAACCATCTTAATCTTATACTAAATTAAAATATCATGGATAAAACATAAAGTTCAGACTTTATGAAGTATCAATCTTAGGGGGAGCTTGCAAACCTCATAAACCTAAGAGAAACATGATAAGTTAATTTAACAACAATTGTCAATTAATACTTATGTTTGTCATCATCAAAAAGGGGGAGATTGTTGGAACAAAATTGATTTAAATGTTTGCCCCTATATATATATAAAGGTTTTGATGATAACAAAGTATTAATTAACAAATTGGAAGGACTAAAAATTTATTTTAAGTGCGCAGATATAAGCATCATATAAGCTCTGAGTGAAGTTCAGAGGATGTGAATTCAGAAGTTCACAAGCGCTCAGAAGATGTTGGACTTCAGAAGATACAACATTCAGAGGATGAAGACTTCAGAACTTCTTGTCTGTCTACAAGCTTCATCAACCTCTGAAGATCTCTTTGAAAGCTGTAAAGATTCCCTTTGCTAGTCAACTCTTCTACCAATGAAGAAAAGGACCTTTCAAGTCTGATCAGTTCAGCTACCCTCAGTTTGTCTGTTCTCTTTTGAGAACGTGGGTTTTCAGTTTTGTTAGCTGAATAAGGAAAGTCTTCTCTGCAGTAGTCAAAGTACCTGAAACTCTTTCTTAGTTTTGGATACAACCAAACTGCATCAAGACAGGCTGCTTGAAGACAAAAGTTTATCAACTCCAACGGTTCTTTTGCAACGACTCTTTTCTAGTGGTATATATACTAGAAGATTCAGCTACAAGATATATACAATTATCAAGATTTGAACGTGCGCTGAACAAACTCTGAACTCTGTGATATACAAGCTCTGAACCTCTGTCAAGTGTTTTTGCACTTTAGCCAAATACTCTGTACTATTTGTATTTGCTCTCTTTAGGTTCATCTAAGAGCATTTGTATATTTTTATATACTTTACTATTTACTTGTGAAACTTAAGCTTGTGTGCTTAAGTGTGAAGTCTTAAGCTTGTGTGCTTGAGCATTGTTGAGAAGTCTCTTGCTTGTGTGCTTGAGCAGGTGTAATCTTGTGTGATTATAGTGAACTCCCTTGGAAGTGCAAGGGGACTGGACTACTCTCGTTTTGTGAGAGGAACCAGTATAAACTGCTTGTGTGATTTCTCTCTCTCTCTCTTGTTATTTTTGTGTTATTTATCCGCTGCGAACGTAGTTGAGTTAAGAACTTGAAAAAGTTTTAACTTAGCTAAAACACAATTCAACCCCCCCCTTCTTGTGTTTTCACACCTTCAGTAAGTTATACTACTATGAGAAGAGAAATCATTTTGAAGCGGCACGTGTAATTAATGGTTAATGATTTCAAGTCATTTGATACACATTGAATATTATTTAAGGGTATTTAATTAAAAAAAACTATAATCAATTTTATACTTATTATAGCTTAAATTTTTGTATGCAAAATAATTTTTGTAATCAATTTATATATTATAATTTTTTGTGGCCCACCCGAATATATTTTCCTGGCTCCGCCACTGCGGGTGTTGGTCGGGGTCTTTCTTGGGACTCGAATGGTCGTTGGTTGAAAGAAGATACTCAAATAATTGGAGTTTGTGATGCCCTCCATGCAAAAATGTGGGAAATATACACAAGAACACCCCTATCTTGGTTTGGCGTATCTATGATTTCGCTAACCCACAGTGGCACAATACTCTTAAGCACGCACCTAGTGTGAGGGAAATAGATGTGTAGTTTTGTTTGGTTTGCTAATTCCAACTTTAGTCAAAGTTTGTTTGATGTAAAAAGAATCTAAAAACTCCTCCTAGAGAACTCCGAATCTTCTTTTAAATGACATGTCTAGGACTTGCATGCCTAGAAATGTTAATGTAATCCTGTATTGCCTTTTTTTTCTTCGGTTTTGCTCACTCTTTTTAACCCAAAAAAGAATAGGAAAGAAAAAAAGAAAAAAAATTTAAACGCAATTTAGCATCGGTTTTTACTAAATCAAATATGTAACTTTAAAGAATTAGAAAACTATATAAAATTTTCATATTCATATAAATGTATATTACATATTCCTTAATTATATTAATTCAACAAATTCTTGGTTTTGCTTAGTAAGTGAAAATGGCGTTTTTTGAATCGAGCAATGCTATATGTCGCGAAGACATAGCACACGAAAATTTCACGAACTACCTTTTATACTTCTTTCCTAAAAGTATTCTAAAAAATAGCACCACCATTACTCTATCTTTGTAACACAAATAAAAAACTTCATTCCAAACACTTCGAAACAACTATCACTAGTCTCATCTTCTTATATGCTAATATGTGAAGTAATATCATTTGAAGTTCTTTATAGGTTTTTGACCAAAATAAATAATTCTTCTAGGCTTGACCTTCCTCACCTCTGATTAATTGAACCTTTGTGGTCTCTCTCTTGACTCATGTTCTACTTTCGTTCACAATAAGATTGTGGTTATTAAAGCATTTCCAAAAAAAAGCATAGAGTGTACACTACACACACTTGATGTTGGAGCTGAGGTGAAGCGGTTTGTGAGTGCACTTTTGTCAGTACTAATATATGCCATGGAAAGTGTGAAGCGGTGGTGAAGAAAATAACTACAAATACTAGAGAAAGAAACGCAAGAGAGAAAAACAGTGAAAAACACGCGTCGTGATGCTTTCGTGATAGTATTATTCGCTACATCTAGCATTTTCCTTTTGAATCACAATGAAGCGATTTGGGCTGAATTGCTCCATCACCGTTATGGGCATCTCCCTTCTTATGTGTTGGACAATCATGAGATGGTGGTTGGCACAAATTCATCTCTATGGTGGCGAGATGTTATTAGTTCGGGGCGCAGTTTGGATGAGAGTTGGTTTAAATCTAATGTTAGATGTTGTATTGGTAACAGCAATAACATTAGTTTTTGGCATTTTAAATGGTACGAGAACCAACCTTTCTGTGATTTATTTCCTAACTTGTATATTAAGGAGGCAGCCAAATATGCAAAAGTTTCCGAGCGTTTGGGAGGGGGCGGTTCAGCACTAGCTTGAAAGTGGAATTGGATTGCTCCTTTGGATGAGATTGAAACCCAACAGGTGACCGATTTACAAAATTTGTTTGATGGGTTTTTACTCAACACTATAGGTCCAGATCATTAGCGTTGGATACCAGATTCTAATGGTATATTCTCGGTTAAATCGGTTTATAGCAGCTTGTTAGCTCTAAGGCGGGCCGAGCCTATAGAAGTTGTCGTGTTAGATGCCTTACAACAGCTGTGGAGATCGGATGTACCTTCCAAGGTTAATGTTTTCGGTTGGAGACTACTTTTAAATAGATTACCAACAAGAGCAGGAGCAGCCCTTCATCATAGAGATATTTTGACTAATTCTTGTGATTTACCATGCGCTTTTTGCTTTCAACAAGTGGAGGACGAGACACATCTTTTCTTTTTGTGTCCTTTTAGTAATGGTGTGTGGAGCGATGTTTTTACTTGGATAGGAAAATCATTACAATTGGGAACAATATGTAGAAATCACTTTCTGTCGTTCGATGATTTGTTCAAAGTGGAAGACAAAGGTCGTGTTCGCTACTTGGTTTGGTTGGCCACCACTTGGGGTATATGGAACTTTCGTAATAATGTGACTTTTAAGGGTGCTATACCGGATGCTTCGTCTTTATTGGAGTCAATCAAACTTAGTTCTTGGGTGTGGTTTAGTAATCGGTATGGCCGCAAGGCTTGTATCCCTTACTCGTTTTGGGGTTTAGATCCTATGTCTTGTATTCAAAACTCTTAGTTTTGTTTATCTTATTGTAATTAAGGGTTTGAGAACCCCATATACTCCCTTATAATATACTTTACTTATAAAAAAAAATTCTTAAATTATGGTCTAAAAGTGAAAAGAAAAAAGAAGTAAATAGTAGTAGAAACTAAAAACTTTCAATTAAAACATTAAAAATGTATCACAATAATCTTAAAAAGAATCCCTATGAGAAACTAATTAATGCTACCCTAAACTACAAAATTGAAAATGCAAAGTAAAAGTGATAGACAACTCATCACTAGAGTTTTAGGCTTATATAAAGACATATTGATATTATTTGTTATAAAAGTAAGCATCAAAACTATAGTAATAGAGTTTTCGACGGGGAGGATCACTGCTCTCATTCAGAAGTTACTCATTGTGTTTTTGGCCCAGAAATCCAAGCCAACCACCTCGAAGTCACTCTCTCACGTTGGCGCGCTTGTTCTTCCCTACTACCACGCTCTGTTTCCCTCCATCTCTCCCTACTCAAAAATCTAGTCATCCCTACCCTCTCGGAGACAGTCCTCAAATTCCTCTCACCCCTCCCACCACCACCAAAACCATTCTCCATCTCATCATCAAGAATATTGCGATTACGCTCTACCACCATTCTCCTTCCCTCATGCAAGCTATTCAACTGTGAAGAACTATCACTAATGAGCCTATCAGAGTTTAGGTAAAGCATATCACCTGATTCAAAATTGCTCCACCGTTGGTGGACCCCACTGTGTGATGTATCAGAACAGGTGGGGGACAAAATTATACGGTGGTCTAACCTATGCTCTCCAGTGACATCCTCACTCCTTACGTTTCTGGAATTACTATTAGAATTTTGATTTGAGTCTAAATCAACCTTACAGGACGTTTCACTATTCTCCAAAACATGTAGTGAACCTACATTTTCATTTTCTTGTTGTGACACATTGTCGTTAATATTACTAATAACTCTTCCACTTTCAATGTCTGAAGATGACAATGCTTCCTCTGTGTTTTGTTGCAGAGGAAGATTGATGTCATTGGGATCCACCTTATAACGACAAAGTGGGCACGTGGAATGTTCGTCAAGCCATGTGTCAACACATTCCATGTGGAAAGCATGCTTGCATTTTGGCAATAACCTGAGTACCTCGGGATCCTCAAACCCGTTTAGACAAACCGCACATTCTAGTCCATGTTTTTGGCCTGTCAACGACTCAAACTTGAAAACCGGCAATGATTCCACAATAGTACGATCAATCCCAGAGTTCTTCCGCTCATGCAAACGTGATTCCCCGTCAAGATTTGCATTGCTAGCAGCAAATACATTTCCACTATTGCAATGTTTGGCGTATAGGAGGAGTAGCAATGCAAGGGAAAATGTGGTTGTTAAAACACCTACTATCACTGCCGTGCTAGGTTTAAATGTAACTAATTTCTTCGCCACGTGACCGGAGCTATCTGTTGATGATATAGGAGGTGGTGATGACGCGGCAATGCCATTGTCATCTTTGAGACTATGAATTGTTCCATTTTCTTTTGAATTGTGATCTTCGGCACTTGCGATTAGAATGAGCGTGGTAGTGAATATGACAATGATGATGGGGAAGAAGGGGAAAATTTTGCTGAATGGGTTGAAAGAAGGTGCACCACCCATGTCATGTGTAAAGTGATGATGTTTTGTTTTCTGTTTTTGGAGTTTGTCATTTTTGGAGTTTCTCATTGGAACGCTAAAGAGACAAGAAAGGCGTAATTATTGTTTGAACGAGGATACCGTGTAGAAAGTGTCTATATTGGGAGACATTCTATGGTAGCAGTTCACAAATTAAAAAGTGTACATATCTAAGAGGTAAAATTACAAGGATCTATTTTATAAAAAAAAAAAATAAAAAATAGAAGGATCTATATAAAATATGTCAAATATTTTAGGTTTAATTAGTAAAATGGTCCCTTAAAAGATATTTTTGGTTTCGGATTAGTCCCTTAAAGAAAAAAAGGTTCAAATAGGTCCCTTAAAGAAAAAAAAATCCGAATAGGTCCCTTAAAGACATCTCCGTTAATCAGTTTGGTCCCTAAAAAGAGGTCTAAATAGGACCAAACTGATTAACGGAGATGTCTTTAAGGGACCTATTCGGATTTTTTTTTCTTTAAGGGACCTATTTGGACCTTTTTTTCTTTAAGGGACCAATCTGAAACCAAAAATATCTTTAAGGGATCATTTTACTAATTAAGCCAATATTTTAACTACAGGAAGATCGATTTTAGTAAAAGCATAACATCAACAATCAAGTAATCAACTTTCCATTAGATTAGTAAAAAAAAATCTTTCCATTAGATTCAATCAAATAGTTGAATCAAATAACTCTAGAATTGTTATGGTCAAGAATTAATTTTTTCACATTACCATGTTATATTTACAGGGTTTTCACCTCATTTTAACGGTGATTAATATTTGTCGAGAAACTTGTGAGGCACACAATATGGATTCTTCTTTTCCAACCAATTTTTTTTTTATCATTTATGTTTAAATCTCTCTTAATAATATAACCCATAATTTTTTGATCAATAGAGACCTTGCGCTGGTAACAGTCTTTTTATCATTGGCTTATAGTTTATTTTACTAGCTTATAGCTTATTTCTCAAATGCCATTTCAATTAACTTATGAACTTATAACTTATATTTTTTCTTCCATTTTTACTTTTATTATTTTATCTAAAATTCAGTTTTAACCTTTATAATTTTATCCTTTACGTTAATACAAAGCATCCTTCTTTTTTAATAAACCATGATTATTACTGATTAGTACCCTTCATTATAACAACTTTAAAAATGAATAATTGAGTTTTTAACTTACGTTGCTCACTTTTGGAATTTGATTTTTACGTTGCTCAGTTGTTTGTTTCAATTATAATATACACCCTTACTATTAATGTTTCATACCAACTCATGTTTTTTTTGTCAGAGACCAACTTAATGTTTTAATTATAATATACACTTGCATCCAAAAAAATTACAATATACCCTTATATTATTGTTTTGTACCAAAAAAAAAACAACAATAATAAACTATTAAACATTCGATATTTTACTATTAGTTTTTAGCCATGACTTTAGAAAATAAAATTCCAACGAATTAAAAATTATTTCAATAATATAAAAGGATATTATATTAATTCAATATAAAAGTATATTTAAGTATGTTAAATATTAATTTTATTATGAATCAACAATAATCTTTTATGTCACTTTACATTTATGAGTTAGTTGAACCATTAATTTTATTAAACACTTCAATTAACTTATCAATTATAAGTTGTAACCTCCCAATCTTATTTATTTTTTTGAAAACTTGGTATCCGGCCTTAGGACCGACTAATTCAAGGGGGCTAATCCCACCGCCCACTTGCGGGGGCCCCATTTAAAGCTAGAGTTTTTTTTTTTTGCTCTGTATGGACTTAATTAGCCCACCGAAATTGGCACCAGTGAGAATCGAACCTGAGACCTTGAGAGGAGCATACTCCAAGGGTCCAAGTCAACACCACTCGACCAGCCCCAAGTGGGTTACCTCCCAATCTTATTAATGAGTTATTTATAAATTTATTTGTGTTTATTTAATTATGTTGCGCGTAACTTTTGTAAGTTAGTATTTATGAGTTTTAACCAGTTTTAATTAATTAATGAGTTTATGTGAATTGAGCCTTGTAAGTGGGATTAAGTTTTGGGCTTGAAGTGAGAATTGGGCCTAGAGGAAGATTAAGTGATAAGATGAGTAGAATGAGGTGGTGCTAATTGGAAAACGGGATTGGTTATTATACATAAGTTATCCTTATGCACCATACATAAGTTACTTAGTGCACCCCCCAAATTACTTGTGCACCCCCCAAATTACTAGCACACCCCCAAATTTCTCATGCACCCCCCAAATTACTTGTGCACCCCCAAATTTCTCATGCACCCCCAAAATTTCTCGCACACCCCCAATATGACTTTTGCCCCCCAATTTTATTTTTTTGGTCCCCTCCACATTTCTAGCCTAAACCATTTTATTGTGGGAATGGTTTCAGAGATATGCACTCCAAAACCATTAAGTGTATAAGATGGTTTTAGAGTACAACCCTATAATTAGAATACAAACAATAATTGTGATTTGAAACCATTTAACCAACATAATGGTTTCCAGAATTTTTAAAACCATATAAACACACATAAAACCATTTTACAATACAAATGGTTTCAGTGTATAACTATCTGAAACCATTTAACCAACATAATGGTTTTCAGAATTTTTAAAACCATAAAAACACACATAAAACTATTTTACAATACAAATGGTTTCAGTGTATAACTATCTGAAACCATTTAACCAGCATAATGGTTTCCAGAATTTTTGAAACCATAAAAACACACATAAAACCATTTTATAATACAAATGGTTTTAGTGTATAACTATCTGAAACTGGTTTTAAATAATGATTATAATTGTACCAAAAAAAACAATTATGATTCTAATTATAGGTTGTACTTCAAAACCATCTTATGCACTTAATGGTTTTGGAGTGTATATTTTTGAAACCATTCCCACAGCAAAATGGTTTAGGCTTGAAATATGGGGGGTTAAAAAAAAATTGGGCGCACAAGTCATCTGGGGGGTGCGTGAAAAATTTTGGGGGGTGCGCTAGAAATTTGGGGGTGCACGAGAAATTGGGGGTGCATGAGAAATTTGGGGGGGTGCACGAGAAATTTGGGGGTGCGCGAGTAATTTGGGGGGTACGTGAGAAATTTGGGGGGTGTGAGATTAGGTGTGAGTGTGTGAGTTGAGATTGGCTAGGATTATTACATGTGGATGCTCAATCTAATGGATGTTATTGACTTATGTACCATGCATAAGGATTACACTTATGTATAATAACTTCTCCCTTGGAAAACAATAGAAAACCCTATGTATTAAGAAAACTCTATGTATTAATATAAAAATCATTTGTCACAAAAAAGAACAAACAAGAAGAAAAGAAGAGAAAGGAAGAACATGAGATTGAGAGAAACACCAAGAGGTGGAGAATAGAATCCAACTAAGACAAGATATGAGGGTTTGATTTTATAATCTTTGAGATGAATTAATGGAGAGGAGAGAAGTATTCTTCTCTAGCCCAAACTCTTCTCATCTCTTTTTCATTTTTGGGTATGTTATGGGATTTTGGGAACGTGTTGATTTTGAATCTTTATGTTATAATAAGTGATTATGCATATTTGTTCATGATTTAGAAATGCAAAGCTATGATAAAAATTAGTACTTTGTATGTTGTTGATTATTTTTAGGTTGTTGATAAGTTTATGAAAATGATGAATAATCCATGAAAAATGATTTTGTTTGAGTGATTTAAGTTGTTTTAAATAAGTTGTAAGTGTAGTAATATTTAAATATGAATTTAGGACTGTTTTAAGTGATTATTAGGAGCTTATTTGGACCAAAATCGAGTCAAAACGTGTCCTGCATAATTCTGTAGCATGAACAGTGCGGTTGCGACGCAATCAGTCCGACGCTATAGCTGACGAAATCCCTTATGTTGATTATTTTTTACTTTTTGTTGACTTATGCGCCCATAATTTATTTTGCTCAGTTTTTCGTGTAGATTCCGATTACGGATTTTTTTGTCTGAGATGATGGTTGGTTATAGGTGTTTGCTTATATTTTGGTAATAAAGTATGCTTAATTAGTTTTATTAATTGAATTAAATAATTAATTGTTGTTGATTAGTTTTAGTATCTTTTGAGTATGAAATAAATGTATTTTTCATGAGTTGATCATGATAGTGATGTTGTTAAGCCTTGTTGATACATTATGTGTTGTTGATTAATGATGATGATTAGGTTGTTGATAGATTATGATAAATCATGATGTTGATTTATTGATGATGATAAATGATGATTTATCATGAGTAGATGTATTTTAAAGACGATGATTTATAATATTTGGATTATGTTATCCATATTATGTTAACCATATGTTTGGTATATGCACATTCATGCATTCATAAGTTGTGTCTATTGATGAGTATCTTAGAGACGATGATCTAGTTTACTATTATTCTAGAGACGATGATCTAGAATGTTTTAGAAACGATGATCTAAAACACTAGGATTAAGTTATCCAAGATTATGATGAAATGGTATCACATGCATTAGATTTGTCCAGATGATATCACATCTATGTGACATTAGAATACATCAGGAATTATGTGTTGTTCCTAATTGTTAAATGATACTTGACATATATAGAATTAATTTATTAAATGTTGATGGTTGATACCTCTCAAATGTGATGTATGATTGATAAATGAATATGATGCGTTATATGATTACTAGTATCCGGACCCGTGCCAAGCACGGGTAAAATGAGACAAAAATTTAACATTTTAATATTAAAATTTTCATAATTCTCAAATAAAAAGAATGAAAAGTTATAACATAAAAAAAAAAAAGATCCCGTATTTGTCAAAAGTTAAATAAAATATGATCCTGTATTAATATATAAATCTATATATATAAATCCTAGATAGTTCTCCTACCACTAATCCTAACCCTAATTATATCAATCAATCATAGCCGTTAGATCATTTCTTTTTGTGGATAAATCAAGAGTTATATAATAAGTGAAACAATCACCTCTTTTAATATTTTTAATGCCAAGCTTTTGATTGACATTCCCACTATAATAAAAACGGTTTTGTGAATTAATTATTTTATAATATACATGTCTTATATCCCTCCTCATACATATATGAGCATGTGAAATTTCTATTTGGAAGGGTTATTAGTGTTGTAGAAGAATGATGTATTTCTGAAATTTTATGATTTTATTGTATCTTTCTTTTTCTTTGTATTTAACGAGTGAGACTATATTGTTGATTTTGCAAGTATATATAGATTTTGATGCTCTTTATTCTATTTTAACACTTTATCATAGTCATCGTGTAACCCTTCTACCCAACCCTCTTTCTCATCCTTATTTCTTCATTTCTTTCCCTTTTAATATTCAATATTTATTTTTTTCTTAGCATTCTTATTGTCTAATTTGTGATATTTCTGTAGTGGGACTTTGCATGATATTTACGAAACACTACAAATAAATTGTTTGAAATGCAATTACAAATATAATTCATATTGTTAATATTTTTAATTAAGTTTTATTGCTAATATTATTTTGATAACATCTATTGTTTCAATTATTAATTTACTATTTATACAAATAATTTTTTGACGCTTCATTATAAAACAACGCATAATGTCCGTGCATCGCACACTATTACATTTACCAAGATCGATGCTCCACATTTTCCATTGAACCATTTTGACTTTATGCCATTCCAAGATATTTTGAATTCAACTAAAGAAGAAAAAATAGTTGGTAATAATTATTAGCTTTCGTTTTAATTTAAATCTCATATATTGATTGATATTTTAATCTAAATAATATGTCCCTATTTTAATTGTTTTAGATGTTATTGCGCATTTGATTGAAAGAAGTGAATTCAACACTATTATAATATAAAATACCGCATAACACCCGTGCATCGCACGGGTGTGGGACTAGTATAGTTCAAATGTGATGGTTGAATATTAAATATATAGAATTAATTTATTAAATGTTGATGGTTGATACCTCTCAAATGTGATGTATGATTGATAAATGAATATGATGTGTTATATGATTATTACAACTCGTTAATAACATATAGTTATGTGATATATGTTATCTTTAACTCATATACATATGTCTGAGTATGTCTCATACATGTCTGTGGATGTCTGAGTTGTATCTATTCAACTGTTCTTATTTATTTAGTGTTAGATATTCGTTATATTCGATCACTGGTTATGATTATATTATCCAATCCTCTGTTTTGTATTTGTGTTGAACCGTTGGAGGTTCAGATTATCAGGTTGTGTATGTTTGTTGGTGTTCGAGTTGTTGGTGAAGCTCCACTCTGATTGTGACACGGGGAATGATTAATAGAGTCTTTATTTAATTTAATTAAAGATATATTATATTAGAAAAGTAATATTGTATAAGCGACGTTTAATATTTTATTACATTAGTTATAGGGGTGTACGTGGGTCGGTTTGAGTTGGATTTGGCAAAAACCAAAACCCGAACCACATGGGGTATTTCGGATTGGTTCAAGTAAAATAACCACCCGTTATAACATTGGGCCGGGTTGGGTAAATCCACTAATTTCCGGGTTGGATTGGGTTGGATCGTGGGTTACCCAAATTATTTTTCTATTTTTTAATATTAAATATCTAAATGAAAAATCATCATTTTCTTCCATAAAAATAAGTTAAATAACTCACCCATTGTATTTTCTTGAAAAATATCGTAACTTTATTTCACTATTAAAAATAGTGCAACGAATTATCATATTTATTTATAAAAATTATTCAATCTTTTTATTTTTTTTAAAATAGTGTGATGAATTATCATATTTGTTAATAAAAATTATTCAATCTTTTTATTTTCTTAAAAAGTAGTATAACTTATTTTCACTATAAAAATATTTAACTATTAAATGATAAAACCTTTAGTATTTTTACAAAAAATATTTCAAAAAAACATAACACTAGTGCGTTTTTTGGGTTGGGTCCGGTTTTACCCGGACCCGATTTTTTTTATGGGTTTTTCACTTTTGAAATCCATATCCAACCAATTGTCCGACCCAACCCACTTTTTTGGGTTGGATTGAGTGGGTTTGACCGGGTTGACCGGATTTGCTCAATCCATATACACCCCTAATTAGTAATGTCTTTGAAGTATGTAATACCTTAAACCACTATTTTATATTTTATTTCGACTTCGAGTCGTTTTAATTTTATTATCCGCCGCGTAATTTGAAAAAGAATTTTCTATAGTTAGATTTATTTAAATATTGAGTTTAGGTGTTACATAAGTCATTAACCATCAGTTATCAGCCAGCTAGTTAGCTAACCACTAATTTTACCAAAAAGAGCCAAAAGGGTTGTTCCACAAAAAAAGAGATCAACATCAATTTTTATTTTTTTTTTGCCTTCAACTACCACCGGACTTGGAGTTTAACGTTATCTAGCAACATCTTACATCTTTGATGAAATTTGCTTATGATTAAAGACTCTATTGTTTGTTTCCCTTATGTATTGAACATTTATTAGTTAATGATATGAATTAAGTTTGTTTGGTTAAAAAAAAAACACTCTATTGTTTCTTTCTTTCCAAATTACCGAACAACACGCTAACCACACCACTTGAAGACAATGACAAATCACTTTTCTAAATTAAGAATTACAAAATTAACTTGCATGAGATTGAAAAATAATTGGGAAAACCCTATAGAAATTCCCAGCCACTTGAGAATAACTCTCCAAAGAAGAATAAAGAAATCACAATCGAAGAACAAGTGGTTGGAAGGTTCACCAACCCCACAACCACCTAAACACAAAGAAGAGTCTAAATGTAGCAATCCACGACAAGATAAATTGTCCCTTGAAAGAAAACCTTTTAAAGGAACTAATTTATATCAAACCAACTCCTTATTCTATGACAACTCAACCTAGATCACTTTAGTCAGGAGTTGATAGACTCCCTTAATAGAGTAACATTCAACTAGATTAGGAATCCGCATCCATTTATCTATCAGGTCGACTAGCAAAGAAAAAAGTATCGACATAGCACAACACTCAAAAACTAAATCCTCCTCCGAACCAAACATGGGCCAACTCTATCCATCACCCTCAACACCCCACCTCAATCTACACATCTCAACCATCAAAATGTTCCTAATCAAAGATAAATAAATAAAAGTCTACGAAATGTAATATTAAGAGACTCACCTTTCAATCATCAATCTTTTCAAAAAACCTTACTTATGATATTATCCTCAAACCACAACTCACACTCAAACTATATATATATATATATATATATATATATATATATATATATATATATATATATATATATATATATATATATATATATATATATATATATATATCAGGTCTTGTCTAACATGCACAAGTGGAGAAAGTCCTCCACGGTGCACAAGTTAGCAATTATACTATAACGAATACGAATTTTATAAAATCCACCGTTAGATTGAAAGTTTATATCATATAAATCATCTATAAAATTTTTGAAAAAAATTGAAAATGATTTGAGATGGCATTGAGACCCATCAATATTAACGGTAGTCAATAAAAAACCATAAACCGTTAATCTTGATGGGTCTCAATAACATATCAAATGATTTTCAAATTTTTTATAGATGATCTACACGATATAGACTTTAAATCCAACGATGAATTTTGTAAAATTTATATTCGTTATAGTATAATTGCTAACTTGTGCACCGTGGAGGACTTTCTCCACTTGTGCATGTTAGACTTTTATATCAACCAAATCTCTCCACCACACCCATGAATTAGTCCATCTCCCTAAAGTCTACCATCATCCAACCCATATTTAGCAACTAACACCTTAAATCATAAATTATCTTGCTCCAGAAATATCATCCAACACCATTTCTATAATAAAGCTAAATTATATTACTTCACTCTACACACCTCCAAACTTCCAAGATCACAATCAACACACACCTTATCCCAATTTATACCAAATTATTCTTACTAATTGATGTGTTTTCGTTAAAATAAAAACAAAACATTGAGGTATTTTCCACTGTCATAAATATTAAGTAGAAGCAATATTTTAGATGCAATGTACTACATAAAATGACACAATTAAAAAGAATAGTTAATATTAAGATTGTTTTGAAAAATGACACTAATTTTAAAGAAAAACATTCCACTAAATTAAGTGATACTCATTTTAAAACAGAAAGAATATAATTATTCGAAAAACTTGTGCTTTAATCTTTTACCCTCTCTGTCCCTAAATTAAGGCAAAATTACACTACAGATCCTTTATCTTATTTTTTTGTAACACTTTGGTCCTTTATCTTTTTTTTGTAACACTTTGGTCCTTTATCGTTTATTTGTAACACTTTAGTCCTTTATTTTTTTTATTTATAACATTTTAGTCCTTTTTTTGTAACAGTTTGGTCATTTATCTTATTTTATTTGTAACACTTTGGTCCTTTATTTTTTATAAATAAATAAGATACGGATCAAAGTGTTACGAAAAAAAAGATAAAGGACCAAATTGTTACAAAAAAAAGATAAAGGACCAAAGTGTTACAAAAAAATAAGATAAAGGACCTGTAGTGTAATTTTGCCCTAAATTAAATATAAGACTCAGTTTGATGACTGCACGTACGCAAATGCACACATTTGAAGTTTTGAACACTAATATCTTTAATTCTCTATTAGTAAATTAAAATTATGAAAACTTAATATTTTGACAATACTCATCAAAACAAATTAAACAATATCTTATATGTTAATATTTACATCTATATATTATTAAAAAATTACGGTCAAAACAAAATAAATATATAGTACATTTTAGTCAAAGTAGCTCTTATAAAAAAATGACGGTATTTAAGTTTAAGACTTTAATATTTGTCGAGCATAATCACATATGTATGAATAATTGTGTGAAGAGATTAAAAAAAAAAAAAAGAATTTTTATAATTTTTTTTTAAGAAAGAATTTTTATAAATATGACTAATTACAGTTCCATATTATGATGAAATAAATTAAATAGATTTAAATGCAAACAGATATTTTTTAGGTTTTTTCAGAAAAAAAATAATTATATAATTTTATATCCAATCAAAAAAAGATAAAAGCTATTTGTATTGTGCCGTTGGTCTCCCTTGAGCACGTGACCCGCGCATGATCTCACTTCACATTTGAATTCGGACGTGAAAGGTATTTCTTCAAATTAAGTTTAATCCAAAAGCCACAACGTCCACATTCAAAATCTCAGTTCAAAAAAAAAACTCAAACCCTTTTTCGTTCTTTCCTCTCCAACTCTCTCTTCTTAAACACAAAATCAAATTTCAATAATCAAACCCTAACAAGCTTCCACCATTAATTACAGATCCAACAACAACAAACGCCGTTTTGAATTCGAATTCGCCGGAAATGGACCACGCAGAATTGAACGGCGGTGGCAAGAACGGAGATTCAACAACACAGTGTGTCCGTGTTGCGGTGAATATTCGACCTCTTATTAACGCAGAGCTTCTTCATGGATGCACTAATTGTATCACTGTTCCTCCTGGTGAACCTCAGGTTCATTTCTGCTTTTCAATCGTATTTTTTCGTATTGCATTTGTTATCTGATACTTACTTATTAGCTGTAATTAATTGTTCGTTTGAATTTTTTAAGTTTAGGTTTCAGTTTATGAGATTTTTAATTTGAATCTGTAACTGTGTGTGAAATTGATGTGTAAAGCTGTAATTGATTGTTCAATTATTATGAATCATTGTTGGATTGTTGGATTTTGTATTTTAGTGTATGAAATTTTGAATATGTAATAGTCTGCGAAATTGATGTGTTGATGTTGATTTTGGTTGATTGGTAGGTGCAAATTGGGACACATGCGTTTACCTATGATTTTGTATATGGTAGTACGGGATCGCCACCGTCTGCTATATATGATGAGTGTGTGGCTCCGCTTGTTGATGCGCTGTTTCATGGATACAATGCAACTGTTCTTGCTTATGGTCAGGTATAGTTTTTAATTATGATATGGTTTTCACTTGTGTTGACTATGATTATTGTGAAAATTTTATTTTAGATGTTTTGTTTTGTTATGTTTCATCTGAATTTTAGTTTTATGGTATCGGTTAATTTTTGTTAGACTGGATCGGGTAAGACATATACTATGGGAACTAATTATACTGGAGAGGAAAGTGCTGGTGGAATTATACCGAATGTGATGAGGACCATATTCAAGAGGGTTCAGGATTTGAAAGAAGAGTCCAACGAGTTTTTGATTCGAGTATCTTTTATTGAGGTAAAATAATGTTTAGTTTAGTGGATTTTTTTGTCCGATTGAGAGATCGGTCATTTTTAAGCTGTTTTGTTAAAAATATATGACAGATTTTCAAGGAAGAGGTCTTCGATCTCCTTGATCATAATGCATCTAAAGGAGATTGTAATGCAAAGTTTGCAGTGCCTGCTAGAGTTCCAATACAGATTAGAGAGACTTTAAGCGGGGGAATAACTCTGGCCGGTGTCACAGAACCTGAAGTTAAGACAAAAGAAGAAATGTCATCTTATCTCTCTCGTGGTTCTATGTCACGTGCTACTGGGAGTACCAACATGAACAGCCAATCGAGGTATAGCCACATTACATTACCCAAACCCAATAAATTAGACTGATGGGGTTGTTGCAGAAGCTTCCATTGGACTGTGAAGCTCTCACATGTCATAATTAAACTCTTATCTTATTTATTTTTTGTCGCGTTATATAGCAAGATTCGTAAACAAAACTTAAGTTGTTCACTATAAACACACTCTATTTAATTATATAGTATGATTTGGTATCATGTCTCTGTTCTCTAATAATATTGCACATTAACGTTTATCGTATTGGTTTTTATCCTTCTAAGCTCAGTTTAAAAATTAATTTATAACATGATAATGACTATGTGGTTCTTATGCTTTGTCTAGTCGTTCACATGCAATATTCACCATCACAATGGAGCAAAAGAATGGTGACGATGTCTTATGTGCGAAGCTACACCTAGTAGATCTTGCTGGTTCTGAACGAGCAAAAAGAACAGGTGCTGATGGAATGCGTTTGAAAGAAGGTATGTCGATTGTTTGTTATGCCCTATATGCATCTAATTTGTAATAGAACTATTAGAGGAATTGTTCTATAGTTGATCACACTTGTTACAATATACATTGATGAACATAGAATGTTTTATGTTGTTTTTTCAAAGTTGTTTGATGATAATTTGGTTTTTCATGGTTTAGGAATTCATATCAACAAGGGATTACTGACTCTTGGAAATGTAATAAGTGCATTGGGAGATGAAAGAAAGCGAAAAGAAGGAGGTCACGTACCGTATCGAGATAGCAAGTTAACACGCCTACTGCAGGTTTACATTGTTTTATTTAAGAAATAAGAAATACCAATGCACTTATTTTTTTTATTATTATAATTATGGAGTTTTTTTTATTTACGACATGGATTCATATCATGTTATCTTAACATGCTACTGGTTAATGAATACATAGGATTCTCTTGGAGGGAATAGCAAAACGGTGATGATAGGTACACTGTTCATACCGAGTGAATGCAGTAGATTTGAAATTTTTATAGCTTTTTAATACTACGTGTCTCATTTAATCTGTTTGAAATGTTGCAGCATGTGTTAGTCCTGCAGACACCAATGCTGAAGAAACTTTGAATACATTAAAGTATGCAAATCGTGCGCGGAACATACAGAACAAGGCAATCGTAAGTGCTTTATGTTAGCGTTCTCTATATTTTTTTATTTATTTTTTGTTTGCTTGTGGATGGGGTAGTTTATGTTTCTTATATTTGATGAATTTCAATTTTTTTGTTTTAGATTAACCGCGATCCAATAGGCGCCCAGCAACAGAGACTGCAAAGCCGTATTGACCAATTAGAGGCTGAACTTCTATGTTTTAAAGGTGTTTCTGGTGCACCATTCGAGGAAATTCAGGTACATCATTCTCTTAGAAAGTGTGTGAAGTTGATCCCTCAATTACTGGTCATATGTTTCTGATGTCCTTTCTTCCTCATGCTCAGATCCTCAAACACAAGGTATCTTTACTTGAAGCAAGAAATGCAGAGCTACAGCACGAACTTCACGCACGTGGACAAATTTGTGACAGTTTAAAACAACGTGCTTGTGATGCTCAGGTATTTAGTCTATCCTTAGCATTTTTTGTTCTAGTAAAATGTTTGGAGTCTTACCAAAGAAACAAAGTTGCTAGTTTCTTACAATATCATTGAGGTGTTTTTTGACTTCAAGTTGTTGGGTCTGACCCAAATTATTGAACGATTTAGGTTGAAAAGGACCAACTGATCATGCAAATAGAAGCAAATCGAAAGGGTAAATCATGGGATCAGATCGACTCCAATTCAAATCAGGTTTGAATACATTAAGTCATTGCCTTTTAAAAAATAAAGAATGTTGCTAGTAATTAATTGTTAGAAATGTTAGTGGAGTTGAATTCACAAATACTTATCTCTCTAACTCTTGTGTTCCTCCCCCCAAACCACCTAATCACTCCTTAAATAAAGTCTTTCTAATGCATGGTCAGTCTTTTCTAACAAAATTGTACATCACTAACTTGTGATATGAACTTGCTTCTAGGATTGTGACCTGGTGAAATCTTATGTTTCAAAGATCCATGATTTGGAAGGGGAATTGACACGTTTGAAAAATTTGAATGTGAAATCAAGCAATTTTGTTGACTGGGTTGATTCAGATGAAATCAAGAACGGCTTATTTGCAGGTGGTAATGAGTATTCTTCTATGGACATAACAGGTATGGTTGATTTCTCATGTCTAGGCACAACACACAACATTTAGGCTTTGTTATATTTGCTATTATTTTGAGTTGGTATTTAATCCTAAATATCAACTAGATATTTTAGTAACATTGCGCAAATTTGTATGTAGATGACGTGGAACCGGTGGAAATTCATGAAAAGGAGTTAGAACACTCTTCTGCTCAAGAAAAGTTGGATAGGGAGCTCAAAGAATTGGACAAGAAACTTGAACAGAAGGAGGTATAAGTTACAACGTCCAGATATCTAGTTTTGAATTAACGTAGACACTGAATATTTTGGTTTTCTAATTTCCTTGTTAAATTGTGCAAATTCACAATTTTTTTACATGCTTGTTATTTCATATTTACCTATAGTATTTGAACTGTCTGTTTTATCTGTTGAAGGCTGAAATGAAGCAATTTAATAATGCTTCAGTTCTCAAACAACATTATGAAAAGAAGCTTCTTGAGTTGGAGCATGAGAAGAAATTTTTGCAGGTAATTAATCCATGCAATTTTTTTTTTGAATTATCATCATTATTTATTTATTATTGTTATTACATTTAGAAGGTTACTACTGTGATAACTCAAATCCCTTTTTGTGTTATTGGTAGAGAGAAATTGAAGAACTCAAATCCACTTCTGGTGACAGCACTCACAAATTAAAGGAAGAATATCTTCAAAAATTAAATGCACTTGAGTCACAGGTGAATTTATTATTTATACTGTTTTTAACTCTTAATTAATGGCCACTTGAATCAGTGAATTAATTATTTTCGTTCCAGGTCTCTGAGCTGAAGAAGAAACAAGATGCTCAGGCCCATCTTTTGAGACAAAAACAGAAGGGTGATGAGGCTGCAAAGAAACTGCAGGATGAGATCCAAAGAATTAAATCTCAAAAGGTGCAATTTGCCTGTTAATGGAACTTGTATTTTGCTTTTACATTCTTTACTGATAGTTCGTTTTCAATAGGTTCAACTGCAACACAAGATTAAGCAGGAATCTGAACAATTTAGGTTATGGAAAGCTTCACGTGAAAAGGAAGTTCTCCAGGTAAATGTAGTAACAATGAGCTTTCTTAAACTTTTTAATAGTCTATTACTCCATTTAATAATTGCATGGCCTTTCTAACATTCTTTTTCTCTACTGACATTTTTTGTCAACAAAGTGTTACTTATTAATGAATCATCTTATGATTACCAGCTTAAAAAAGAAGGAAGGAAAAACGAATATATGGCCTTTCTAACATTCTTTTTCTCTACTGACATTTTTTGTCAACAAAGTGTTACTTATTAATGAATCATCTTATGATTACCAGCTTAAAAAAGAAGGAAGGAAAAACGAATATGAGATGCATAAGCTGTTAGCACTGAATCAGAGAACAAAGATGGTAAGTGTATTTTCAAATCCCCTGTTGTTGTGATCAAGGATGATGATTGATAAATATTCCCACTATCAATGTATTTCATTTTAGGTGTTACAAAGGAAGACAGAAGAAGCATCCTTGGCTACTAAAAGGCTAAAAGAACTTTTGGAATCTCGAAAGACTGCCTCACGTGAAACTGGTCAGAACATAGCCATGCATCTTTTCCTTTATAAAGAACTTTTTTGTTTTTTTTTTTATTTTGCCTCACGTGGAACTGGTTAGAAGATTTATCTAGCCATGCATCTTTCCCTATATGGTGAACCTTTTACTAATAAATAAGTCTCTGGTTTTTTTTTTATATAGGTATCGGTGGGAACAGTCAAGGAATTCAGGTGCTTCTATGAACCTTTTACTAATTATAGTGCTTTATGTTTCTTAATATTATTTGCTTGTGATTTCTTGGGGGGTTTGGTTGCATCTACTTGACTTTTATTTTTCTATTTGAAGGCTTTGATGAAGGCAATAGAGGATGAACTTGAAGTCACTGTCCGAGTGCATGAAGTGCGTTTAGAGTATCAACGTCAAATGGAAGTGTACGTGTTATTTTACTTTTATATTCTTCCTCTGAGGACCTTTTGGTAAAGGCTGACTTGTGTTAGCTCCCTTCCTTTTGATATCTGCAAGAATAGTTTATGTGAAATTTTTTTCTTCGGCATTTCGATTTGTTTGCTATGCTATCTATTATTGATCCGAACTTAAAAGATGTGAAAACATGAACTGATTTACTCACTATGGCTTAGATGTTTTAATTATGTCCACCAAAGTGAGTTTTTGAGACTGTATACTATTTTGGAAAACATTTTTCGTTCCCGTGATTGTAGTTTGATCAGCAAATGCGAGAATTCTGTGATTGATTTTGAATTTTTGCAACGAAAACAAAAAAATTGAGATTGACATTTACTCATACTCATTAGTTTTTACTATTCATTTCAGGAGGGCTGCTATGGCCAAGGAGAGTGCCATGTTAAAAGAAGAAGCAGAGATGATGAGGCTAAACAATACAAGGTGATAAAAACAACGCAGTTACCGAATCCATTAATTATTGTACAACACTATTTGTCTGTTTGACTGATTACTATTGTATTTGATCGAGTCGAATATCTTAAAAAATATCTTATTTTCTTCAAATGTGTTAAGTGTATCTTATGATTAGTTTCTTTTAAGAGTGTGCTATCTTATCTACACACATATCACACTTTGTTTTCTTATTTATTTCAGATTAGGGGTCTTGTATTAATATAAATCTGGAATTAATATAAAAAAATAAGTGTTATAACTTTTTCTTTTGTAGTAACATTCACATAAATATAAACAGTTTTATTATAAATATTATGCTTGCTGTATTATTCTTTTTCTCCATCTGTATCTAAAACACTAACCCTTGTAACTTCAATATAGGAGTGATGTATCAATGTCTCCGGTTGCAAGAAGTTCAAGGATTTCTCATCTCGATAATATGCTGGCTACTTCTTCTACAACACTAGTGTCTATGGCATCGCAGTTATCAGAGGCAGAAGAGCGGGAACGGGTTTTCAGTGGCAAGGGACGTTGGAACCAAGTCCGGTCTCTAGCTGAGGCCAAGAATTTGATGAATTATTTGTTCAATCTAGCATCTTCCTCTAGGTAGTAGCTAATCTTCAAGTCTATTTTCTGTCACCAGTAAAGTTTAACCAACATGGTTTAAAAAGTTGGTAATCTTCAAGTCTTTAGTGACTTAACTGGATTTTTTTTGTCTCCTTTTCTTTATTTCAGATGTATATTGCGAGAAAAAGAATTTATCTGCAGAGATAAGCACATGGACATAAATGATCATAAGAAAATAATAGATAATCTAAGATTTGCACTTGAACAGTTGAAAAAGCAGAGGGATGGACTTGATCATCAATTGAAGTTGATGGTAAGTATGTATTGTCCTCTTTTAAGCGTTGGTAATAAATTTTGCAATGCAACCTATAATTTACTGATATTCTGAGTTATCCTTTCCAAATTTAAGTAACAAATAATATATTTGTAATGTCTTACTGTCCATACTTTTTTTACATTAATTTTTATAATTTTGTCAGAGGTCAGAATCTATGCGAGATTCCGGATATTATGTTGGAGGACATCCATATGACTTACGCAAGCTGGTAGGTTTTCCCAACAAATATTCTATTTCATCATTAATTACATTTTATTTGTGGATTATATTGTTAATGATTCATTGGTTATCAAATAGGAAAACCGGAGATCTACCATTTTATTTGAGGATATGGAAATATCAGATGCAGAATCAGACGAGTATGCTATAGATCCAACTGATGCAACTGATGATGAATGGGTAGAGTCTGCGAAATTGAACGGTAGGAAAAGAAAATCTAAAGGCAGTGAACATTCAAACATGGAAAAAACTATAATTTCAGATGATGTCAAAGATATTACAACAGAAGCACCAGATGGTCCATCCCAAAAAATTGCATTAGATGCTTGTTGCTCTTGTAGCAAAAGCTCTTCTTGCAAAACATCAAAATGCATGTGCAGAGCTAATGGAGTTGGATGCGGAAGTTCTTGTGGTTGCCGGGAAACTAAGTGTGCAAACAGGGTCTCTAATGAACAAGAGGGAAGACAACCAGTATCTGCTGAGGGGACTGAAAATGATTCTGACGAAGCAGATAAAAATAGTCTTCTTGCTACTCAAGGTGCTCAGTTGCTTCAGGGTGCTTTGGTTGAGAGGCCTACTGAAGCCAAGACTGATAATGGGCCAAGAAAAGCTCTCTCTGACATTGGAAATACACTGGTGCGTGTCACTTTTTGATTTCAATGTCAAGTATCTATACATTAACTAAAACAAATCATCTGACTGAATAACCATTAATTTTTCATGTCATCATCTGCCTGCATGTGAACTATGCAAGTAATTTGATTAAAATTTAATTTCTCATCTGCCTGAATAACCAATATTCCTATGTTTTTTGCTGGGTCTGGAAATCTATTTAACACTCACACATGTGGTTTACGTGGAATCACTTTCATTTTCTCGAATCATTATCACCGTATATGTGTTGTACGTATATGCTCCATTTTTGTGTTAGTGCTTTATTGCTGGTAATTTTGTTAACAAATCATTACTTTATTTTTTCTTTTTTAGCCTAAGTCAAATGCCACGAAGGGTAACCAGAGAAAGAAATGGCGGAAGTCCTCAATAGTTCTTGTTACAGAACCACCACCATCTTCATCACAGCCAGGCAGTTCTAATGTCTCTGAGAAAGAGAAGAATAATACCAGTAGTGAAGCAAATGTATATGTGGATATACCACAGAAAATGCATCCTCCTAAATTTGAAAATGCTTCAATTCCCCCAAAGCCAGAAATTAATTATATCGACACAAAAATACCTTTGAAAATACCACGGGCCATGCAAAAGCAAGGGTCATCAAATACTATCCTTCCCTTGGGGGACAAGAATGCTAGTAAGCAAGATGAATCAATCAAAAAGGAGTCTGAAGTTGCTATGAGTCCAATTCCTCAAAAAAGAATACTTGAGAAGGAGAACAATGGTCTTTAACTTTGAATGTTCAATCCATTACTTAATTCTTAGTTACAATCAGAATTTATGAAGCATACCATTGCCATATTCTTATGGTGAATTTTATGTCTGTATTGTGTGATTAAAAATTTCTCTATCAGTTAAATTGATTTTGGTTTGTAAAATATTTGATAGGATCCGTTTCGAAAACGTGGAATGAATGTAAGAGATATTCAAATGTTATATATAGTTTGCCATCGGGACTTCACTGCGAGAGAAAGAGGATAGTTGAAACTATCACCTGAAAATTCTATGTAGTACAAATTTAGCCCCCCTTCGTTTAGCCCCTGCCTCACTTGATCTAACCAGTTGAGCTCCAGAGCGTCTCTTTGCCCCACGCCCAGCTCTAGCTGCCGGTCCAGTTGGTCGCGATGCTGGTCTAAGAAGTCCAAAAAGGCAAGGCCTCTTTAGGGTTGTATGGGGCCTTTAGTGGGCAAATGGTAGGGCTTCTATTTCTTGAACTAGACGGCTGCCCGTGCGTTGCACGGGTTCGACGGAGCATGATTTATATACCAATCATGGTTGTTATGAGCCAATGAAGCTAGTCATAAGCATATGAAAATTTCTTAGGGGGAGTATCATTTATATATCAATCATGGATGCTATGAGCCGAGGAAGCTAGTCATAAGCATATAGAAATTACTTCGGGGAAGCATCATTTATATATCAATCATGGATGTAAAGGATATGGTGCAATATAGATATATCATGTAGTGTAATAAAGTGTACAAATTATGATAGGTTAACACAAAAACATTACGAACCATTGTTGATAATTATGGCGTGAAAACTAAAAATTTAGATAAGCGGCATGCATAAATTACAAACCTTTGTATCAGGAACGCATAAAAATTATGAATCTATGTGAATGCTCAAATATTGAAGTATCATGAAATTTATATGACACAGAGATTAAGAAACTCTCTGTTAGAAGATGACCTAAAACGCAAAAATTAAGAAACTCTATTAGAAGGATACAAAAATTACGAACCATTGTGGATACTTGTGTCGAATAAAAATTATAAATCTCTCTATCGATATATAGAGGTTGACATATAATGCAGAGATCAAGAACCTCTCTATTAAAAGAAATTCTATAAGTGGCGCGCAGAGATCATAAATGCCTATATTGTAAGCACAAAAAAATTACAAACCATTGTGGATACTTGTGGCGCGAAAACTAAAAAAACATATTCGCGACACGCAGAAATTACAAACATTTGTATCAAGAACGCATAAAAATTACGAATCTATGTGAATGCTAAAATATCGTAGTATCATGAAACTCTATATGACGCAGAAATTAAGAAACACTCTATTAAAGGCTGACCTAAAGCGCAAAAATTAAGAAACTCTAGCAACGCGCATAAATTATAAACCTCATTATTAGAAGGATACAAAAATTATCACAAAAAAAAAAAGAAGGATACAAAAATTACGAATCTATATCGATACTCGGAGGGATCCCTTAACCGTGGCTCCTTGATCCTTGTAGCTCATATGCTCCTTGATCAAGGCCGCCCGTGCGTTGCACGGGTTCGGCGGAACACCATTTATATGTCAATCATGGATGTTGTTGATCATGGTAAATTAAACATAATTAAGTGGATGGCTCAGTCATATCGAATTTTATAGTAGAGCCTTCAAAGACCCGTCAAATGTATAAAATTTAATATTTTTTTTTTGTGTGCAATTAATATGGTTCTCAAGGACAAACATCAATGATCCAAAAGAGCAAACAAACTTAAAAACCAAATCATAATAAGTATAATACAAAAGTGAACCACCCTATTGTTGGATGGTTCAGTCACATCAAATTTTATAGTAGAGTCTTCAAAGACCCGTAACGTGTATAAAATTTAATTTTTACTATTTTTTTGCGCAATTAATATGGTTCTAAAAGACAAATAGCAATGACTCAGTGACATCAAATCAAATTTCATCGTAGAGCCTTCAAAGACTCAAGTACTAATAAAAGATATCATGCTCATAGTGACCAATAATGTTTGTTTTAATATGCCTATAGGTTCGTTTATCTTTCCTGCAAATCTGATGTTAGAAGCTATTAGAAGCAATTCATTATAGCATGTTATATTAAAAAAAGTGTAGCTATATTCTGGACCCAATTTATGTATTATAAGATATCCAATTACATAATCAAAACGAAATGTACAAATAAGTAATCGATTTTCTGATACATACTATCTCCAAATTACAAATTAGTCAGATAATAGAATTCTCTTCAACTGATAATTTATTTTCAAATGCTAGCTTAGAGAACTGGTTTGACTTAAACGTCCCTCCTTGAAAATATATGGCCTTCTTCTATAATGAATTTGGATGACTGAATGAGTTTAAGTTTCATCCCTGCAAGTAACAATACGAGAGAAAATCAAGCAAAATCAATACAAACATGAAGCATAGGATAAAAAAATGAATTATAGTTTTTCAAGATACTTTGGAAAACACTATAACTTAGGAAATAAAACTCTCCATACAAAAGTCATCATGTTCTTCTGGAGAACCCTCTTCACCATCAGCAACTTCGCTTGCAGAAACGTCAAGATCAAGATTTGAAGATGAACAAAAATTTGTAATCTGAAATCTACAGTGTCTTGGGACAATAAAAACCCTATATGTCAAAAAGAATGAGACCAAGAAGAATCATGCGCAAAAAGTCACTCACCATTGAAGGCAACATATGCACCGCATAAACCATCACCGTAAGCTACACCTTCATCTGGTCACAATCAACATATAGCCGACGTGAGGCTTCTGGTCACAATCAACACAAGATATCTAGTAATCATAATTTTGCAGCAAGAAATGAATTGAAGAGGCAAATGAGAAGGTAAAAATTATATAGAAGGAAAAGGTTGAATCAAAAAGTGTAATAATCTTTACCATCACAATATACACCGCGACCATGAGCCACCGCAAGCATTCGATCGTCGCCAAAGATAAGGAATACTCCTGCAAATTAATAAGGAGTAAAAAATGAAGAAAAGAAAAAGAAATGGAACAATCAAGATGAATCATCTAAATATAAAAAATAACTTTTGTTCAGAAGAACAACAATGAGTTAAGAAATATAAGACTAAACTACCTGATTTCTTATAAAAAATAAGGAGACATCCAATTGGAACCTGCCATTCGACTGTCATTATAGGAACAAAAGGAAGAGCAATGAGGAGGCAAAACATAGTAATGAAAGGAAACAAAACATATCAACCTTAACTACTCATTGGTCCAACTTTCAATTTCCACCTCCGATTCTTATTATTGTTGCAACCTCGTGCACACTACACCACCAAACATATCATACACAATTTAATTTTATCCAAACTTTGATTCTATTTACATTGCTGCAATTTTCCAACATCATTAGAACATACACAATAAATATCAGCAAGAATGAAGTTTGCTTGAATTGAACCATTTAAACGTAAAAAAAAAAAAAAAGAAGCACTGCCATTGTTCAGTTACCAAGTGGAATCAGAAATATGCTATGGAGCTAAGATGAGATACACAAGCTTGCAACAAAGTAGAAAGATTGAAGCTTTAGACCAAAATCATGTCAATTAAATCAAAATGCAATGCTACTTCCAACAATCTTTAAAGTTAAACAACTTATGTCTAATAAATTTCTAATATCTCAGGTGTTTTAAAATTCCCTCATGCTGTTAAAAATTCTAAATTGCATAAGAAAGCAGTTCCAAAATCATGTCAATATTTTCAAAATTACAAAATTGCAAAAAAGTACTCATCTTAAGGTTACACTTACATTTAATCCTTATGGTGGGAAAATGAGTGAGATTAGATCGGATTCGAAACCTCTATGATTACATGACACCTTATGTGTCAGAGTCGCCAAGAAGTTCATATTTGAACTATAGAGATGTTGATTTAGGTGTCAATGTAGATAGGAATGTTGGTTATGAAGAAGCCAGTATTTGGGGTAAAAAGTATTTCAAAGGAAACTTTGATAGGCTTGTAGAGGTAAAGACGGCGATAGATCCAAACAATTTTTTCAGATATGAACAGAGTATACCATCACTTTGTAATGATGCTTTATTATTTGTTCTATACTATTTAATCAATGAAAAGACGTTAAAAGACACTAAAGACTGTTAACATTTCTTTTGACACAAAAAGTTTTTTTTTATTAATGTGCTTGACGAGATACACCATCCCGCTCCTACGTATTCCCAGGTGCAATGGGAAATTCAAAGCTACACGCAGTTCTCGGGTAGAAAATATGTGTTTGTTGGTTGATTTTAATTCACAAAAAGGACTCTTTTACACAAACACTCTTTTTAAACACATAATATACTCTTAACTACACAAAATACCTTTTTTAAACACATGGGACTCTTTTTTAAACACATGAAAAAAAAACCTCTTAAACACATAAGACTCCTTTTCACTTACTCAAAATATTTCTTAAACACATGAGACTCTCAAAAACATTTCTTAAACACATAAGACTCAGTTAAACATTTCTCACAAAAAAGACTCAGTTTAGTGCGTTGCGTTCATTTTATGGTTTTTATTACTTTTTGAAAAGAAATAATTAAAAGAACGCCGGTTATCCACATTTCGAGGTAATCACCAAGAATACGAATAACCAGAGAACCGGAGAGCCACATGACAAACCGATCCTTTTTCATTCTATTTATTGAGTTTTTTACGGTTAAAGCAAAACAAAGAGCAAATCAAGCAAACAAAAATATATACATATATGCGCCAATTGAAGCTTTTTGTTATCCTCGTCAATTTTGCTCAAATCGCATTTATTACAAGTAAGAAAAAAAGTTGAGTTTTGGGTTTTTTTCAAGAAATAAGCACTTATTTAAATAAGCACTTAAAAATGGACAAAAACGCCACTGGGGTGCAGAATGGGTTCTGGGGGTGAAGCAATAGCAATCTGCAGCACCAGGCCCAGCCCAAGATCCAATTCGTCCAAACAAACAAAAAAAATATAAACAGAAAAATAATCCAGTGTGGCATGAAAGCAGAGGCGCACGTGGACGTCATGGATCTGAGCCCTTTGATTAAATCATGTGGCTGTGATTTAAAAATCACTCAACAGATCTCGGTCACTGGATTGATCGAACGGACGCGTTTTAAAAAAACGGAGGGAGCCAATGACGTGTCGCCACGTCATCGTCTTCAACCTCCTTCTCCTTCTTCACGATGAAGAACAACAACAAAGAAGCCATGGAAGCTTCATCCAGCTTCACGGCCAAACAACAACATCAAAACTTCGTCAAAAATTACAAATGAGTATATGATTTTGCTTGAAATTTTTCATAGATCATGAATATAAACTTAGATTTTTCAATAGATGGTTATATCTCAAAAAAAAGTTCGAAACTTTAAAACCCAAAAAATTTGAAAATCTACATTTGTGCGATTTAGACAAAATTAAAGGTTGGAAAAGCTTCATTGGGTACTCATGAGTAAAAAACGTTTAGAAACCTACTTGTTTTGAGCTTTGTATCAGTGGGTTTGTTAACCCCTTTTTCTTGGCAATTTTGCAGTTTTGGGTAGGCTTTTCTGGACGGTTTTCTTTCGTTTTTTCGATGGTTATTATCTACTGAAAGTGTTTGTATGCTTTTGGGTGAAGAAAAGTGAAGGTTAGAGGGTGTTTGAATGGATTTCGAATTTTTGGAGAAGTGATGAAAAGATGAGTTTTTTTGGTTTTTTTTTCTTCTCTGTTCCTCCCAAAAAATCGCCTCCCCTTTGCTCTGAAATGTTGCCTCTACTTATACTAGAAAATTAGGGTTTCAGGTGAATCAAAAGACAAAATTGAGAGTTAGAGAGATTGTGACATGAGGTGTTGATGCAGTGGTTCAGTTTTTGCAGTAAAACACCAGAATGGCAAAGAGGAAAGGTCAATAAAGAAAGAGGGCAAGATTAGAGCTCAAAGAAGGGGATGATATGCAAGCAGCAGCAACCACAACGTGCTGCTCTGTTTTTGTGTTTGTCCTCATCTTCTTTGTTTTCTTTTTTCTATTTTTTATTTCTTTTGATTTTTGATAATAATAATAATAATAATAATAATAATAATAATAGAAAATAAGTGATGAAAATTAATAAATAAAAAAAAGAATAAATAATAAAATAAATAAAAAAAAGTACTTGAACAAACAAATGAGGTATTTTAAAATACCTCTCTGCCGAAATTTCGTCAGAACGTCGCGACTGATTAAAAAAAAAGACGACAGAAAAATAAAATAGACGAGAAACATCGTAGTCAAAATTTAGGGTACAACAGCTGCCCCTATTTAATTGACTTTCACCCAAGAGTGCATTGACTACATCTTTGCATACTCATGGTGGAAGACGATTAAATACTTAAGGACTCGAATTTTGACCAGACAGCAAGAACGGACCTCTACGATGACTTCAATTACATGATACTCTGTTTGCACTATGACCCAGATGAGACTCATTTGAAACTCTATACTCGCACGGGTAAGACCCCAACAACCCAGCAAGACTCAGATAATACCACCCTTAACATCTCCACCAGTAAGACTCAACTTCATGTATACAGATAAAACTCATCAACAACTCAAGGTAAGACTCGAATTACATCCACACAGGTAAGACTCATTAAAAACCTCAACATCCACAAGGTAGGACTCAATTTACACAAGTAAGACTCATCACAAACTCAACATCCACACAGGTAAGACTCTATTACGTTCATATAGATAGGGCTCAATTCACATAAGACTCAAGTTTTACTTCACATAAGACTCAATTTCCACTCATACAGATAAGACTCACTTACTCCACACAGGACTCAAAAACATTCGTTTCACATAAGACTCGATCCATAATTATACATAGGGCTCAATAACATTCACTTCACATAGGACTCGAAATAACATTCACTTCACATAGGACTCGAAATAACATTCACTTCACATAGGACTCGAAATAACATTCACTTCACATAGGACTCGAAATAACATTCACTTCACATAGGACTCGAAATAACATTCACTTCACATAGGACTCGATATGCACTCATACATACACACTAGCCATCTGGGTAGACCACTATCGACGTCCTACGAGGCAGGCAGACACACATTCGAGAAATATCATCTCGTTACCTCAAGCTAACTGGGGGAGAGGGTTAAACAACTTCTAAGCCATCGGGTTTCCACATACCATGAATTCTATATGCGAGCATGCTTATTTATGCAGAAAAACTTTTTAAGCCAAATGCATGATTTCTTTTGAGGTGTATGAATTAAAACATTAATGCACGTCATCCTTCTCGTCTCTCCACAGGTAATGCCCCTATTATCTCCTCTCACACAATACTTATTTTTTCTTTCAAGGAACACGATCTCTTTGCTTGCTACGAGTTTGCACTGCGGGTGCAAGGTTAAAAACCGAGGATCATCTTTTCTTATAAACAAATGCCGTTTTTTCTCGGAAAAGTCTTAACTATATCCTTTTATGAGCCCTCATATTTTTTATGCACTATCAAGAAGAAAAGAATGCATTTTATGAGAAACAAGACATAAAACAAATAGACAAAAGGGATTTTATTGATGAAATATTGACCCTCGAAGGGGTGTCAATAAATAGGAAAGCTGAAATATTGACCCTCGAAGGGGTGTCAATACATAGGAAAGCAATTCCTATAAGAGGAGATTACTAATTTTGGGAATGGCAACAAAAACAAAAGGTCAACAACACCTCATCCACCGTTCCCCTCGTGACTTCCAACATACACAAACTTTAACCTCGAAGCTGACAATTAGACCGATCACTTCCACTTGAGCCTTCTACTACAATGCTGACGCCTCGGGTCTTTTGCCTTCTATTTTCCTCTTTTTTTTTTTTACATATCCCTAACTTTTGCCTGGATCGCCCTTTCGGGTTTTCAATC
Organism: Trifolium pratense; assembly: GCF_020283565.1. NCBI lineage: Eukaryota > Viridiplantae > Streptophyta > Magnoliopsida > Fabales > Fabaceae > Trifolium > Trifolium pratense. Next base: position 27,411,839 of record NC_060062.1, read on the forward strand.
CACCGGGATTACATTTCCTTTTTTGGTGTCCCTAATTTTTACCTAGACTGCCCTTTCAGGTTTTCAGTCTACCGGGACGCTCTCTATTGCCTAGATTGCCCTTTCGGGTTTTCAATCTAGCGAGCCTTTATTTTTTATTTCTCTTTTTTTTCTTAGGCATAATACTTCTTGACCGCGTCAGCATTCACTGGGAGTGGAAATTCTTCTTCATCCATAGTGGCGAGGATTAAGGCTCCTCCTGAAAATGCTTTCTTCACCACGTATGGTCCCTCATAGTTAGGGGTCCATTTGCCTCGGGAATCTTTGTGGATGGGCAAGATCTTCTTCAATACTAGCTCGCCTTCTCGAAACTCACGGGGGCGCACTTTCTTGTCAAAGGCCTTCTTGCGTCGTTGTTGATACAGCTGACCATGGCAGAGTGCCGTTAAGCGCTTTTCCTCTATGAGGTTCAACTGGTCAAACCTTGTTTGGGCCCACTCCGCCTCTTCTAGTTTGGTCTCCATCAACACTCTCAATGAAGGGATTTCCACCTCTACGGGAAGTACTGCCTCCATGCCATATACCAGAGAAAAAGGGGTTGCCCCGGTTGAGGTACGGATAGTCGTCCTATATCCATGCAATGCATACGGGAGCATCTCATGCCAATCTTTATACGTCTTGACCATCTTCTGAATAATCCTCTTGATATTCTTGTTGGCTGCTTCCACGGCGCCGTTCATCTGTGGTCGATACGGCGAAGAGTTATGGTGCTCAATCTTGAAACCATCGCATAATTCTTTCACTAACTTGTTGTTTAGGTTTGACCCATTATCTGTGATAATTTTGTTAGGAATCCCGTATCGACAAATTATTTCTTTCTTGATGAATCGGGCTACTACTTGTTGTGTCACATTCGCATATGAAGCTGCTTCAACCCATTTGGTGAAGTAATCAATAGCGACCAAGATGAACCTGTGTCCGTTAGAAGCTTTCGGCTCAATCATTCCAATTACATCAATGCCCCACATAGAGAACGGCCAAGGTGCCGTTAATACATTCAACGGGTTTGGTGGCACATGCACCTTGTCGGCATATATTTGGCACTTATGACATGTTTTGACATAACGGTAGCAGTCTGCTTCCATGGTCAGCCAATAATACCCTGCCCTCAAGATCTTCCTTGCCATTGCATGCCCATTGGCGTGAGTCCCGAAAGTTCCTGCATGGATTTCTGCCAGAAGATGATCCGCTTCTTGTCGGTCTACACATCTAAGCAACACCATGTCATAGTTTCTTTTGTAGAGTACTTCCCCATCTAAGAAGAAATGTGTGGCCAACCTTCTCAATGTCTTTCTGTCACTGATTGACGCACCTTCGGGATACTCTTGCTTTTCCAAATATCGCTTGATATCATGGAACCATGGTTTGTCATCACATTCCTTTGAAACCACCGCGCATACAGCTGGTTCATCCTTACGTTCCAATACTATGAGAGGCGCTTCGTTGTGGAACCTTACTTTGTACATTGAAGATAATGTAGCTAAAGCGTCGGCCACCTGATTCTCTTCCCTTGGAATGTGATGGAAAGTGATCTCATCAAAGTACTCTGCTAGCTTCTTGACTTGAGTGCAATATGGGATTATCTTTGGGTGCCGTGCTTCCCATTCTCCTTTTACTTGACAGATGACTAACGCTGAGTCTCCATATACTTCTAAGATTTTGATCCTTAGATCGATGGCTGCCTCGAGACCCATGATGCAGGCTTCATATTCTGCTATGTTGTTTGTACACTCAAAACACAATCTGGCTGCAAGAGGTCTATACCCACCTCTTGGTGATATCAAAACTGCCCCGACTCCGTGCCCCATGGCATTGGAAGCTCCATCGAAGACTAGTTTCCAACGAGCGCCTGGTTCGGGCCCTTCTTCATCTCCTATAACTTTCTCTAAGATCATGACATCTTCATCAGGAAAATCGGATGGAACCGGCTGATGCTCTTCTAGAGGTTGGTGAGCAAGATACTCCGCCAACACGCTTCCTTTGATTGCCTTTTGAGCGACATACTGGATATCGTACTCAGACAGCAACATCTGCCAGCGCGCAATCTTTCCGGTAACGGCAGGTTTTTCAAAGATGTACTTGATAGGATCCATCTTGGAAATCAAATGCGTAGTGTGAGTTAGCATGTACTGCCTTAGACGTCGGGCAGCCCATGCTAGCGCGCAACAGGTCTTCTCAAGGGCAGTGTACCTTGATTCACAATCTGTGAATTTCTTGCTTAGGAAATAGATGGCATGCTCCTTTTTACCGGTTTCATCTTGTTGACCCAACACACAACCCATTGAATCTTCAAGCACAGTCATGTACATTAAGAGCGGCCTACCGGGCACAGGTGGAATCAGAACGGGCGGCTCTTGGAGATATTCTTTGATCTTATCAAATGCCTTTTGACAGTCGTCATTCCATTCAACAGCTTGATCCTTCCTTAATAGCTTGAAAATTGGTTCACAGGTAGATGTGAGATGCGAGATGAAGCGGGCGATATAATTCAGTCTTCCCAAGAAACCACGCACCTCCTTTTCAGATTTGGGCGCAGGCATTTCTTGTATAGCCTTAACCTTATCTGGGTCTACCTCAATTCCTCTTTGGCTGACTATGAACCCTAACAGTTTTCCTGATCTGACCCCGAATGTACACTTGTTAGGATTTAGTCGCAATCTGAACTTCCTTAAACGTGCGAACAACTTACGCAGGTGGACCAGGTGCTCTTCTTCTCCTTGAGACTTGGCAATCATATCATCCACGTACACCTCTATCTCCTTGGGAATCATATCATGAAAGAGGGTCACCATCGCTCTTTGATATGTTGCTCCAGCATTCTTCAAACCAAAAGGCATGACTTTGTAGCAGAAAGTCCCCCACGGAGTAATGAAAGTAGTTTTTTCCATATCTTCAGGATTCATCTTGATCTGATTATATCCGGAGAAACCATCCATGAAAGAAAACACTGAGGACTGAGCGGTATTATCCACCAACACATCTATGTGGGGCAACGGGAAGTCATCCTTTGGACTTGCTCGGTTCAAGTCTCGGTAATCCACACACATTCGTACCTTGCCATCTTTCTTTGGGACAGGTACAATGTTGGCAACCCATTGCGGGTACTTGGCCACAGCTAGAAATCCTGCATCAAATTGCTTCTTCACTTCTTCTCTGATCTTGAGAGCCATATCAGGTCTTGTTCTCCTCATCTTCTGTTTTACAGGTGCACATTCAGGCTTGAGTGGGAGCTTGTGCACAACTATGTCGGTATCCAATCCTGGCATATCTTGATAAGACCAAGCAAACACATCGACGTATTCTTGCAACAAACTGACCAAATCCTTCTTTACATCTTCTTGCAATGATGCCCCTACTTTGACCTCTTTTACATCTGACTCGCTCCCCAAGTTGATTGTCTCAACTTGCTCTTGATGCGGCTGAATGGCCTTTTCTTCTTGTTTCAACAGGCGAGCTAGTCCTTCAGGAAGTTCACAATCATCCTCGTCAACTCCTTCGGCTTGGTTTACCGGATGTTCGAAGTCAAAAGGGAAACTAGCGGGGTAGGTTTCAACGGGTATTTCTATGGATCTGCATGAGGATGTTTTCATTTTTAGGAAATAATGCGAACTGAACAAAAACTTAAACTGTAAAAGTCTTCTTTTTTTTTTTAGAAAAGAGTTGCCATTTTGAAAAACATGGAGCGAAAAACAAAAAGTTCTTATTCAACATAAAATGCACTTTTATTCATGATAAACTTTTGAAACAAGAGGGGCCCTTTAAAAGATATTCATTTGCCTTGGGCAGAGCAAATGTATTTTCATTTTCTTAAGAAGAACAGGCATATTACTTAAAAGAAACTTCAGAAATCTCCTCGGCCTTCCAATTGTTGAGAAGGTATGAGTGTGTTTTTTCGTTTTATTATTATTGAAAAAAAAGGTAATGCATGAATGTGGGAATGCGATGCACAAAAAAAAACATTTTTATTATCATTTTTGCTTATAGGCCTTTTATGACATAGATTTGAGAATAAATGTAAAACACCAAAGACCTCATTTCATTCCTCTTGGTTCAAGCTTACAAAACAAATTCATTAATTCAAATACATTGAACATCAAAGTCTCATAGTACACTCAAATGGCCGTTTGTTGCCTTGCGGTCTCCCTAGCTTTCTTGTAGGTGTTCAGGAGAAACCTACAATACTCAATAAGTGCTTGGATCCCCTTGGGAGGCCTATGCCACATCATATCCACTTCAGCATCCTCCAACTTATCCGGAATGTCGTCAAGTGCCGCCTTTGAGAAAGCGGTTAACTCCACAAAATCTTTGCTCAACTTGGCATTACTCTTTGAAAGCTCGGTTGCATCCGCCCACACATGCTTTCGTACCCTTCCACGATAATCAAGCTCCAACTTCAAGTTATCAATCTCTTCCTTCAATGAGGTGATACGACTCACATGTGCCTCTACATGCCCAGACAAAAGGTTTTGAACATTATTTTGGAGATGTTCAAGCTTTGTCTTTTCTAGAAGGTAGAGATTCTCAAATTCCCTTACTCGGTGAATCTCCGCACGCCATTGTTCCTCAACCTTCAAAGTCTTCGCTACTTGTTCCTCATGTGCCGTTCTCCACTCTTTCTTCTCTTTGACGGCCTGATTCCAAAACTTATCCACCTCTCCATAAGAATGCTCTAGCTCCTTAATCTTATCCTTATATGCTCGGAGATTATCCGCCGCGCTAAGTAAACCACCCTCCATCTTTTCTATTTTTTCTTCGGACTCCTTCAACCTCTTTTTCCTTTTTAGAAGATTTTCTTCCTTTTTCTCTTGCTCCCTCTTCATTCTTGCCAACTCACCCGCTACTTGCAAATACTTGTTTTCCAATTCCTCATTTTTTCCTTCCAACTCAACAACCTTATTCTTCAGCTCTGTTGCTTCCTCCATCGTGATAGTAATAACCGGTGGTGGTGAGGAAAGCTCCTCACGTGCTACCACAGGATACCTCAATCTGAACATGGCAACCCTTTCTTTTACCCACTGAGTATACGGGGGCTTTGCAATGCAATTCTTTTTCTCTTTCCCTTTCTCATACACTTGCCCCCAAGCCTTCTTAATTCTATTCACCAAAGCAGCATCCCTTTCCCCTTCTTTGAGAATAAACTCCTCCACATGACTGTCCTCGGGCTTATCATCCATCGAATATCCTAATTGTCGGAGGGACAAAACAGGATTGTAGTTAATGCAACCTCTTGGTCCTATGAGGGGTACATTAGGAAAGCCACCACATCGGAGAATAATCTTAGTGCCATCATATTCTCGTGAATACCAAGCAATGTCCTTTTCAGTGAGTGCGACCATTCTGTTAGGCCACGAAAACTGATCTTGATTTTCCACGAAGAATTCCTTTTTAGGCAAATGGGAGTATAGCCATAGCTGCATCAGAGGTGTGCAACAAACGATAGTACCCCCTCTCCTCTTTTCATGCCTAGAACAAAGAGAGAGGTGGAAGTCGGCCAATAGAGCATGCACAGGACTTCCTACCAAGAATACCCCCATGGCGGGCATATCAATAGAGTCATTCACCTTTGGAAATAGCACCAACCCATACACCAATAATGCTAAGATCGCATTAAATGACCCCCACTCCTTCTTGGCTAATAGGTCTGAGGCCTTAGCTTCCAACACCTTTCTTGGAATCACCATGCCATTATCCTTGGTTTTCACCAACCAAGATGTAACCTCTTCAACTCCAAGATCTAGGGCCTTAGCAAGATCATCCATGGTTGGTTCTTCTTCTAAGTTTAAGTATGGCTTACTTTCCTTTAGATCAAATCCCAAAATCTTGGCGAACTCCTCAAGAGTCGGAGCTAACTGGAAATCTTGGAAAGTGAAGCACCGGAGGGGTGGATCATAAAACTGGGCCAAAGTAGTAAGGGCATTCTCATTAACCCTTACTTGAAGAAGATCCAATAAGCGCCCATAGTGGTATCGAAAGTTTCCTTCGGCAAGTGTAGACATACGGCCACTCAACTTTTGAAGTTCCTCTACATTTGGAATCTTAACCTTGAAACCAATAGGTAATCTTTTGTCAGGTGCCATTTTCTCAAATCAATGTCTTTTCCTTCCTATAAGCAACAATGAATATGCAAGAAAATCAGTTTTTGAATATCATGGTATGTGGAAGTGATGTTTAGGGTAGAGATAGTAAATCATGTGTTTGTATATGTCCCATCCCATCTCACATGTGGTTCTAGAGTTTCTCAAGGTTCCTAAGATCGTAAACCCTTATTTGAAAATATTAACATTGCAAAAACTCGCAAGACAATAATATTTCCAAATAAGGTCTCCTTTAGGTGAGGTTTACGCGTTGACTTTACAAGACAAACGCCAAGAAAGTCAACATTGCGTACCACTCATTATGTACTAGTAGAGGCCTTCTAACACGTTTAGGTTCTACTTTAAAAGGTCCCTAGAGTCACGGATCCCTAGAAAGATACTTGTTCCCATTACGAAATTTCGCAAGGTAACACATCCTTCGAAGGAATCTACTCTAGGCGGAGTTTTCGTATTGGTCCTCTCGAGGCACGCGCCAAGCAGGCCAATACTAAACCCCTAACTTAACTTAGTTTCTCTCGAAGCTCGGGTGTAGAGCTTTATTCACATGTAACCCAACATCACAACCCCACATATATATATAACAGATATATTTATACAAGTAATAAACAAGTACAACGCATGCAAATATTACGGCAAATAAAGCACATGACTGAATAAAGCGTAAAAAATAATACACAATAAACACAAACAAGCGCAAAAACCCAAAAACCTAAATCTAAAGAGAGTGGGCTCGACTCTCTTAATTAACCAGTCCCCAGTGAAGTCGCCAGCTGTAGCGCCCTCCCTAAAAATTAAGGCTAATTCTAAGGATGAACTGCTAATCTACTCAACTAGCTAATACAAAAACTGCGCGAAGCGATAAACGCTCGCTAAAACAGTAAAGTCGCCACCGAACTTTATTTATTCCACGCGGCCACGCGGAAAAGGAAAATATCGATAAAACCTTTAAGTGGAAAGGGTGGTCATCGCAACCAAAATTCCGGGTTCGGGAGTCGGTTATGCGAAGGGAAGGTATTAGCACCCCTCGCATCCGTTGTACTCAACGGGAACCTTCTCTTTAGATCTAGGATTAAAATTAGTTCTCGCGCTTGTGTAATGATGCTTTATTATTTGTTCTATACTATTTAATCAATGAAAAGACGTTAAAAGACACTAAAGACTGTTAACATTTCTTTTGACACAAAAAGTTTTTTTTATTAATGTGCTTGACGAGATACACCATCCCGCTCCTACGTATTCCCAGGTGCAATGGGAAATTCAAAGCTACACGCAGTTCTCGGGTAGAAAATATGTGTTTGTTGGTTGATTTTAATTCACAAAAAGGACTCTTTTACACAAACACTCTTTTTAAACACATAATATACTCTTAACTACACAAAATACCTTTTTTAAACACATGGGACTCTTTTTTAAACACATGAAAAAAAAACCTCTTAAACACATAAGACTCCTTTTCACTTACTCAAAATATTTCTTAAACACATGAGACTCTCAAAAACATTTCTTAAACACATAAGACTCAGTTAAACATTTCTCACAAAAAAGACTCAGTTTAGTGCGTTGCGTTCATTTTATGGTTTTTATTACTTTTTGAAAAGAAATAATTAAAAGAACGCCGGTTATCCACATTTCGAGGTAATCACCAAGAATACGAATAACCAGAGAACCGGAGAGCCACATGACAAACCGATCCTTTTTCATTCTATTTATTGAGTTTTTTACGGTTAAAGCAAAACAAAGAGCAAATCAAGCAAACAAAAATATATACATATATGCGCCAATTGAAGCTTTTTGTTATCCTCGTCAATTTTGCTCAAATCGCATTTATTACAAGTAAGAAAAAAAGTTGAGTTTTGGGTTTTTTTCAAGAAATAAGCACTTATTTAAATAAGCACTTAAAAATGGACAAAAACGCCACTGGGGTGCAGAATGGGTTCTGGGGGTGAAGCAATAGCAATCTGCAGCACCAGGCCCAGCCCAAGATCCAATTCGTCCAAACAAACAAAAAAAATATAAACAGAAAAATAATCCAGTGTGGCATGAAAGCAGAGGCGCACGTGGACGTCATGGATCTGAGCCCTTTGATTAAATCATGTGGCTGTGATTTAAAAATCACTCAACAGATCTCGGTCACTGGATTGATCGAACGGACGCGTTTTAAAAAAACGGAGGGAGCCAATGACGTGTCGCCACGTCATCGTCTTCAACCTCCTTCTCCTTCTTCACGATGAAGAACAACAACAAAGAAGCCATGGAAGCTTCATCCAGCTTCACGGCCAAACAACAACATCAAAACTTCGTCAAAAATTACAAATGAGTATATGATTTTGCTTGAAATTTTTCATAGATCATGAATATAAACTTAGATTTTTCAATAGATGGTTATATCTCAAAAAAAAGTTCGAAACTTTAAAACCCAAAAAATTTGAAAATCTACATTTGTGCGATTTAGACAAAATTAAAGGTTGGAAAAGCTTCATTGGGTACTCATGAGTAAAAAACGTTTAGAAACCTACTTGTTTTGAGCTTTGTATCAGTGGGTTTGTTAACCCCTTTTTCTTGGCAATTTTGCAGTTTTGGGTAGGCTTTTCTGGACGGTTTTCTTTCGTTTTTTCGATGGTTATTATCTACTGAAAGTGTTTGTATGCTTTTGGGTGAAGAAAAGTGAAGGTTAGAGGGTGTTTGAATGGATTTCGAATTTTTGGAGAAGTGATGAAAAGATGAGTTTTTTTGGTTTTTTTTTCTTCTCTGTTCCTCCCAAAAAATCGCCTCCCCTTTGCTCTGAAATGTTGCCTCTACTTATACTAGAAAATTAGGGTTTCAGGTGAATCAAAAGACAAAATTGAGAGTTAGAGAGATTGTGACATGAGGTGTTGATGCAGTGGTTCAGTTTTTGCAGTAAAACACCAGAATGGCAAAGAGGAAAGGTCAATAAAGAAAGAGGGCAAGATTAGAGCTCAAAGAAGGGGATGATATGCAAGCAGCAGCAACCACAACGTGCTGCTCTGTTTTTGTGTTTGTCCTCATCTTCTTTGTTTTCTTTTTTCTATTTTTTATTTCTTTTGATTTTTGATAATAATAATAATAATAATAATAATAATAATAATAATAATAATAATAGAAAATAAGTGATGAAAATTAATAAATAAAAAAAAGAATAAATAATAAAATAAATAAAAAAAAGTACTTGAACAAACAAATGAGGTATTTTAAAATACCTCTCTGCCGAAATTTCGTCAGAACGTCGCGACTGATTAAAAAAAAAGACGACAGAAAAATAAAATAGACGAGAAACATCGTAGTCAAAATTTAGGGTACAACACACTTGCATCTAACTCTAGTGTAATGGCAGAATAGAAGCACCCATCAAGTGGTGTATTATTATAAGAGGTATATAGAAGCCTTTCAATATCATGAAAAACCATTTTGGACCTAGATTATAGTTTGTCATAATATTTGATTGGTCAAAAAATTACTTACTCTCCAATTGTATCTTCCCTGCCTGATAAAAAGGACTTTGTAGCTGCTGCTATTAGGGTGTAACACACAATTTGAGTCCTGCTTCTAGCAGAGCTCTCCATTTTGAACCTTTTGCATCGACTTCTGGCATACTGAAATGCATCATTAGTTCCGAGAACCGACCGGCTAACTATACCAGCGACCTAAAAAGCTTTGACATATTTAAAGGGATTATGTCCTAGTGAACCAACAAAGCCTTCTAAGAATGAGACACTTAAGGTTCATGTTCAGTTAAGAAAAAAATGGAGTGAAGCGAAGGACTGACCTTGTAAATCAGAATGCTAAGGAAAAACATTGCAAGCCACTCCTTCATCATGGCATTGCTAATCTTGCTACATTTTCTCAATAATAGTTAATAGCAACTTTCCAACTTCATTCTCGTTACTCGCCCTTCAAAAAAATGAATGTGTTAAAAATGTCCGGGAGAGCAATTCAACAAACAAATTTAGTAGGATAGCCTCCTAATGCAACTTTCTCCTCCTAATATATGATGGAGATAAATGACAAACACCATAGAAAGTAATAGAGAGAGTTAAATTCTGAAACGAAAACTTACTCAAATCTCAAACATCAGCTAAATATTACTCAAATACAATCAAATAAAGTTTAGAAAACTTACACAATCAAACCGTAATTTTGTGAACCTGAACAAACAATAAAATTCGCAAAAAGAAATCAGAATATGAAATGAAATATATGAAATAAGGAAGGGATTTCAATTAGCCAAAATCATTTTCAACAACCATCAAAGTCTTGACACAAAGTTACATTCAGAAGTGATATTCATTCCCCATCTTGATCTCTAATACCTAGGACTAAGTACTTGAAACTCAAAAATTGGAAAAGGACACAAGGAAAGCAAATTGACAAAGGTCATTTACCTTGTCTCTTCCTAAAGCAGCATAATGTTGTAAACCGTTGCAGGAGCCATCCTATGGCAAAAAATCATAGTAGTAGTACAAATAGGGATTAGTTAGTGAACATGATACATTATAAATGTTAATAATGATAACAATGAAACTTGACAATGACAACTATTACATAAGATGACTAACTGGTTTTTGATGAGTATCAGATAACAAAGAATGGTATGAATAGATTAAGCTGGTGACTTTACACAAAACAATGAGTGCATGACATGTGAATCAAAATGATATAGAAAAATTGAAACTTATTTATTTTCAACATTGTGGGTCTGGAGAGTGTGGTGTCTGTTTCAGAAGAAGTAGTTTTAACTCAATTCATATATGTCGGCTTAAGAACTGAAGTCCAGATTGACCTGTATAAGCTAACCACGAGAACTTATTACATGCTTGTGCTAGAAGATATCATTTTCACCATGTTTAAATTAGAAAGGCTTTGTTGATAATCAGCTCATAAATTATCACTTTAAATTATATGGGATTCAAGAAAAAATTACAATATAAATGTCAGTGTAGTAACTTTACTACACGCTCATGTAGTAACCATTGCATTATATACCATTCCCTCCATCGACCATATTTAACATAACATCTATATTCTATACCAAGCCAATGATAAGTATGAATCACATTGAGCAAACAAAAGTCACCCTTAAAATGTATACCGCGGAAACCATACCAGTTTTTGCAGAACCGGAACCTAGCTGTCCATGTTTGTTCCATCCAAATGCTACGGAATTTCCATCATCCGTAACAACTACCGTATGGCTCCTCCCAGCTCCAGCTTGAACAATTTTGTATCTTCACAAGTCAAATGTCAACAAAATTTAGCACAAGATGCAAAATTAACGGTTAAATTGAAAACATAAACATAAGCACCCCATATGTATGTATGCAAACTCACTTTGATAGTTCAGACACCACAGTCGTCCTATCACGCTGAATGGTATCTCCATGACCCAGTTGCCCTTTCTGCACAATAATCTCATGAATCAGAAACACAAGCAAAGAACAATCACAAATCATGTCATTACAATATATAACCACATGCCATGTGTTTGTATTGAGATTATTACAAATGTACCTTGTGTTTCTTTGCACATAAATAAAAAGCAACAGCCATAAACACCGGACGAGTAAAAGCACGGCGATTTTCAGCAACACATTTTAGTGTTTTTTTTCAATAGCATTTCATCAAACATGTAGCAGACATTATTAAAACCACAAAATCAATAACTTACAGCTTAAGACCGTCACGAACATAAGGTATAATCCGAACACAACCGAATTGAATCGCCAATTCTCTCACATCTAGCTTCAACCTAAAACACCAAATTCATCAATTAAAAAACAGGAAAATCTAAATAAATCAAAAAATAAATCTATAAAAGGAAAACTAACTAACTTGACTCCGATGCCATTGTGAAGTGAATTATAGGATCTAATATAAGCTCTTTCAGACATTCCACTTAGTTTCACCGCAGCCGATCAATCCAAGAGAACACCAAATTGTCAAAAAATAAACTTTTACAGAAAAAAAAAATTTAAAAAAAAACTTTGAAGAGAAAAACGAACCTTCTTCTGCTTGCCACCACCAGATTTGGCTAGCTTGGAGGAAGGTGGAGGACTGGAGGAGCCTTATCCTTCCATGGAGCCTGCAAAAATACAACACAGAGTACCAATTACAAAGATGAAAATTGACAAATTGAGAAAAATGAAATGTAGAAGATGAATTTGGAGATACATCACCATCCAACATAACCACTACACATCGCCATCCAACATAACCACTACACATCACCACCACCTCCAATCTTCAACATCTTCACCAGCAAAAAAAAAAAGCAACGAAAAAAATAAAAATAAATATAGTATAGAAACTAAGATCAAACCAGAGGAACGAAGGAGCAATAAGCATCGCCGTCGCCAAACACCGCCGCGAACCACCACCGGAACTATCTATCACGGCCGGAACTCTCTCTTCCTCACCGGAACTTCCCTCCCCGGCAAATCTTCTCTCACTCGGCCACTCCCTCCCTCTGACGAGTGATTGATTTGTAGGTGGTGGTGGGGGGTTGTGGTGGATGTTATGGTGAAGGATGAGATGAGGCAGAGAGGAGGGAGAGAAGAGCGTACGAGAGAGTGAGAGGGAGAGAAGAGCGTACGAGAGAGAGAGGGAGAGAAGAGAGAGAAAAAATCTTTACAAATGAAAAAAATTTGGGAAAAAAGAAATACTATATATTTTACTGGGGCCCAATGCATGTGTTACATATAGCTAGTCATGTGGAAGCTTCTGGTTACCTTCTCTGCATCACAACCCACACACTTGTCATGTGAAGCTTTGCATGTGTGACATATAGATGGTTTCAAAGTTGCATGTGGAACATGATCATTGGGCCAAGACAAGCACATGGTGGCAATACACAATTGGACATGAGACAAGGTGTGAAACATTCATTGGCCAAATAATTAGGGTTTTGCATTAGGTTTCTCAATCCATAATCTTTTATCTATATTATAGATTATAGATTATAGATTATAGATTATAGATTAGTACAAATATGTATCCTCCATTAATTAATTAATTTTGGCTTGAGAAAAACAAAGGCTTCCATTTGTTTTAATGTGTTTAATGTTTATTTATGATTCAGTGGATAGAATGAAAGATAAACTTGATAGTGTCAATGATGAGAAACTCTTACTTGGTCATGGACCCAACACTTGGCAACAAATGTTTTAAATAAATGTTACATCAAGTTTTGTACCAAGATAAAAATTGTTTTAATTAGCAACAAACATCATCAGTTTTTGCTAATATGGCAGTCGTATCACTCATATGACCATGTTCAACTCGTCAACTCCACGTATCCAAATCCTCTGTTGTTGTACTGTCCCTCTCATGGTGGAACATTGTTACTAGACATGGCAATGGGTACCCGCGGGTACGGTTTTTACCTTCCCCGTTCCCCATACCCGAATCATTGATAAATACCCGTTCCCCGCCCATTACCCGACGGGGATGAAAAATTGAACCCAATCCCCGTCCCAAATGGGTTCGGGTATACCCAAATGGGTTCGGGTATCCCCGAACCTTGCTCTGCTGAACCTTACCCGAACCCAAAATTTTCCCGAACACTGACATACATACAATACAAAAAATTTCAAATAATAAAGTACAAACCAAAATTTCAATGCATTAAACATACAAATGAAATGATATTCCAAAATATCAAACCAAAATTATCAAAACCATAAAATAGTACCGGTACAAACCAATATTCCAAAATACCGTCAAAACAACCACATAACCAAGAATGTTCTACATCATTGTTCACTGAAATTGCTAAAAAAACAAATAACTAAGAACCATTATTCATTAAAAATCCTAACTCAAGTAGATAAATTATATGATCTTTGACATTATAAATAAATAAATAGGGGTAATATAGTAATTTTATATAAACGGGCGGGTTCGGGGACGGGTTCGGGGTGGGTACCAATATCTCCGTTACCCGCCCCATCCCCATGTTTTGAAATCGGGGAAAACCCAAACCCGAACCCAAACCCAGTCAAATCGGTTTTTCCCCGTCAAACTCGGGGTGGGTTCGGGCGGGTACCCGCGGGTATGGGTTCTGTTGCCATGCCTAATTGTTACGGATTTCTAACCACATTTTTCCATAGGTACATTTAATAACTTAGCCCTCTTTAGTGACGGAGTCAGAAATTCTATATAAAGAGGGCATTAAATAAATAAATAAATAAATGTATAGTATTAAATACGGAGTATAGTTTTTAATTATCATATGGTTTTCACTTGTGTTGACTACGATTATTGTGAAAATTTTATTTTAGATGTTTTGTTTTGTTATGTTTCATCTGAATTTTAGTTTTATGGTATCGGTTAATTTTAGCGAACCCGAACGTCTTTTTAGACGTAGAAACTTTGAAAATCAACTAGAGATTCCTCTTCCCGATATAGTTAACGAACCAGATATGGCTGAAGAACCGCAAAACCGTCCACTTAAGTCATACGCTATCCCTTCACAAGCTGAACCTCACAATAGCATCGCTGCCCCCGCTATTGAAGCAAATAACTTTGAGCTTAAACCTTCGTTGTTGTCGGCCGTACAACAAAACCAATTCTCCGGAAACCCCACGGACGACCCCAATTTACATTTGTCCATATTCTTGCAATACGCAGATACCGTGAAGGCAAATGGTGTCAGTCCCGAAGCTATAAGACTTCGCTTATTCCCATTCTCGTTAAGAGATAAAGCTAGAGCCTGGCTCCAGTCCCTACCATCCAACTCAGTCGCAACATGGAACGAGTTGAAGAAAGTCTTTTTAGCAAGATATTTCCCGCCTAGCAAAACTGCTATGCTATGAGCCCAAATCAATGGATTTAGACAAAGAGACAACGAATCTCTTTTCGAAGCATGGGAAAGATACAAAGAAATGATTAGGATATGTCCTCATCATGGGCTCGAAAATTGGCTAATTATCCACACCTTTTACAATGGTCTCTTGTATAATACAAGAATGACAATAGACGCCGCAGCTGGTGGCGCACTTATGGATAAACCATACAACCAAGCCTATCATCTTATCGAGAGCATGGCTTAGAACCATTATCAGTGGGGAAACGAGAGAACAACAGTAGAGAAACCTCAAACGAAAGGTGGAATGTACGAAATCAGCAACATGGACCACATCAACTCCAAGTTAGATGCCTTAACTCAAAAGATAGAGAGTCTAGACAACGCACCCAAAGCCACCGTGGCTGCAACAATACAAAGTTGTGAGTTGTGCGAAGCTCAAAGTCATGCTATCGCTGAATGTCGACTTCTAACCGAAGCTCCCACCGACCAAGTGAATTACACTCAAGGGAACTCTTACAACCAAAACCAGAGAAATCACCCGTACCTTTCGTACAATAGCAACAACGCTTTATATGCACCTGGCCAAGCACCTACTCCTTCGCCACCAGGATTCCAAAAACCTGCTCAAAATGCTCCTATGAAGTCAAACCTTGAATTGATGATGGAGAACTTCATAGCCGTACAAACTCAAACTAACAAGGAAGTCCTAAATCAAAACATACACACTAGTGAGCAAATTAAGCAATTAACAAGCAGGCTAGATGTCTTGACCACTCACAATAAGATGTTAGAGACACAAATTGCACAAGTGGCTCAACAACAAGCATCTACCTCTGCTCCTGCAGGCATATTTCCTGGCCAGCCTCAGCCAAACCCTAGGGGACATGTGAATGCTGTTATATCACGAAGTGGAACACAATACGATGGACCAGCTGATCCTAGAACTAAAAATCCTGCCATGCAACCTAATTCCGATAAGACAACCGAGAAGGAGAGTAAACCAAAAGAAAAGGAGGATAGTGGAGAGGAAACCAAAGAGAAAGAGAAACCTTACGTTCCTCCCTCACCATATAAACCACCCATCCCGTATCCTCAAAGATTAGTACAATCCAAAAACGTAGGGCAGTTTAAGAAATTTGTAGAGCTTCTACAAAAACTAAACATCACAATACCTTTTACGGAAGCTATCACACAAATGCCCTCGTACGCTAAGTTTCTTAAAGATATCTTAACTAATAAGAAAAAGATCGAGGAAGAAGAAACCGTTATGCTTACTGCCGAGTGTAGCTCCATACTTCAAAATAATATGTCTCCTAAGCTAAAAGACCCAGGAAGTTTTTCCATACCATGTGTCATTGGAAAACATGTCATAGATAGAGCACTATGCGATTTAGGAGCCAGTATAAGCTTAATGCCTATGCCCATATATGAAAAACTTAAGTTAGGAGAATTGAGACCAACTAAAATGTCAATACAATTCGCTGACCGTTCTGTCAAATACCCCCTAGGTATACTAGAAAACGTGCCAGTACGTATAGGTCAATTCTTTATCCCAACTGATTTTATAGTCATGGACATTAGGGAAGATTCCAATACACCCATAATTTTAGGAAGGCCATTCTTAGCAACCGCCGGTGCCATAATAGATGTGAAAAAAGGAAAGCTCACCTTTGAAGTAGGTGAAGAAAAAGTTGAATTTATCTTAACACAATTCATGAACGCATCGGCCATTGAAGATAGTTGCTATATGTTAGACGTCGTCAAAGAATGTGGAAAAGAGATGGAGAAAGATAAAACCAAAAATTCTGAAATTCTAAAAACTCTCATCCCTCCGACTCATAAAAATGGTAATGACGACCTAGCTAAATGTTTAAAGAAAAGCTCTTGCTGTAGACTCGACATAGCTGAATCAAATGTCGATAACACACCCTTTAAACGAGTACCTCCCGACATACTAAAAGCCCAACCAGAAAGTAATATCTTCCAAAATAAAACATCTCTGTTTGCCTCCAAGAAAAAGAAAGGAAAAAGGAAAACACATATGAGATGGTTTGACATGTTCAAATGGAGACCTAAGGATGTTGGGCATAATTTTAAAAACGTGAGTTTGGAAGAGGCACCATACTAATCTAAAGGGTTAAGAAGTCGAGCTAACCGACGTTAAACAAAGCGCTGCATGGGAGGCAACCCATGAGTTTTCTTTAATTCTTGTTTAATTTTTGCTTTCTTTTATTTTTGATTTTTTTTATGACTATCTCTTATGATCCTGTGACTAGTAGAGCTCCCACGCACATTTCTCCAAATGGTGCTGCTGGTGGGGGCGCAAGCATTGTTCCACCTGCACACACTACACATTTTTCTAACACTTTTGCAGGTAGTTCCTCCTCATCAAGGCAAAGCACTATCGATGATGTCCTCCATGAGATACGCACCCAAAATGCATTAAATCAAGAGCACCGTCAACAACAGCTCGACAATGTCATACAAGAGCTAGGCGGTTTGAGGCTTCAGTTCAACAATTTCCAAAATTATCAACAGCCTCCCCCATGATCTACCACAGGTTTTACGCTCCAATTCTACTCTTGAGTCGCAACAGTGAGGACACTGTTGGATTTAAGTTTAGGGGAGTATTCTACTATCTTTATTTACTTTTAATTTTTAGTTATTTGAATTTTTATTTTCGCATAATAAAAAAAAAATTGAATTTATAGTATCTTCTTTGGTTTTCTAAATTTTTCCTTTTCTTGAGCCAAATTAAAAAATTTTCCAAAGACTTAGGATAATAGCTCACTTAGAAAGTATATAGGTTAAGAAAAGAGGAGAGGCTAAGTTAAGGAAATTAGGGAATTTTACAACAAAATCGGTATTTTTCCAACACCCAGAAGTCTCCCTAGTATAGATATCAATTTGAATAACCATTGTGCCAAAATCTCCTGATTTAAATTTGTGGAATCCTTTAGTAGTTTATCTATCCAGTCGGACACCATCTATAAAGTCACACATTAAGTAAGTTTGTCGATGAATATAAGCGAATCATCTAAGCAAATTCTTAAGGTCTGTGGTAATACGGTTAAACCTTAAAGAAAAAAATAATAATATAAGGTCATACTGTGGTAATACGGTTAAACCTTGGAAAAAAAATATTTATATGATTGCTAATACAAAAATTTGTATCATCAAGCTAAAGTGCTAGTTGAAAAAGATGAATAAAGACGCTAACCGATTTTCTTACCATGTGTGTGACATAGATAAAGGGTCTTAATGTGACAGTCTAGAATGAAAAAGGATGAAACAAAGGAGAAGATTTAGATTTTAGTACAACGGCATGATCCAAATTCGGTATGTATAAGAGGGAGAACTTTGTGTGTCGTTGAAATACCCTTCTTGATTGTATAAAGAACCTAACTAATTAATCTTAGCCGATTTAAATTTCTGACCACGTATGAGTACTTGTGATGTTATTTTTCTCTAAGTCTGTGTGTGTGAGTTGCTTCGCATTTCAAATGTTTTCTATATGCAAGCTAAATTGCTTGAGGACAAGCAATGGTTCAAGTTTAGGGGAGTTTGATACACCTAAAAATATGCTATTTATTTAGTTAATTTACTATTATATTTTATATGTTTTTATTTCGATTCCGAAGTTTTATTATATAAATAGTTACTTATTTCTCATATTTTAAATAAACAGATAAAAAGTGTACGAGTTGAAGAAATGAGCGAAAACGGACCGAAAAGGAGCAAAAATGGACAAAAGGCCACACATGTGCAGCCAATTGGGCCACACATGTGCAGCCCACAAAATGCTCGCCAGCCAAGCCACA
This sequence comes from Trifolium pratense, assembly GCF_020283565.1. Lineage (NCBI taxonomy): Eukaryota > Viridiplantae > Streptophyta > Magnoliopsida > Fabales > Fabaceae > Trifolium > Trifolium pratense. The sequence goes on from NC_060062.1 coordinate 27,430,615, forward strand.
TTGGCGTCCGCCAACCAGGCCAAGATGGCGCCCGCCAGCTTGTACCAAGTGGCCCTCGCCACTTCCTTCCAAATCGCAGCCATCCATCAGATCAAACGGCCAGGCGAGATTTTCACTAAGTCCCACATCGGCCAAACTGCTTTCCCCTCCTCTTGTATTTTAGTATAAATAGGCTAGTTCTCTTCACTCAAAAAGATAACACTTGACTTGGAGAATTGAGAACTAGGCTTAGTACCACAAGGTTCTCTTCTCTAAAGTTGAGAGTTTAGTATTATTTTATTCTCCGTTGAGAATTTAATAAGTTTTTTTTATTATTTCCTACCGTTACGCTGTCGGAATCCGTACTCGAGATTTCTTTTATATTTCAGGTTCTTATTTTATTTTATGGTCTTATTTATTTCTTGTCTTTATTTTATTGCTTTTATTTTATGCTTTTAATTTTTATTTTTATTATGTCTATTTATTTATTTGCTTATTTTATTTTTATGTCTTTATTTTTAGTTATGTCTAGCTAAATTTAGCGTTGCTAGGATGTGTAGTTAGTAGCTAATAGGGGTTCGGTAGTTAATTCGTGCTTAATAGTTTTCAACCACCAGTTTTAAATAAATACGTTTTCAAATAATTCGTCACGAGAGTGAGGATTGTTTTAAAGGCAATAAACCAACATTGACGAGAGTTGAGGTTTAGGGTCGGATAGTTAAAACTGACCGTTAGTTCTAAAGTCCGCGAGAGCTATTTAGGATTGATGAGTTTTATATTGGTTTTCAAAGGTACTTATATAGGTAAGTGAGCGCGTGAGAGCTGAGCATTTATTTTATCTAAGTATAACGCTAGTCAAGATTTGCGAGAGCTGAGATTAGTGTTTTTAAATCAAATATAATTCTTGAAAACTGACAACGGTTTTATTTTCTTAAGCAGTTTTTAATTAAACGTTGACTATGATTCGTCACGGGAGTGAGAATTAATTAAAGTAAAAATCAATAGAGCGAGAGCGTGAGATTTCTACTAGATAGTAAAAACTGAACATTAACTCTAATTTGCAACGAGAGTTGGGATTAGAGTTAATTAAATTATATTGCTTTTCAAAGAGTATTTTATTAGCGGATGTGAGGACGAGAGTTAAGCACCACCTTTATAATTTATAATACTAGTCAAGATTTGCGAGAGCTGAGATTGGTATTTTTAAATCAATATAGTTTCGAAAATTTAACAGTTTGTCTAGCACGAATTAAGCATTGAACCCTCTGAAGCAACTAATAGCACGTCCTAGCAATATTTTATTTACATATAAAAAATCTAAAAAATATTTATTTTTCTTATTTTAATTATTCAATTAATCAAAATCCTTTAAATCATTAGCCTTAGATTTACAAAGCAACACTAGAATACGGTAGGTCGATTATTGGTCCTTTGGGTTCGATATCTTTTAAAACTACACGACACGACTGTATACTTGCAGTCACGTTGTCGCGTCCGATCAAGTTTTTGAAAATGTAGAAATAAATAGTAAAAACATAAGCTAAATTAACTAAATATATAGTACATTTTCCGGTGTATCAAACTCCCCTAAACTTGAACCATTGCTTGTCCTCAAGCAATTTAGCTTGCATATAGAAAACTTTTAAAATGTGAAGCAACTCACACACACAGATTTAGAGAAAAATAACATCACAAGTACTCATACGTGGTTAGAAATTCAGATTGGCTAAGATTAATTAGTTAGATTCTTATACAATCAAGAAGGGTATTTCAACGACTCACAAAGTTCTCCCTCTTATACATATCGAATTTGGATCATGCCGTTGTACTAAAATCTAAATCTTCTCCTTTGTTTCATCCTTTTTCATTCTAGACTGTCACATTAAGACCCTTTATCTATGTCACACACATGGTAAGAAAATCGGTTAGCGTCTTTATTCATCTTTTTCAACTCGCAATTAGTTTGATGATACAAATTTTGATGATACAAATTTTTGTATTAGCAATCATATAAATATTTTTTTCAAGGTTTAACCGTATTACCACAGTATGACCTTATATTATTTTTTTCTTTAAGGTTTAACCGTATTACCACAGTATGACCTTAAGAATTTGCTTAGATGATTCGCTTATATTCATCGACAAACTTACTTAATGTGTGACTTTATAGATGGTGTCCGACTGGATAGATAAACTACTAAAGGATTCCACAAATTTAAATCAGGAGATTTTGGCACAATGGTTATTCAAATTGATATCTATACTAGGGAGACTTCTGGGTGTTGGAAAAATACCGATTTTGTTGTAAAATTCCCTAATTTCCTTAACTTAGCCTCTCGTCTTTTCTTAACCTATATACTTTCTAAGTGAGCTATTGGCCTAAGTCTTTGAAATTTTTTTTAATTTGGCTCAAGAAAAGGAAAAATTTTAGAAAACCAAAGAAGATACTATAAATTCAATTTTTTTATTATGCGAAAGGAAATAAAAATTCAAATAACTAAAAAAAAATTAAAAGTAAATAAAGATAGTAGAATACTCCCCTAAACTTAAATTCAACAGTGTCCTCACTGTTGTGACTCAAGAGTAGAATTGGAGCGTAAAACCTGTGATAGATCATGAGGGAGGCTGTTGATAATTTTGGAAATTGTTGAACTGAAGCCTCAAACCGCCTAGCTCTTGTATGACATTGTCGAGCTGTTGCTGACGGTGCTCTTCTGAGCTCTCCCATCTATGATAATGGCCCTGCATCTCGTGTTCGTTTTGAAGAATTTGGTTTTGCTGGGCTTGCATGAATGTCATTTGTTCCATCATCTCCTCTTGTTGTTGGTTCATGGCATAAAATAATTCATCGCGCTCTTGATTTAATGCATTTTAGGCGCGTATCTCATGGAGGACATCATCGATAGTGCTTTGCCTTGATGAGGAGGAACTACCTGCAAAAGTGTTAGAAAAATGTGTAGGGTGTGCAGGTGGAACAATGCTTGCACCCCCACCAGCGGCAACATTTTGAGAAATGTGCGTGGGAGCTCTATTAGTCACAGGATCATCAGAGATAGTCATAAAAAAAATCAAAAATAAAAGAAAGCAAAAATTAAACAAGAATTAAAGAAAACTCATGGGTTGCCTCCCATGCAGCGCTTTGTTTAACGTCGGTTAGCTCGACTTCTTAACCCTTTAGATTAGTGTTGTGCCTCTTCCAATCTCACGTTCTTAAAATTATGCCCAACATCCTTAGGTCTCCATTTGAACATGTCAAACCATCTCATAGGTGTTTTCCTTTTTCTTTTCTTTTTCTTGGAGGCAAACAGAGATGTTTTATTTTGGAAGATATTACTTTCTGGTTGGGCTTTTAGTATGTCGGGAGGTACTCGTTTAAAGGGTGTGTTATCGACATTTGATTCAGCTATGTCAAGTCTACAGCAAGAGCTTTTCTTTAAACATTTAGTTAGGTCGTCATTACCATTTTTATGAGTCGGAGGGATGAGAGTTTTTAGAATTTCAGAATTTTTGGTTTTATCTTTCTCCATCTCTTTTCCACATTCTTTGACGACGTCTAACATATAGCAACTATCTTCAATGGCCGATGCGTTCATGAATTGTGTTAAGATAAATTCAACTTTTTCTTCACCTACTTCAAAGGTGAGCTTTCCTTTTTTCACATCTATTATGGCACCAGCGGTTGCTAAGAATGGCCTTCCTAAAATTATGGGTGTATTGGAATCTTCCCTAATGTCCATGACTATAAAATCAGTTGGGATAAAGAATTGACCTATACGTACTGGCACATTTTCTAGTATACCTAGGGGGTATTTGACAGAACGGTCAGCGAATTGTATTGACATTTTAGTTGGTCTCAATTCTCCTAACTTAAGTTTTTCATATATGGGCATAGGCATTAAGCTTATACTGGCTCCTAAATCGCATAGTGCTCTATCTATGACATGTTTTCCAATGACACATGGTATGGAAAAACTTCCTGGGTCTTTTAGCTTAGGAGGCATATTATTTTGAAGTATGGAGCTACACTCGGCAGTAAGCATAACGGTTCCTTCTTCCTCGATTTTTTTCTTATTAGTTAAGATATCTTTAAGAAACTTAGCGTACGAGGGCATTTGTGTGATAGCTTCCGTAAAAGGTATTGTGATGTTTAGTTTTTGTAGAAGCTCAACAAATTTCTTAAACTGCCCTACGTTTTTGGATTGTACTAATCTTTGAGGATACGGGATGGGTGGTTTATATGGTGGGGGAGGAACGTAAGGTTTCTCTTTCTCTTTGGTTTCCTCTCCACTATCCTCCTTTTCTTTTGGTTCACTATCCTTCTCGGTTGTCTTATCGGAATTAGGTTGCATGGCAGGATTTTTAGTTCTAGGATCAGCTGGTCCATCGTATTGTGTTCCACTTCGTGATATAACAGCATTCACATGTCCCCTAGGGTTTGGCTGAGGCTGGCCAGGAAATATGCCTGCAGGAGCAGAGGTAGATGCTTGTTGTTGAGCCACTTGTGCAATTTGTGTCTCTAACATCTTATTGTGAGTGGTCAAGACATCTAGCCTGCTTGTTAATTGCTTAATTTGCTCACTAGTGTGTATGTTTTGATTTAGGACTTCCTTGTTAGTTTGAGTTTGTACGGCTATGAAGTTCTCCATCATCAATTCAAGGTTCGACTTCATAGGAGCATTTTGAGCAGGTTTTTGGAATCCTTGTGGCGAAGGAGTAGGTGCTTGGCCAGGTGCATATAAAGCGTTGTTGCTATTGTACGAAAGGTACGGGTGATTTCTCTGGTTTTGGTTGTAAGAGTTCCCTTGAGTGTAATACACTTGGTCGGTGGGAGCTTCGGTTAGAAGTCGACATTCAGCGATAGCATGACCTTGAGCTCCGCACAACTCACAATTTTGTGTTGTTGCAGCCACGGTGGCTTTGGGTGCGGTGGTTAGACTCTCTATCTTTTGAGTTAAGGCATCTAACTTGGCGTTGATGTGGTCTATGTTGCTGATTTCGTACATTCCACCTTTCGTTTGAGGTTTCTCTACTGGTGCTCTCTCGCTTCCCCATTGATAGTGATTTTGAGCCATGCTTTCGATAAGCTGATATGCTTCATTGTAGGCCTTATCCATTAGTGCGCCACCAGCTGCGGCGTCTATGGTCAATCTTGTGTTGTACAAGAGACCATTGTAAAAGGTATGGATGATTAACCATTCTTCGAGCCCATGATGAGGACATATCCTAATCATTTCTTTGTATCTTTCCCATGCTTCGAAAAGAGATTCGTTGTCTCTTTGTCTAAATCCATTGATTTGGGCTCTTAGCATAGCAGTTTTGCTAGGCGGGAAATATCTGGCTAAAAAGACTTTCTTTAACTCATCCCATGAGGTGACTGAGTTAGATGGTAAGGATTGGAGCCAAGCTCTAGCTCTATCTCTTAACGAGAAAGGGAATAAACGAAGTCTTATAGCATCGGGACTGACACAATTTGCCTTCACGGTATCTGCGTATTGCAAGAATATGGACAAATGTAAATTGGGGTCGTCCGTAGGGTTTCCGGAGAATTGGTTTTGTTGTACGGCCGACAACAATGAAGGTTTAAGCTCAAAGTTATTTGCTTCAATAGCGGGGGCAGCGATGCTATTGTGCGGTTCTTCTTGCGAAGGAATAGCGTAGGACCTTAGTGGTCGTTCTTGTGGGGCTTCAGCCATAACTGAATCGGGAAGAGGAATCTCTAATTGATTTTCTAAATTTCTACGTCTTAAAAGACGTTCGGGTTCGCTAACTAGTTGCACCAATCTTTCGCCTCTAGAGCGAGTGCTTGGCATGCAACAAACGAACTAATCGGGGTAAAATAAAAATAAAATAAAATTGCCTTAGTCTCTACGGTGTAACACTGGAGTTACGATATCGACTAAATTGGTCCCCGGCAACGACGCCAAAAACTTGATCGGACGGCAACGTGACTGCAAGTATACAGTCGTGTCGTGTAGTTTTAAAAAGATATCGAACCCAAAGAACCAATAATCGACCTACCGTTATCTAATGTTGCTTTGTAAATCTAAGGCTAATGATTTAAAGGATTTTGATTAATTGAATAATTAAAATAAGAAAAATAAATATTTTTTTTAGATTTTTTATATGTAAATAAAATATTGCTAGGACGTGCTATTAGTTGCTTCAGAGGGTTCAATGCTTAATTCATGCTAGACAAACTGTTAAATTTTCGAAACTATATTGATTTAAAAATACCAATCTCAGCTCTCGCAAATCTTGACTAGTATTATAAATTATAAAGGTGGTGCTTAACTCTCGTCCTCACACCCGCTAATAAAATACTCTTTGAAAAGCAATATAATTTAATTAACTCTAATCCCAACTCTCGTTGCGAATTAGAGTTAATGTTCAGTTTTTACTATCTAGTAGAAATCTCACGCTCTCGCTCTATTGATTTTTACTTTAATTAATTCTCACTCTCGTGACAAATTATAATCAACGTTTAATTAAAAACTGCTTAAGAAAATAAAACAGTCGTCAGTTTTCAAGAATTATATTTGATTTAAAAACACTAATCTCAGCTCTCGCAAATCTTGACCAGCGTTATACTTAGATAAAATAAATGCTCAGCTCTCACGCGCTCACTTACCTATATAAGTACCTTTGAAAACCAATATAAAACTCATCAATCCTAAATAGCTCTCGCGGACTTTAGAACTAACGGTCAGTTTTAACTATCTGGCCCTAAACCTCAACTCTCGTCAATGTTGGTTTATTGCCTTTAAAACAATCCTCACTCTCGTGACGAATTATTTGAAAACGTATTTATTTAAAACTGGTGGTTGAAAACTATTAAGCACGAATTAACTACCGAACCCCTATTAGCTACTAACTACACATCCTAGCAACGCTAAATTTAGCTAGACATAACTAAAACTAAAGACATAAAAATAAAATAAGCAAATAAATAAAAAGACATAATAAAAATAAAAACAAAAATTAAAAGCATAAAATAAAAGTAATAAAATAAAGACAAGAAATAAATAAGACCATAAAATAAAATAAGAACCTGAAATAATAAAAGAAATCTCGAGTACGAATTCTGACAGCGTAACGGTAGGAAATAAAAAAAACTTATTAAATTCTCAACGGAGAATAAAATAATACTAAACTCTCAACTTTAGAGAAGAAAACCTTGTGGTACTAAGCCTAGTTCTCAATTTTCCAAGTCAAGTGTTATGTTTTTGAGTGAAGAGAACTAGCCTATTTATACTAAAATACAAGGAGGAGGAGGAGACAAAATCTGGCCGATGTGGGACTAATAGTTGAATAGCGCGTCACCGTTTGATCACAAGAATGGCCATGATAAAAAGGAAGTGGCGAGGGCCACTTGGTGCAAGCTGGCGGGCGCCATCTTGGCCTGGTTGGCGGACGCCAATGTGGCTTGGCTGGCGAGCATTTTGTGGGCTGCACATGTGTGGCCCAATTGGCCGCACATGTGTGGCCTTTTTGTCCATTTTTGCTCCTTTTCGGTCTGTTTTCGCTCCTTTCTTCAACTCGTACACTTTTTATCTGTTTATTTAAAATATGAGAAATAAGTAACTATTTATATAATAAAACTTCGGAATCGAAATAAAAACATATAAAATATAATAGTAAATTAACTAAATAAATAGCATATTTTTAGGTGTATCAAACATTGCTCAAATGAAAGAGGTGGAAATATTGTTCATCTATTACTAATATATTAAAATCGATTACCACCAAAGTTTCTAGATTATCCTTATTGCTTTTAACCACGTTGCAAGTTTTATATCCTTAATTGTAATTTCACAAAAAAAAATACATAGAAAGAATATAAGATAAATACATAAAAAGTATAAGATAAATACAAAAAAAAAGATGATATACTTAAAAATATGAACAAAACAGAACAATCCATACGCATAAAAATAGGAAAAAGCACAATAAAAATATTATAGAAAGTTTAGTAAATAAAAAAAATTATAGATTGAATATAGAAAAAATAAGAAGAAACCGCCTAAAAATAAGAATATAGAAATAATTAATAAAAAAACAATACTTTATAAAAAAAAAAACATAAACTATATTTTTCATCATAGAAAGAAAAGAAACATAAACAATACTAACCACTAAATAAAGTTAAGTAGTATCAAACTTATTAAATTGTAACAAAAAAAAACTTATTAAATTACCCTAAATATTTTTAATAAAATTTATAATTTTTATTAAAAATATACAGGGACCATTATTTATCACTGAAACATAAAAAAATGAATAAATAAATTTACAAGAAAAAACACAATAATTCCACTTATATTTTAACAATATTATATAATAATTTTTTAAATATTTAATTCTAAATGAATTTTCTACCTTAATATAATGACAAATTTATATATCAAATAAAAGTTAATAGACCCGTGCATTCGCACGGATCTTTAAACTAGTTTGATATAAATTCATGAATAACCAAGACTGTTAGATTAAAAAAGAATTAAGGGGTAAGATTTGCTCTAAAGAACTGGTCTTAGAGCCATATCCCTCCTATTAATCCATTTGCAATAATCCACCGTGATTTTGTCAATAATAATACCTATATAAATAAAAAATGCACTAAGATTTTTTAATTTACTTTTTTTTAAATTTGGTATTTAGTCCAATACCGACTAATTCGCGGAGATCAATTTCACCGTCCACTTGCGTGAGTCCACCACAAAATCATATAACTTGAAAAAACATTAGTGGCAGCTCAATTTTTGTTTAATCAAATTTGGTTATTATGTATAAGATTTGATTCATGAATAGGATATATGATGAAGACAGGGAGATAGCATTTATTAGTACAATAGAATTAAGAAATATGATTTTAGAATATTAAGGGGGGTGTATTGGATTAAGATTTCACAAGACAATTTTAGCAAAAAAAATCTTGAAGATTTTAAAAGACTTTGTGAGATTGTATTGATTTTATGAGATTTTAGAAGACTTTTTTAAATGACTTTTTCAATCAAGATTCTTAACACAAGAATTTGTGAGACTTTATGACACGGACTTTTGAGATTTTGAAGTACTTTATAGACTTTTAAGATTTAAATGAGTCAATAAATTCGATATAAATTCCTTCTAAAATAATAATGAATCAATCAATGAAAATTAATCATTCCTTAAAAAAATCAACAATCATTAATATAATAAAAAAATCAATGAATAAACAAAAAAACAATTTATCACTACACAGCTTCAAGTCTTGTCCAATGCATATATCACCGCCCATAAGTATAGCTCATTGTAAACTAGCTAGCTTGAATCAAATTGATAGAAATGGTAAAAAAAAATGACGAACAAGGTTTGTTGCTGTTGTTGAAACATGTTGTTGTTGTATATATTTTCAATGTCTATATCCTATATAATGAATCGTGACACTATCTATGGTAGCGGGACAACCATGAAGAGGAAACGTGATAGAGAGGTAGGGAGAAAATATGCGATTATAAAAAACATGAGATAATCAGGAAACATAGAAAGATGAGGAAAGGTGAAAGAAATAAAAAAAAATGAGAATCCATCAAAATCTCATGATATGAGGAAAGACTTTTTGTAGCTCAAAATTCACTAAAAAGTCCATCAAAATCCATTAAAATCCTATTTTTTAAACAATCCATCGAAATTAGAATACTTTTGAATACCACAAGACTTTTTGTAAGTTGTAAAGAGTCTTGATTGAATACCACTAGACTTTTTTAAAGTATTTTAAAATCTAATTGAATACCACTAGACTTTTTTAAAGTCTTTTAAAATTCTAATTAAATACCACATGATTTTATCATCATAAAAAAATATTTTAAAATCCATTAAAATCCTAATTGAATACACTTCCCTAAGAACCTTATGTACTCTATCTTTCAAATACTATCGTCACTTTTCTAATGTAATACAATATCATTAATTTTTTGGACCTAGTACCATATATGATTGCTGAATTTGTACATATAAGGAAGTAACATCACATGAGCAATGTTGGTTCTACCATTGCTGCTCTGAGATGAATGGAGCATCTACTAATAGAGAAACGTTTTACACCTCAAACATAAGTTTTTATATACATATTTCTTTAGGAATATAAATAAAATTTGTATAGTTAAAAATTACATTTTGAAATATGTACAATTTTGAATTAAAAAAATGTCATATCTAATGTACGGGTAAAATAGTCTTGTAATAAGCACAAATTTATGTTTTATGATTGAATTAATAAATTTCATTATATTTCATTTGAGTCAATGATAAAAATAAATATATGCATGGTATAAAATTTATCTCATTTGTGCATGATAGAATTAATCTAAAAAACTTGACAAAAACAGGAAATAATTAAACCAAGAAGTTTTACTTACAATTTCTGTAAAAAAAAAAAAGTTGTACTTACAATTTTTTTAAAATGTTGGGTGAAATATAATAGCCCAAATAATGAAGAAAAGTACACGTTATTTGAACGAGAAAAATGGTTAAAATTTTAACTATTATACTTTATACTTTTATGGAACGAGAATTAATTCTCTTATGAAATATAAGAGTATGTAGTTTAATGGTTAAAATTTTCAAAAAATAAATAAGAGAAATATCATAATTCAAATTTCGACACTTACATATTATATATAATCTCTCTACTGACTTGAGTTTTTTTTTTTCTTCTATAAGACAACCAAAGATATATAATAATAATTTTTTTTTTTTTACATTGTATTGTATATATTCGGCTGTCCAATTGGTTGTTAAAAGTGATTCCCCAAATAACATACTTTCATGTTCCAAAGTGAAATACAAATCACAAAGCAAATTGCTCATAGTCATACCACATGTCACATACTCGCATGTAAGTTGGCTGGCCCATGAGGTCTAAAACACTCAATCATTTATTGGACAGAAAAGAAAGAGAAAAAAATATTGTCAATTGTCATTTTCATAATGAATGATTAGGGAAGAAATTGATAAAATATTGATGCAAAAAACAAACATTGTCTAAGACTCTAAGTAGGAAATTTGTGGACCTTGTGTCATAGGTTGAGATGGATATGTACTAGTATAAAAAGCTAAATTAAAATTTATTTTTACCAGTTTTGGAACTTTGGATATGGATGAGGAATTTAAAATCAGCCAAGATTTTTTGTGGATGGGATCGATTGTCTTTTGGGGGATTAATTTGGCTTTATGTGGACTTGGCATGTAGGTAGCCACTTGATTGGCTCCAATAAAATAAATATAAGATCTTGCGGTAAAAATAAGCTATAAACTAGTCGATAGCTGATAAGCTAACTTATATATAGTTGAAAAGTTAGTTTATAGCTGAAAAGTTAGTAGAATAAAATTAAAGTGTTTGATAAATTTATCTGTTATGAGTTTAAAATAACATAAAAATACCTAGTTAGTAGGTAATTTTTTTTTATAATTGTTAGTGGGTAATTTTTATAATTTTTTTAAAAAATAAATAAATAAATAAAACTTATTAGACTTACCAAACAAACACCGTCATAACATCTTAAGACAATATAAAAGATCCTAGATTTAGTCAAAAAAATAAAATAGAAAAGATCTTAGACCTATGACCAGAGGGACCATCTTTCCTATCTTGCTTTCATTTTTTCCCTCCCATACATTTGGAACCAAAACAAGAGATGAATGAGTAAATGATGTCGGAAAGCTTGAATATATTTTATGTAAATTTTTAGTGAGACAAATTGATATGTTGATATATTAGCTAATATTGTATGCTTTTAAAATTGGAACGGAGGGAGTATCACTTTTTAAAATAAAAAAAGAAAAGAAAAGAAAAGAAAAATAGTGATATAATAGCTTGGAAAATCCGAAAGGGTAAATGCGTTTAACAAAATTATAACATGCATCCATAATATTGTTTAAAAAAAATTAAGAACAAGAAGAAAAGTTATTCTTTTTCTACCAGAAAAAATATAATGATAAGTTATTTTTATAGAATTCAAGTTTGGCTTGCTAATCTTAAGTTGAACCAAAACAAACTTATAATAATTACCTATTAAGAGAAGTCAACATTAAAAACCAAACATTTACATGAATCAGATGATAAAGTAATGCATGACCAAAACCATAAGCTTTAAACTCTAACCAAGTGGCCAAAATTTAAAAGGAATGTTCCTTGAACCACACATCTACGCAAATTCATACAATACAATACTAGTGAAATTCATCAAATTTACTTTCTTCAGCAGCCATCTAGCAAAGAATCTACGACTTTGATCCTATAGCATGTACTCTTTCTTCTTCTTCTTCTTCTTCTTCTTCTTCGATCACCAACATTTCCTAGAACCTGTTTTGAATCACATGCATCCCGTTCGTTCCACGTGCTCCTTAATTGATATTATAAAAGGGTCTTGCTAACTAGTGCCCCGGGGCACTAATTAAGGAACTAACAATGGAAATAAAATAAAAGTTGTGTATTGAAAACACCAAAATTTAGACTTTTCTTCTATTGACTACACTATTTCCAAAAAAAACTTTCTATATTTGAATCCTTAACAAGTGCCCCTGGGGCACTATTTAGCATTTGCCATTATAAAATACCCGGCACAACCCGATTCCATTCCAGTGTATCGTAGAAAAGATACTTCGCTACTAGTTTTTTTTTTTGACAATACTTCGCTACTAGTTTGGAACCTGACCTATTGACAACTAATTTAGAATCATTCCATCATCTACTAGAGGTTCGATTGAAGTAAAATTAAGTAATTAATATTCAAAATGATAAATATTAACAAAAAAAAAGTTCAAGAAAATATTACCTTTTATTGGTAAATTAATATATTTTAAAATAAAATTCTTTTTTATTCTTAAAATTATATATTTACCAACTAATATTTAAATCAAGGTTTGTTTTACTATTGGACCATGAAGGAGAGTTTCATTCGGTTGATAGATCCTCTCATTTACTTCCTCCGTCTCAAAACAATTGTCCCTGTTGACTGTTGACATTTATTTTGATCGTATTTTTTTACGTATAAAGACAAATATTAATAAATAAGATATTGTTTGATTTGTCTCATTGAATTTTTTCATAATATTAATTTTTTTTAATTTTTTATGAAAGAAAACTAAAGATATTAATGATTCAAATTATGCATTGGTATGTATAAAGGACCATTGTTTTGGGACGGATGTAGTATATTTATTCGATCTCTCCCCTCAAATGTGGTCAAATCAGACTCTCATACCAATTGTTGGGTCATGAGGGGGAGTCTCATTGAGTTAGATCAATACATAGAACTAAGAGGAACCACATAAGTCAAGTTGGACACAAAAATTTTACCCAAAATCTCAATGCATTCAATTTATGGCTCACCCGACACATATATGTTGTTCAACTTTAATTTTAGAAAAAAATAATTACGGAGTTAAAATCGACATCATTTTTTAAAATAAATGGACATTTTTATTAATATAGCTATGTTCAATTAATGTCACAAAATTCTACAAAAGTGTGCCTTTATAAATTTGTTTATTTTAAAAAAATTATATATATGTAGAGGATCCAAATCAGTCTCGTAAGCTTAATTCAGTTGACAATTATTGCATTATATATTATATATAGAGAGAGAGGATTGGGGTTCAAATTTAGTCATTCCACTTATCTATCTTAAGAGTGGAATATATAGCCACTAGACTAAAAAAAATGCAAACTTTAATATATGACTAATGATTTTTATTATGATCAGAATTTATTTTTTTTTGACAAATTATGATCAGAATTTGAATATGGTGTTTAATGATAAAATTTCAATGGAAAAAGAGATATAAATCAAAATTTATCCAAATTAATTAATTTTTGTCAAGTAGCTTAGTGACTAAAAAAGTCATCATAAAGATGAATAAGTGAAGTGTCCCGAGTTCGTCACCAGACTCTGCACATATAAATGTGATGTCCCTGTCAACTAAGCTAAGGTCACGTGCACTTATCCAAATTAACTTTAACAGATTCTATCCAAAACGAAAAGTAGTTTTAATTTTTGTAGAAGAAAATGGCTTATCTTTCTATTAAATAAATTTTGTTGCACCTTAATTTATAGAACACCTCCTCCTCCCTCGTGTGTGTTGTTATTCTCCATTTTCTGTTCAATCCTATGTGGCTTTATTATTGTTCCTTGCAAGCAAACAAACGATTGGTTATTTTATACAAAGTGGCCTTATCATTGGAACAGCTCAGATTAAATCCAAACCGTTGCTTAACTTCCACTTGTTATTCGTAACAATCTCAACGGTTTCTGCAAATTCTATACAAATATTGAACTCTCTTTCATTCTTTTTCTTCTCCTTCATCTTCACTTTTCCCCTTCAAAAACACACAAAAATCTGCATCAATACTTGAGTTTCAATTGGATTATATACTTTTACAATTTTCCAAATTAGTATCTTTCTCAGCTTTTTTTTTGTACTTTTTAAGGTACGCACATATTATACTGATTCATCAATTCATCAATTGTTGTTGTTCTATGTTCCTTGATTTTGTTTTATTCCTTGTATTTCTTCAAAATTTATTGTTTTTAAACGTGATTTGTCGTTTCAGCTTCTGGGTTTTTTTTTAGTTCAACTTGTTTTTATCTGATTTGTGAAAAAAAAATAATTAAATATTTAATTTTTATTTTTTGTATATTATTAAAGTTGTTATTGAGAAATTGAGTTAAATTGTTAGCTTAGGATTTGATTTGGTTACCTTGATGATTCTCACGGTGAGGATTTGTTTGTGTTGGCTATTTTATTTTAAGGTTTGGTTTTTGGCTATTTTAAGGTTCTATTTTAATATTAATTTTTTTCTTCTTTAAGAATGTTTTTTGTATTTTATTTTCAAAAAAAGATAATGTTTTTGTATTGGTTATGTGTCAAATTGGGTTTTACGTATTTCTCTAAATTTTGGTTGTGTGAAAAATGGGTGTCTATATTCAATGTACTTAGAAATAATGTTTTGGTTTTTGTTTTAGGTGTATATACATTCAATGTATATTGCACAATTTTTGTTTGGTCTTTTCTATGACCAATGAAATGTTGATTTGATATAAAGCTATAAAATCACTACTAGCTTTTGCTGTTTCTAGTTCAAGTATCACCAAACATTTTTCTGATTTCAATCTCTTAGGTAGGTGCTTAATTGAAAATTATGATTTCCTCCTAATTTTCTGTCTTCAACATTGTTTTTTTTCACTTCAATTCATATTTTATGATTGCATTGTGTTTGTGTTGATTCATTGTTACTAACCTTTGTTGTTCTTAACAGGTAAAAGTTTCAAGAATTCTCGATATAAATAAATGTCGTTGGCTTTCACAAATCTTTCATGGTGGTTATGGAGTGGAAAACATCAAGAACCAAGAATCTCAAAAGGGACTTCAATAAATTCTTCAACAGATTTGAATATGTTGGAATCTGAGGTAATGAGATTTCCTTTGGTTCAAACAAACATAGGATCTTCGTCGAGAAAGGTGAAGAGAAAATGGAATAGTAGGGAAGAGAGGAAAGTAGATAGGGAATATGATGTTGTTCTTGTTCCATCTGATGGTGGATGTGTTTCTGGTTCTGACTCTGATGATTCTGATTGGTCAATTGGATGGATGGAACCTCATGGACCTGGTTTTCCCAGTGATGATGAAACTGATAATAGTTTCGCAGTTTTGGTTCCTTGTTATGGAAGAGAATTTGGTGGTAGGATTGAGGAGGGTACAAAAACCAACTTACTTAATGGTGTTGGCAATTTTTTGGATAGTTATTCTGATGGTAAGTTTATTTATTTATTTCTTTGTGCTTGTGTGTGTGTGTGTTTGGACCTGGATCTACGATGATTTTGGCAGAATCAGTGTCATTGGTTTATAGTTTCAATAAAATCACCTTGTCATTGTGATTTCATCAAACTCACCCTAATTCCAAACATGCATGCGCTAGCTGCTTTTTGTCAATTTGATTCTCTTTTTCATCATATGTTTAATGAATCATTAGAATCTGAATCTTATAAGTATATCTCATGATAGTTTGCTGCACTTTTCAACCTAGAAAAATGGGTGGTATCAGCTGCTTATGTCCAAAATACTGTATATGCATTAGTTGAAACAAATTCAAACATATGAATTTTTCGGCTTTAACAGATATATATTTGAAACATCTCATTTTTGCATCAAATGAAGGCAGACATATTAATGAGTTATTCTTCTATATGCAGAAAGCAAGAAATATGTGGAAAACTGGCTATCTTCTCTTCGAAATACCTGACGAACTAATCTTCATCATTTTGATCCAGTATCTTCATGACAAAATCATCTGATCTGATCTGATCATTAGCCAACAACAAAAAATTGTATATTGTAAATACTGTAAAAAAAAAAAAGAGAGTACTGTTATGATGTCTCATATGATTGGTAAATTTCTTGGATAATAATTGATACCTATGAGGAGCAAACATTGTGAAGAATAAAGCAATTGTGTTGGTGTTTTTGCATTGAGAATAATTTGTAACTTCTGTTCTTTGTTCTCTTGCTTTGAGAATCTCAACAATGTGGCGAAATCGGGGGAGCAAGAGAAATAATGCATGTTTGAAGTTTGGTGACTTTGCAGTTTGCAATTTGTTGATGTAAATATTATTAATGTAGATATGACTATGAGAATTGATTCAATACTCAATCAATGTTATCAAACTTGTATATAAATTTTGTATAATAACATAAAGTTCATTCTGTATATATTTTGGTTTTCACATAATTGTATGCTTATATATATATTAACAAAGTTTTGTAAGTATGAGTATTCAAATTGATTATATAAATCTATCAGCAAGTTTGTTTAACTTTAAATCATAATATTAAGTTTTCTTCTTCTTTGGTTTAGGCTTTATATTTCTTTGATAATTTGATAACTTCTTCTTCTTCTTCTTCAAGGAAAGCTAATTTACTTGTAATTATGTTTTAATCTATTCGCACATAGTTATTATTAGTTTATCTCACACACATATATAATAATTTTAATATTATTTTAATGTGTGGTAAACTCGATGACTTTATGAGTCGATTTCACTTAGACAAAACAAGTTGACGTAAAAACTCGAGTTTGAAAAAAAAAAACTCAATTTAACAACCTTTAATATTAGCATTATGCAATTAATTAAACAGGGGTGAGTAGACTAATTGTTGTGCACTGTCGGTGTAAATATTCTTTACACATGCATTCAATGATGTGATGCCACATTATTTAATGAACGTGACATATTATGTGTTGGTATATTATCGGAAGCATTTACATCGACAATCATATAAATTAAATTCACAGACTAATGCTAATACCTTTGAGACAATAATGCTAATAATATTGACACATAATCATTTTTCAGATTTTCAGAAATTGTGTAAGAGTTGATTTCCTCTGAGTGTCACACATCACAAAAAAATTAGATTGGACTAAGTGGTTGAATCAAAATGGTTTGAACTCGGAAAAAACTAAAAAATTTGAAATGCCACGTTAAAATAATATATTAAATTATAATAATAATAATCATCAAATTATGGGCATGTTTGTTTAAGCTTTAAAAAAAAAATTTAAAGATTTTGAAGAAAATCTAAAGCTATTTTCCGTTTGTTTACAATCACAAAAATCTATTTTTTCATAAAATGGTTTAAAAAAAAAAGATTTTGAAGAAAGTTATTGAAAATAATTTTCATTTTAAAGAAAAAAATGATCTTTTTACTAAAATGTTTTTTGGTTTAATGCAGTTTTGATCCCTCTATTTTGAAAATCTTGAACTTTTGATCCCCTATTTTAAAAGCCACATTTTTTATCCCTCTATTTTAGTTTTTTATGAGTTTTAGTCCCCCAACTCATTTTGGTCAAATTTTTTATGATGTGTTAAGCTAATTAGTGACGTGGCAGTGTCCATGTTGAACAAACATATTCCATGTCATTATTTTTTTCTTTAATCAAATATTAAAAAAATAAAATAATTAAGTAAATAATTAACAATAATTAGAAATTAGTAAAATGAAGATAACGAAAAAGAAAAACGCAGAAGTAAAAAAAATCAGAAACTTATTCCCAAATCATGGAACCAACCCTAAAGCAGAGTTTGAATAATTTGTTAACACCTAACTTAATCCATTACAAGATATCTTAGAACTTAATTAAACCGCCTATGTCAACGTGATTGTTGCCACCAACAAGAACATTCTCAAAAACCATGACAACTTCATCGAAGAAGATGGAGACTGAGAGAGAGGAGGAGCAATATGAAAAACACGATTGAGAGGAAGAGAAACTTTATGCGTTGCTGCGTTTTTCATATTTGGGTACTTAGGGTTCATGATTTTTATTGAAATAATGACATGGAATATGTTTGTCCAACATGGAAACTTCCATGTCATTAATTAGCTTGACACATCATCAAAAATTGATCAAAATGAGTTGGGGGACTAAAACTCATAAAAAAACTAAAATAGGGGATCAAAAAGCTGGCTTTTAAAATAGGGGGATCAAAATTACATTAAAGCCAATGTTTTTTGAAAAAATCTGAAACAAATTCAAATAAAATAAAAAATTATAAAATAAAAAAAAAAAAAAAAGTAATTTTTTTGAAAAAAAAAGATTTTTTGGGCCCTAGATTCAACAACCCAGGTAAAATTTGAAATTCAACAACTTAACTCAAAAATTGAACGACCTAAATTCTCAGTTTCCCCTTTCTTCTTCAAATTAAGATTTTACTGTTCATCATCTTCGCCCCTTATAAATAGAGGACCAAATTGACTCCCACAAAACAAGACGAGATCATCCAACCCTAACCACCGTACGCCGTTTCCGCCGCCTTCGTTTGGTCTTCATTCTCCGAAACTGTTCACCGAAGTTTGTTTGAGTATCTCTGTAACAACAAGGTTAGTAAAAAAACTCTTCTTTGTTTCCTTTTTGTTTTGAGCATGCAAATATCAAATATTTTGATATTTATATTTCTGATTGTGTTCTGATTGTTTTTAAGACACATCACCAAAATTAACTCATATTTCATGTTTTGGACTAAAGTGATCAACGAAGTTAAACTTTTTTTATCATGTGTATGAAAATTTCAGGTGGACTTTCCTGGAGAAAAACAAAAAGGAAAAAAAAAAAAAAAAAAAAAAACTCACATTGTGAGTGGTTTTATCACTGTGATAGCTGAGAGAGGGTTTTGGGGACTCTGCTCTGAATCAAACATGGCCATGTCCATCATCAACATCATCACCACAAAACGCATCTTCAATATACCCCTTCTTCATTCCACCTTCTCTCTACTCTCCTCCTCCTTCTCCACCACCACCCCAACATCCTCATCCCCATCAAAAACCCCTCTAGAAAAACAATTCGAATCATGGATCAACCACCTCAAACCTGGTTTCACCCCTGCCGATGTTAATAATGCTTTAGCCTCCCAATCCGATCCCGATCTCGCTCTTGACATTTTCCGTTGGACATCCCAACAACGTTCCTACAAACACACTTCCTTAACCTACTTAACCATCATCAACCACCTCATCACTTCTCGCCATTACCAACAAGCCGAAACCCTAGTAGAAGAAGTAATTGCGGGCGCGTGTGATCCCACGCTCCCTCTTTATAACACCATCATCCGTTTTTGTTGTAGCCGCAAGTTCCTCTTTAACCGTGCATTTGATGTTTATAACAAAATGTTAAACTCACAAGATTGTAAACCTAATCTTGAAACGTATACTTTATTGTTCAACTCACTTTTACGCAGGTTTAATAAATTGAATGTTTGTTATGTTTATTTACATTCGGTTCGGTCCTTGACTAAGCAAATGAAGGCTAATGGTGTGATACCTGATATTTTTGTTTTGAATATGATTATTAAAGCTTATTCTAAGTGTTTAGAGCTTGATGAGGCGATTAGGGTTTTTCGGGAAATGGGGTTGTATGCTTGTGAGCCTAATGGTTATAGTTATAGTTATATTGCTAAGGGTTTGTGTGAGAAAGGGAGGGTGGAACAAGGTTTTGGGTTTTATAAGGAAATGAGGGTTAAGTGTTTGGTTCCTAGTACTAGTGCTTATGTGATTATTGTTTGCAGTCTTGCGTTGGAACGGAGGTTTGAGGATGCTATTGAGGTTATGTTTGATATGTTGAGTAATTCTAGGTCACCGGATCATCTTACTTATAAGACTGTTTTGGAAGGACTGTGTCGTGAAGGAAGGGTTGATGATGCTTTTGAATTGCTTGATGAATGTAAGAAGAGGGATTTTTATATGAATGAGAAGATGTACAAGACTTTGTTCAATGATTTGCAGTTTGTGTGCACGGACTAGAAGATTTTGTACTAATTATCGTATCGTATTCTTGTTTCGACAATGTGCTTGCTGCGTTCCTTTTTGTCTGAGTTGGATTTGAACCATCAATTGTTTGGTACTGGTAGAGTCTGATTTGGAGACTTCGGATGGATTCTGTGAAACATTTGATCAGAAACATGTTGTTGCTTGGAGAGTTTTTCGCAGCTTTGAAGTAATTTCCATTGAACAGATTAATATGGAAGGAGAGGGCAGTAGCAGCAGGGCAATTGAATATATGTTGACTCTAATGCTGATGTTGCTGATAGGATGACACAAGCTCCTTTTTTGGCTGAAAATTGAAAGGGGCTACTAACACAAGCATGATTATTCCACAGTTGGAGCAAAAACTGGTGTGTAATTTCCACTTGCTGATGTTGCTTGTTGATAGTTTGCTGGATGAGCATCTTATGATATCATATAACTGTCAAAGCTACTCAATAGTCGTTTGATTTTTAGGATTTAGAGTTAAAGCTAGTTTTGAATATTAGGGTTTGTTTCTTAGTTGTTAATACATATCTATGTCATTGTTTTTGCCTCTGTCAATCCTGTTTCTTCGCCTCAACTTGTGCTATTTTAGCTTTTGTTAGCATACAAAAACATAAAAAGAAAAAAAAAAAACTAAATCCTAATTCACTAGGTTAGGTTACCATCCAAACCGTTGTCATCAAAATAACACAACAAGCTTTTCAATCCATACCGATCGAAACCCACTTCCGACATTCAGCTTTTAGTGACGTGTTTCCTTCGGGTAAATCATCCATATTCATTTTTCAGTTTTATAATCTTTTTTCAAATTATCTCACTTATTACTCGATTGTACATAAGAGTATTCAATATAAATTTATTTTGTAGGTTTTATTTGGAATCTTAATTTATTCAATTTTGTTTACTTATTTTCTTTTCTGCTTTTGCATAATGATGAGAACAATGCTTACAATCACGACATACAATTGCTTGTATGCTATGAAGCACAGACAAAGACACTATCAACACTGATAATAAATTGAGAAAATGACATAATTCAGTGTTATTATATGTCTCAGTGTTGTGTCGGACACCAATGCATATCCGACACTAACCTGAGGAATGTTTATGTTTCATAGCTGCTTGTATGTGTCTATCTGTGTATCTGCTGTTGTAGTATAAAGTGAAATACAATTCTGTTTGATTGATTGATTATGCTATTAATTCAAATTTCAAAGTTGTTCATTATTGCTTGCAGTAGCAATGAAGAGGCGGAAAAAGTTCGTCAGGGAGTTGCCTGATTGTGTTTTGTCCTATATCTTCTCCAAGTTAACTTTGAAGGATTTGGTGAAAACCAGCACATTGTCCAAACATTGGCATCACGAATGGAGATTATTAAAGACCGACCTCAATTTTGATCTTGATAATGTGTTTCACTGTAATACAATTCAAGAGTTACGTGAAATCTATCTAGTCATCCGAGATATATTTGTCACAAGGTTGTATAAATTCATGCAACATTATCAAGGTGCCGCGATCCATTCAATCCGAGTAAATTTTCCATTAGATGATGAACATAGTGATGCCATTGGTAGACTGATTTCCATAGGAATTGCTAAGGGTGCCAAACATATTGAAATGCTATTATCAAATGAAACTATTGATGGTGATATTTATATTGAAATGGATCCATACTAATTTCCTTTTGCCCTCTTACCTGACACTGATTCTCTGACATATCTGCACCTTCAAAACTGCCTCATTGTAGCACCTATGGAATTTTCTGGATTGAAGAATTTGAGTACTCTTGTGTTGGATGCAGTTTTTGTGAAGCAGAATCTACTTCAGGGTCTGTTTTCAAATTGTATCCATCTTGTAGACTTCACTCTCGATAAATGTGCCTTCGGTTCCGACTTGCAAATAATCAGTTCGACATTGTTTCATTTGAAAATAATTGATTGTGCCTATAACTACAACTGTTTCTCTCCTTGTAAGATATATATTGATGCATCGGATCTCTCATCCTTTGAATACAGTGGTCAAAGGACGAGGCTATTATTTTTTGAAGTGCCAAGCTTATTGAAAGTCTTTTACAATGCAGCTGTAAGAAGGAATCATGGACATTACTTCGGTCCAATTCGAAGATTACATCAAGTTGACAATCTAGTTATGATCACAAGTCATTCACAGGTAAGCCAATAAAAATTCATGTTAGTTAGTTGATATTTATAGCTTCTATCTTGGTTGTCAATATAGCGCATTTAGAGATGGATGCTACTCAAATATCAGACACATGCACGCACGTACACAAACACACTCCATCGGATATCTTTTATAAACAAAAGTTATTATGTCACAGTTAAAAAAATAGTGGTTAACTAACATCAATAATTCCATCTTGCAAATTCAAACTACTACTATTTCTTTTCATTTAAATGTGCATGGGAACTCTTTATTGGAGGGGATTTTGAAAATAACAACATTAAATATAGTTAAAGTTTGGTTATATTTTTTATAACCAAATATGTCTTCTTTTCTACATAGCTCCTACTGCATCCTCAACATGTGTGGAATGTGGACTGTTGGTTGCAAATTGATACTGCACATTTTTCATCTGGAAAAGTAGTGCTAATTGCCTTTATTGAACGCCCAAATTTCTTTTAATTATTGAGTCATTGGTTGCTTTTACTTTAATTAATATTACTGGTGGATACAGATAGCAAAATTAAAGAAGGACTTGGGTCAATTTCAAAATCTCAAACAATTGGAGTTATTTATTGACGAAGCAAATGATCCTAATATGGGATACTATTCGATTTTAGATGTTTTAATGGCCTATCAACATCTTGAAAAACTTTCTTTGACGGTGAGTTATTCAACTCTTTATTTCTAGGGTGTTCATTTGTTTTTTCTATATGTTATAAGTTGATTTTTTATGCATCATTGTTTTTGAATAGTTATATGTAAATCAATATGATTTGATGAAATTAAAATTGACTTTGATCTGGAAGTTTTATTTTCCTTATTTAATGTTTGCTATGTGTTTATAGCTATAGTAGACAAGTTATCATATTGAAATCGAAGTGTTTGATAAAATTAGTCGTTGAATTAACTGGTAAATTTAAAATTATGTAAAAGAATATTTTTAAGTTATATTTAAATTTCTTCAATTAAAATAATGAATAGAAAAATATATATTTGATAATCTCAAACTCTATAATTATTAGTTATAAGTTCAAATGCTACTTAAAAGAGCATTTGAAAAATATTATAAGTTTGTGAGAGAAGAATGTTGTTGAACATTTTTGCTTTAGTCGCATGAGTTTATACTGTATATGTTACATGTTATACACTACCAATTTAATCTTGCCAATACGAGCCTTAATCATAATAAAAACCTCTTTATTTCAACTAAAATATTGCATTAGTGTTATATATGCATGATGACATTTTAAAATTTTGATTAAAACATCTAAAATCGAATATTGTTATCGAACACTTTTGCTTTACTCCTATGAGTTTATACGGTATATGTTACTTGTTATCCACTACCAGTTTAATCTTGTCGATACGAGACTTACTCATAATAAAAACCTCTTTTCTTCAACTAAAGTAATGAATAAGTATTGCATTAGTGTTGTATATGCATGATGAAGTTTTAAATTTTTTATGTGTAATATTGGGATTGTTATTTTTCAAATTTCAGGTTAGAAATTCATCTGTGGATGGACCTAAAAGAGAATATGCGGGGTTTTTTTCACAATTATTTGAAATATGTTGAGTTACATGGTTGTGTGTGCACCATAAATGCAATTGAATTTGCTAGACACCTATTGAGGAATGTGATTTCGCTTAAGAAAATTACTTTCGATTCAGTTGACAAATTTTATATAGGCGCCGGAAGATGGTCCCAGCCCCAGGGTTCCAATTATCATCGGTTTAGTCGTCATCGTCATTTTATTAATAAAAGGCTTAAAGATGAAGTAAAAGGACAATGTCAGCTTAAGGTTTTGTAGCCTTATTTTTTTTTTTTTATAGTGAGTTTTGTATTGATGTTACAGCAAATAATGTTATATTATTTGTAATCATAATAAATTTTGAAGGTGTTATTAGTCACTTACTGCTTTGGTCACTTAAATGGTTGTGCTGTGTTGCAATTGTAGCAAAATGTGACATTTTTTATGGATCTAAAATTGATTTTCATGGTGAAACTGAAAAGTGATGCATGATTAGTGCTTTGTTTCTACTAATTCGGTTGATTTTCAAATTAGTGTTTTGTTTTTCCGACCTTGCATATATAGGTTGTGTTTGGTAAGTCCAATAAGCTAGCTTATAAGTTTTTTTGAAAAAAATAAAAGTGTTTGGTAAAAAGTTTTTCTCACGAACTTATAATTTTTTTTGAGATGTTATTTAAAACAGCGTTTAAGCTTGTAGCTTATAGTTTTTTTACAGTTTTTTTCATTATATTGAGGATAAGAGATATTTTTTTTCATTACAAAATCATATTTAAATCGAAGTATTTTAAATATACTTTTTTTCATTATATTGAAGCTTTTTAAATATACTTTTTTTCATTACAAAATCATTATATTGCGTTTAAGCTTGTAGCTTCCTCTCACAAAATCATCCATATATTGAGGAATAGAGTTACCTTCTATCTTGAACTTAGAGTGTAAACATATATGAATCGATAAATCGAAGTATTTTACATTTTGTTTGAGAAAAATTGTTGGAGTAAGAATTTTGTTTGACTTTGTGTGAAATTTTTACTAAATATATATAATATTTGACAGAGTTTCCAAAAAAAAATAAAAATTAATAGAGTTTCTAAAAAATAAATAAATAATATGTTGGTCATTTTTAATAACTATTATTAATTTGTTAGTAGTTATTACTACAATAACTAATAACTTTACCAAGTATTTATGTTTTTATAATGTTATAAAAACCAACAACTCTTTAAGTATGGAACCTTCCCTTTTCCAATGGTACCATATTCCTAAAACGAAATTGTTAAATCTTTTCTTTTCTTTTCTTAGGTTGCCAACAAAGCCCAAACAAAAAATCTCCCAAAATGCTCCTCAAAAACAAAATAAAAAAATAAAAAATTGTTCTAACAAAATTCCTCAACTAACTTTTGAGCACTTCAAAGGAGGCAACACCTTACACGTATTCATGTGGCGAAGTATCCTCCTCTCCAAGTGTACTCCTTAAAATTAAAAGGGTATTTTGGTAAACACGTTTTTCTTTTCATCATAATTTTCATTAATCACCATGATATGATAATCAAAATCAAAACTCTTCTTGTGTCACATTTTTTTTTTTATAATTTGTTTGTCACATTCAATTGGCTTCACTCATCTGAATGGGATGAGTGTGTATGATTGCTACCTAAAATAAACAAAATAAGAAAAATGTTACAAAGGGCAGCAAGCAATGCATATTCATGGTGGTGGGCTAGCCACATTAGAACAAAGCAATCAAAATGGTTGGATCAATGTCTCCAAGGTATGTTTCTTAGTATATTATGTTACATAATTTTTTTCCCTTAATTATGAATCTGGATTTATTTTTTCCAAAATCATTTATTCGGGGTATCAATTTTCAATTGATTTAAGAATGACCAACATGTTTATTATTTCTTGTTTTCTCAAACTACATTATTTGAAAATTTGTTGATCTATTCAAAGATGGAAGGAAATCAACATGCACAATAAAATTTATACATTTAATAAAGTGTAGAATTAATTGAAATTTTCTAGAGAAGTAAATTTAATAGTCTCACAAATACACGCACATTTTAGTGTCATTAGGAATGATACAAGATTAACATAGCCAAATAGGTTTGGCCTAGTGGAAGCATTTTAGCTCTACAAGTTGGAAGTTTGTGTACAAAATACTTCTTAGTGATAGGTCTATAGTTCAATTAGGACGAACGAAATCCAACACGAATTTCTCCAAGAGCCTCACATATGATTGCCTTCGGTAGGAGAATGATTATGGATTTCGCCGAAATAAATTAGGATAGCCAATTTCAGTTTTATTTATGTAGCACTGACACTTCAGATTGAAGATGTTAATGTTTTGCACCAACACATGTAATTATGTTCAATCACTTCCATTTTCTTAAACTAATGTTAGTGCCTACATGTCAATGTTAGCTTGTGTCTGATGTTTGTGTTAATGCTTCATAGAATTTTATCAGTTTCATTGCATAGAGTTGTATCAGTGTCGTGTCTGGTGTCCATGACATGAAAACTTATGCGTCGTTCATTCTACTTTAACTTATGCAACAAGAAACTCAGTGCCAAATAACATGAAAACTAAACAGATATGGAGGAGAAGGTGACTGACACATTAAGAGTCTTACAAAATGAAGGAGACTCATTTTCACAAAGAGCAGAAATGTATTACAGAAAAAGGCCAGAGCTTGTTGAATTTGTTGAAGAAGCCTTTAGAGCATATAAAGCCTTAGCAGAAAGATATGATCATTTATCAAGAGAACTTCAAAGTGCAAATAGAACAATTGCAAGTGTCTTCCCTGATCAAGTTCCATGCCAAATCGATGATGACGAAGACGACGAAAGTGACACAGGAACAATCCCACCATCTCCTGACCACAACAGCCAATTTCAGAAATCACCAACTATTCCAAAAGTTCCAAAGATTCCAAAGAAAGATTTTCGAAGTCCTTCGATGTTGTTATCGCGAAAAGGTCCAACAATTAAGAGAAGTCCTTCTGTTTACGTTCCTGCTCAAAGATCAGGTCTTACCAAAGCTGAAGCATTAGGTGAAATCGACAAACTTCAGAAAGAGATTTTAGCGTTGCAGACCGAGAAAGAGTTTGTGAGAAGCGTGTACGAGCGTGCATACGAAAAGTACTGGGAAATCGAAGATCATATAACAGGTACGCAGAAAAGTGTTTGCAGTTTGCAAGATGAATTCGGTGTCGGTACTGTCATTGAAGACGATGATGCTAGAGCCTTAATGGCAGCAACGGCATTGAAATCGTGTCAAGAGACACTTTCAAAGCTTCAAAAGATTCAAGCACAATCATCCATAGAAGCGAAAGTTGAATATGAAAGGGTTAGAAAAGCTCATGAGATGTTTGAGAGTCTTAGAGATCAATTTATCAGTAAATTCATGCATCAAGAAGAACATGAACATGTCGAAAAATGTAAGAGCATAATAAGTGAAGAACAGAAACACATTGATGAAGAGATAGCTAGTTTGGAACAACAAGAGAACGACGTTGTTTTGTTGAGAGAAACTATTAAAGAAAAATTGGCACAAGATTCTGCAAACTCTCTTACCGTCACCGAAATGGCCGAATGCATCGATGAGCTTGTGAACAAGGTTGTTACATTGGAAACCGCGGTGTCTTCTCAAACTGGTATGGTTAATCGATTGAGATCAGAAACCAATGAACTTCAAACAAATATAAAGAAATTAGAAGAGGACAAGGAAATTCTTAAAGCAGGAGCAGAAGCTACTAATAAGAAGCTAAAAGAATTTGAAGAGGAATTGTTGAGAGTGAAGATTCTTAACAAAAGTGTTAAATCACAAGATAATAGCCTCCGAACACATTTTACCGAAGCTAGTTGTAATATTGAGCATTTATCCGGAAAGTTAAATAATATGAAACATGATGTGGATGATGTGAATTTAGTACTTTACAAGAAGAAGAAAACTAATTCTGATGTTGATGATTCTATTATGAAGGATGTTAATACAATAGACAAAAGTGGCGGTGCAAATTTGGATGCTAAGAACTCTATTATGAGTCAAAATACTAATTTTATTACTGAAAGGATTGAAAAAATGGGACAACATGAGAAAGATGATTTGTCTGATACAGTTAGCAATCTTGAAATTGAATCACATGATTTGGAGACAGGTGAGGGTGATCAACCAAATTGGAGGCAAATGTTTTTGAGTGGTTTGGACGATAGAGAGAAAATTCTGTTGGAGGAGTATACATCTGTTTTGAGAAACTATAAAGATGTTAGAGTGAAGCTTAATGATGTTGAAAAGAAAAATAGGGACAGCATTTTTGAGTTAGCACTTGAGGTATGATATTATTATCAATCTATGAAATTAATCAAATAGTTTCATTATTTTGGATTTCATGCAGTCGGTCAACATCGGTGACTCTTTGATCAGTTTAGAAAACATGCATAAAATTTTTTAAAATCTAAAATACCGAGTTTGAAATATGAACCGTCTGATCTTAATCAAACAACTATTTGTTGACTGCATGAATGCATGAAACCTAAATCCCGTTATTGTAGCATATAATCAGCGCCTCCTTTTCTTTTTGGTATGCAGGTATATGATATGGATATGGAAATTGATGTAACTTTTTTTCTTTTTCTTTTTTTGGGTCAAGTAGCCTAGTGGCAATCTACCTTAAAGATGAATAAGTGGAGTGTCTGGGGTTCGAACCCGACTCCTACACATATAGTGTGATGTCCCTACCAATTGAGCTAAGCTCATAGGGACTGTTGTAACTCTTATATGTAAGAACTTGTTTTAATATCTACACTTAGGACAATATGATGAAATTTGAAATTAAAAATGAAAATATAAGTATTCTTGTAATGATATGTATGATTATATACAATGGCTTATACTCCAAGTAATGTATTACTGTACATGCAGTTAAGGGAAATGAAGAGTGCTCTTGTGACAAAGGACAAAGAGATACAATTTTTAAATCAAAAGATAAATTGTCCAGACTCAAATCCAGATGAAAGTCCATACACAACAGCAACAGAATACAAATACACACCGAATGAAGCACTTTTGAGAAAATCGGGTCAAGGATCCAACATACAGGAGATAGATATTTCATCTCTAACAACATCTTATGCAGACCAACATAATCAAAAGTCACCAACCCTTGGCCTCAAAATGACCCTTGAGAAGCTCATGGCAGACCAAGACAAGCGGCACACCCTTTCGGATTTAGAAAAGAAATTCCGTTCGGACATCGACGACCTCCTCGAAGAAAATCTTGAGTTTTGGCTAAGATTTAGCACCTCAGTTCATCAAATTCAAAAGTTTCAAAACTCAATTCAGGACTTAAAAGCAGAACTGAAGACAATAAAGGAAAACAACAAATCCGAAGGACATTCCCATTCAAAACATCATCAATCTGCACAATCTCAACTTAGGCCGATTTTCCGACATTTAAGAGAGATTAGAACTGAGTTATCTCTTTGGCTTGAACACAATGCAGTGTTACAGGATGAACTACAAGGTAGATATTCATCATTATGCAACATTCAAGATGAAATTGCAAGAGCAGCTGTTAAAAATGCACAACCTAATGGTGAAAAAGTTGGTGAGATAATAAGTGGTTATCAAGCTGCAAAGTTTCAAGGTGAGATTCTTAACATGAAACAAGAAAATAGTAAAGTTGCAAGTGAATTACAAGCTGGTCTTAGTCTTGTGAAAGGAATGAAAATTGATGTTGACAAGACACTTGATGAACTTGATCAAGATATTGGGATTAGTAGTGTTCATAGTGACACAACAAAAAAGAGCACATCATCAAAAGGTACTAGAATACCTTTGAGGTCTTTCTTGTTTGGTGTTAAATTAAAGAGACAAAAGCATCATCAATCATCATCATCAGTATCATCAGCATCATCACTGTTTGCTTGTGTCAATCCTGCACTGAATAAACAATATAGTATCAATGAACATGCACCAGCTCCAATAGAGAGAGAGGAGGAGGATGATATTTGATTTGCCTTATTTGAGTATTTTGAAAATTGTCAAGGATTGATTGTAGTATATCATGTTTTTAATTTCAAGGTTGGCTTTATAATTCTTACATCTTCATAATCCATGTGTTTTGTGTTTAATGTATACATATATTCATATATACAAATGATTTTCTCTCCTCATTTCATGTCAATGTACTTTTACCCATTGTTTTGGTAAACAGTCAATGGCAGACCTAAGCATGTTTAGGGTGTGCGATGGCATATGGCCCCATATTTTCTAGGGCACCAAGTTGTTAGGCTCAAATATATCAGTATGTGTGCATGCGAGCTGCAGGCATACATAACTTATAAAACAATTAGTGCCCTGTAAAAGTGTTCAACAAAGCTTCTCTACATATATAAGAATATGGTAATATGTAAGTCTAAATAATGAAAAAAGCTTGAATTGCTGATCATCAGAGAATTTCATCCCATCAAGTTGAAGTAAACTACAAGCACCAGATTAAGTATCGTACACAGTACACCGAGACTCAGTTTTATTGTTATCGTAAGATCATATCACTATTTAATTTATTAGTGAATATTTAAACACAATAGGATATCAATTTGCAGAAAAATACTTATAAAATATGGTTGTGTGAACTTTGAGTCTATCCTTGTGTCCATCAATAATCAAAGAGAAAATTGTCCTAGCTATGCAGACAATTTAGAATAAAAAAAATTAGCATACACCTCTATCTTATATTTGAGATATGAAACCCACGCTAATAAAAGAATGTGAATTTTCTCAATAATTATGGGATAAGGAGTGTCTAGCTTGGCCATAAAGTCACAGTACGATTGCAAGAATTGTCGTACTAAAAATTGTCCAAAAGAAAGGTCATCATAAGTTTATATGCTACACACACCACCTACATAATCAATTCATCAATTATCCGTAACTTAATCCAAGACTTGCATTTACAATTATCAGCACCGATCTAGAGCTATCTAATTATTATATCAACATCCACCAAATTTTATCCGTCAATCACACACCATTGTTTTATCTGATTTTCATAATAAGTAAAACAGAAAAGATTAATCAGATTAAATTTTCATAATAAGTCTGCAATCAAAAAACTTTGACAGATACGTTGTCCACCATATAATGCTTTCCAAAAGAAGTGTCCAAGACCATCCAACAATAACAAATAGGGTAATTCCTCATGTCCAGACCCAATTGGAAAAGTTAGCACTGACTGAGTACTTAACACATTTACAAGTAGATATTTACAGTTCAATTCTCATGCTATATGTGATAGTAGTAATTAATGGTGGCTAGCATTACCATTAGGCCAAAAGGAAAGAGAGCTGAATTCCACTACTGCCAAGGTTAACAGCAGTAAGCTGAAGATTACCACGGTGACTAGCAACAGCAGACATAATGTTGTTGATTAAGTAAACCAGGATAGCCTGTCCAGTGAGAGGGAAGCAAACAATGAGTTCAATCCATGTACATTACTGCAGTTGATCAAATATACAAACATTTGCATTTTGATTCTCTGCATTCACGTTAACAAGTAGATATTTACAGTTCAATTCCCATGCTTTATAACACTGACATATGAAGTAAGACCTGCTAGAATTTGTATTATTCAACGATACACCATAATTCTATTCTCTATCCTATATAACAAACTCAACTCCCTCTCCTTCTCGTGACTAACTTTCCCCCTCTCAAATTTTCACCTTTGAATGACTCTACGTGGATCTTGGACAGTTGGACATAAGGTAACTAACATAAACCTTATCAGTAAGCTAATCCAAAACAAGCACACTCCACCTTGCATTTGTAAAATCATTTCATATTTAACATTGAAAGCACAATAGATACCATTCATATTAAACAGTTTTTTTAATGAAGCCTCGAATTTGCATGTTTTAGTTAGTATTATAGCACTACGACCTTATTTATGCAGAAAATGTTTGTAAAGACACAAAATCTGAAGGCTTAGGTTTTGAAATTCTAAGCCATCTTGCATCATCACCTATGGATGTTAACTAACTATCCATATACTTCTATGATGATCTAAACCCTTGTGATTCTTGAAATGATTCATTTTTAGTATTACCAGAGCATAAATCAATTAAAGTATGAGGTGCTAATCCTTACCACCACTTTCAAAATCCAAAATCAACCTTAAATGTCATTAAGTACCACTTGTCATACGTCTACTTATCATGTAATTAGTCAATTTACAAACAAGCATTGAAAGCATATTATGAAAGAGCCTCATCATAATCTTATTTATTTATGCACATATATCAATTGTTTGTGGTTACTTATAAGGCATAACAAATCTTTGATGCACAAAACCAAAGCATGTAATCTCAATCATTCACACATACCTTTTATTCATGAATTCACTTGTTGGCCAAGATACTTGAATTTTGTCCTTTCAAATAGAGAATCAAGTCACACACAATCCTCATTATGCAGAGAAAAGGAAAGAAAACTAAATTGTTAGAAGATAGAAAGTTAGTTATCTTTCCCATTCTTCACTAGGTCTCATCTCATTCTACTTTTATAATTTTGCTAACAGTACCTTTCAGCATCTTCCCTCCAAATACCAGTTGGTCCTACAAGGACATATTATGTATCTACAAAGGCAAATAATCAAGAATGAGAAAATCGGCAGCCCATCATTGTTCCCAATAGGTATCGACTATAAACCAGACGAGGCATATATGATGCAATGAAAATTCCAAAAATGTGCAAAACTCCATTATCGTAAGAAACAAAAAAAAAATGTCTTGGAAAACATTGGTGCCAAACAAGGAATCGGGGCAGAGAATTGAATATTCTTGAATAATCAAGAATGAGAAAAAATGGGCAAGGTTCTGCCTTTTTTTTCAAGCAGAAGATTGAATACTGTTGAATAATAAAAAATGAAAGAACAGGTATCCCATCATGTACACATATTGGAATGAAAGTTCTAAAATAACTGTAGCAAACGAAAAGGTTAATCATTCAAAATATCGGTACCAAACAGGGTCTTGGGACTGCCTAAAAGATCAAGTGCTTCTGTTCATCAATTGCAATTTGTGTACTGCACTTATCGAATTTTCATAAAATGTTTGCGGTCAAAATATGGACCGATACAACCTCATTATGGTTTCCTCCATTGGTCACAATGCAAACATCCAAAGAGTTGGTCTGCATAATGCAATACATACCAGATAGATACTATTAGAAAAAGTTCAGACTCCAAAGAGTTGGTTTCTTTGTACTTTGCTTCACTAGACATGTTCCTTTCTTTGAGAATTCCTTTGAAACCCTTACCAGTAGGGTAATCCAACACAAGTCACAATCCATTTTGCATTTGCAAAATTGCATTTAGGGACTAAGGTCATCAAAGCACAATAGATACCTTCCAAGCTTTAAACTATGAATAAAATTTCATATTAAAATTGCATTTTAGGCAACAACTAGCTTTCGCATTAAGGCATCATCCAAAGTTTTTATCTTATTGTCGAAAGAGTGGGCTCATGTATACCACACCACCCTTCATAGATAATGAAAATAAATATTTCATCTCAGCGACAATATCACTATTAGGGTCATAAAATATTTCATCTCAGCGACATTAGATACCATCCCTTAATCATATGATTGAAAGCCATCATCCAACTTTTGCATAATGAATAAAGAGTTCAAAATGCTAATATGCAAATGTGTTGGAATAAAAATTCCAAAATGTGCAAAACTCCATTACGTAACAAACAAAAAAATTGTCTTTCAAAATATATAGGGCCTTGGTACATAACATGTTTACTCAATTAAGGTTTTTTTCATGCAGAAGATTTGAATGTTCTTCGATTATCAAGAATGAAAAAAATCAGTATCACAACATATGCATCTAAAAAAATTGACTTTCAAATCGTTGATGCCAAATAGGGTCACATACATAGCACACATTTGCTCAATTAAGGGTTTTTTTTTCCCTCAAGCAGAATATTGAAGGTTCTTGAATATTCAAAAATGAGAAAAAGGGTAAAAGATTCTAA
This sequence comes from Trifolium pratense, assembly GCF_020283565.1. Classification (NCBI taxonomy): domain Eukaryota; kingdom Viridiplantae; phylum Streptophyta; class Magnoliopsida; order Fabales; family Fabaceae; genus Trifolium; species Trifolium pratense. The sequence continues at coordinate 27,464,703 of NC_060062.1, forward strand.
CTTTTTTCCCTCAAGCTGAAGATTGAATGTTCTTGAATATTCAAAAATGAGAAAATGGATAAAAGATTGTACCTTTTTTAAGCAAGATAGCATATACATTTGCAGAAAAATGAGTAAAAGGCATGCAATCAAAATATGGACCGATAAACCCTCATTATGGTTTCCTGCATTGATCATAATGCAAGCATCCAAAGAGTTGATCTGCATAATGAAATATATACCAGATAGACATTGTGAGAAATAGTTCAAACTCCAAAGAGTTGATTTCTTTGTACTTTGCTTCACTTGACATGTTCCTTCCTTAAAGAATTCCTTTGCATTTAGGCAAAATTGCATTTAGGGACTAAGGTCATCAAAGCACAATAGATAGCATTCAAGCCTTAAATTATGAATAAAATTTCACAGTAAAATTGCATTTTTGGGCTATCAAAGACAACCTATCAAAAATCATGGAACAAAGAGTATATTCATCTTATTGTCGAAATAATGGGCTAAGCAACAATTTCACAATTAGGGTTATAAAAATATTTCATCTCAGCAACAATAGATACCATCCCTTAAATCATATGATTACAATTTCGTATAAAAATTGTATTGAAAGCCATCATCCAACTTTTGCAATATGAAAATTGTCTTTCAATGTATATAGGGTCTTGTGAAGAGCCGGATTACCAAGTATTCAAAAAAAAATAAAAGGGTCTTGTGACATAACATTTTTACTCAAATAAGGTTTGTTTTCATGCAGAAGATTGAATGTTCTTCAATTATCAAGAATGAAAAAAATGGGCAAAAGATTGTACCTTTTTGTTAAGCAAAAAATATTAGAAATAGTTCAAACTCCAAAGAGTTGGTTTCTTTGTACTTTGCTTCACTTGACTTGTTCCTTCATTAGAGAATTCCTTTGAAACCCTTACCAGTAGGGTAATCCAACACATCACAATCCATTTTGCATTTAGGCAAAATTGCATTTAGGGACTAAGTTCATCAAAGCACAATAGATACCATCCAAGCCGTAAATTATGAATAAAATTTCATATAAAATTGCATTTTAGGCAACAACTAACTTTCGCATTAAGGAATCATCCAACGTTTTCAGGCTCATGTATATTTATCTTATTGTCGAAAGAGTTGGCTCATGTATACCACACCACCCTTCATAGATAATGAATAAAATATTTCATCTCAGTGACAATTTCACTATTAGGGTCATAAAAATATTTCATCTCAGTGACATTAGATACCATCCCTTAATCATATGATTACAATTTCGTATGAAAATTGCATTGAAAGCCATCATCCAACTTTTGCATCATGAATAAAGAGTTAAAAATGCTAATATGCAAATATGTTGGAATGAAAATTCCAAAAATGTGCAAAACTCCATTATGTAACAAACAAAAAGTTGGTTTCTTTGTACATACCAGATAGATACTATTAGAAATAGTTCAAACTCGAAAGAGCTGGTTTCTTTGTACTTTGCTTCACTTGACTTGTTCCTTCCTTAAAGAATTCCTTTGAAAACCTTACAAAGTCGGTTTCTTTGTACCGGTAGGATAATCCAACACAAGTCACAATCCATTTTGCATTTGCAAAATTGCATTTAGGGACTAAGGTTATCAAAGCACAGTAGATACCATCCAAGTCTTAAATTATGAATAAAATTTCATATTAAAATTGTATTTTAGGCAACAACTAACTTCCGCATTAAGGCATCAACCAACGTTTTTAGGCTCATGTATACCACACTATTAGGGTCATAAAAATATTCCATATCAGCGACAATTTCACTATTAGGGTCATAAAAATATTCCATCTCAGCGACATTAGATACCATCCCCTAATCATATGATTACAATTTCATCTCAGCGACAATTTCACTATTAGGGTCATAAAAACATTCCATCTCAGCGACAATTTCACTATTAGAGTCGTAAAAACATTCCATCTCAGCGACATTTGATACCATCCCGTAATCATATGATTACAATTTCATCTCACCGACAATTTCACTATTAGGGTCATCAAAATCTTTCATCTCAGCGACAATTTCACTATTAGGGTCATAAAAATATTCCATCTCGGCGTCATTAAATACCATCCCTTAATCATATGATTTCAAAACATTGATGCCGAATAGGGTTTCGGACATAGCACACATTTGCTCAATTTAAGGTTTTTTTTTAATTTATTTCTCAGGCAAGAAGATTGAATGTTCTTGAATATTCAAGAATGGGAAAAATGAGTAAAATATTCTAACTTTTTTTCTCAAGCAGAAGATTGAATGTTCTTGAATATTCAAGAATGAGAAAAATGGCTAAAAGATTCTAACTTTAATTTCTCAAGCAGGAGATTGAAATGTTCTTGAATATTCAAGATTGAGAAAATGGGTAAAAGATTCTAATTTTTTTTCTCAAGCAAAAGATTGAATGGGTAAAAGATTTGACCTTTTTGTTAAGCATAAGATTGAATGTTCTTGAATAATCAAAACTAAAAAAATGGGTCTATAATCTTTCAAAATAATAGGTACTACCAAACAGGAACTTGTGAAAGAACACCTTTTCAATTAAGGTTCTTTGATTGTTATTTGTTTTCTTCAAGCAAGCAAGCAAGCAGAAGATTGAATGAATAATGAAGAATTGGAAAAACATTACCGTATAAAACGAGAAAGACTTTATCTTTGTGTTCGTTGATGAAAACTCTACTGTTGCAGAAAATTGAAGACCCAGCAAATTGATTCGTTCTATTTCTTCCTTCTTCATTTCCGTTGATGAAACCACAATTGCGTATTTGACTCTTTTCTTGAAGAATGGAGAAAAAAGAACTCTATAAACTCTGCTTAACATTGAAACTTGAAAGAAAGAAAGAAAGAAGACAAAACAAGTGATGTAGTATGTGTTTTAAGACTACTTATAGGCTTTTAAAATTTGTTGGACTAAGTGATTCGGCCCAATACCTAGCTAATCATGCTTTAGTAATTTTGATAAATAAATAAAATATTCAAGGATTAAATAGGAAAAAAAAATTATTATAGATTAAAAAAAATTACTTTATATTTCAAAATATGACTTTTTGTGTAAATTTAGTCAAAACTAGTAGAAGTTATTTCAAATTTATTGATACTCCCTCCGGTTCTTTTCATGTTTATTTGGGGAAAGAGCCCATGGTAGAACTTCTAGTGTCGCCACCTGCACATGGGTGGTGGAACTCCCTGTATAGCATTAATCTATAGAAAAATATCGTCATAGGGACATCTCTCTTTGGCGAAAATCTCCTCACTGGTTCTCACCCTCTGCAAATCGACTTCTTCATCTCAGTTGCGAAGCTTCTCTTTTCCTGTGGAAAAAATCCTAACACAATTGTCCCCTCTCTTCAACGAAGTCAATGCTACTACTTTGAACTTATTCATAGAGTTGTTAATGTATTCACTAGTTTCTAGTGAATTATTATGTTTAATATAAAATTTTAATATGGTATTGAAGTTTATCGCCCGGGTTATCATCGTTTATATCCACGTATAAAAAATGTCACATAGAAAGGAGAGAATGAATAAATATGTAAAGAGTGATTTTTTTTTTTTTTACAAATCATTTTTTAATGATGAGTTAAGTTAAATATAAAAACTTAATTGAACCTTAAAAATTTGGGATAGGAGACAAATTTATAGAAACATCAATAACAAAAAAGGACTATCTTACATGTTTGAGTAAACCAAATAAGAATTTGAATCCTTTCCAATTTTTCTTCATGTTTTCTCTCATTTTTCTTACGGTTAATTTTCTCTTTTTTTTATTCTTTGTAATTTACCAATCCTTACATTAAAATGTTTGACTTGAAACAAACACAATAGCAACACATGTTTGACTTGAAACAAAATGTTGGAGTTAGACAAAATAGCAAAGCATTTCCAGAGAGATATGTTCATCATCAACTGAAACTAAACAAAGGTTATAAATAATTACACTGAACTATTAGTTTAGGTGGTTTTATATTAAAAATATATCCTTATATTAAAAATTATTACAAGATACTAGAGATTCATGCAGATAATTTACTAAAGGACCATTTAACTTTTTGACTTGCTTATCTAGTGACTAATATTCATTGATCAGTTGTTATAAGTTCTTCGACAGTAGTTATTAGCTTAATGAAATGCTTTCTCAATTATTGCCACCAACTTTATTTCGTAAAATTCTCCACCTCTGCAACCAAAATTTGGATAAATTAAATCATGACAATAAGTACCATTAAAATGTATATAACTAACAATAATAAGATAAAACATATATACAAATGCACATATTAGTAGTTAATTTATTTATTTTGTCTTAATTATTTGATTTATAACAAAAATAAGCTTGGATAATATGAAAGTCGATCTGAGTGGTAGGGTAGAATATGACTAAAACCTAATTTGACCTGAGATCAAACTTAGATGATTCTAATTGTCTCGAACTTAACCAAAACAATTCATCATTTGATAACTATAGCCAAAATACTCTCAAGCTCTCAGGTTTGATTCCCTCCGATGTCAATTTCGGTGGGTTAAATCCATACAGAGGGGAAAAAAAAACTCTGACTTTAAATTGGACCCCCCGCAAATGGGTGGTAGGATTGGCCTCATTGAATTAGTCAGTCATAAGGCCGAATACCAGGTTTTCAAAAAAAAAAAAAAAATTATAGCCAAAATAAATTTGAATATAATTCAAATACTCCGGCCCGTCACTCTATTTTTAACAAAGGGTCATGTTAACATGTGCACCAAGGGCACATGTTAAGCTACCTAAAAAGGAAATATAACAATTAATGATACAAAATATTTAATGTTTAAAAAGTTGAATTCACAAACTTAACATTTAATATTTACCACATTTATCTCCTTAACATGTGCCTTTGGTGCACATGTTAACATTCTCCTTTAACAAATTAGTAGAGTAGAAAAGTCACCTTAGACAACTGTGCAGCAGTTTTATCAATAGTAAAGTCATCTCTTCCAGCAATATCTGCCCAATTCCCTTCACCCCATTTCTCAACAGCAGCTTGTAATTGCATATCCTCTTCCTTTGTCCATCCTTTTCTTTTCCTTTGAATATTTGATGTAACATTGTGACCAACTAATCCATTATTTTGTACATATTTAGTTGTTGAAGATACATTATTTAACCTTGTTTGTCTCTCAACAATAACTGGAAAAACAATGTTTGGCTTTTGTATCAAATTATTAAATGGTTGTGAACTTGTACTACATGAAGCATGTGATGATGGTGTTGGAACATTTATAGTCAAAGGAGCTTCAATTGTTGCGCTAGTTGGATTACATTCACTCATTGGAACAGAAGATATCATTACCTATTCAATAAACAGTTTAAGAAAAATAAACATGCTGCTATAATATAAGTAGACATTATTCAACAAACCTTTAGATAAAATTTAATAATGTACTAAAATTCAATTATATTATTATGTACCAACCTGGACACATGCTGCAGCTTGCAAAGCAGTTTGTTTGGGAATGGATGGTAATGTTTCCTTTTCACATTCCAAGTCACTATCATCATCCTGTAACCAAGATTCAAAAGTACAAAGTACAATACAAATTCAATGCATAATTTATTTAAATAAATAATAGGTCAAATTAAAATGACAATGAAGCTACTGTACTGCATTAGCTAGCATAACTGATTGACCAGAGTTGTGCTTTCTTTTTGTTTTTCTTCTGAAAATAGAGTAAATGAGAATTGAATTTAGAATTTTATGACTACTATTCAAACTCCCCACCGTTAAACCAAATTTAGAGACCTTCCAGAATTGTGGTTTTAAACACAAATACGGTGAATGGTATATATTTTTTCAATAATTCTTCTTCTTTTTTTTTTTTTTGTCAATGGACGAAATGACTCTGGTCATGACGTCCAACCTAATATTCTCAACATTTCTACATGATTTTGGACAATTTTATTATTCCACTAAACATAAAAATGTAAGTCATTAACTCTTCTTCAACTACTTATATTTACATCTACGATTAAATTTCGTGTAAAAAAATATTCACCATCTTTATAAAATCTACTGTTAGGATTGTATGTATCTCAAAAAGATTTCTTATTTTGAAATCAGCACACACTCAGTAATCTATAGTCAAAATATCAATTAAAAAAAATAGTAAAAATCCATTGAACCGTTTTTTTTTCTTCACAAAATACTGAACCGAATTTCTAAACGTTTTAAATATGGAAAATAAAAATTGTGGTGTTGAAACGTGTACACAAAAAATTAGGCTTGAAACGTGTATCTTCAATGAAATTGATTCCAGTCTTTATTCTTGCTTGAATGACAAGTTTTAGTTTTTTTAGGAAACTTGGATGGCAAGTTTTTTTTTTTTTGTCAGGCTAAAAAATTTATCTTAAAAAGTGAATAAGTGGGTTCAAACCCTGGCTCCTAATATCTCTGTCAACTGAACTAAATTCAAGAGACAATTATTTATTATAAGAACGTCTTTTTCGGCTTTTACCACATGTGGTCTTTTCTACTAAATCACTACTAAATCAACTGACGATTGATTTTTTATAAGAACCTTAAATAACATGTTACATTCATTTTTTTTCTTAAAAAAACAAAGATTTTACACTTATTTTTTTTTAATGTCCGTTGCAAATCCAGAATTTTGTGTGATATAGTTATAAAACTATTTTGTGTGATCTCCATTAAACACTATATCTCATCTAAAATAAAGGACAATAGTAACCCCCACTCGCCCGCAATTGCTTTGACCTCCCCAACCAGATTAAATTGACGGAGATGGGTGAAAGCATTAAAAAAATAAAGTTTGAAAATTGGTAAACAAAGAAGTAATAATACTACAATAAGAAGCATAATACTAACCAAAGGTAGATCATCATCTTCAAAATCAGCATCAATCAAGGAATGACCATAGGCCAAATGACGCCACAACATTTGATACTCTTTCGCACTCGAAATACCGGTCGAAGTTTTTTTCACCATCTCGTTCCAATTAATCTTCCAACGATCATGACTCGCCACTTCTTGCAATAACTTCAACAATGTGCTTGCATCGTACCTACAATACATCATAAAAAATAACATTACAAGCACCAAAACGCGCAAAATTGTGAAGAAAAAATGAACGAGAAAGAGAGAGAGATACTTTTGTAAGAGAACAAGAGAGTCTTGCTCAGTGAAAGAAGACTTGTTCTTGTTTTGATTTTTGCCCTCTTGTGTTATTTGCAAAGTCTTTTTGAAGGTGTTGTTGTTAGAAGAATGTTTTCTCTCCATTTTTAATTTAATGGAATTTGTGAATTTTTTGATCGGGAAAAGGGGAAATTGACGGTAACAACTTACTAAGCTATTGCTACGCTGGCTTTTGGTATTTGTTTGGAGAGAGAAAGTCATTGTATTTGGAATTTATATTGTTTTGTTAATTAATGATTTAGAGAAGATATTTTGGTGGAATATAATTCTACTATTAATGGTATTTGTTTGGAGAGAAAGTCACTGTATTTGGATTTTTTTTTTTTTGGGTACAATGTATTTGGAATTTTTATTGTTTTGTTAATTAATAATTTGGAAGATATTTAACTGATTATGTTTTGGGTGGAATATAATTCTAAAAAAAAAAGAATATAATTCTAATATTATTTGAGATTTCATTTCATCTATGAATATGTTAGTGAATTAATAGATAGATTTTCCAATTATATATATCAACAAAAAAAATACTGATTTTCATAAGATAAAAAAATATACTATTGATTTTTATTTTTTATATATAATCGACACTATTGATTTTTCAGTAAAATATAAATTAATCGACACTATTGATTAGAAAGAAATTGTTTTTTTTTTTAAAAAAAAAAAAGAGAGTCTTGTATGACAACATTTAACGCTTTATAAATTATAACTACTATCTTCCATGTATGGTTAACCAATTTTTAATCGGTCAAATTTTTTCTTTTTATAGATTATTTTATTATATGGTTAATGAGCTTCCTCTAGGACGAATTATTCGGTAGAACTCAAGTTCGATTCTTAGTGAAAATAATTATTGGTCAAGCTTTTCTTACCTCCGATCGAACTCTGGATTATTTGGGAGAGGGCTTGCCTTTCCACCGAGAGCCAGAGAGTCAAAATAAAAAAAATAAATCATTCTTACTAAATTTCAATTCTCATTAATTAAATATTGAGTAGTCATGCTATATTATATTTTATAATCTTCCGGTAAAAAAAATATTTATAATAAACGTCTAAAAATATTTTATCTTTATTTAAAAAATCATATTAAGTCTGTATCCTCTAGTTAATATGTATTGATTCACTTATCTTGTATGCATGCTTTGTTGATGTCTGACATAAAAGTTTGAGAATTATTAATTTTAAATTTTTTTTAATCTATAACAATATATAAAGGGGATAGGGGAGTTTTGACTGACTTTTTTTGGTCCATTTTGCCCTTTACTATAATTTGAAATAACATTTAACAATAATACCAACAATACCCTTTATTTTTTTAGTAGCAACAAATTTTTTTTATTAACAAACTCACAATAACATAAGACATATATATTTTTTTTTTACATAAGTTAGACACATACAGGCGCGGAACGCGCTTGCCTGGCCCGCTAGTAATAATAAAAAAAAGACACATGTTAAAATGTTTTCTTCAACGCTGAAATTGTCGCACATCTTCCTTAACGACTCACCTCTTTGCTGCAGCACCACCTCGACGGTCCACCTCTCTACTGCTATTGTTATGTCCTCATTGTCAAGAATTTCTTTTAGGAAGGGAAAGGTAAACCTATAATTCGAGGACTAGGACCCTCCTGAGAAGATTAAGAAATAGAGAATTTGGATAAAATTTTGCTTATTTCATTCATTCCTTACATAGGGTATATTATGTAGCAAAAAGTACAATAACAAAAAGATAGTACTGAATGCAAGGAAAGGAATAGTCAATAAATGACTTCTAGAACGTAATCTTATAGGATGTTTTCTCTCTCAATCTCCCGTGATTCTTTTATATACCTCCCAATATTCTAATTTTACCCTCGTAGAAAAATTTGATTTGCAGAAATTGATAGTTTCAGGGACCCAATATTCTCCCGAGAATTTAATTCTATTCTCTAGTTCTGAATTCTAATCCATAGAAAATTCTACTCCAATTTTCAATTTCCATTTTTAATACTTTCAATTTAAGATGTTGATTAAAAATATTTATTTGGTAGCTAAAGAAAAAAAAAACTGTTAAATAATTTTATTTTTTTTAATGTTTGGCCTAGGGCTAATAAAATGGAGAAATGATATTTGTACAACAATTTTTTATCAACATTTGACAATTTTTTCTCTCATACTCACATTACATTCTTTTTTTTTTTTGACGGTAAAAAGTTTATAGCATTTCATTATTTAGAATGTTAACAATACAAGTGGGTATATCAATGAAAAGGTGGAAACTAGCTATAGAAGTGGCCACCCTTGCTAGAGCATGAGCATCCTCATTGGCTTGTCTCCTAATAAACTCAACACTAGAGTTTCTAAAATAAGTTTTGTGCAAACGAACACAATCTCTAATAACATCACCAAGCTCAGACACATTATTGTGCTTACTATGAAAGCTTGTAACAACATTCTTGGAGTCTAGTTCAAAGTCCACATTTTCTAGCTGCAAATCATGAATCCATTTCAGAGCGCTAAGCAAACCAAGAGCTTCACCAATATCAGTATCTGTGATGGGTGACATCCATTCAGTTTTGGCTAGAACAAATTGTCCTTGATCATCTCGTATACACATTCTTATTCCAACTTTATTCTGCCGAACAGAGAACGAAGCATCTATGTTACACTTGTACCGCCCTGTATGCGGCTTTTGCCAACGAGTTTCAGTTACTTGTTGTTGCTGCATACAGTTCCGTTGCTTGTATTGTTGTGCATTTCTCCAGTCCAATAATAAGTTGGTGGTTCTGTCACAAACTACATGAGTTGGTTCAATTTTATTCCCCCACACCCTATTGTTTCTTTGTTGCCAAATGCTCCATAATGTCACCATGAACAACGTTGAATGCTCTGAGTTAAACACCTGCAAAAGAGAAAAGATGATCTCTGCTATATGATTGTTAGCCTGCAAGTGTTGTTGAATAACATCTTTTCATCCAAGCTTTTGCCATATATTCTTTGCATTATTGCATAAGAAAAATAGATGAATATTATCTTCAAGCTCATCATCACAATGAACACAATTACCAGGACAATTAACACCCTTTTGGTTCAGTCGAAATCTAGTCGGAATGCAATTACGACATAACCGCCAAATAAAGTTCTTAATTTTTGGTGGAGCCGTTGCTTTCCAGATATAATGCCACTGACCTGGAACCTTCAGATGTGTAGTATCAATGGCCTCGTCATTGCAATAACGATATGCACTCTTAACTGAATAGTGCCCATCCTTTTCTAATCTCCAAATAACTTTGTCGACTGGAACTGAGTCTAACAGAGGAGTTTTCAAAATTTTCCTTGCACTACTATCATCAAACAAGGAGCAAATAAGAGGCAAATTCCACATCTTTGAATCAGACATCAACAAATCTGAGACTCTCATAGTGTCCATCACATGATTCATATGTATCGGTCGTGTAAAAATATCACCATCCAAGCTCCATTTATGATTCCAAACCGGGATATGGTTACCAGTACCAATACTCCACTTATATCCGCCACGAACAATAAATTTAGCACTCCAAATGCTTCGCCAAACATAGCTAGGATTATGCCCAATGCTCGAATCAAGAAAATCACTTTTAGGAAAATATTTAGCTTTGAATAATTTTGTGATTAAATTGCTTGGATCTGATAACAACTTCCAAGCTTGTTTTTCAAGCATTGCATACTTAAAAGCTTCAATGCTTTTAAAACCCAAGCCACCCGCATTCTTATTCTCTCTATCTCTTCCTTTTTCTCTCTATTGTTATTGTCCAATAAGAATAAGAGAAAAGAAAATTGTCCTAAAAGTTGTACCAAAATTATTGTTCAAATAACATACCTCAATAAAATGTCAAGTACGAAGCTGCCTTTAAATGCTTTTAAGTTGCATTCATTCCATTGAGAATCGATTATCATCACCATATCAATTATCTTCTCCAAGACAAAAATCAGCCCAATATATACTATCCTTCACTTGAGAAGTTGTTGGAACATGAGCACCATTAATGTGTGAAAGTTGAACAAACTTGGTTGGAAAATGAAAGAATAAACACCCAAGGATTGTGGCCTTACAAATATTGAAATGTGAATTGAAAAAAGCTGGAGAAGTTCCACATTTTAAAGAACACACTTTATTAGTGTTTATACATTCTAAGGTGACAACTGTAGGATATTTTATATCTTAATTTATTTTAAACATTATTTTATATTATTATGTATGTTAATTATTATTAAATTCCTTTGAACCAAGTTATCATTCGTAATTAAAAGGGTGGATTTTCGGTTAATGCCTTTTAATTTAGTAACGTTGCCTTTTATTTCTAATAAACAGATTTTATGGTTTACTTAATAACATGACCAATGGCTTGATCAGTTTAAGGGACTATGAGTATTTATATTGATTTACGTGGGTTTGAGAAGGGGAGATATAGAGAGAAGAGGTGAGACCGAAAGAGTGAAGAAGAAATGATATAAGCTATGCAAACATATATGATAAGTAATACTCCCTCCGGTCCTTTTTATAAGGAACACTTAGGGCAAAAAATTTGGTCCTTTTTATAAGAAACTTTGACCAATTTTCAAATGTTTTAAATGTTCAATTTCACTTATGCCCTTATTTATTATGAGAGAGAATTTAAAAATAAGTAAGTTAGTTGAATAAAGAGTAATTAAATAAGGGTATACATGGAATAAATTTAAATTTATAAGAGTATTAAATGAAAATAACTATGTTAAATGTGTTTCATTGGTCTGTGTGATTTTTTCAAAGTGTTCCTTATAAAAAAGGACCGGAGGGAGTATAAACTAAGTTCCCTTGAGCATCCAAAAAGTAGTTTTATGAGACATTGCTAATTCACGTGCAGTGCTAGCAAAAAGTGACTGTTGTATCCTGGAGGATATATTAGCTATGAGACCAACTGCACCAGGTAACTTACCTGTGGCGACGAAATACTCTTAAGCCCAGTGCATTGCACGCCTCAATCATCAAATCGATAAGTTCTTCTTGTTCTATATTTTTATTTTATTATGTATCATATATATTTGTACAAATATTTCTTTAATTTATATTAATGAAATAATTCTATGTCATATTTTTCCAACAACAACTTGGGATGTGTCATAAGGGATACACCGTTTTATAAATGGAGAATCACACACTACCAGGGCCGGTTTTGGGCCAGGGCAAGCAGGGCCCGAGCTCAGGGCCTCCAAATTTTGGGGGCCTCAATTTTTTTTTTTCAAGCCCATAATGTAAAATACTACTCAAGTATATTTGATGCAAAGTCATGACATGAAATGGTTCTTGCTCCGGTGGTTGGTGTGCCTGTTTTAAAATCTTAGTATCCAGAGGTTGTGAGTTCAACTCCCACCTCCAGTAGTAATTTTGTTTTTTTTTTTTTTTTTATTTTACTTTAACCCATTTATATTTTTTTTGGTACAAGCCCATTTATATTTATAATGAACACTTCATACGCTACATTTTTATAAACAACTTCACTATTTTTATTTTTTAAAAAACTACATTTTATTATTTCTTTGAAAATAAAGAATTAATTTCTAATATTAAGTTGCAATTTTATTAAAAACACTATCAATTTTTAATGATATTAGCTTTAAGGTGTATTTTGTTATTATTGATTTGAAAATGATTATTTTTTTACATTATTGATGTTTACATTTTAAATAAAAGATTATATTTTTAAAAAAATTATCAGTTCATTTTTAATGATATATCGCTTAATTTTATATTTATCGATTCAATTTCAACAATGTGAAATGACATTTTCTTTATGTTAGTTATGACTATTTTTTATGTTGTTGATACTATTTACAATTTAAATAAATTGTGTTCTTTTGAAAGAAAAAAAAATTATTAGGGGTCCATTTTTATTATCTTTTGAAAGAAAAATCTCAGAACCGGCACTGCACACTACCCTTGAACATCACACGTGTGTGCTGCTATACATGTAAATCTACAATTGGTCATCATGCCACCTAAGCAATAATATTAAAATATAATTTTATAGTTTCTGCAAAAAAAAAAAAAAATTAGAGTTTCTAAAAAAAAAGAAAAATAACAAGTTTCTATCCTATAATGTAAACCCACAATTGATATTCATGCTTATCATTTAACTTGCACATAAATGTATAATTATTTGTTCCATACAGTACATATGAAATTTTTTAATGTGGTGGTACATTAAATCAATTAATTAATAAATTAACGAGTATTTTATAAATCGAAAAATTATTTATCGATTATTGTATTTTAGAAATGATAATTTCTTAAGAAAAACACAAGTTCAATATTTTATAAGCATTATACTTAACTTTTTTACATTTTTTCATTAAAAAAAATTCAATAATGACTATTATGAATGATAAATAGTTCAAATTTTTTTTTTTTTACAATTTTGATAAATAGTATTTAGTTATTATAATATTTTAAATGATAGGAAAATGATTTTTTTTCAAAAAAATATTCATTAACTAGTAAGTTAATGATCTAATGTACCGGTAGTACATTGAAAATTTCAATGTGTACCATAGAATTTCCCTAATTGAAATATTAAAATATAATATTAGAGTTTCTGCAAAAGAAAAATATAATATCAGAGTTTTTACCAAAAAATAAATAAAATTAGAGAAGTTTTATATTGAATGTCACATAAACAATTTTTATTGAGAATGCATGAGAGAACTTTGTAGGAATCTTGTAATGTATATTATAGAGATTCATATTGAAAAAAATAATTTTGGTAACATTTTTTTCTCACAAGCTTATTGCATAGTTTTACTACCTTATAGCTTATTATTTTTCTTTCAATTTTTTTGTTTGTTTTGTTTTCACCATCGGTATTCGGTCCACTGGAACGCCTAATTTGGTTCGGTGGTCAATTTTGACATCAAGTGGTTTCAGCCCCTTTCCGATCGCAGTTGCGGGAATCGAACGGTGGTCCTCCTACCAAGTTCAACATCAACCAATGAACCAACTAACGATTGATATTTTTCTTCCAATTTTAATCCTGTCAATAAAAAAATATAAATATTAATTAAAACATATATCATCCATGTCATTTCATATTAATAAAATAACCCGATCGTTAATTTTACAAATCACTACAAATTTAGTCAATTAATTTATTCGCTATAAACCCATCTTTTATAAGCTAACGTTTAATTATCCGGTGTTTTATGAAATAGAACATTAAGTTAATTGGTAAGACATTAAGGTCCGTTTGAATTAACTTTTTTTTTTAAGAAGCTAAATTAGCCACCTAAATTGGCACCAGAGAGAATCGAACCTCAGACCTTAAGAGGAGCACACTCTTAGGTCTCAAACAAATATCAATGCACCGACCCAAGGTTTTCCATTTGAATTAACTTATTTTTTAGCATGAAAAATAGCTTATGAAAATAAATTTATGTTAATTCATAAGTTCTCATTAGCAAAAATTATATCTTCATAAACTATTATTTCACAAAACACCTTAACAAACTTATAAACAATATTGTCTGTTTCTCAGGTAGTCCCTTAATTGATAAGTCACTTTGTAACCTAGAGGTATTTGGTTCGAAACTTGACATTAGCAAAAAAAATTATAAATAATATATAAAATTTATTTATTTATATAAATTATTTAAATAAACTAAAAAATAAACTAATCCAAATACCCGTAAAATATACTCCTTCAATCTTATATATATAAACAATTTTTTACTTTTTAATTAACTTTGATAAATAAAAATAAAAAATAAAAAATTATTTATTTATATATTGGAACAAAGGAAGTACAAAGTCAGAGTTGGA
Source organism: Trifolium pratense (assembly GCF_020283565.1). NCBI lineage: Eukaryota > Viridiplantae > Streptophyta > Magnoliopsida > Fabales > Fabaceae > Trifolium > Trifolium pratense. The sequence continues at coordinate 27,479,722 of NC_060062.1, forward strand.
AGCCAAAATTCTTATCATAAAATTGTGGTCACAATGCTAAAAATAATAATTTATTATTAATATGCTTTGGGTGTTTCCATTTGTAGGGAAAAAAAAATTAATTTATGCCAAACACATCACTCATCATGACACTGAATGCTCAAATTACATGACACTCTACTCTCTCTCTCTCTCTCACACACAGACACACACACAATACTTAGTAGTGTAATGCTACAGATTCTCAGATAAAACTGTGTTGTTGTGGTTCCGGAACGCGAACAACAACAACAACAAGAATCATGAACGAACAACAAAACAAGATAAGCTTCTTCACTGCAACCAACTCAGGTTTCTCTCTCTCTCTCTCTCTCTCTCTCTCTCTCTCTCTATCTCTCTCTCTCTCTTCGATTTACGCTTTTTTTTTCCTACTTCTCTTTAATACCACCACCTTCAACTTTTTCCGATTCCTTTTCTCTCTCATCTATTGTCCCTCTTTTCCTCTTCGCAAACAATGTGGGTTATATACTAAATTTTCTGTTATTATTTTCCAACTAAAAAATATATGTATTTCTTTTTATTAATATATAAGAAATAGGAAATATAGAGTCTCCTATTTTTTATATATATAATAATAGAGTTAGGGTGAGCCTTGATCTTTTTATCCATTATTATAATTGTTCCATTGTTGTATTGTAACAATTGCTCAATGTCATCAACGGTGGAATTGATGTCCCTCAGATTAGTCGGTTATTGGACCGGATACCAGATATCGAGGAAAATAATTGCTCAATGCCATCAAAGTGGAAAGTGCCTACTTAAGTCCATATTTTTTTTATTTTATTTTTTCATTCATATATTGCAAGGATGTGATTCTTATACCATAGTCACTAGTATGTATGTATGTATGATTGATTCATTTGAAAGGGGTTAGGTTCTCACAATGTTGTTGCAAATCAAGCTTTGATTCTCCGTTGAGAGCGGTGTTCACATTTAGTATCTTAGAGACAAGTCCTTGAACAGGTTGTGTTGGGTCTAGACGGATTAGACATAGTACAGTATTGTTGGTAGGGTTGGAAAATAAGTAATGTTATAGAAAAATTTGTACTCGGCATTATCGCGCTAGCGAGTGCTACTTTGGGGTTTGAGACATGTTTAATTACGTTTGTGTTTGGGTGAGCGTTTGTGATTCGGAATAAATTTGATTTTGTAAAATTTATTTGCTTACAAATGAGTTTGATTACACTAAGAGCATGTTTAATGTAAAATTTCATGTGAATTTTTCAATTCAATGCAAAGTTACTAACTGAGGTTGATTGAGGCAAATCAATCAATTTTGATTTAAAGTAATTGAACATTCCGGTTTCCCGAGTGGTTGGTTGGTCTGTGGATGCCTCATCATCCTGGGTCAAACCGTTCCGCTGATCATGGATAACGGATAGGCTTGGACGATGGCGTGTCCTCGGCTGAGGAGCACGTGGTTCACATGCCTGTTTTGCCCTAAGCGGATTATGTCATGCTTTTTTGGGCCGTCCTCAACGTCCTAGCGGATTGGGTCGTGCTCGACATTGGGCCAGCCTTAGTCCCAGTCCAGAACAATTATTGATCTGTGAATCCTGTTTTTTTCATATCCTTCTTTGTGAGGAATAGATTGTAAAATTCTATACCAACTGGCTTTGCCCTGCTATGTGCATTGTAACTGCAATGGATCAAATTGTCTTAGAAGTTAATATGATGGAGATTTTCTTAAAGTTAAAACAAAGATATTCAGGATGGCATAGTGATTAGTGAGGGGTTTGTAGTTTTTAACAGACTATTGTTATTGGTTTGCCCCCCTATGGATTTTATTTGTTTTTCTCCTCTTCTGTTTTTTAATAATATTTGGGGATGCTGCATGTGATTGGTTCTGCCTTTGGTGCCAACCTAATTGGAATAATTGGTTCTGCCTTTGCGCCACACCTTCAATTTCTTAAAAAATTGATCTGTGTTGTCAAATTGTTGCCATGGGGTTATGGCATGGTGGATTCTGTGCCAGCTGTCATCGGCTGCAACACCTGTTATATCTGCCATATTTTTGTAATAGGCTGCAACGTCATATCTGTAAGGCATTTTTTTGGCAGGCTGACACCGCTGATTTAAATTATTATTAATTAATGCTTTTCTTTCCTAACCTAGGTTTTTCACATACAATGATAAACATTTAACAGATTTTGTTGTCATTGCTTTTTTGGGTAAAATTGTCTCCAATTTATACATAGTAGATAATTTAGGCAGATGGTAAACACAATGTTCAAATTTGCTATTAAGGACAATCGCGCACATCATAGATTTTCATAAATTTGTTAAAAGATTTCCCATATAGTCATGTTTAACTTCATTTATTGTCAATTATGAGACAATATCAATCTAATAATGCTGTTAATATTTCAATACAGGTTTTCTAGTTGACCCTGCAATGTGTGGTGTGCTGAATATCCAAGACAAGCAAAGACTTGTCCATGAGGTTGCTCGTCAATCCAAAGATGCCCCAAATATACTTCAAGCATTTACTCGCCGGGAACTCCTAGAATTAATCTGTGCTGAATTAGGCAAAGAAAGGAAGTACACGGGATATACTAAGGATCAGATGATAGAATATCTTCTGAAGTTAGTTTCTAAGAAATCCAACCTGCACGTTGAACAAAATGCTCTTGCTCATTCTCCTGCCAAAAGTTCCATAGGATCTAAACGGAAAAAGGGACCTCCGTCTTCTGATTTACATAATGTTCAATTACAGAACACTAATGAGGATACAATGAAGACCTTAGTGTGTCAGAATGTTGCATGCAAAGCTACGCTGAATCCAGAACATTCGTTTTGTAAGAGATGTTCTTGTTGTATATGTCGTTGTTACGATGATAACAAGGATCCTAGTTTGTGGTTGACCTGCACCTCTGATAATCCCAATGAAGGGTCATGTGGAATGTCATGCCATTTGCAATGTGCTTTGAGTAATCAAATGTCTTGCATTTTGAAGGGAAGTTGCGGTAAAACCTTGGACGGAAGCTTCTATTGTGTTTCTTGTCGAAAAATTAATGACTTAATGACGTAAGTAGTTTACACACTATTTTATACACACCCAAACAAAAGTAAAATATACATAGCTAGCTGCATGCACATGTACACACATAAATCCCATTAATTACTTATTATATGTTCATATGTTATTGGGAAAACTTATTTGTTCATATTGGTTGCTCTTCATCTGTTTAAGGAACCATGTGTAAAATATCAATTATTTGAATGAATATTTGGATTTTATAGGACGTGGAGAAAGCAATTATTGGTTGCCAAAGAAGCAAGAAGAGTTGACATACTCTCTTTGCGAATATCCTTGGCCCACAGAATTCTCATAGGAACAAAAGTCTACAAGGAAGTGCAGAAGATTGTAGAAACTGCTCTCAAATTACTGGAGAATGAAGTGGGACCTCTGGATCATGTATATGCTAGGATGACGCGTGGAATTGTTAGCAGACTCTCATGTGGTGCTGAGGTTCAGAAGTTGTGTTCTACTGCAATTGAATGTTTTGATTTGAAGTTTTCTGAACACTTTTCTAGTTCTGCAGAAAAGAAAGAAGCACCAAGTAAGCTTTTAATTTTTTGTATGAATCAGCTGATTGAGCTTTGAATTGTCAGGAAGAACCAGAAATGCTCTGGATTTTCATGTTATTTTCACTTTACTACAGTAGTCAAAGTTTAAAGAGCCTTGATTGTTGTTCATTCTTGAAATTTTTTAGTCCAGAATAGCATTATATGCATTTTATTAGTTTCAAAGTACTAGACTTTCAGATGAGGCAATGAAGAACTAAACAATTTACCTTTCCTTCCATTAGTGTGTACAGCAAGTATGGACATTTAAATGGATTACACCTCCAAGTCTCATCCCATGATCATGGTAGACATAATCATCTATATCTATATAGCACCGAAAATTTATATTGAAGGCATGTTTAGTGTCCGACATGTGTCAGTGTTGTAAACCTACACGTGTAATTACATTTAACCACTTCTATTTCTTCAAATGACTACTGGTGTTGTGTCAATATTGTATCTGGTGTCTGTGTTTGTGTAAGCGCTTCATAGATAATCATCGAGATAAATGAGATTGCATTCTTTCTATATTTATCTGTATATTTTAGAATTGTATTATCATCATGTGGGAGGATATAGAAGTAAACTGGTTGAACATCATCGGCAGAAAACAGCACTGATTTTATAATATATTCATGTATTAGATGATTTTGCATTTCTACTAACCTATACTAATTTGGCTTTTCTTGTCACTTTACTTTGGCAGCATGCTCTTTACATTTTGAAGAGTGTCTTCCTACCTCAGTGGTCATTGTGCTTGAATACAAAGACAAACTTTTAAAGAACTTTCTAGGCTGCAGGCTTTGGCACGGAAAATCAACAACGGACTATCCAGAACAACCCACTTTCATTGTTTTGAGGCCCGAGAAAAGATTCAAGTTAGAAAACCTCACACCTTCAACCGAGTACTCTTGCAAAGCTTCTATTTTCAGCAGCACAGGGATTTTGGGTGCAGCAGAAGCTAAATGGGTGACGCCTTGTCAACCACCTTCAAAAATTATTCGACATATTGCAACCCATTCATCTTTTAACACATGTACGCAAAACCATTCAACTATCAGGGAAAGGTTTGAAGAGTTCCTCACCAAGTCCCCAACGATAGAACCTTTTTCATATAAAAGTTTTGCAGCAGCTCCACCTGCCACACCTTCTAAATCCAATGAAATGAGACAACTTACTGGTTTGAATTCTAGAAAGCGCGTGAAAGAAAATGATTACGAGTATTCTGTGAGGGTAGTCAAATGGTTAGAGCATCAAGGGCACATAGACGAAATCTTCAGAGTGAAGTTTCTAACATGGTTCAGTCTCAAGGCTAATCAGCAAGAGAGAAGGGTGGTTAGTGCTTTTATCGATGCATTGATTGATGACCCTGCAAGCTTAGCAGACCAGCTAATACACACTTTCACCGACGAAATTTGTTGCGACCAAAAATCTTAGGGGATCTTCATTAAATATTTTGTTCTTGGTTTGAGTCCACTGAACCTAAATGGCACTGCATATTTTCATTTTTTGATGATAATTGGCATTGGATATTTAAAGTTATTTTCACTTTGTAGGAATTGTAGGGTCAGTACATGGATCAGATTTTTCAATTGTTCCTCTGACTAGTGATGGGGTGGACTAGTTTATGGTCTTTTAAAGAAATCTTAGCAACATGCATTCTAACACTTTTTATGGCATTCTTTATTATTAGATAGAAATCATGTATCATGTATGGTCTTTTAAATATGAAGTTTGTTCCACTAATTAGAGAGTGCAATTTGGTGAGACTCACCTGATTTATTAAATCATATAAATTTGATTTAATTAACAAAGAACACGTTCAGAAATCTAGTAAAACTATGGTGGTGGCGATCAGAAATAGTAAATAAAATATATATATATATATCTCTGCGCTGAAGCGTCATAGACATAGATCATAAATCTTGGTGTCAACTATCGAGAAAAAAATATCCTGAAGTAGAATAAAAGTGGTGTCTATGATTTACTTTCTAAAATCTGAAGAAAAATTGACTCGTTCTCAAACAATTTTGGGTTCAACTAGTTATTGGTGCAAACATGGTGTCTAAGTTTTGGGAAAACCACCATCCCCTACTTGTCTAGCGAATATCGTCACTACTTAACTAATGAATTGGCCAGCGATCAAATTTTATTGTCTTTGGTCAAATTGTGTCATCGGACGATCATGATTTAACAACTGTATTTTTTTACTGTATTTATTTAAACCGTCCGATCGTGATCGGACGGCTATCAAGTAACTGCACTAAAAATTCGAATGCACCTAATCCAATTCCGTCATCTTGTTAAGTGGTCAACTTTAATTGTCCTGGTGTGGCCATGATATGACATTGGTCATTGAGATAATCAATGAAGGACTTTTTTGGTCAAATTGAAAACGTTATGAATAATTGAGCAACTCAAATGTCACTTTTCCAAACATAAATTGGCTGTCTTGTGATGTCAATGTTGAAGGTGGGCGCAATTGGGATGTCTTGTGATGCCAATGTTGAAGGTGGGCGCAGCTAAGTGGCAGCTTGTTCTGCCACAATGGAAAGTTGTGCACCCAAAGTAGAATTTGGTTGGGTCTGTATCATATTCTTATCTAATGTTTGAAATTATTTTGTTTTACGTTGTAACAAATACATTCTAATGTAATTTTACTTTCAAAACCCTCGTCAAATCATTTTTTCCTTCAAATTTGTGGTCGAAATCATGGGGAATCGAACCATGATTCTTTCTACCAAGTTTGACGTCAACCATCACTGAACCAACTAACGATTGATATTTGCATTGAATATTTTTTTTTTATACATACAATGGATATTTGTTTGGACGAAAATGAAAAAAGCAACAAGTATCATCAATGAGGCTGCAGAAAAGGGCATTGAAGAGAGTGGTATCTTTTTTTGGTATAAATCGGGTATTTTTTGCGCGGAACTGCAGAGACTAATTTCTCGAACCTTGCGGGACCTAAATGGATGGCAAACTCTTCCTAAGAGTTTTAACACTGCTGCATGTCCAAGTCAGGGATCGAACTTCGAACCTGGGACCTTGGTTAAGTTAGAAGAGACCCGCACCATCTCATTTAAGTACTCTTAGGTGAAAAGAGAGTGTGTATGTGGTATCTAATATAAAGTAATTATAATTTTATATTGATAATAATTGAATAATTACAAGAGGTATCAAATATACACTCAAGGCAATGATAAAGAAATTAATTCACCAATTGTGCATGAGGAAAACGGATAATTATGCATTGAACACTATTAATATTTATGATCCTTTTTTTTCTTTTTCTTTTTACGTTTTGGTTTATATGATCTTAATTTAATTTTTTGTTTTTTTACATTTCGGAACTTATGTTCCGAAAACAGTCTTTTTCGGATCTTAAGATACAAAGTGGATGATATTTGGGGGATAGGGAAGACAATCGGGGTCAAGTTTCAGGGTGATAATGTGAATTTGTTTAGTGTTCTTTCTAGGGCAGGCAGTGGCAAGAAGGGGGCTTTCAAGCTTGCAGCAGGGGAAGGGAGCACGGAAGGAGGCGGAGTGCTAGGTCTGTGGTGTGTGTGCGAGGGGGAGAGTGTGTCTAATGAAGATTATTTCTTGGAATGTTAGAGGGTTGGGTGGGTTGCAGAAGAGGAAGGAGGTTCGCAAGTTGGTGAGGGACCTGAAACCTTTTATTCTTTGTATCCAGGAGACTAAGCTACAGTCTTGCGATGCTTTTCTTAGCTCGTCTTTATGGGGTAGTTCTCCCCATGCATTCTCCTATGGTCCTTCGGTAGAGGCTTCGGGGGGGGGGGGGGGGGGGGGGGGGGGGGGGGGGGGCTGCTAACGGTTTGGGATTCCTCTCAGGTGGATATTTGGTCGACTAAGAGCTGCGAACATGTCTTATGGTGTCGTGGTAGATTTATTCAGTCTGGAGAAGAGTTCATGTTGGCGAACGTTTATGCGCCTTGTGATGATGGCGCAAAGCAAGAGCTGTGGGACTCTCTTTCGGTGCGGATACAAGCGTTGGGAAGGGATAGGGTGTGTGTTTGTGGGGATTTTAATGCTATTAAACAAGTGGAGGAACGTCGCTCTTCTAGGGGGAGTCAACGTAGTTCGGACCACATTCCTTTTAGTCATTTTATTGACAATAACAATCTCGTTGACCTTCCATTGAGTGGGCGTAAGTTTACTTGGTTTAGAGGGGATGGTCTATCGATGAGTCGGTTGGACAGGTTCCTTCTCTCTAAGGAGTGGTGCCTGACTTGGCCTAATTGTAATCAGGAGGCTAAGATGCGAGGGTTGTCTGATCATTGCCCTTTGGTTCTCTCTACAAATGATAAAGATTGGGGTCCCCGTCCTTCAAGGATGCTTAAGTGTTGGAAAGATGTTCCTGGTTATAATCTGTTTGTGAGAGAGAAGTGGAATACGTTTCAGGTCGAGGATTGGGGAGGGTATGTGCTAAAGGAAAAGCTTAAGATGATGAATGCGGCTCTGAAAGATTGGCATAAGATGCATGTTCAGAACGTGCCTAGTCGTATTGAAACTTTGAAAGATCAGTTGTCGTTGCTTGACCAGAGGGGGGAGGAGGTGGACTTGTCTGGAGAAGAGTTAGCAGAGCTTCATGGGGTCACTGCGGATCTCCATTCGCTGTCGCGTTTGCAAGCTAGCATTAGCTGGCAACAGTCTCGCTCCCTGTGGCTCAAGGAAGGTGATGCAAACTCAAAGTAGTTTCATTCGGTTTTGGCAAGCTGTAGCCGACAGAATGCTATTTCTGTGATTCATGTGGAAGGGGCATCTCTTGAGGATGTGGCTCCTATTCGGCAAGCTGTGTTTTCGCATTTTGCGTCTCACTTCAAGTCTTCTACAAAGGAGAGACCTAGGGTGGATAATCTTCAGTTTAAGAGGTTGACCTATGTTGAGGGTAGTAGCCTCACCAAACCTTTTACGGAGACTGAGGTGAAGTCAGCTGTATGGGACTGTGACAGTTATAAAAGTCCAGGGCCTGACGGGATAAATTTCAGCTTCATAAAAGATTTTTGGGCTGAGCTTCGCGGTGATGTCATGTGTTTCATCTCTGATTTCCACCGAAATGGAAAGTTGGCGAAGGGTATTAATTCTACTTTCATCGCTCTTATTCCCAAGATTGATAGTCCCCAGCGACTAAATGATTTTCGGCCAATTTCGCTTGTTGGGAGTCTTTATAAAATTTTGGCGAAGGTTTTAGCGAATAGGCTGCGTTTTGTTATTGGTAGTGTGATTTCGGAATCTCAAACGGCGTTTGTTAAGAATAGCCAGATCTTGGATGGAATTCTTATTGCTAATGAGGTCGTGGATGAGGCTCGAAAGTCTAAAAAAGAACTTATGCTTTTCAAGGTGGATTTTGAGAAAGCCTATGATTCGGTGGATTGGGGGTATCTGGACAAGGTTATGGAGAGAATGTCGTTTCCAACCCTTTGGCGGAAGTGGATTAAGGAGTGTGTGGGTACAGCTACGGCATCTGTCCTTGTCAATGGTAGTCCAACTGCTGAATTCCCTTTGGAGCGGGGTCTTAGACAAGGAGATCCATTATCTCCTATTCTTTTTTTGTTGGCTGCCGAAGGTCATAATGTGTTGATGGAGGCAATGGTAAGGCGTAATTTGTTTACGGGGTTTAGAGTTGGGGTGTCAGATTCTCTCTCGGTGTCGCACCTTCAGTTTGCTGATGATACTCTACTTCTGGGGGAAAAGAGTTGGGCTAATGTTAGGGCTTTGAGGGCTGTTCTGGTGCTGTTTGAGTCTTTGTCTGGCCTAAAAGTTAATTTTCACAAAAGTATGCTTGTTGGGGTTAATATTCCTGATTCCTGGTTAGACGAGGCAGCGTCGGCTCTATGTTGTAGGGTGGGAAAGACTCCTTTTCTTTATCTGGGTCTTCCTATTGGGAGCGATTCGAGGCGTCTAGTTTTCTGGGAACCGGTGTTGGCTTGTTTAAAGAATCGATTATCTAGGTGGAAGAGTCGTTTTCTTTCTTTTGGTGGTCGTATGGTTCTTTTGAAATCTGTCTTGACCTCTCTACCTGTCTATGCTCTATCCTTCTTCAAAACTCCCTCAGGTATTATTTCCTCTATTGAATCTATTTTAATTAATTTTTTTTTGGGGGGGGGGGGGGGTTGTGAGGACTTTAGGAAAATTGCTTGGGTTAACTGGAAAACCATTTGTTTGTGTAAGGAGTATGGTGGCTTGGGGGTCAGGCAGTTGAGGAAGTTTAATTTGGCTCTTTTAGGTAAATGGTGTTGGAGGATGTTGGTGGATAGAGAAGGGATGTGGTTTCGAGTGCTGACAGCTCGGTATGGGGTGGAGGGAGGGAGATTGCGAGATGGAGGGAGGCACGGGTCGGTGTGGTGGCGAGAGATAGCGATTATTAGGGAGGGTGGTGAGGGGTCATGAGGTAGTTGGTTTGGGGATCATGTGGTTAAGAGGGTGGGGGATGGATCCGATACTCTTTTTTGGATTGATCCCTGGTTGGGAGAGACTCCTTTGCGTGAGCGGTTCGGGCGTCTGCTTGCTTTGGCTGAGACCAAACAGTGTACGGTCGCTGAGATGTTCTCCTTAGGGTGGGGGTTTGTTGGGGAGGCATGGGTGTGGCGGAGGTCGTTGAGGGGGTGGGAGGAGGAGTTGTTGAGAGAGTGTCAGATTTTATTATCTAACATTTCATTGCAGGCACAATCTCCAGATAGGTGGCAGTGGAGGTTAGACCCCGATACAGGCTACACTGTCCGGGGAGCATATCAGTTTTTGACTTCTATTGACTTGGTTACTATGGATGATGCGGAGAACCTCATTTGGCATCCTCAGGTTCCTTTAAAGGTCTCCGTATTGGCTTGGCGGCTTTTGCGTGACAGATTACCCACGAAGACAAATCTGGTTACTCGAGGCATCTTATCTCCTGCAGCTCACTTTTGTGTATCTGGATGTGGGGAGGCCGAATCAGCACAACACTTGTTCATCTCATGTAGTACATCTGGCTCCCTTTGGACTCTAGTTTGCACTTGGATTGACATTTCTCCGGCAGTTTCTACTTTTATTCGGGATCACTTTGTTCAGTTTACTTCTTCAGCTAGTGGATCTAGAGCGCGTCGGTCTTTTTTGCAGCTTATTTGGTTGGCTAGTGTTTGGGTAGTGTGGACAGAAGGAAACCATAGAATGTTCAGAGGCTCATCTAGTAACTTGCATCAGATGTTGGACAAGATCAAACTTTTTTCGTATCGGTGGTTGAAGACGAAGAATTTTACTTTAGTCTCAAACTACCATAGATGGTGGTCTAGTCCTTTACTATGTTTGGGCCTTGTATGATTTGATTGGCTTTCTTTTTGTGACTAGTCCTTTACTATGTAATCTTTTGTAGTCTACTTTGGCACACCTTGTGCTGAGAAGGCTGTTTGTTAATATATCTCATTTTAGCTTCTTCAAAAAAAAAAAAAAATTTAGGGTGCTTGAGAACAACTCAGAAGCTTAAAGAGCAATTTTCTACCGCGAGACTCAATTTACTTTTTTTGGACAGAATGAGACTCATAATTAGGAGCCATAAAAATATTATTTCAATATAATCTTAGCGAAAAAATAGATGTTTTCTCTTTAGGCCTCATGGTTCTTTTCCCCCCTAGATTTTACTTTTTTGCTCTTCAATAAAAACTTCGGTTTCTGTTAACCGAATTTTTCCTGAATTTGAACTAGAAAAAACTTCTGATTTCTATGAACTGAAGTTTTTATCAAGGGCAAAATTGAATTTTTTTGGGTATAAAAGAACATCGGGGGCCTAAAGAGAAAACATGAAAAAATAGGTAACTCATAATCATGGACACTTAGTAGGAGCTAAATAGGTAACTCATAATCATGGGCTTAGTAGGAGCTAAAATGTGGAGTCATTAACAATTTTAAATTTTTTAATAACTTTAAATATAGATGTTTTCACTTTAGGCCCCCATGGTTCTTTTTCCTGTCTGGAATTTATTTTTTTGTCCTTCAATAAAAACTTCGGTTGCTACGAACCAAATTTTTTTTGCCTTGAAAAAAAAAATTCGATTTCTGTTAACCGAATTTTTCCTGAATTTGAACTAGAAAAAACTTCGGTTTCTGCGAATCGAAGTTTTTAGCAAGGACAAAATTGAAATATTTGGAGATATAAAAGATACATGGGAGGCCTACGGAAAAAACATCTTAAATATAAATGACTTTCCCAATAGAAAAAAAGGGAAAATTTAGTACAAAAAAAAAAAAGAAAAAAAGGGAAAATTTATTTAAAAAATTGGTTCAACGTTCAAGTCATGTATAAAAAAATACATTTCTATAAAATAAGGTAAAAAATCACCGAGTGAAATTTTTGTTTTATAAGTCTCGTGAATTTCAATAAATGCACCACTCACATTCTAGGAGTGCAAGAAGATATTTTTGGGGTGTGAGTAGGAGAAAAAAAAAAGTGCCTTGAAAGTGGGTGCCTGGAGTAGCAGAAAACGTTAACGGACTTGACTATAATATCAAAGACGTTCAATACAATGTTCTAGTCATGCAGTGTAAACAATTACAGTTCTATAATAAAATATACATAAAACCATTCAATTTTCCAGCCTTGAACCTCAATCGAGTGCATCATATGCTTACTGTCTCTCAAGTTCAGTACGTCGCTTATGCCAAAGCATTTAAAAATGAATGGTTACTCAGTATTCAGCAATGTATTCAGGTTACACAGTTTTAACAGTTTCTAACCTTGTATCTGCACTAATCATCCATGTAAGTAACCTGAACCCATTCCTAAAAATCATCCATAACTGAGTTCAAGTCATTGAAAGCAGTCATCATACATTTTCTTCAGTGTTGGCAGCTTCATTGAACGCCGAAGCCAAGTATTCAGCAAGGCTTGGGCCAGAAGAACTGGACTTGGTAAAAACAGCAGGAGGTCCCTCCCTTTTTGAACTTGTTGATTTTGAAGGATTCCAGGGTTTCGAATTCTCACGTGTATACGTTGAATACCATATAATAGGTTTCAAAGACTTCCACGGATCTTCAACCATGGACATCTTGTAAAGTTGTTCTGGACGAAAATTTGTGTTTTCGTTGTACCTGCGACCATGAGAACTTGATCCTCGTCCTCTACCTCGTCCTGGTACAGGACTTCCAGTGTTGTTCCAGCTGCCCCTTCCTCGCCCTTGACTAGAGTTGGGACTGTTTCTGAATGCTGGAGAATGATTTGGATTATATTCTGAACTAGGATATGGACTATGGTTGCGCCATTGATTCATGCCTGGTGCAGAGTTGTATGACGGACCGCCTGGTGCAGAGTTGTATGACGGACCGCCTGGTGCAGAGTTGTATGACGGACCCCCTGGTGCAGAGTTGTATGACGGACCCCCTGGTGCAGAGTTGTATGAAGGACCGCCTGGTGCAGAGTTGTATGACGGACTGCCTGGTGATTCAAACCTAGGACTCGGATAAGCACCACCACCTGGTGGATGGAATGGAATGTTAGTGCCTCGAGGTCCGTTCCAAACCGGGTTTCTATAGGCTGTTGGCAATGCTTGTGTGGGAAAGGGAGACATCTGTGGATTTTCTGATTCTGTTATTTCAAATCAATCAATGTAAATTGTCAGAGGAAAAAAGTAAATGTAAATCTGTATAGTGGTCAGAGTGTACCTATGAGAAACACCAGATACAAATGATCATAACCAGACAATAATAACTCACAAAAGTAACAATTCAGACCTCAATTCAACCATTTTTTACAGAAAAAAAGGCCAGGAAAAAATTCCCACACGTTAAAGAGTAAGCAGGTATTTTTGTTCCGTGCAAGGTTGGGATCGCACAAATTAAATCCTTAAAAAGTTATTTAATATATTAATATTCAAACTTTGATTCAACGAAGTCTCTGGTGTTAAATTAAAATCACTGGAAGATTATTAGACTATACTTCCTCCTTGGTTGATTCAAATTATAAAATAGTGCAGTTTGTAGTCTATTGATGTGGAATGGAAATATTATTCAGCAAACTAAATATTTGAAGGGGTACCCTAAACAGAATGGAAGCAGGGCTGTGAAGTCATTATTCCAGTCTGCATTGACATAATATGAATAATTTCAGCATAAATTAGGTTTAGTAGTTTAATGTTGAGTAAATACTCAAGTTACTATATATATATATTGTAAGCCTGTATTAAAATAATCTCCACATTTGCAAAATATTAATCACTTTCATCTCTCTGTCTGTATTTGTTATCAAATGCATCCCTAACATTATTCACTTAGTTACAAATTCAACGAACTTGATTAACATTTTACGATTTCAAGCACCATTTTGGAATATTGATAATGTGGGGATCTATGTAGCACCAACGTTTCAGATCAAAGGCGTCTTTGGTGTCCAACAAATGTCAATGTCAGACACCACCAAGACACTAACACAAGTGGTTACATTCAATCACTTCCATTTTCTTAAATTTTAACCAGTGTCTACGTGTCAGTGTTGTGTCTGTTATCAATGCCTAATAAGCGGGTATTAAGTTAGTTCAGTCCTACAATGTCAATGTCAGAAACCAACAAGACACTAACACAAGTGATAATATTCAATCACTTCCATTTTCTAAAATTACAACCAGTGTCTACCTGTCAGTGTGTGTTGTGTCTTGTATCGGTATCTATATCAATGCATAATATTAATCTATCAATGCTTAATATTAATTCATCATCACATCAAATGATACCTGGATATGGCGATGAAAATTGCACCATAGATGGTCCACCAAAACTCGGAGGAGGAGGCAAATACTCGGGCGCAGGCCGGACATTAACACTACTCCTCTTATCAGAAGAGAATGCATTCATTGGATCTGTATAATAGTTAAATCTTGGAGCAGCATCAGTTGATAAAACAGTTGAAGGAGCTTCAGCCAACGGATTTGAAAGAAAACCGGGAACACCGGAACCTTCAACACCAGAATCTTCAGCAAGATCAGCTTCCAATCGCATCTCTTTCAACCGTTTTTTTCGTTGCTCTGAATCTTCCATGTAACCTAATAATAAATAATAATCAAAACCAAAAATCAATTACAACAACCACAAATCACAATATGGATAATAGAAATAGAACTTTGAAGCAAAAATCAACCGAAATATAGGAGAATTGAATTTTAGTTATTTTTCAAGCATCGATACGAAAATTGAAGGGGGGGTCATAAGTTAGGGTTTGACCTACATGTGTCGTGAAGAGGCGGCGAGAATTACCGAATGACAATTTGCAGTACAACCTGAGACGGCGAGTTGTGGCGGTGACGGACGCCGGTAACGGATTAGGGCAAACGCGGGATGGTTTAAGTTTAAGTAACGAAATAATTTACTGGGATGGTTAATTTACTTTTGGGTTTCAACTTTGAAACAAAATTTGTTTTTCTTTTGGGTTAATTATATTTTTTATTTTTTTTGGTAGAAGGGTTAATTATATTTTTAATCATTACATATATTATCTTTAGTCCATATCTATATATGTCTTTTTTTATTCAATTTTTTTTAGGCTATGTTTGGATTGGTGAAGGGCCGGCCAGGTGGGTGTGCAAAGTGAGCCACCGCACAGGACCTCAAATATTTAGGGGCCTCAAATTGTTTATATCGGTCTATTAAAAAATTTATATATGTAAAAAAAAATAATGACTTTGTTACTACTAAAAATATTTTAGTACTAAAAAAAAAATTAATAGACACACTCTTAATTTTATAAGTAACTTGCAGTTAATCGTAAAAAAAGAAAGGCTTAACTACACATTTGGTCCCTTACGTTTATTTTAGGTTTCAATTTGGTCCCTTACGTTTAAAAAGTATCAATTTGGTCCCATACGTTTATTTTAGGTTTCAAGTTAGTCATTTCCGTTAGTTTTGTCACTAACATCGTTTGAACAGTACACGTGTCAGCGTGTCAAAGTGCCACGTGTCAATCCACGTATGCAAATTGACTGCCACATGTGACAAAATTGACGGAAATGACTAACTTGAAACATAAAATAAACGTAAGGGACTAAATTGATACTTTTTAAACGTAAGGGACCAAATTGAAACCTAAAATAAACGTAAGGGACCAAATGTATAGTTAAGCCAAAAAGAAACTAACATTTTAAGAAAGTTTTTTTTCTGAAGGAACCGTAAGTTGATAATGATATTAGATTGAAGATGTATTTTAATGTATTGATTAAAATATGTCGCTTTTAGATGTTATTTACTATGATAACTATTTTTTATGTTATTTACGATTCAAATAGAGAATCACTTTTAAAAATAAAAAAAAAATTATTAAAGATCTATTTATAATTTTCAAACAGGGCCTCCAAATACTCGGGACCGGCCCTGGATTGGTGGTACAAAATGGAATGGAGCGGAATGGAACATAATGGAATAGAGTGGAACGGAGCGGAATGGAGTAAAAATATCATTCCATTGTTTGGATATATTTTATAAATATTCATTCCATTGCATACACCCCAATTTGGAGGGGAAAGAAAATTAGAAGATTGGATGGTATGAGATGGAATGGGTTCCATCGTGTTCCATTCCACTCCATTCATTTTTTGCAAATCCAAACAATAGAACTTAGTTAGTTACCACTTCATTCCATTCCATTCCATCATTTACCACCAATCCAAACATAGCCTTAAGGTCATGCTAAACAGTATCCCGGGATACTTGTTAAACATAAAAAAAAAGAAATAAAAAATAAAAATTAATTATTAAAAAGACAATTTTTGACATTTTAACATATTGAATGCACGCATTTCGAAACATAATTTTTATTTTTAAATGCTTAATTAATGTCCCATTTTCCTATTTTTAATCATTACATATATTATTTTTCTTTTAAGCAAATCATTACATATATTATCTTTAGTCCGTATCTATATATTATACGTATCAAATAAAATTTTAGATTCCACTATATTGAACAAATTAATAAATAAGAAATAGGCAGGTATAGGAGCGACACTTGCTTGGTACAAGTTTTTTAGCACAAGATTTAGGCGCACACAAATAAAAAAAAATTAAAAAAAATAAAATTATCAAATCAAATATATTACTTTAACCATTTTTATTTTATTTTTTTTTATATCTTGTGAGTGTGCCTAACAACAAATATTTGGGTTTGTGCCTGCTTAGAGAAGTATTTCCACCGGCTATAGATAGAAAAAGTAGTACTACAAGTTTGTATTTAAAGCATTAGAATAAGCCTAATGACACACGGTGTATTACTAGTATAAGCTTGATCTGCTAAAAAATAAGGAATTGGACAGAACAACTTCAGTTATACTGTGTTTAATTTTATAATTGTTCTTGAGACTAGACAAACTGGGGTCAAGAGATTAGACAAAAATAGAGGTTGTTGTCCCCCCATTGAACCAAGAGACAACTTTTTGTCATCCGCACAAGTTGTCTAAAATACTAAAATAACATTTTGTTCACCAAACATTGTACAAGACCAAATTTGTTCAATACCTTAAACGTTTTGTCTTGTGTTATTATATTTTTTACTGTCGGATATTGTTTTATCCGGTATTTACATTTTACCGATCAAACGGACCCTAATGCATATGAATTTACATATATCCTCGGGAGTAATTGAAGGTGCGTTTGTTACAGATTAAAAAAATAGTGATTTTGATGTAAAATAATTTAGAGATTAGTTTTTAGAGATTTTTAGAAAAGTTGAATTTACTTTGTGTTTGTTATTATTATAATAAAAATCACTTTTTTTAAGTAAAATAATCTTTAGTTTGTTTGGATACAACTTATAAAAGTGATTTTTTTAATTACAAACAACTTTCTTTTAACATTTCTTTTCTCTCTCCTCGAAAAAAATCTATTATTTTATAAGCTACTCTAAGTAGCTTCTCATTTTTAGCTGTTTTCTGATTATTTTTAGCTTCTGATTATTTTAAAAATTTGTAACAAACGGACACAAAACAATTACAAGTGATTATTTTTATTAAAAAAATGATTTTTTTCTAAAATAAGCTATAACAAACGAATTCTGAGCAGGAGTAATAAATAATAAAAAAAAATATTTAATTTGTCCTTCTAATAAGAGATGAAACAATGATTAACTTCATTTTTTTGTGTTAAGCCGATCGGTACTGTTTTATGAATAATATCCTATAGTTTTGTGTTTTTATGATAACAATATTTGAAAGCATGATTTGATACTCTTGCGTGATTAATAATTATGACATCTATGCCACCAGCACTACAAGACTAAGAATAGTACGATGTTTTCTACCACTACATCCACTACTCGTACAGTCGTACTATCAAGCGACGATAAGACAACGACATAATTCAAATGAGAAAGCTCTCCATTTCAAAACCTTTTTAAATAAAGTATTCTCATATGAAAAAATGTGAAGAAATTCTTTGAAGAAAATTATCAAGTTATTCATATTCTGAAATTGAGTTATTCTTACGATAGCAAATTATTTTTAGATTAATTATTTCAAGTTAGTTCTTTATTCACATTATTTCCTAGGAAAGTTTTACACTTGTATTTGAGATTTTATCGAGTTTATATATCTTCGAGTTTTTGTAAACGGATCATCTGATTGTATCTGCTATGTATGAGGAATTTGTTTTAAGTGTTAATTACCAAGTCCATATACAGTTAAGGCAGAAAATCTAGAACTAGGTTGTCTTGGTGTGTGTTGTAATTAGTGTGATTATAGTTAAATCCTTCACGTGTGAAGAGACTTCATTAGCACTAATGTGTGGTGCAAATCAGAATAAATTTCTTGTGTGTTTCTATTGCTCTCTCCTTCTCCTTACTTTCTTATCTTTGCGTTTGTGTAACGGTCAATTTAAACTCTTTCGCACGATTCATGTAAACAACCGTGAAAACTTTATGGTTGGCTAGGGTTGCTCATATCTCAATCCAAACCATCCAAACAAGAGAATCTTGACAAAAGAATTTGAATTTTCTCAAAATATTACTTTACCTCAAAACATTCCTTCATCCAAACACACTTTTTTTTTGCAAAAGAACACATTCTTAAAGAATTTAAAATGACAAAAAAATCTAGGAATTTAAAATCCCTTCCTCCCATATGTTTTAATATTTCAAAGCGACCCTTATAATATTTTATAAAATAGCAAATTGACCTCTTAGATTTTTTAAAAATTGCAAACTGGTCCATAAAAAATTTGAATTTGTCATTTCCACATTTGAAATTGCAAATTGGTCCTTCTTTTTAAAATTTTAAATTTTGACTCAACTTTTCAAATTTATAAAAATGTCCAAAATATTCGCAATGAAATTTCCAATCATGCTATCCAAACACACATGTCTTAAAATAAAGGTAACAATAACATAAATATAATCGTTTAAATTTAAATTTAAATTACTTTTTTTTTACACATTAAATTTAAATTATTTAGAATTTTAAATCTTCAAAAAATCCAAACACACTAGTATTTAGTGGTGAGTAAACCCTCATTTTGGTCCCTGAAAGTGTCAGACGTTATCACATAAGTCCTTGAATTAATGAAAATGATAAAAAAAGTCCCTGATTGTTAACTCCGTCAGTCACTTTAGTCCAAAACGTTAAATATCAATTAACTTTGGTGATGTGTCTTAAAATTCAGCTGATGTGGCAAGCTTACTATAATATTATAATAATTTGTTTATTTTTTATTTGTCTTTTATTTTAACTAATTTTAATTTTAAAACAAAAATATAAGAAAACATAACAAATTGATACCCAAGACTTTAGAATTAATCACTAAATTCTTTATATATCTCTCTCTCTCCCACACTGAGTGAAAGTGAATTAGATTTTGCAACACCCTATTTCTAATTCAGATAATTTTTGACCCATTCATGTGACAGTGATGCAAAATCTTTATACACAGTGAACTAAATGGGGGAGTATTGAATTGCTTTTTTACATTGTTTTGAAGTATTGAAGTAGAGAAAGATTCAATTTTGAAGTGATGGTGTAGTGTAGCGAGTGTTGTCATTGTGGATCTAGCGGCAGGAACAAAAAACAATAAATTGCAAAGATCCATATTAAAAACAAAATAAAATCTTGAACAAGAAACCAGATCTGGAAGATGATATGACAGGAAATCAGATCTAGAACAAGAAATTGGATTTGATTGTGTTTTTTAACGGTACAGACGTACAACGGAAAAAATACCCAAAGAGGAAGTAAAAAGGAAGAGAGAACGAAAATGTAGAAAATATGGAAAATGGTTAGCCAAAAAAGAAAAACCTTCTTCTCAATGGTGGTGGGATAATAGTACTAAAACACCATAGAGGATGTAAAAGGAAAAACAGAGAATTTTTAATTTTTTTTCTTTTGATATGATTTGTGCCACACTCTCTGTTCCTTTTCACTTCACTTCACTTACTTTATGAATGAATGTATGGGTTTGTAGGATGAGTTTCTTGGTTTGATTGTGGTTGAGTATTAATTTATTTTGGAGTAATTGATTAAGCTTTTCTTTTTTAAATTAGTATCAATATCAATTAAAATAAAAGCAAAGCGGATGTAAAAATATTCAACAAATCTCTACAACTACACAAGTGTAAATCAACTATTAGCAAAAAAAAACAGGTGTCAACCTCTAAGGTTGTCCACATAGGATCTGAGCTTTCATGTTTAGACAAAAATTTATCCTAATTTAGGCAATGTTTTCAAAATTGTTGATGGAGGGAAAAAAGTGTGAAGAAATGATCAAAGGGCCACAAAATTGGGTCGAAAATGCAAGGCCTGTTGCATTTAGGCCCAAAACGAATGAAAAAAACAAAATGAGCTAGCAAGTAGTGTCACTTTCATTTCTCTTCCCACGTTGCTTTCTCTGTCTCTTTTCTTTTTCCTTCTTCACTAACCCATTTTGGTGAAAAAACCAAAAGCATGTTTTCAAATTTCAAATTCAAAAACTTCAATACAATCTTTATCTTTGTGACTCATCCTTTCTTTCTTCCATTGCATATACAAGATTCTCTCTCTTTTTTTTTTTTCATCCCCCATCTCTCTCATAACAACAACTCACGCACAACAACAAAGCTGGTAATCTTCCTCCGTATCAAATCGGCACACCACCATCTCATCCTTTAATATGAAACCAAAAATGCCGACAACCATTGTTTTTCCGGTAACACTCTTAATCTCAGGTTCTTTCATTTTTTAAATCCCTAATTTTCTTCAATTGTATTTCTAGCCCTCTTTATCGTTTTTTTCAATTCTGAATTAGAGGCAAAAAAATTGGTCTGAAACCCTAACAAATTAATCACGTCAATCAGGTGAGAGATATCTAAATGTTTTTTTTTGTTTCTGTTATTGTTGTTTCAAATGAATTTTGATTCTATTTTTCTGTTTTCACTTAGATACATGGAGTAACTTTGATTTTGATTTCAAGCAAAATATCAATTGAAGCGGCTATGTATTGAAGTAACTTTGGTGATCTTTGGATTTTCATGAAGGAATGTTCAAAGGGCTTCTCAAAAAACAAGGTAGGTCTTTTGATTTTCTAAATCTAATGTTTAAATATTTTACTATAATAATGATTGTTTTTCTAACTCTATTGATTTCAATATTTGCTTTAATTGGTGTTCCTAATTTGTTTTCTAATTTCATTCAATATTTGTGTTGGGTTTTTGTATGTTGGCTACATTTTGCAAAAACATCTTTTAGCCAAGTGTTGAGACATATGTGCTTACGCCAAGTGTTGCGACAGATGTAACAACACTTGTATGTCTGATTGTTCACGCCAACTAGCGTTTTTATTTTCTACTCAATCTTTCGAAGATTTGATTGAAGAATTGTTTCGTGGTTTCTTACTCAACAAGGCGCACGTGATCAATGTGTTTCAGAAGGCAGCTGAACCCTAGTTCTATTTTCTAAAAGGATAAAATAACTTTTAGAAAATATAATATTTGTTTCAAAAATATATCTTGTGAAGATTGCTGCAGAAAATATAAAAGATTTATTTCAAATAAATCTTTGTGTTTCCAGAAGATTAGAAGATTTAATTTTAAAATATATTTACAACAAATATATTTATGGAAGGAATATTTGATGCAAAGAAAGATTTGATAAAAATATATATTTTGCATCTAGAAGATTTCTTGGAGCTGAAGCATTATGAAAAGCCCACGAGGCTCTGCTATTTAAAGGGTGTTGCTAACCCTTATTATGCACCGAAACTTGAAGCTAAAAATAGAATATCAAAGATGTAGTCTTTTAAGGGTTTCGTGTCTTTAAGCCACTCTCTAGGAGAGTTGGTGTAAAGTGAACCACTCGAGTTGTGAGATGGTCACTATGTCCTCACTCAGAAACCTATAGGTAATGAGTTGAGTATTGTAATTGGAGGAAGCTTTTAAGCAACTCCAAATTGTGAACTTAGTCGTTGGCTAGGTGGTGATGTTATTGAAGTGTGTCTTCATCTTTGTCAAGGAGAGTGTCTCCATTATGTTGTTATTGAAATCCTTACTGGTTGTAAGGTTGAGGGGAGTGAGACGGGGTCTCATATCTAGGAGTTCCTAGGTAGAAGTTGCATTGGGTAGGGATTAAGTGAGGAGTTGTAAACGGGGGAGTTTAGCTCCGAATTAATACTGCTGATAGTGAATTTCCTCCTGGATTGGTATCCCCGAGATTAGGCTGTTAGGCTGAACTGGGTTAACAATTATGTGTGTCGTTTATGCTTTTCAGTATATGTTTTTAATGCTCTGTTTTATTGTTCTTACTGCTAAGACAAGTGTTGCGACAAGTGTCGGCACATCGTGGACAACACTTGTCTACTGTGTACCAGAATTTCAATTGGTATCAGAGCAGGCATCCTGTTCTGTATCTGGGTGAGATCCTAGGGAAGATACTTTCTGGTTATGAACAAGTAAGGAATACTGAAAAGTTGTTTGGACTTGAAGAAGTTCATATTTGTTTGAATGGTCCCTAGAAGTGGAGGATGGACTATTCATGGCACGGTGTATAGCTTTGATGTTTGAGCTTCTGTATGGTTTGATTTATTTTCAAACCTATGTTAACCTGTTGCACCTGAAGTGTGGAGTTTGTGCAAAGGTCATTATGGTGTGCCTGAAGTTTGTTGAGGAGTTTTCTGGTTTGAATTCCGCTGCATACATATATGATGGGAAAACTCCTGGTGGTTTTGAGTGTGCTACACTCTGTTCTCCTCTGGTGAGGTTCAACTAACTTGTTGGAGATGCCAACGATACTTGAGGGTGATCTCAAGTCCACTCATAAAGGCACTCATATATGAGTTTGTTGAAGAGAGATCTGAACGAAGTTGTGACCAATTTATTTTTGCTTCTAACCCTAAAAGCCAACCTCCAGTGGCTTTGATAAAGGATCTCTTGGTGTGTTCCTTGAGAAGGGGACTGATGTCGTCCCAGATGTTGCTACATCTGACCAGCAGTATGCAGAATCTTGTTGGATTTATTTTGACACTAGAAACTTATGGTTGACTTCTTGGGTGAGTTTATTTCTGATCCAACTAAGTGGTAGTGCAGATGTGTATTTTGTTTTTCCTGTGTAAGCTTGATAAAGGTATCTCATTCAAATTCTTTATGTGGAGGTCAAGCTTAAATGTCAAGGACATTTTCTCTGACATCTGGAGAATCCTTCTGATCAAAGGAGCCAGATTTATGGAATCTTGTTTATGGCCATGAAACAGATTCTGTTTGGAGGAGAGTAACTTGTGTATACCAACCACTAGATGTGCAGCTATTGAAGGGGGGAATGTATAATTCTCTAGAGTGCTATGAGAAGTTATTAATGAGGAATCCTTATTCTGAAGCTGTGAGATCTTGAAGACATGTCAGGATGGAGGTTGTTTACTCTAACTTGATATTATCAAGTCTATGAGAGCATAGAACTCTTGTTCTGTTGTAGTGAAAAGAGCTTCATGGGATTATGAACATTGGAGCTGCTTCAACCTATGTCCAATGGTTGAATTGTTATATGCACTTTGGAGTGTCATCCAAATCACATAGGATAGGCATTTCAGTTGTTTCTAGCAAGGAGAAGTTATTATTTTTGGGAGCAAAGGATTATTGCTCTTTGGTATTGAAAGTTGATCAACTACTGATGGTTGATTCTCTTCTGCTGTTGTTAATTGTGACTTTGGTGCTTCCACTAAGGCCACAAGTGATTGTATTGCTGATTCTCTCAAGGGAACTGTCCTTGAGACTGATGTTGTATCAAATATTGACACATCTGTGGCACTTGAGACGGATGTTGTGTCAGATGTTGACACATCTATGGAACTGGAGACAAATGTTGTACCAAGTGTAGGTACATTTGGGGTACTTGAAATTGTCACAAGTGACACTGCTCATAATGATGCTACTGAAAAAGAAGGAATTCCTGTGGTAGCAAAATCTAGTAATAATCTTGTGGATTACTCTGAATCAGATGAAAGCAGTAAGTCCCTATCTAAAGGTAAGGGAGTGAGTGATTCTGATGTTGTCTTCATGCATGAAAACGTTACAGGTGACAAACTTGTGACAGAAGTGTCTGATACTGGTGTTGGTAAAAGGACTAGAAGTAGGACAGGTAAAGGTGTGACAACTGTTAGTACACCTGTCCATCACTCTGAGGCAGAGAAGTCTGCTAAAATGGCTGGGAAGAAAATTGTGACTGGTCCCCCTAGAACCAGGAGCAAGGTGATTCCAACTTCTTAGGTCAAGAAGAAGAGCTTAAAGAGAACAGAACCTCATTCTAGTGATTCAGACTTTGAAAGGGAGACAAATGTAGCTACATCTGGTGGCACGTCTTGAAGAAGTGTGAAAGGTTTGATGAGAAAAGTGTCTGATCTAGGTGACTGTTTTGATAAGCTGGTTAGGGAATTTGTAGTGAATGTTGCTGACAATTGTGATGACCCTAAAAACCCTGAGTATAGGCAGGTTTTTGTGAGAGGAAGGTGTGTTCACTTCTCACCCTCTATAATCAACAAATTTTTGGGAAGAAGTAATGAGGAAGTAGCTGAGCTGGAAGTCACAGATAATGAAATTTGTAGAACAATCACTGGGAATAGGCTGAAGCAATGGCCTTGTCAAATGAAACCTTCTGCATCTCAACTATCTCCTTTATATGCAGTTCTGAATAAGATTGTTGTTGTTAATCGGGTTCCTACCACTCATTCCAGTAATGTAGCCAAAGAATTGGCTAGGTTCATTTATGTTGTTGGAACTAAGGCCAGGTTTGATTATGGTGCTTATGTCTTTTATGCCACTTTGGAACATGCTAAATCTTTTGCTCTACAACTACCCATAGCATTTCCTACTTTACCGTGTGGTATTGTTCTTGACCAACATCCAAATATTCTTGTGGACACTGATGTCCCTTGTAAAAGAAAAGGAAAGCTGAATATTGAGCAAAGGCTGCTTGCAGGGACAAATGTTGCAGCAGGTGTTGGTACATCTGTCCAGCAAAAGCTGGTGCTCTCACTAGGCAGCAAATGATAACTGACTTAAATGAGTCTAGTAGAGCTCTCAAGAAACTGAAGACTGTGATGATCCTTAGAGTAAAGAATTCATGAAAGTTTTTTTTACATGGGTTGATGTGTTGAATTTTCACCTGCTGTGATTAATAAGTTTTTAGGCAGGAGTGGAGAACCTGAAGCTGAGCATGCTAAGTCTTTGGCTGTGAAGATGCCAACAACATTTCCCACTGTGCTTTGTAGTATTATTCTTGATCAGCATCCAAGTATTTTGATCAGCTCTGATGTTGTCTGTAAGAGGGAATCTCCTCTCACATTGCACTATAGACTAGTTGAAGGGACAAATGTCCCACATAATGTTGCAACATCTGGCAAGAAAATTCTGGCTTCATGACAGAAAAAGAGATGATTGCTGATTTGATGAGACCTATGCAAGTTGAAAAACCTTGGTCGAAAGAAGTATGTCTTTTTAGTTGTTGATGATTCCTCCAGATTTACTTGGGTAAATTTTATTAATATCGAATCAAATGTTGTTACTCATGTTAAAGGTTCTGTCAGTTCAAATGTTGTGGGTAGTGTTGGAACATCTGTCAGATGTACCTCTGAAACTTTCAATCTGGTATGAATGTTGCTATTGTTGATGACACTATTGTTGAAATCGTGCATGTGTCATCTTCCAAGGTTGTTGGTTCTGACACTTTGTCATCCCTCACTAAAGTTGTGGTTGAGTCCCCCAAAGGAACCTAACATAAGTCTAATGTCATATCGGATGTTGAAACATCCTGGACCAACCAGTTAGTGTTGTTGAAACCTGTTCTGCAATCCCCCAAACTTATGCTGATATGGTTCTGAGAGTCCTCAATCTAATGAGGTTAAAGATCAACTAATGGTGGTTTGGAGTATTAAGGTTTTGAATGTGGTAGAAGAAACTAATCTTGATGATCTTCCACTTGACCAAAGTTGTTGCTCAAAGTGTGACTAAAAGAGAACTAGCATGGTACGATTGTTTGGATGTGCATTCTGCTGAGAAGTATTATATGTGTTCAAATGTGTTATGATCAGATGCGATAATGCTCAGATATGTGATGATCAAAGGTGATTACTACTATGGTAAGTGATTGTTTCAGACCTGTTTCTGAAACCTCTAGTTTGATGTTCTTATGTGATGACAATATATCTATTGTTGAAGATGCTTTTGGTATATGTCTCTTGAGATTGACACTGAATAATACTCATCTGTGTTGAATAACTTGTATGTTCTGGTACGAGATGTTGTAACATCTGTCTCAACATCGTGTTATCTCAAGTGTTCCAACATTGTGTACAACATCTGTCACCAAAATGCCAAAATGTGGTTGACTCTGAGCCAAATATTGAGGATGATGTTCTGGGCATCATGTCACTTGACAGGAAGAAAGTTGACATCTCTTCTGTCCTCTTAGAGAATGTTTCATTCATTTTGAAGAAAATGTCTAGAAATAGAAATTTGTGTTTTAAAGGAGAAAATGTTATGAGAAGCTGGATTTTTTGTGAGTATGTTTTTAACTATGAAGCAAGCTACAGCGTTTATGGTGAAGCTACCAATAACCTTTATGGGTGTAATCTCTAAGAGTATTATGAGACAACTCTTTGAGATTGAAAGATCAGAAGCACTCCAAAGCCAAAAAAAAAAAAAAAACAAAAAAAAGGAGTGTCTTTGACTTCTGACTATAGATTTCTTTTGTCGGACCACATGTTCCTAACATTGTTTTCTCTGCCGGTTGGTACATGTTGTTTCCAAGAACAATGTTTTCTCATGCTCTTGTCATGTTGTGGAAACAAGGGGAAAATGTCTATTTTATGAGTGTTAACTATGGAGTTTGATGTGGTAGATATGATATGGTTCCTCCACTTCTGATATATATCTGATGAACTATGTATCCCATGGTGTTATATTTGGTTGTAGTAGCTCTGTGCACTATGTGGTTGATGTGATGAAGATAGTATAGGTTTATGCCTTGTTACTTATGATCTTCATGCTATACTGTTGGAGTTTGGTCATGGTATTGTGGATGAAAGCGCACATGTTCTCTTTCCACTACTTTTGTTCTCCGTATCATTTGTGGGCTAGGCCATGGATTTCTAGCACCTGTATGTGCCTATGGTCTGGAATATCTGCACTCTGGATATTTCTGTTTTTGCTACTCTGTGTTCTGATATGTATGATGTATGTCAAAATTATGACTAAAAAGGAGGAGTAGTGTGTGTGTGGACAAATGTGTGGACCGATGTTCTTACATTTGGTGAAGTTGCTGTTCTTATGCTTCTATGCTCGTATTGATGTTCTTATGCTTCTATGCTCGTATTGAGGGGGAGTATGAGTAATATATATATATATATATATGCATGTGTTGAGGGGGAGAAATGCTATTCAGGAGGAGTAGTAGTGTGTAGCTAGCTTGATAATGTGTTCTGCTAGCTTATGCTCTGATAGTGTGTTTAATGGTTGTGGGAGTGTTATGTTCCTGATGTGTGATGTCATGTCTGATGTCTAGACATCCTGATCTGATGTGTGAGAATTTATTTTTCTCAGTATGTGGGAGTTTATTTCTCCCTATGTGGTTCTTTTGTGAGAGTTTAGTTCTCTCTGTTATGTAACTTGCACTTCTGATACTGCTATGGTACCTCTTTGCCTCTATTCTTTTGTTTAATGCACACTGACTTTATTTGTCAGAATTTGTGGCTAAAAAGGGGAGTAGTGATCTGTGATATGTAAGATCTATCTGTGTGGACAGATGTGCTGACATCTGGTATCTGCGTGATGTGTGGACAGATGTGCTGATATCTGGTGTGTATGTTGTTGCGGTTCTTTCTGCGATGTGATAATCTTCTAGGCCTATGTCTGAGTGGAGTAAATGTTACCTTCAGCTCTGTGTGATGTGTTGCAAGAATTCCAAAAAACATTTAAATTTGTAGCATAGGGCATGATCATAATCATAGTCATAGAAATATGGATGATTCATCGTGCTTAGTCATAATCATAGAAATATGGATGACTTTTATGCTTAGGATCACAGTCATAGAAATATGGGTGATTTAGGTCACATTCATAGCAATATGGGTGACTTAGTTAGTTACATTCATAGAAATATGGGTAACTTGTACATGCTTATTTATGAATGCACACATGTGTGTCTACAACAACTATTAAGCGTTAATCACTCTGATTGAATGCTTCTGCTATTACAAGGATGTTGTAGTTCCTATGGTTGATTACATTGTATGCTTGTGCTCTGTCATGCATAAATTCAGGGGGAGTGGTAGTATGAATAAGTGACAAGTGTGATGCCAGATGCTGAGACATCTTGGCTTTATTCTCTGGTGGCTGGGAATTTATTTTTCCTAGTTCTATGTTTGTGGGAATTTATTTTTCCCTGGTGATCTTTTGTTGAATGGATGTACTCTGATTATAGGAGTTTATTTCTCCTATCTTTGAATCCACTATGAGAGTTTATTTCTCTCTATCTGCTCTGTGAGGCTATATGTGTTTATTCCTGCTATTGCATGCCTCTGATGCTACTTACCTCTCTTGGAAGTAGTCTTACTATGTGTTACTTTCTTTCCTAGTTGTGTGATCATGTTGACTCGAAGGAAAGGTAATATTGTATCTCTCTATATACTGGTCTAATATTGTTTTAGCCAAAATTTGCCAAAGGGGGAGATTGTTGGGTTTTTGTATGTTGGCTACATTTTGCAAAAACATCTTTTAGCCAAGTGTTGAGACATATGTGCTTACGCCAAGTGTTGCGACAGATGTAACAACACTTGTATGTCTGATTGTTCGCGGCAACTAGCGTTTTTATTTTCTACTCAATCTTTCGAAGATTTGATTGAAGAATTGTTTCGTGGTTTCTTACTCAACAAGGCGCACGTGATCAATGTGTTTCAGAAGGCAGCTGAACCCTAGTTCTATTTTCTAAAAGGATAAAATAACTTTTAGAAAATATAATATTTGTTTCAAAAATATATCTTGTGAAGATTGCTGCAGAAAATATAAAAGATTTATTTCAAATAAATCTTTGTGTTTCCAGAAGATTAGAAGATTTAATTTTAAAATATATTTACAACAAATATATTTATGGAAGGAATATTTGATGCAAAGAAAGATTTGATAAAAATATATATTTTGCATCTAGAAGATTTCTTGGAGCTGAAGCATTATGAAAAGCCCACGAGGCTCTGCTATTTAAAGGGTGTTGCTAACCCTTATTATGCACCGAAACTTGAAGCTAAAATAGAATATCAAAGATGTAGTCTTTTAAGGGTTTCGTGTCTTTAAGCCACTCTCTAGGAGAGTTGGTGTAAAGTGAACCACTCGAGTTGTGAGATGGTCACTATGTCCTCACTCAGAAACCTATAGGTAATGAGTTGAGTATTGTAATTGGAGGAAGCTTTTAAGCAACTCCAAATTGTGAACTTAGTCGTTGGCTAGGTGGTGATGTTATTGAAGTGTGTCTTCATCTTTGTCAAGGAGAGTGTCTCCATTATGTTGTTATTGAAATCCTTACTGGTTGTAAGGTTGAGGGGAGTGAGACGGGGTCTCATATCTAGGAGTTCCTAGGTAGAAGTTGCATTGGGTAGGGATTAAGTGAGGAGTTGTAAACGGGGGAGTTTAGCTCCGAATTAATACTGCTGATAGTGAATTTCCTCCTGGATTGGTATCCCCCAGATTAGGCTGTTAGGCTGAACTGGGTTAACAATTATGTGTGTCGTTTATGCTTTTCAGTATATGTTTTTAATGCTCTGTTTTATTGTTCTTACTGCTAAGACAAGTGTTGCGACAAGTGTCGGCACATCGTGGACAACACTTGTCTACTGTGTACCAGAATTTCAATTTGCTTTATTGTTTTCTAATTTCCTAATTTGGATTTTTGTGTCAAAAAAAAAAAAAAAACTTTCCTTGGATTTCATGAGTTTTGATTATTTGTTTTTTTGTTGAAATTATTATTATTATTATTATTATTATTATTATTATTATTATTATTTTGGCTTTGGATTTCATGACTAATTAAATGCATGTTCAAATTGAGATTTCTTCCTTTCATGTATCTAAAGACACAGGTTTATGCAATTTTCACTTTGACCTTGCAGCAAAGTTTGTAGTTACTGGGTTTTTTTTTTTTTTTGTAAATAAGTTTTGATTGTTGGATAACCTCAGTTCCTAATTTTTCTCAATTGATAACAACCTCTTTTTAATTTGATTTCAAATTAACAACTAATATAAAATATCCTATCAATTAGTTGTTACTTATTTTACTTAAGTGGCAACCACTTTAATTAGTTGTTCTTGATGGCAACCACTTTATTATATATCAATGCATACAAAATAAAATCAATTAGCCATTTACCAATCCCTAATTTTATTCCATTCTCTTTTTCGGCAAAAGACAAGTAACAGTGATTTTGAATACAAAGAAAATCAATTGAAGCTGCAATGGAAGGAACCGCCATCAAGAAGGAAACACCGTCGGATCTGCTATTAGCAAGGACACATAGCAGGAATCAGTTCAAGTGATATTATTATTGTTAATGATTTTTTTTTTATGGTGTTTTGGTTTGATGGTGTGCTTTGTGACAATTTTAGTTGATGTTAGTTTTATTGTTCTGATATTTATAAGCCTAAGAAAAATTAAGAACTCTCAATCTCTCATATTTACATGAAAAGAAAAATCTGGTATAAAAAAATGTCAACCAGCTTTGGATTATGAAAAAAGATGTTTCTCATTATTGTGTTTCATTCATTTTCGTATTTCATATCATTATATTTTATTCCTTCAATTTGTAATGATGTTGCTTCCTGCTCTACTTAGATCTTTGCTTTATTTTTTTTTTTTCATGTGCAATCAGAGGTTCTTGCTGTTCATCAAATTGAGGATAAATAAAGGTATGCCATGTTAACAATCAAAACAACTATCCATTTTCTTTCTAACGTGATGAGAATTTGCTTCATCTTTTCTCAAGGTTTTTTCGTTCCTTCCTGTTTATTTCGAAATATCTTATTTGAATTGAGGGGATGAAGACTATCAAATTGAGGGGTCAAGTTTATGAATTTCCATGGATTAGTTTTTTATGAAACTATATTTATATGAATTAGATTTGCTTGAATTAGTGTAATGAATATGAAAAAATATGATTATTTTTTGGAATTTTTTTATTTTTTCCTGGTCAATTTTACAATTTTACTTTAGTTGCATACTTTTTTTTTTTACTTTATGATTAATTATAGGATAAAGATTTATGAAAATGTTCTGGTAAAAAACAAGGGGGTTTGTATTATTTGATAATGATAGAAATACAAAGCTCTCCTTAGAGAAGAAATTGATAAACTTTACAATAATGAAAGAATGGTGGTTTCTCAGAATGAGAGTCCCTTTATTCTCTTGAAGAAGATCCTATTTATAGGCAAAACATCTCCCTCTTGTTGCTTGATAACCGCCTTGCTTGGAGAGGAATTCATGGGTAGTGGGCGGTTACTTTTCCTTCTTCTCCAAGCTTCTTCCTTCTTCTCCAAGCTTCTTCCTTCTTCTCCAAGTTTCTTCCCTCTTCTCCAAGTCATGGTGGATCATGCTTATCATGTGTTTTTCATGGTTGTTTTCACGCTTCTCCTTTAGATGCTCCCATTGGGCTTTTTCGTATTGGGCCTTAACAAATCACACCCTGGTCCATGGCCCGGTACACAGCCCCCCAAGCACGAGGCTTCAAGAAGGCGAAGTGCTTTTGATTGAAATCACTTGGCAATTATTATGCCTCGGCGTTGTTCTATGTCGCCTATTTGTTGCTGACTTATATTCTTCGTTTGCTTGTCGCCTTTTCCTTCCTTTTGTTGTTGATATTTCTTAGCTAATTTGTACGCCCTTCTATGACCTTTGAATATCTTGATGTACGCCATTTGTGGCTTTGAATATTGTTGTCATTGTTTCTTGGCGACTTTGAGCAAGTTGGCAAGTCGCCCTTCCTCTTTTTTCATTGTATTTGCATTTTCAAGCTAGCGTTGTCACCAATCTCGCCTCTTCATCTTTCGCGATTCGTCCCTCCTTGTCTTCTTGAAATCAAATTGAAACTTTGAGGCTAGTAACTTTGTTGGTCTGTACTTCTGCTTCTTCTACTCAACATGAGTTTCTTATTTTCTTTGACACTCTATATTTGAGGATTGTAAGTATTCTGGCGTAATCTGTCTCGCCACTTCTTTGTTGTAGTTGATTTTCGTACTGCCAGGCTTGCACGCCTTATTTTGTAACTTCTTGGCGATTTAAAAAGAATTGGCGCTGCTCGGAGTCGCCCTTCCATTATACTTTGTGTTTGGTGTTGAAAATAATCTCGCCTTTGAAATTTTTAACTTTGCACCTGCAATGTCTTTAGCACTTTAAATATAATTATATACCATTTATGAATAACTTTATACCTGATGCCTTTTGGTGGTTGCAAATGATTTGGCGTTATAATGAATCGCCTTGCTTTGGTTGTGTATAAGCTTTTTCTGGCGGTGTTGATAATCTCGCCTTTCTTCGCTGTATCTTTTTCTGACGCTCCCTACGGGTAACGCCAAGGCATTTCGACCTTGTTTTATTTTCTTTTTCTGACGCCCCCAACTCGTAAGACTTACAGGTAACGCCAAGGCCTTTCAACCTTATTTTATTTTCTTTTTCTGACGTACCCAACTCGTAAGACTTACAGGTAACGCCGAGGCCTTTCAACCTTGTTTTATTTTCTTTTTCTGACGTACCCAACTCGTAAGACTTACAGGTAACGCCAAGGCCTTTCAACCTTGTTTTATTTTCTTTTTCTGACGTACCCAACTCGTAAGACTTACAGGTAACGCCAAGGCCTTTCAACCTTGTTTTATTTTCTTTTTCTGACGTACCCAACTCGTAAGACTTACAGGTAACGCCAAGGCCTTTCAACCTTGTTTTATTTTCTTTTTCTGACGTACCCAACTCGTAAGACTTACAGGTAACGCCAAGGCCTTTCAACCTTGTTTTATTTTCTTTTTCTGACGTACCCAACTCGTAAGACTTACAGGTAACGCCAAGGCCTTTCAACCTTGTTTTATTTTTTTTTTCTGACGTACCCAACTCGTAAGACTTACAGGTAACGCCAAGGCATTTCGACCTTGTTTTATTTTCTTTTTCTGACGCCCCCAACTCGTAAGACTTACAGGTAACGCCAAGGCCTTTCAACCTTATTTTATTTTCTTTTTCTGACGTACCCAACTCGTAAGACTTACAGGTAACGCCAAGGCCTTTCAACCTTGTTTTATTTTCTTTTTCTGACGTACCCAACTCGTAAGACTTACAGGTAACGCCAAGGCCTTTCAACCTTGTTTTATTTTCCTTTTTCTGACGTACCCAACTCGTAAGACTTACAGGTAACGCCAAGGCCTTTCAACCTTGTTTTATTTTCTTTTTCTGACGTACCCAACTCGTAAGACTTACAGGTAACGCCAAGGCCTTTCAACCTTGTTTTATTTTCCTTTTTCTGACGTACCCAACTCGTAAGACTTACAGGTAACGCCAAGGCCTTTCAACCTTGTTTTATTTTTCTTTTTCTGACGTACCCAACTCGTAAGACTTACAGGTAACGCCAAGGCCTTTCAACCTTGTTTTATTTTCTTTTTCTGACGTACCCAACTCGTAAGACTTACAGGTAACGCCAAGGCCTTTCAACCTTGTTTTATTTTCTTTTTCTGACGTACCCAACTCGTAAGACTTACAGGTAACGCCAAGGCCTTTCAACCTTGTTTTATTTTTTTTTTCTGACGTACCCAACTCGTAAGACTTACAGGTAACGCCAAGGCATTTCGACCTTGTTTTATTTTCTTTTTCTGACGCCCCCAACTCGTAAGACTTACAGGTAACGCCAAGGCCTTTCAACCTTATTTTATTTTCTTTTTCTGACGTACCCAACTCGTAAGACTTACAGGTAACGCCAAGGCCTTTCAACCTTGTTTTATTTTCTTTTTCTGACGTACCCAACTCGTAAGACTTACAGGTAACGCCAAGGCCTTTCAACCTTGTTTTATTTTCCTTTTTCTGACGTACCCAACTCGTAAGACTTACAGGTAACGCCAAGGCCTTTCAACCTTGTTTTATTTTCTTTTTCTGACGTACCCAACTCGTAAGACTTACAGGTAACGCCAAGGCCTTTCAACCTTGTTTTATTTTCCTTTTTCTGACGTACCCAACTCGTAAGACTTACAGGTAACGCCAAGGCCTTTCAACCTTGTTTTATTTTTCTTTTTCTGACGTACCCAACTCGTAAGACTTACAGGTAACGCCAAGGCCTTTCAACCTTGCTTTATTTTCTTTTTCTGACGTACCCAACTCGTAAGACTTACAGGTAACGCCAAGGCCTTTCAACCTTGTTTTATTTTTCTTTTTCTGACGTACCCAACTCGTAAGACTTACAGGTAACGCCAAGGCCTTTCAACCTTGTTTTATTTTTCTTTTTCTGACGTACCCAACTCGTAAGACTTACAGGTAACGCCAAGGCCTTTCAACCTTGTTTTATTTTTCTTTTTCTGACGTACCCAACTCGTAAGACTTACAGGTAACGCCAAGGCCTTTCAACCTTGTTTTATTTTTCTTTTTCTGACGTACCCAACTCGTAAGACTTACAGGTAACGCCAAGGCCTTTCAACCTTACATTTGGTTCAGCGCTCACATCTGAGTTGATCTTTAATAAAGATTCAGAGCTCAAGTTTGAGATAACCATTTTTTATTTTTTATTTTTTTTTTATTTTTTTTTTTGGTTCAGAGCCCGTAACTTAATCAGGTTGACCTTTATTCCATCACCGGTTAACCTTTATTGGTCTAGAGCCGGCTGGCTTCATTTATTCTTGGTTCAGAGCCCGCAACTTAATCATGATCGCTGCAAATAAGCTTTGATACATTAGGTTCAACAATAATAATATATGAAAAATAAAACAAACGAAAATGATACCGCCATGGGTGGTTTGTTGCGGCGCTCCTCGCCTAGCAAGAAAAACAATTATGTTTTGGCGTGGTGAGACTGAGTTCCATTGCGGTAGTCATCGCGGAATATGCTTCAACCTGAAATATTAGTTGGCGGCTTCTATCTCGCCGAGTGATAATTACTGAATTTTCATCTCAATTTTCCACATTTGTTCGTTACCCTGTGCTATGATCAACTTGATAACTTTGTTAGGTACAAAGGAAATAAAACTATCACAGTATCATGCATCAGATGTTCTCTATAATAATCAACAGCTATACTATCGAGAAATTAAAAGATTAAACACCAAACATCATAGAACTTTTGGTAGTTTGAGGTTCTAGCATCAGAAGCATATAATCGCTATATCAATACAGTATAATGTCCCACTCCAAATATTGTCCTTAGTTTCATTTTCTATTGGTACATTACTATCACTAATTACATCAATTTGTTCATCACATTGATCAAGTTGCATGGCAAATAAATGGGACAATGCAGGAAGGGATGATATGAGTTCAACGCTTAATAGTTTCATTGTTTCAACTTATCCAGTACCCTACTAATAGAATGCAACATGATCTCATGTTGCTATGCAGTTTATTTTTGTGGTGCTCTAACAATTTCCTTGAATAACTAAGAAGCATTTTGTGTTAATTATAAGTACAAATAACATATTATCAAAACAGAAGGAGTGAGAACTATATGATTAAATGGTAAGTTGCAAGAAAAGAACGTTAACACCTGATCGAGATGAACAGAACGACCGACGGTGAGATGGCGATTCCTCCATAACCGACCGCGGCGATGACAATTTCTCCACAACTGACGTCGGAGGCGATTTCTTAACGAATATAACGGCGGCGATGGCGACTTCATTGTTTCCGCCTGGATTGAGAGCAGAGTTGCCGTAAAGAAAACAATGTGTTAGTGGCGGCGTGGCGGTTCTTGGATGGTGTGATAACAGATGCATGGCGATGCAAAGACGAGGACGCGATGCGATTCTCCGTATACACGCTTCTTTCTTTATTGATGAGTGGAGCCAAACAAAATCCTCCGGATCAAAACTATAATAATAATAATAATAATAATAACATAGAGATATATCCAAAAGAGATGTCAAGTTGTAACTTCTGCTTCTTTCTCATCTGCCCTTTAAGCCTTGATGGCCGCAATGTGAGTCTGCAAACGCCGAATTTCTACGACGGCGGCTTGCAAGGTGTTAACGCTAGAATTATCGTTGTTTCCATGCTCTCCAGCCATGTGAAGATGTTTGATTTTTCGTCTAGTTGCTGTGATAGGCTGGGATCAAATGATTTTACCGCAGCCCCACGGTGGGCGCCAAAATGTTCTGGTAAAAAACAAGGGGGTTTGTATTATTTGATAATGATAGAAATACAAAGCTCTCCTTAGAGAAGAAATTGATAAACTTTACAATAATGAAAGAATGGTGGTTTCTCAGAATGAGAGTCCCTTTATTCTCTTGAAGAAGATCCTATTTATAGGCAAAACATCTCCCTCTTGTTGCTTGATAACCGCCTTGCTTGGAGAGGAATTCATGGGTAGTGGGCGGTTACTTTTCCTTCTTCTCCAAGCTTCTTCCTTCTTCTCCAAGCTTCTTCCTTCTTCTCCAAGTTTCTTCCCTCTTCTCCAAGTCATGGTGGATCATGCTTATCATGTGTTTTTCATGGTTGTTTTCACGCTTCTCCTTTAGATGCTCCCATTGGGCTTTTTCGTATTGGGCCTTAACAAATCACACCCTGGTCCATGGCCCGGTACAGAAAACTTTAATCCTTAGATTTCTAGGAATTTTGATTATGATGATGCAAAGTTTATTTCTATCACATGTAAAAGAAGTTGCATAAGATATTTTTCATCAAATCTTTCATTGGTTGATTGGTTAGAACAATACTTGAATGAGTTAATTGGTTTGTGTGTTGAAACATAATGCTTTTAATAACACTAAGTAGTGTTGTGCTAATTTGAAGCTCTAATTTTTAACGACCAAAACACCTGTTTTAATGATATTGAATGAAAGGATGCATTTTTTTGGCAGACTTCACATTTTGACCTTGAACTCCTACTTTTGGTAATTCTTTCACAGTCAAACAAAAAAATTTGGCAAGGCTGAACACACAGTGTTGTGTCACTTTCAACTCTGCTTTTCTTCTTTTCTTTGTGCATCTTGACCATCCCATTTTGGTGAAAAACCAAAAGCTGTTACTTTGCAATCCTATTCTACAAGCTGTGACAAATGTTTTCAAAATTCAAATTTCAAAAATCCCTCCGAAGTTTAAAAAACAATGCTTACCTTTGTGACTCCTCTTTTTCTTCCTTTGTGATTCCTCTTTTGGACAATTTTTTGAATTGACCATTGAGAAACAATTGTTATCGTGTAATGTTGTAATGAGCCATATTTTTCGTAAGCCCAGTTTAATTCCCAACACAAACAAAAAAAATTGGCAAGGTCAGATCATTTTAATTTGCATATATTATAAGGATTCTCCCTCTTCTCTGTTTTTTTTGCCTCCTCCATCTCCAATAATAGGTGAGATGGGGTGCATTTCCATCCTCACTTTGGTTGATTAATGTCTTGAACACAATCAGGTGAGATCTATATAAATTTTTTTCCCTGTTCTTGCTTTTATTGTTGAACACAATCAGTTTTATTTCTTTTTTTTTTATTTTGTATTTAAATGACAACACTGAATGTATTTTTATCTGATTATTTGTGTAAATTCAATTAATCACTCCATGTTTACATTCATTTTTACTTGAATTATGGTTTTTCCTTCAGGTGTCTGCGAAATGTACAAATGTGCCTGGATTGAAGCATTATTTTGGAAGAAGACCTGTTGGTTTACGAGCAAGGAGGCCTTTCATGCCTTCACCATTCTATCCACCACATGCTTACTGGTAAGCTATCATTAGAAGCTAAATAAACTACTTACCTAGAATTTGTTGTTACTTTTGTTTGTCTCTATCATCCATTTTGTAAGTTTTATGTCTTAAAAAGTAAATATGTTACTTTTTGTTTACATGGTGCTTCACATTGTGACTGTGATATTTGAAATTAGTGGATGGATTTGCTTCACATGTGTCTTTGTTGTGCCATAGAAAAAAGGAAAACAACAAAGTCAACAATTCAATTGTTTTGTAGTGATTAATATTAGTATGTTTGCTTGCATCCAGATTCACAACATATGTTGAATTTAGGTCCTTTGAGATATAATTGCAAGTTGCTTCAATTACATTTTATATTGTTATTGTTATTACGAGATTATATGTTTTCTCCTATATTGATTGATATTTTAGTTGTTAGTTTCATTGTTGGGTATATGGCTTGATTGAAGGTTTATGAAAGAATCCTACATCCATATGATATGACAAGATGATCAAGAGAATAGTTGAATGGTTGTTCCATATGCTCATAAGTAAGTAAGATGCATCTTATTTTTTAGTTTACTTTATTGATAGAATAGAGGTTCACCCAATTTATGGTATTTAAGCTTAATGTTATAGAATAATTCATTTTTTAGTATATAATGCTTGATTGAAGGTTTATAGGCTTCAACTGCAATGTAAGATTATAAGATAAATTTTGTGGAATGTTGTAAGGTTGCAAAGAATCTGCCATTTATTTGATGTAAGGCTTATTTTTTTATTTTTTTTGAAGAAGCTAAATCATGTAAGGCTTATTGAAAAGGAATCAAATGTGCTTCTATTTGATCGGGAGTAGTATAATCTCTCATATACCTTACTTTGAAGGGTGTTTGGTAGTCTAAGGTTTTGCTTTTAGTTTTATCATCACCAGCTCATTGTCTTCTGTTATAATTTTGTCATCAACTATTTTTGACATGAGTGTGGAATGGTTGCAGGAAAGAGGTAAGATGAAGGGAGGTTACAAAGGGAGATAGCGCCAACACAAATTGTTACAGAACAATGAGATAATTTTGAGGATTATATTTAGTTTTATTATAGTGTGTAGTATTTCTTTGATTTTCCTTTCCATTACTTAATTTCATTTTATTATTACTACTACGTGCAAGAATTATAACTATAGAGGACATTAAGAGCATACCACTAGCCTATTGTTACTCCTACTG
Source organism: Trifolium pratense (assembly GCF_020283565.1). NCBI lineage: Eukaryota > Viridiplantae > Streptophyta > Magnoliopsida > Fabales > Fabaceae > Trifolium > Trifolium pratense. The sequence continues at coordinate 27,518,868 of NC_060062.1, forward strand.
TCATGATAGAGATTGTATGGGAACTAGGCATTGAATCTTTTCTAGGCATGTGATCTATTTGTAATTTTTTTAGATATGATTTGTAGCATAACTAAAGTAGTTAATGATTATGTAAATCCAAATATTTTTCAATGATAAAGAAGTTTTTTTTTTTTTTTTTCCATACTTCTCTTTTTATATGTTGCTTTCCCTACAATGTTTTTGGGGATACTTTTAGTGAAAAAAATGAAAGCAAAGTGCTTGCACATTGAAAAACTTATGTAAATTACGGCATAGTTTTTTAAATAGGTGAAGTAGTGTAAAACAAATGAATTAAAATGAATTAAAACAAGAGACATATTAGTTTTGTGTTGTATATATAATTTTTTCAAAAAATTGGTATAAAAAGATGTGAAAAAGCTTTGATTTTTGAAAAAAGACATTAGTTTCTCATTATTATCATACAAATGTTATTTTATGACAATATAAATTTGAAGGTAAACGGAAATCTCCTAATATTGGGTTCCATTCATTAAGTTTTTCTTGGTTCAAGAGATTTCATTTTGCTAACAACTTATATTTATCACATAACATTTACTCTTCACTCAAACTTGCAACATATATCCACATGAGCTTATGAACAATGTTGATAGTTATCTAACAAAATTTTAACGGTAACTACAAAATACGTCATCTAAATGGAGAGGAAAAACAAAATGGACCAAACATAAATTTACCAATAATATTAGAGCATGAATTTCATATCACAAGGAAATGGAGTAATATTTCTCACTTAATTAGACTAACTACAATTTAGTAATTCTAACTTCTATGTATTAACGATTCACGACTTAAGAATTCCAATTTTAATGATAAAATAGTTCAATCTCATCTAACTCACGGGGACTGTATGATTTTATGTAGACTTTATCATACGCTCTATGTTTTGTGTATCCATTCAAGATTACATTAATTTTTTATGAAATTTATAATTTCATAATGTAACTGTGTAATATGATATATGTTTTACCATAAATAAATTTGAAATTTCGTATCTCTCAAAAATGCACGGGGACTGTATGATTTTATGTAGACTTTATCATACGCTCTATGTTTTGTGTATCCATTTTGTCTATCCATTCAAGATTACATTAAATTTTTAATTGAATTTATAATTTAATAATGTAATAGTGTAATATGATATATCTTTTACCATAAATAAATTTCAAATTTCGTATCTCTCAAAAATGCACGGGGACTGGATGATTTTATGTAGACTTTATCATATGCTCTATGTTTTGTGTATCCATTTTGTCTATCCATTCAAGATTACATTAATTTTTTAATTGAATTTATAATTTCATAATGTAACCGTGTAAACATAGATATATTTTTTACCATAAATAAATTTCAAATTTCGTATCTCTCAAAAATGCACGGGGACTGTATGATTTTATGTAGACATTATTATACGCTCTATGTTTTGTGTATCCATTTTTGTCTATCCATTCAAGATTACATTAATTTTTTAATTGAATTTATAATTTCATAATGTAACCGTGTAATATGATATATGTTTTACCATAAATAAATTTCAAATTTAGTATCTCTCAAAAATGCACGGGGACTGTATGATTTTATGTAAACTTTATCATTCGCTCTATGTTTTGTGTATCCATTTGTCTATCCATTCAAGATTACATTAATTTTTTAATTGAATTTATAATTTCATAATGTAACCATGTAATATGATATATGTTTTACCATAAATAAATTTCAAATTTCGTATCTCTCAAAAATGCACGGGGACTGTATGATTTTATGTAGACATTATTATACGCTCTATGTTTTGTGTATCCATTTTTGTCTATCCATTCAAGATTACATTAATTTTTTAATTGAATTTAAAATTTCATAATGTAACCGTGTAATATGACATATGTTTTACCATAAATAAATTTCAAATTTAGTATCTCTCAAAAATGCACGGGGACTGTATGATTTTATGTAGACTTTATCATACGCTCTATGTTTTGTGTATCCATTTGTCTATCCATTCAAGATTACATTAATTTTTTAATTGAATTTACAATTTGATAATGTAACCATGTAATATGATATATGTTTTACCATAAATATATTTCAAATTTCGTATCTCTCAAAAATGCACGGGGGCTGTATGATTTTATGTAGACTTTATTATACGCTCTATGTTTTGTGAGTCCATTTTTGTCTATCCATTCAAGATTACATTAATTTTTTATGAAATTTATAATTTCATAATGTAACCGTGTAATATGATATATGTTTTACCATAAATAAATTTCAAATTTCGTATCTCTCAAAAATGCACGGGGACTATATGATTTTATGTTGACTTTATCATACGCTCTATGTTTTGTGTATCCATTTTGTCTATCCATTCAAGATTACATTAATTTTTTAATTGAATTTATAATTTCATAATGTAACCGTGTAATATGATATATCTTTTACCATAAATAAATTTCAAATTTCGTATCTCTCAAAAATGCACGGGGACTGTATGATTTTTTGTAGACTTTATCATACGCTCTATGTTTTGTGTATCCATTTTGTCTATCCATTCAAGATTACATTAATTTTTTAATTGAATTTATAATTTCATAATGTAACCGTGTAAACATAGATATATGTTTTACCATAAATAAATTTCAAATTTCGTATCTCTCAAAAATGCACGGGGGCTGTATGATTTTATGTAGACTTTATCGTACGCTCTATGTTTTGTGTGTCCATTTTTGTCTATCCATTCAACATTACATTAATTTTTTAATTGAATTTATAATTTCATAATGTAACCGTGTAATATGATATATCTTTTACCATAAATAAATTTCAAATTTCGTATCTCTCAAAAATGCACGGGGACTGTAAGATTTTATGTAGTCTTTATTATACGCTCTATGTTTTGTGTATCCATTTGTCTATCCATTCAAGATTACATTAATTTTTTATTTGAATTTATAATTTCATAATGTAATCGTGTAAACATAGATATATGTTTTACCATAAATAAATTTCAAATTTCGTATCTCTCAAAAATGCACGGGGACTGTATGATTTTATGTAGACATTATTATACGCTCTATGTTTTGTGTATCCATTTGTCTATCCATTCAAGATTACATTAATTTTTTAATTGAATTTATAATTTCATAATGTAACCGTGTAATATGATATATGTTTTACCATAAATAAATTTCAAATTTAGTATCTCTCAAAAATGCACGGGGACTGTATGATTTTATGTAGACTTTATCATACGCTCTATGTTTTGTGTATCCATTTGTCTATCCATTCAAGATTACATTAATTTTTTAATTGAATTTATAATTTCATAATGTAACCATGTAATATGATATATGTTTTACCATAAATAAATTTCAAATTTCGTATCTCTCAAAAATGCACGGGGGCTGTATGATTTTATGTAGACTTTATCCTACGCTCTATGTTTTGTGTGTCCATTTTTGTCTATCCATTCAACATTACATTAATTTTTTAATTGAATTTATAATTTCATAATGTAACCGTGTAATATGATATATCTTTTACCATAAATAAATTTCAAATTTAGTATCTCTAAAAAATGCACGGGGACTGTATGATTTTATGTAGACTTTATCATACGCTCTATGTTTTGTGTATCCATTTGTCTATCCATTCAAGATTACATTAATTTTTTAATTGAATTTATAATTTCATAATGTAACCGTGTAATATGATATATGTTTTACCATAAATAAATTTCAAATTTAGTATCTCTCAAAAATGCACGGGGACTGTATGATTTTATGTAGACTTTATCATACGCTCTATGTTTTGTGTATCCATTTGTCTATCCATTCAATATTACATTAATTTTTTAATTGAATTTATAATTTCATAATGTAACCGTGTAAACATAAATATATGTTTTACCATAAATAAATTTCAAATTTCGTATCTCTCAAAAATGCACGGGGACTTTATGATTTTATGTAGACATTATTATACGCTCTATGTTTTGTGTATCCATTTTTGTCTATCCATTCAAGATTACATTAATTTTTTAATTGAATTTATAATTTCATAATGTAACCGTGTAATATGATATATGTTTTACCATAAATAAATTTCAAATTTAGTATCTCTCAAAAATGCACGGGGACTGTATGATTTTATGTAGACTTTATCATACGCTCTATGTTTTGTGTATCCATTTGTCTATCCATTCAAGATTACATTAATTTTTTAATTGAATTTATAATTTCATAATGTAACCATGTAATATGATATATGTTTTACCATAAATAAATTTCAAATTTCGTATCTCTCAAAAATGCACGGGGGCTGTATGATTTTATGTAGACTTTATCCTACGCTCTATGTTTTGTGTGTCCATTTTTGTCTATCCATTCAACATTACATTAATTTTTTAATTGAATTTATAATTTCATAATGTAACCGTGTAATATGATATATCTTTTACCATAAATAAATTTCAAATTTCGTATCTCTCAAAAATGCACGGGGACTGTATGATTTTATTTAGACTTTATTATACGCTCTATGTTTTGTGTATCCATTTTTGTCTATCCATTCAAGATTACATTAATTTTTTATGAAATTTATAAGTTCATAATGTAACCGTGTAATATGATATATGTTTTACCATAAATAAATTTCAAATTTCGTATCTCTCAAAAATGCACGGGGACTGTAAGATTTTATGTAGTCTTTACTCTTTATTATACGCTCTATGATTTGTGTATCCATTTTGTTTATCCATTAAATTTAATATTAATTTTCAAATTCTATATCTCTACAAACTGCACGGGGACTGTAAGATTTTATGCAGCCTTTATTATACGCTCTATGTTTTGTGTATCCATTTTCCGTATCCATTAAATTTAATATTAATTTTCAAATTTTATATATCTAAAAAATGCACTGGAGCTGTATGATTTTATGTAGCCTTTCTTATATTTTCCTTATTATATGGTTGTATTATGTTAATAATTAACATTTGTCTAGTTGGTTATATTTAAAAAATCTTATGTCATTATTTAATCATATAATCTTGAGTGCTGTATTTAATCAGATAAATATTATATTTAGTTTAATTTATAATGATATCGGGATATTATATGAAATTATTTATGTTTTAAGAACCATGTGATGTTTTATTATGGTGTGAACCATGTGTTGTTTTATTATATTTGGATTAGTATGAGTTTCAAGTTCTACTTTAAAAATCATGTGTTGTATTATTGATTGACCTATGTCATTATTATTGTACTATTTCGTATTATTCGATTATTTTTAGGTCAATGTTTGATATCTTAATATTATGCCTAATTATTTATCATGGTACTACCAATTAAAATATATAACAAATGCTTGCCCGTGCGTTGCACGGGTCGGATATCTAGTTATTAAAACATCCCGGTAAAAATGCCACATCAACTTACTTTTAAGACACATCACCAAAATTAACTCATATTTCATGTTTTGGACTAACTAGACGATTTACCCGTGCGATGCACGGGCTGAGTTGTTTTATAATGAAGCGTCAAAAAATTATTTGTATAAATAGTAAATTAATAATTGAAACAATAGATGTTATCAAAATTATATTAACAATAAAACTTAATTAAAAATATTAACAATATGAATTATATTTGTATTTGCATTTCAAACAATTTATTTGTAGTGTTTCGTAAATATCATACAAAGTCTCACTACAGAAATATAAAAAATTAGAGAATAAGAATGTTAAGAAGAAAATAAATATTGAATATTAAAAGGGAAAGAAATGAAGAAATAAGGATGAGAAAGAGGGTTGGCTTTAGAAGGGTCAGTATACAATGATTGTGACGAAGTGTTAAAATAGAATAAAGAACATCAAAATTTATATATACTTGCAAAATCAACAATATACTCTCACTCGTTGAATATGAAAAAAAAAATACAATAAAATCACAAAATTTCAGAAACATACAATTCTTCTACAATACTAATAACCCTTCAAAATAGAAATTCCACATGCCCATATATATATAAATTCACAAAACCGTTTTTTATTATAGTGGGAATGTCAATGAAAAGACTTGACACTAAAAAAAATATTAAAAGAGGTGATTGTTTCACCTTTCATAACAATTTCAAATGTAAGTAGTGAGACAAACATTATTTTTTTGCATTGAGTGAGGCAAGCATTTTAGTAATCCATTATAATGATTTATTGCATTTATGGTATGAATTAAAACATTTCACTTACTATCTAACTCTTGATTTATCCACACAAAAAAAATTAACTAAAGGCTATGATTGGTTGATACAATTAGGGTTATGATTAATGGTAGGAGAACTATTTAGGATTTATATATATAGATGTTTTCATTGTCTATTTGCAGAAAAGTAATTGTTAATAGATTGCACCACAAATTATTTGGTATGACTCAAATTCTTTTACTAATGACATATTCATGTAATACCAAATTAAATTTGATAGAAAAACATTTCTTTACCTTTGTGAAACACAAGTAAGATCCTTGAAAGAAGTGAGGCTCACCTATAAAAAAAATCAAAGAACAAAAATAATTACAAAATTTAAGTCTCAAACAAAGTAACATAATAAATGGTAAAATATTATTATATCTTGTTTTAAATTTTTTTTTAAGAAATAAATTGCTCAACTTAGATTTATATATATTGATTCTCAATTTATATCTTTTATAAATATGTAGCGGTGTCGGTGTCCTATATTTTTTACATTAGCGGTGTCGTCGTGTCCGTGTCAGAGTTTGTGCTTCATAGGTTGATGATAACTAATCTACATCGGAGAGCACACAAAGTAGGTTCTCTATTTCAACCGAATTTTTTCATATTGTATAGTCAGAAATCGAACCTCTAACCACATGCTTAAGAGATCAAGATCCTTAACACTTGAATTACTTTCTTATTGAAAATTCATTCCATCGGTGATGATTAATATCTGGCGGAGGTAAATAAAAAAATATGAATGACATTGTGCGTTAATAAAAGACTGGACATGACAATTTCTGTTGTACGATGTTTGATTTTAAAACATTTCCTGGTACTGGACAAACGGGAGGTCAATGGATAGGACAAAAATAGAAATTCTTGTCCCCTACAGAGCCACGAGACAACTTTTTGTTCTCTACACAAATTGTCTAAAATACCGAAATAATTTTTTGTCCACGAAACATCGTACAACACAGAGTTTGTTCAATACCTTAAATGTTTGTCTTGTGTTGTTTTTGTCCACAAAAAAATGTTAGATTTGAAGGAATTAAAATCATATTTAACTCTTAAATTTTTATAGATCGATAATTTGTGTCTTGTATAATACTTGTTATCTTATTAGATTATTTTTATCAAGGTTGTCAGAACCGGACCGGTCATCGAACCGACAAGCTCACCTGTTCAATGTTCAATTGGTCGGACCGTGTTCAATCGGGGTCGAACCGTTTTTAATTAAATATATATTTTAATTAATATATAAATAAATATATATGAATAATTGCTCAATATTTCATAATTTCACACATTAAAAAGATAAAATATCACAAGTCAAAATAAAATAAAATTTATAATTCAAACCAAATGAAAAATAGATGAAAAACAAAAACATTTCCTATTCCTACGACGTCGTTGTTTTGTTTCATATTTTTTTTAAAAAAATAAATTAAAACGACGTCGTTTTGCCCTATTTTTTTTATAAAAAAAAAAAAAAATCTGCAAAGCCGCTTGAACCGCCCGCCCGGTTCGCCGGTTCAACCCGGTTCGACCCCGGTTCACGTGTTTTTTTGCCTGTCGGTTTCCTATCCGATTTTTGCTCAAAACCGAACCGTTTTTATGACCGGTTCAAGGTCCGACCGGTTCGACCGGCCGGTCCGGTCCGGTTTTGATAACCTTGACTTTTATCACGTACGGTTAGCCGAAAAATCAAATGATGTAATTCCCTAAATATAAGATTTTTCATCCTTTTTATATGACCCCTTTCAAATATCCAATAGCACTCATTATTTTTTTATCAGCATACCCTTAAATCTTTTTAAAGGATAAAATTGTAAAAATAATATTAATTGTCAATAAATTTAATACTACGATCCACTTTTATTCAGGTGTCAATTCAGACTTCAAGTGGTTCCAGCCGTCTTTCAATTGTAATTGCGGGGATCGAATTGTTTTTTTCATACCAAGTATATCGTCAATAGAGGTGGGAACAGGCCAGGCCGACCTACATGGCCTTAAGGCCTAGCCTACATAGGCTCAGGCCAGGCCAGCCTATTTGTTTAAATAGAGCATGCCAATGCTTTTTTATAAGCCTATTTAGCTAAAAAGGCCAGGCCGCAGGCCATTAAAAAAGCCTTTGAGGCCTACTAGGCCGGCCTATTTAAGTTAACATGAATAATATTTTTATTACGATTATTATTTATATATTAAAATTTATACTTTGATTAAATTATAAATCTATTAACTTTTTAAGTAATTTAAGTTTATTAATCTACATTAGTTTTTAACATATATAAATGTATTATTATAAATTAGAATTGAAATATGATGACATATATAGTCAAATTCTCTAAAATATCAAATGGAACATTATTTTATTAGTTCATAAGTATATTTCAAAATAAATATAATTATTTATTTAAATATGTTCATATGAAATAGGCTTTTAAACAGGCTAACAGGCCACATCAGACTTTCAAAAGGCCAGGCTCAGGCCTAGAATTTAAGCCTATGATAGGCCACAGGCCAGGCTCAGACCTTCGATTTTTTGACAGGCCAGGCTCAGGCTTGGCAAAGCCTAGCTCGGCCTAGCCTATTCCCACCTCTAATCGTCAATCACCACCGAACCAACTAACTATTGGCGAGATAATATTATTTTTGCAGCAAAGATTTAATTGAATTAAAAAATAAAAAATTAACTTAATTTAATTTTGGTTTGAAGTCCATTGGATTTTGGTTTGGAATCCGTATGATTTATTACTCTCTATTTTTATTTTCAATCTTCTTAACTCTCGGTTAATCACTCTCCAATTATTATTATTAACTTTTCTCTCCACAAGCTTCACTAACACAAACCCTAACTTCCTCCCCCTTTTGTTGCCGCCCCCCACCACCATCTACCCTCAAACGGCCATTACCAACACTGTCAATATCTTACTCTTATCGTCTAGTTTCTTTCTATTTGTTCAGTTTTTCAATTTTTTTTTTTAAGTTGACGTTGTATCTCTGTCGCAAGAAACACAATTTTCGGTCATCTTTCGGTTCATCCATGGAGTTTATGACCGGATATGTAATCTTTTATCATGTAAGCTATCATTTGTTACGATTTTTCTTTTTCTTTTTCAAGATCTAACAGATTACCAATATTGTTTTCAACCTATTTATGGTTTATATCTTCTTTTGTTGTTTCTGTGTCTTTCTGAGATTACCATAGAACAAATGGGTGTAGTTAATAAATTCTCACCTCTTGAATATGACAACTAAAATACATGAAAACGAAATTATTGAAATCTGAAAGTAAAATATACAAAATAGCATATTGAAATTGAAACTCTTTTGTGAAATATGCGTTTCATTTTAATTTGTTTTGCATGTAGAAACCATCTTTTAATATATGATTTTGTTTGATTGTTGGAGTGTTGGTCGTATTCTAGAGGTGGTATATTATAAACTATATTGTTGCAGAATTTAAAGTAAGAAAATATTTTTGGGGTTGAATATTCATGTATTTGGATAAATTAGTGTCAATAACCACCTCTAGAATACCACCAACATCGATTTCTTAGGAGTCTCAATTAATTAAAGATTTCTTTACTAAAAAACAGTCCTTAAACTGAAACGATCATGTCTACCACATTAAAATGTTCCAATCTTGAACAACAAAATAAGTAATATTTAGCTAAGGTTAAGAAATTAATATGTGACTACAATGGGAGATACTCTTAGCATCACATGTCTTTAAACTTGGTTGGTTATGCCTGGCTCCTTTCCGAATTTGATTTAAGCAAGTGACATATTAATATAGAATGTGTGGCTTAACATGAATGTCTTATCTGAAAACAGGTTGATGCGAGATTCAGGAGGAGTGATGAATGAGTTGAAGTAGTTGAGTGACTTATATAGGGAATGTAGTTCAAGAAGAAAGAACAACTATCTCATTGAAATTTTTCATATTTTTCTCCTCAAAGGTACCTGCAAAATTAGTTTCAAATCATAAAATATTTTTTAAAGATTTTTTTTCAATAAGACGTAAATGGTTCAAATTGATCAAAATTATCTGTATATAATAATAGTATAATAATTCTTCCTGAACATATTAATTTATATGGAAGTTGATCAAAATTAAGTGTGGAATTCTAAAGTTTCTAGGTTTATGTCTTTGAGTTAAGGGAGGGAAGTGCATAGTCCTTAAGAATCCCATTTCATACAAATTCATATGTATCTATTTCATTTGTGTGTCAGGGTTGCTTTGATGCTTTCCACTGTTTAGCAGGAGGTGTTTTTTTTTTTTTACTATTATATATTACAAATTGTTGTTTTGGTGTATGAGCTAAATTAAGTCCCTTTCAAATAATATGAGAAATTTTAGAAGTATGAGGATGTAAGTGAGTGAGTGGTAAAGAGTTTAATTTTTGTGTGAATATATTTTTGCTCAAGTTTAAACAATTAAGGTTGGTTCAATAAACTCACTTTCCTTTATTGGTGGTGTAGGCTCCATTGTCAGGGTATGCTCCTTCCTTCCTTTGCAGGTAAACATCTTTTAGTCCAATCCTAAAAGAAATTTTTTGGCACACATCTGAATTCTTTTTTTTTTTAGTTAAGTTCATAAATTACTAAGAATAAACTATAAATTTATTTACCTATTAGAGAATATCAGGGAGTTATAAATGTAGAAGCAAAGCGGATGTAAAAATAAAAGCAAAGCGGATGTAAAAATATTCAACAAATTATTAAAACATCCCGGTAAAAATGCCACATCAACTTACTTTTAAGACTCATCACCAAAATTAACTCATATTTCATGTTTTGGACTAAATGACAAATGAAGTTAAACTTTTTTTATCATGTGTATGAAAATTTCAGGTGGACTTTCCTGGAGAAAAACAAAAAGGAAAAAAAAAAAAAAACTCACATTGTGAGTGGTTTATCACTGTGATAGCTGAGAGAGGGTTTTGGGGACTCTGCTCTGAATCAAACATGGCCATGTCCATCATCAACATCATCACCACAAAACGCATCTTCAATATACCCCTTCTTCATTCCACCTTCTCTCTACTCTCCTCCTCCTTCTCCACCACCACCACCACCACCCCAACATCCTCATCCCCATCAAAAACCCCTCTAGAAAAACAATTCGAATCATGGATCAACCACCTCAAACCTGGTTTCACCCCTGCCGATGTTAATAATGCTTTAGCCTCCCAATCCGATCCCGATCTCGCTCTTGACATTTTCCGTTGGACATCCCAACAACGTTCCTACAAACACACTTCCTTAACCTACTTAACCATCATCAACCACCTCATCACTTCTCGCCATTACCAACAAGCCGAAACCCTAGTAGAAGAAGTAATTGCGGGCGCGTGTGATCCCACGCTCCCTCTTTATAACACCATCATCCGTTTTTGTTGTAGCCGCAAGTTCCTCTTTAACCGTGCATTTGATGTTTATAACAAAATGTTAAACTCACAAGATTGTAAACCTAATCTTGAAACGTATACTTTATTGTTCAACTCACTTTTACGCAGGTTTAATAAATTGAATGTTTGTTATGTTTATTTACATTCGGTTCGGTCCTTGACTAAGCAAATGAAGGCTAATGGTGTGATACCTGATATTTTTGTTTTGAATATGATTATTAAAGCTTATTCTAAGTGTTTAGAGCTTGATGAGGCGATTAGGGTTTTTCGGGAAATGGGGTTGTATGCTTGTGAGCCTAATGGTTATAGTTATAGTTATATTGCTAAGGGTTTGTGTGAGAAAGGGAGGGTGGAACAAGGTTTTGGGTTTTATAAGGAAATGAGGGTTAAGTGTTTGGTTCCTAGTACTAGTGCTTATGTGATTATTGTTTGTAGTCTTGCGTTGGAACGGAGGTTTGAGGATGCTATTGAGGTTATGTTTGATATGTTGAGTAATTCTAGGTCACCGGATCATCTTACTTATAAGACTGTTTTGGAAGGACTGTGTCGTGAAGGAAGGGTTGATGATGCTTTTGAATTGCTTGATGAATGTAAGAAGAGGGATTTTTATATGAATGAGAAGATGTACAAGACTTTGTTCAATGATTTGCAGTTTGTGTGCACGGACTAGAAGATTTTGTACTAATTATCGTATCGTATTCTTGTTTCGACAATGTGCTTGCTGTGTTCCTTTTTGTCTGAGTTGGATTTGAACCATCAATTTTTTGGTACTGGTAGAGTCTGATTTGGAGACTTCGGATGGATTCTGTGAAACATTTGATCAGAAACATGTTGTTGCTTGGAGAGTTTTTCGCAGCTTTGAAGTAATTTCCATTGAACAGATTAATATGGAAGGAGAGGGCAGTAGCAGCAGGGCAATTGAATATATGTTGACTCTAATGCTGATGTTGCTGATATGATGACACAAGCTCCTTTTTTGGCTGAAAATTGAAAGGGGCTACTAACACAAGCATGATTATTCCACAGTTGGAGCAAAAACTGGTGTGTAATTTCCACTTGCTGATGTTGCTTGTTGATAGTTTGCTGGATGAGCATCTTATGATATCATATAACTGTCAAAGCTACTCAATAGTCGTTTGATTTTTATTTTTCCCTGCCCCTAGTTCATTTGTTTGCTCTGTGAATTCAACTGTAATAAAGCTTAGCCGAAAGCTTTGTAGTTAGTAGTATTTGTCTTTTTGGAAGTCTCATTGCAGAATTTTATGTTTAACCATCCTCCATGGTTTTGAATATCTCAACTTGTCTTTACCGTAAGGGAGGAATTTCATTGTGTAATAATTGACTCAACTTGTCTTTTGATTTTTTATTTTTGCTTTTGATGTAGATCAAAGTTTGGTTCTACCGTTGTCAACAAGATTTAGTTTGATGTTATGTTAATTTGTCTGTGTACTGCATAATGTACGAATGGCTGAAAAATGTGAAACCGGACATGGTGAAAGTCCGGTTTCTCGTGTTGTGATCGACATTTTCGATGATGACGATGACTCTGATGATTTAATGATAATCAGTGAAAAAGCCAACAAATTTATTAAGGGGGAGACAATTGAAGCCGTTAGTCAAGTTGTGGCACTGCTGTTTTGTTTTTTATATTATTTTATGCTTTATGAACGTTTCTAATAGTCCATATGCCCTCCTGTTTCATATATAAAATTTTTTCCACCATATCTTGTATTCAGTCCAATGTACCCTAAAAAGTGAAAATTTGCTCATATAAGAAACTTGAGGAAGTATTTTTTTTCTCATGCATAATGATTGTATTGTACTGTTGTAGGCCATTTTGCACGATGTGATTGACGTTGCCTATGATGACAACTCTAATGATGTAGTGATAATTGCTGAAAAAGTCGATAAAAGTTCAAACCATGCAAATTTCAAAGATGAAATTCTAAAGAAATTCGAAAGTTTTAAGCAATTTGATATTGTGGGTGACACTTCAGACCATATCTTTGTTCGTAGAAAATACTTGTTGAAGGAGGTAACATTTTAAGTTGAGTTATAATCATATGATTATATGAGTTTACAATGAACCCATGTCCTAAACAGCATCAAAATAATTGGGCTAGAAGAATCCAGAAAGAGTGGAAGATTTTGGAGAACAATTTGTTCACTATTCCTTTTATAAAACAGCTTGTAATATTTGCATTTAGTATTTAAGCCTCAAATTAGAATTTAGAACTTATTAAAAATAAATAACTCTCAAACTGTGCGTGGTTTGAAAACTGTAGAGTGCAACCTTCTTATGGCTGCTTTTCACTCTTTTTTTATCCTCATTATATTCAATATTTGTTCGAGTTTATGAATCAAGGACGGATCTCATGAGGGCTGTCATCATTGGAACGAAGGGACTCCTTTCCACGATGATCTTTACTTACCTGATGACTTTCCCAATGTACCACCATGTGGCTGATGATGTCCTCTCCTCTATCTGACTGACATTATGTTGTTGTAACAAACGGTATATTTTTAATGGCAGGAAGTCAGCTTCCACAATCCATGTTCTTTTTCTAAGTTGAGTTGAATCAAAATTTCTGACCTCGTGGCTCTTTATGCCTTAGTCTACTTAACACTTGGCGTTCACGTGTTTCAACAATTCTACAGGTTCTAGTCTCCATACAAGGTCTAGTATTGACTGCAGAGCCTTTCTTTAATATGTCTAGTGTCTATGTTAGCGATTCAGAAGCAGGCAAAATTATGTCCCGGTCTTATAACGCGGATGCATTCATTGATTCACTGTGGACAATGATACATATGTGATTAGAAGGCCTTTAAAGGTTTGATTCTATTCTTGGTTCAATTTTTTTATATATATCTCTAGCAAGTTTTTTTGCCATGTTCATTTGTAGTGTGAGCAAATCACAAATCAATTACAATGCAACAAAATAAAAGTCATAAATCCTACACAATACACCTTTTAAAATTCAAAGACAATTTGCAATATCAGAGGTATGTTGCAGACAGTGAATCAAATAAATTAGGCAAGTTATATCAGAGGCAAGTTATATGCCTACTAAAGTGCATCAAATAAATTAGGCATACCATAATTAACATACCAAAACTATCTCTCAAAACACAGAAGAGCATAATGAAAATATCTTCTGCCAAAGAGTGTAACTTATAATCTTCTGCCTTAAATACTCCAAGCAAGCATAGAAATAGAGAGGAAACTCTGGAGGGACTTAATTATTCTGAAGGATCATCTTCCGGTAGGCTCTTGATGCATATTGCTGGAGATTTCAACGCTGTGATATCTACGAATGAAATCAAAGGGAATGACATAGACAGAGAAGAAGCAGACTCGATAGAATTTTACTATCGGAAGGACTCATCTCTGATTGGGGTGTGATTGCTCAAAGAGTGGGGGATCGTGACATCTCTGACCATTGCACTGTCTGGTTAGAGTGCGGGGAAGTCAATTAGGGTCCTCAACCTTTTCTCTCAATTGGGGCCCTAAGAATTAAACTTGATTGTGTTAGACAAATGGTGCTATATTCAATCCAAAAAAAATTGATTTATAGGGAACAAGTGGAAAAAGACTGGGCACCACCTAGTGTGGTTATCCTTATGGATAGCTAGGAACATATATGCCGGTTTGGTTAGCTTATGTATGTACCTTATGCAGATATTGTTTTGCCTTAAACTTGTGTTTATATCCTTTAACTGTTTATTATTTTTGGTTTCAGAATTTTGACGATTTTGTAGTAAAGGACATTTCCTCGATATTTTAAGGGCATGCAAGGCATATAGGAAATTGTTTTTATCTGAAATTTAAACTTTTTTCCGAAAAAAAACGAAAAAATTTTCCCTAAAAAAGATCAGAAACTTTTTTCCTGAAAAAAATCGAAATTTTTTCTCTAAAACAGATAGGAAACATATATCCCAAAAAAAATTCTTAATTGTTTTTATCTGAAATTGAAAACAAAAATGTATCTTAGAGTGTGTCCATATGAAAGTCAACAAGAGGCATTAATGACCAAGTATTTAAGACAAACAATGAAGTAAATGATGTTTTCTCTTTATGCCCCATGGTTCTTTTTCCTCCTCTGGATTTTATATTTTTGTCATCCAATAAAAACTTCGGTTTCTACGAACCGAAATATTTTTGCCTCGAAAAAAAAATTTGATTTCTGTTAACCGAATTTTCCCTGAATTTGAACTAGAAAAAACTTCGGTTTCTGCGAACCAAAGTTTTTATCAAGGACAAAATTGAAATATTTGTTGGTGTAAGCCCTAGAGGCCAATTATTTATGATTGCATGATACTTGTATTGAATAATTCATTTATTAAATAAAGGTTCTTCTTTATTATGTTTATGTGTTAAAATAATAAAGTCCCTAAAATAATTAGTTCGTTAAGTATGACTTAATCGTGAGAATCCATTAAACATAAGAACACTATTCTTAAAGCATCCGTAGTCAAGCTTTAAAGTGAAATGGGATAACATTAAAGCATAGAGGCTATTATGTTGGTAGACTGATGATCACATCTCACGGATCATAGATAAAAAGTTATCAAGTCTTCACATAGATATAAATGTTAAGGGTAACATTTGTATCGGATTGACCCACCGTAAGAATACTACATAGTGTGTTATGAAATGTCATAAGATATTCTCATAGTGATAAGTGGTGTATTCCACCCTTCGACCTGAAATCACTATGTACCCTAGATGTAGGAGTGTATTACCTTGTTGTCATTCAAACGTTATCCGTAACAGGATGACTATAAAGTTGGTTGATGGGTATTCCACGAATCATGCTGAGGGACATGAGTGACCTAGATGGAATTTGCCCCTCCTACATAACAGGAGATATGTCTATGGGCCCAATATTGAACTTAGCAAGGGTGACATACTATGCCTTGCGTTCATTATAGACATAAGGGTAAAATGGTAATTATACATAAGATATTTATCACGGAAAAGTTTGTCAGATCACGTGACATTCTTGTGACTTGGGTAGCAGTGATGTGTTGCTAGATACCGCTCACTATTTATAATATTGAGATTAATATTATTGTCAACGTCATAGGAACCTACAGGGTCACACACATAAGGACAGTTAATGACGGGAGAAATAAGTATGACTTATTAGTGGGGTGCGATTAGTAACAGTAGGTTATTGGGCTTGCGAAGTCCAATAACCGCTTTGGCCTGAAGACAACATAAGAAGCTCTATAAATAGAGCCTTATGCAATTCAGTCTTGTGGTTACACACATAATCCGAATTTTGGAGAAACCCTAAAATTCTCTAAAACCCTAACCGCACTAAATCTCCCTCTACCGTCGTCTTGCAGCTAGCACTAAGAGGTGAACGAAAACTGTTCGTGTGGACCAGCTAGAGGTGCTGCGATCGTGCGGTGCTTGTGATCAACTCAGAATCGAAGAATTTGTTCCTCAAAGGTAATAACCGAAACCCTGATCATGTCCATTCGCAAGGATCCATCGAAGGAAAATTTTAATTTCCGCTGCGTTTTACATCTCTGTTTTGCTACGATTTTCCTTCAGTGGTATCAGAGCCACTTGTGAAACCATGAATCGGTTTGTTGCTTATTACTGTTTTATTAATATGGTTTTGAATCGGTATAAATAATAATAATAACAAGGATTAATAAAATTTGATTGATCGGTTTTAAAATATATATGTGATATATAATTCTGATACGACGCGTCGGTGTATGTGATACACTGATCGTGTCATTCATTCGAATGTTTAAGTGATTGGCGTTTAATTTGGATGATTGTGAGCGTGAGCTTCGGAATCGTTCACGGTGAAGCATCATATATCTGATCGTTCATCTAGAACTAGCAGTCCTGAAACGTTTTGATGTATGACCGTTGTATTAGGGTTCATAACAATGTAAGTGTTATGTTGTTATGAAAACAGAAACGGCTAGGGTTCATATCCGAGCGTCAAACGTTGATGCAATTAGGGTTTGTATCCTGAAACAGAATACAAGTGTTGTGCTCATTAAGATTTTGCTTCCGGGGCCAACTCTGCGTAAAGTGTTCAATCATGGTATTTTATTAATTGGGCTAATTTAATGATAATAACTATGTGTTTATTGTTATTGAATTGCATGATGAATGGTTATGGCCTTAGTCCTTTTATTTTATTTTGTTTGGGATTTTAAATACGGCCTGCGTGTCGTCCCTCTCTTATATCTCTTGATGTAATTCTCTTCTCATCTCATACTCCCTCGCATGTAACACGAGTATTCTTATAGTAATGTAATATAAAATTAGTAAACAGGACAGGAAGGACAACCATGGAGATCTAACTTGGAGAAGCATAGATCGTTCTTAGGAATAGCATATGTTCTCTCATTGGCTTGAGGGAACAAAATTTCGCTAGGGGCCATAACCATGTCATTTTATTATATTATGTATGTTGATGCATGTTATGATTGGAGTGACGTTATTGTATGTAAGCCGTGGTGAGGTGAGATCTAATTAAATAAAACCCTCAAAAGAATCTATATTAAGTTTTATGCTTTCCAAAGAATAGCACCCTTCAAGATCAATATCGATCAATGTAGGTTTTGCCAACGTAAAGTGCATTGTCTATATTGATAAGTTGCGGTGAGGTAACCAGTTTACCCGATTGCTATTCATTGGGTCTAACTTAACTAAAAGAAATATAATATGATTATATGATTTTAGAAGCAAGTGTTGGGTTACTCCATATGATGGATTAGAATAAATGTTATTCACCCAACAGAAAGGATATGAGAGTTGTATGAGATACAATTGGAAAGGAGTTTCCTACCTAAAATAATTATGTTTTGTGTAATCAGTCCAACGCTGACTTAAAACATAGCAAAATATGGATCTCATTCCCACTAGAAAATCTTCCAACGGGATTTTCCGAATCAAATGTCGATGGTCATTTGTTTTGAGTAAAATAGTGGGAGGCGCATGTTTAATTAAAGGCTTAATTAAATATGACTTAAAATTATTTAATACTTATATCTTCATTTTCTTATAATGTAGATCACCATGACAAACAACAACACAATAAACAGTATTATGCGAAACATTCTTGACAAAGAGAAATTGTCTGGGACAAATTTTCTCGATTGGCATCATAACTTGAGGATAATCCCCATGCACGAGAAAAAGTTGTATGCTATAGAGGAACCTCAGCTTGACCCTGAGGAGGAACCTGCTGCCAATGCTCCTAAGGCTCAAAGGGATGCTTATCAGAAGCGTGTTGATGATGCCTTGGATGCAAAATGTCTCATGCTGGCTACCATGACCTCAGAGCTTCAGAAGCAACATGAGGAAATGAATGCGTTCGATATGATCGAACACTTGAAAACGCTTTACCAAGAGCAAGCCAGAATTGAGAGATTTGAGGTTTCCAAAGCCCTTTTTCAAGCTAAGCTAGCTGAAGGATCTCCTGTAAGTCCACACGTGCTCAAGATGATTTGGTACGTGGGGAACTTGGCAAAATTGGGATTTCCACTCGGTGATGAGCTTGCAACTGATCTCATCCTACAATCGTTGCCGGAGAGCTTTAATCAGTTTGTGCTGAACTTCACCATGTCAGACATGGAGAAAACTCTACCACAACTATTAAACATGTTGAGACAAACTGAACAAAACATGAGATCAAAAGGGAAGTCGAATCAAGTTCTAATGATCGGCAATGGGAGTCACAAGAAGGGCAACAAAGGAAAGGGCGGAAAAGGGAAGGGCAAGGAAGTTGCCAAACCCAAACCTAACCCTAAAGCTTTGAAACCCACTGTAACAAGACTGGACATTGGCAGAGGAACTGCCCAAAATACATGGAGGACAAGAAGAATGGAATAGAGAGTTCCAACTCAGCAGGTATCTTTGTTATTGAAATTAATTTATCTACTTCTTCTACATGGGTATTAGATACCGGATGTGGTTCTCACATTTGTACTAATGTGCAGGGGCTGCAAAGGAGTAGAGATTTGGCTAAAGGAGAAGTCGACCTACGAGTGGGAAATGGAGCAAGAGTTGCTGCATTAGCTGTAGGAGTTTTTAATTTGACTTTACCTTCTGGTTTAATAATACAGTTAGAGAATTGTTTTTATGTACCTGCCATTAGCAGGAATATCATTTATATTTCTTGTTTGGATAAACTTGGCTTTTCATTTATAATAAAGAACAATTGTTGCTCCATTTATTTAAATGATATCTTTTATGCCACAGCACAAATGAGTAATGGACTATATATTCTTGATCTTGAAATGCCAATTTATAACATTGATACAAAAAGGATTAAACCTAATGAGTTGAGTTAAATTCTACATACCTTTGGCACTGTCGTTTAGGCCATATAAATGAGAAACGCATTTCTAAGCTCTATAGAGATGGGCTCTTGGATTCATTTGATTATGAATCTTTTGAAACATGCAGATCTTGCTTATTGGGAAAAATGACAAAGACCCCATTCACTGGTAAAGGTGAAAGGGCAAGTGATCTCTTAGCTCTCATACATACTGATGTATGTGGACCATTGAACACACATGCTAGAGGAGGTTTTCAATACTTCATCACATTTACTGATGACTACAGTAGATATGGATATGTGTATCTAATGAAGCATAAATCCGAATCCTTTGAAAAGTTCAATGAATTTAAAAATTGAAGTACAAAACCAACTAGGAAAGAAAATCAAAACCCTTCGATCAGATCGAGGAGGTGAGTATTTAAGCCTAGAGTTTCATGACCATCTAAAAGAGTGTGGGATCCTATCCCAACTCACTCCTCCTGGAACACCACAATGGAATGATGTATCTGAGAGAAGAAACCGAACCCTTTTGGACATGGTACGGTCAATGATGAGTCACGCTGATCATCCAAACTCCTTTTGGGGACATGCTCTATTAACAGCAGCTTATACACTTAACCGTGTTTCTTCTAAAACGGTTGAAAAGACACCATATGAGATATGGAGTGGCAAGAAACCAAATATGTCTTACTTAAAGATTTGGGGTTGCGAAGTTTATGTAAAACGTCAAATTTCTACTAAACTTGAACCTAAATCTGACAAGTGCTTCTTTGTGGGATATCCAAAAGAGACGAAAGGATATCACTTCTACAATCCTTCTGAGGGCAAAGTGTTTGTCGCTCGAACAGGAGTATTCCTAGAAAAGGACTTTGTTTCCAAAGGAATCAATGGGAGGAAAGTAGATCTTGAAGAAATTCACGATCCACAAAGTAATGACACACCAATGGAGGAACAAGAGCAGGATGCACAAGATGTTGTGACAGAGAATCCTGCTCATGTAACACAAGAACCACGTAGATCCAACAGGATACGTCAAAAACCTGAAAGATATGGATATCTCATATCGGAATAAGGTGATGTATTACTCATGGATCAAGATGAGCCTGTGACTTACCAAGAGGCCATTACTGGCCCTGAATCTGAGAAGTGGCTTGAAGCCATGAAATCTGAAATGGATTCCATGTACACAAACCAAGTTTGGAACTTGGTGGAAGCTCCTGATGAGGTCAAGCCCATAGGATGCAAATGGGTCTTCAAGAAGAAGACGAACATGGATGGAAAGGTACAGACCTATAAAGCGTGATTAGTTGCTAAAGGTTTCAAACAAATTCGTGGCATAGACTATGATGAAACCTTTTCACCAGTTGCGATGATTAAATCCATTCGGATCTTACTTGTCATCGCCGCATACTATGATTATGAAATTTGGCAGATGGATGTAAAAACTGCTTTCCTTAATGAGAGTCTCCTTGAGGATGTGTACATGACACAACCAGAAGGTTTTTGCATTCCAGGTGAAGCCAAAAAGATATGCAAATTACAGCGATCAATCTACGGATTGAAGCAAGCTTCCAGAAGTTGGAATCTTCGTTTTGATGAAACTGTGAAACAGTTTGGATTCATCAAGAATGAAGATGAACCTTGTGTTTACAAGAAGGTTAGTGGGAGCATAGTCGTGTTCCTAGTATTGTATGTAGATGACATATTACTTATAGGAAACGACATCCCTACATTGCAACAAGTTAAAACTTGGTTAGGGAATTGTTTTTCTATGAAAGATCTGGGTGAAGCAGCCTATATATTAGGAATAAGAATCTATAGAGATAGATCTCATAAACTGCTTGGCTTAAGTCAGAGTACATACATAGATAAAGTGCTGAGACGCTTTAATATGCATGATTCCAAGAAAGGATTCATTCCTATGCAGCATGACTTGTGTCTTTCGAAAACACAATCCCCTTCGTCTAAGGAAGAAAGGGATCACATGAGTAAGATTCCTTATGCATCAGCTATAGGATCTATCATGTATGCCATGATATGTACTCGTCCAGATGTTTCATATGCCTTAAGCGCAACGAGCCGATATCAGTCTGATCCTGGTGAGGCTCACTGGGTAGCTGTCAAGAATATCCTTAAGTACTTAAGAAGGACTAAGGACTCATTCCTAATATATGGAGGTCAAGAAGAGCTAAATGTAATTGGTTACACTGATGCTAGCTTCCAGACAGATAGGGATGATTTTAGATCGCAGTCTGGCTTTGTGTTTTGCATAAATGGTGGCGCTGTGAGCTGGAAGAGTTCAAAGCAAGATACAGTTGCTGATTCTACAACAGAAGCTGAGTACATTGCCGCATCAAATGCAGCAAAGGAAGCTGTTTGGATAAAGAAGTTCATTACTGAACTTGGCATATTCCCTAGCATTGTGGATCCCATTGATCTGTTTTGTGATAACAATGGCGCAATCGCACAAGATAAGGAGCCTAGATCTCACCAAAAGTCCAAACATATACTCAGACGCTATCATCTTATTCGAGAAATAATTGATAGAGGAGATGTGAAGATATGCAGAGTACCAACACTCGACAATGCTGCTGACCCACTTACAAAACCTCTTGCTCAGCCGAAGCATGAGGGCCATACTAGGAGCATAGGTATTAGGAGTATGCCTGATTGGCTCTAGTGCTAGTGGGAGATTGTTGGTGTAAGCCCTAGAGGCCAATTATTTATGATTGCATGATACTTGTATTGAATAATTCATTTATTAAATGAAGGCTCTTCTTTATTATGTTTATGTGTTAAAATAATAAAGTCCCTAGAATAGTTAGTTCGTTAAGTGGAACGTTAAGTATGACTTAATCGTGAGAATCCATTAAACATAAGAACACTATTCTTAAAGCATCCGTAGTCAAGCTTTAAAGTGAAATGGGATAACATTAAAGCATAGAGGCTATTATGTTGGTAGACTGATGATCACATCTCACGGATCATAGATAAAGAGTTATCAAGTCTTCACATAGATATAAATGTTAAGGGTAACATTTGTATCGGATTGACCCACCGTGAGA
This sequence comes from Trifolium pratense, assembly GCF_020283565.1. Taxonomy (NCBI): domain Eukaryota; kingdom Viridiplantae; phylum Streptophyta; class Magnoliopsida; order Fabales; family Fabaceae; genus Trifolium; species Trifolium pratense. Next base: position 27,541,938 of record NC_060062.1, read on the forward strand.
ATACTACATAGTGTGTTATGAAATGTCATAAGATATTCTCATAGTGATAAGTGGTGTATTCCACCCTTCGACCTGAAATCACTATGTGCCCTAGATGTAGGATTGTATTACCTTGTTGCCATTCAAACGTTATCCGTAACAGGATGACTATAAAGTTGGTTGATGGGTATTCCACGAATCATGTTGAGGGACATGAGTGACCTAGATGGAATTTGCCCCTCCTACATAACAGGAGATATGTCTATGGGCCCAATATTGAACTTAGCAAGGGTGACATACTATGCCTTGCGTTCATTATAGACATAAGGGTAAAAGGGTAATTATACACAAGATATTTATCACAGAAAGGTTTGTCAGATCACGTGACATTCTTATGACTTGGGTAGCAGTGATGTGTTGATAGATACCGCTCACTGTTTATAATATTGAGATTAATATTATTGTCAACGTCATAGGAACCTACAGGGTCACACACATAAGGATAGTTAATGACGGGAGAAATAAGTATGACTTATTAGTGGAGTGCGATTAGTAACAGTAGGTTATTGGGCTTGCGAAGTCCAATAACCGCTTTGGCCTGAAGACAACATAAGAAACTCTATAAATAGAGCCTTATGCAATTCAGTCTTGTGGTTACACACATAATCTGAATTTTGGAGAAACCCTAAAATTCTCTAAAACCCTAACCGCACTAAATCTCCCTCTACCGTCGTCTTGCAGCTAGCACTAAGAAGTGAACGGAAACTGCTCGTGTGGACCGGCTAGAGGTGCTGCGATCGTGCGGTGCTTGTGATCAACTCAGAATCGAAGAATTTGTTCTTCAAAGGTAATAACCGAAACCCTGATCATGTTCATTTGCAAGGATCCATCGAAGGAAAATTTTAACTTCCGCTGCGTTTTACATCTCTGTTTTGCTATGATTTTCCTTCAATATTTGGAGGTATAAAAGATACATGAGGGGCCTAAAGAGAAAACATCGAAGTAAATGTTGCATTGTTTGGAGAAAAGATGGACAGAAACATGGCCCATAATTATATAACGATAATATGATGTGATAAAAACTAAACTAAAACACCTACTTATATGAAATGATGATTTCTCTTCCGACCTCCCACCTTTCTTTTTTACCCCCCAAATTGACATTTTTGCCCTTGGGGGGTAATTCGGTTTGTACGAACCAATTTTTTTCATCGTTTAAAAAACTCAGTTAATAGAAACCGAATTTGTTTTCACGTTTTCTCAAATTTTTTCACGTTTTCACGACCTGCTTGCTCTGTTTCTCAAAAAAAAAAATTCATCGTTTTCTCAACTACCTCTATCACTATATAAGACCTAGTTGACCACTACATGTACGTCAATGCACAATTTTGATCACTAATATCTTTAATTGTCTATTTGTAAAAATTATAAAAACTTGATATTTTGAAAATACTTATCAAAACAAATTGAACAATATCTCATATGCTAATGTTTACATCTATATGTTATTAAAAAAATACGGTCAAAACAGATAAATGAATAGTGCATTTAATCAAAGTGAGTCTTATATATTAAGACGGATGGAGTAGTAAATTTGGTAACAATGTTATTTATGTTTCTTTTTTTATGAAAAATATTGTTTATGTTTCTATTTTTATATTTTTATTTTCATGTGTATTCATTTTATTTTTCTATAATCATTTAGTTGTTTTTGTTTTGTTCTTATTTTTATGCATAGATTTTATATATAATTTTTTTTATTGTATTCATCTTATTCTTTCTAGGACAAAACTTACATACAGTACTATAGGTACTGTTTTTGCTGTTCCCAATAAAAATGAGACACGTGTACCCATACTGGAATCACACGCTGCAATTTTTCTTCGCCGCTGCAAGCCTTAAGCCAGAATCCGACGCTTCCTTCACCCCCAATACTCTCTGCTCGGGAAAAAAAATAGATCAGAAATTGATTATGAGTTGCAGCATCAAATATATGGGTTGCTCCTCCATTAAAAGATGAACCTGCAACAACCCTTTATTTTCCAAAAAGAAGAAGAGAATTTGTATCAAATAGATATGAATTTGTTGGAAACAATTCCCTTTGTAACTTAGCTTTAATTATTGTTAATTATAAAAATTAAATACCGAAAATCAAATCAAAATAAAACTTTAGAAAAACAGTGATATTAGAAAAGAAATTGGGGATGAGATCTTTCTTTAGTTGGAAAGAGATAGAATTTGTGTTATGCAAGTATATGAATTGTGTTGAAGAACGGTGAAAACGGGATTAAGGCATAGAGAGAAGTGAGAACGGCGAAGTGGGGTAGAAACCAAAAATTGAAAGAAAAAAAAATAATAATACACGTGTCACTTTTGTATTGGGGAACAGTAAAAACAGTACATATGGAACCGTAGGTAAGTTTTGTCCTTCTTTCTATAACTAGTATGTTAGCCCACATGATTATTTTCTTTTTTAATATTATTTATGTATTTTTTTATATATTATTTGAGTAATTTGGTGTAAAATTCTACGATAAAATTTAGATAGATTGTGTATGATATAAGTTTAACGATGTTATAGGATATAACGAGATGAAAAGTATTACTTCGCTTCACATTCTACACTATTAGGAGATAGATTTTTTTATCTCATCATACAAATATAAAATAATTATAAATTTCATACTCAATTAAAAATATGCCTTGATTTTTCATGACTTCATGGCCTTAATATTTTTTGGGAGCATAGTATACTTCTATTATAATAAAATAAAATAGATTACTACCAAGTTTACTAATTTATCCTTAGTAGGATTAACCACATTCCAAGTTTTGTATATTTCATTGTAATTTCATTGAAAAAATATAAAAAAAAAATATTTAGAGAATATAAGATAAATACAAAAAAATATAAGATAATAATAATTTATGCGTCTCATAAGTGTAGCTCAAATGGTAGCTACCAGAGACATTATTGAAGTTGACGATGGGTTGGATCCGACGCAGGAGTGTAGTTGATGCCGTGTGTGAGGGGTTTTATTCGATACAGGATTTTCTGATCGTTTACAAATCTGTTGAGATTTGCAGGACTCTTTTTTTAGTCTCTGATGGTTTCCAAATCTGTCGAGATTTGCAAGTTTCTTTGTATCTGGTTGATCTCTTTCGCCTTGGTGTTGACTGTTTGGAGATGGATTGCGAGCTGTGACTTATCGCCTAGGTTTTTTTCTATCGTTGCGCCATCAATTTTGGCTCGTGGAGTTGCTTTTTGGATTATGATGGGTCGTTCACTTTTGATTCGAGATCGGGAGTTAGAGTCTAAAGGTACATTTATGGGCCGGGTTGATGGTTTTCTTTGGTGGTTTGGAGATTGCGGAGTATCTTCTAAGAATGGGATTAGAAGACCTATTAGGCTGTGTCTGTTTTTAGCTTTATTCATCGGTGTCTGTTTTTAGCTTCATCTAGTACAGGACGCTCTCGTCCAGCTCAAAGAGAGGAAACCGATGATGAGTATGAAGCGCGAATGAGGGCCACGTATCGAGAAGAATTCCGCGATGAGTACGAAGCAACATTTGATCAGCGGGTGGACCAACGGGTCCAACATGTATTGCAGGAATTCTTTGCGCAGCAGAGGGCGCCGGCGGGGGTTGGATCATCATCTCAGGGATCGGCACGACAAAATCAAAATGCCGGTGAACAAGAATATCGACCGGATTTGAATAGCATGGTCAATTTGAATCAGCTGCCGGAGTACCGAGAGGGTGATCCAGTACTGAGTATGAGCATAGAGGATATGAGTCAAATGCTTAATGAACCAATTCATTTACAATTTTTTGATCCTGTTGGGCAAACAAGTGGAAGCAGTAATGGCGGAAGCGGTAGAAATAATCAACAAACTGCTTTCACCGAATACCATCGATAGAGATCATCAAATCCATATCAACAAGACTTCATAATCCCACATGACAACCCCAATCAACCCCAAGACAACTTCTTCCCGAATCAAGCCAGCTTTGATCCCAATCAAGCCCCAATTAACTTCGTTCATAGGCCTGTGGCACGACCTCCGCGAACGTCACTCCCCGCAGTCATAATAAATGAGGGAGGTAGAGGCCGAGGCCGAGGAAGGTCGCGTCAGCCAACATACAGTGGCAAGGGGAAGCGACCACTATATCAGCCGCCTGACCAACCTTGATGTGTAATTTTAATTATCTGTTGTTGATTTAATTATTTGTATAACATAACGACAATTTATATTATGTTTAATTGTTTTCTTTTTGTAATGACAATATTATTACTATGTTTAATTATGCTTATGTTAAGTATTTTTATTATGCTTTTAATTAAATTTTAATATTTTTTTATAAAAATAAAATTATATTTAATATTTTTTAATTATTTATTATGCAGTATATTTTTTAAAAAAATTAAATTATTAAAACTAGAATTTTTAAAAAATAATTTAATAATTTAATTATTTAAAAAAATAAATTAATAATTTAATTATTTAAAAATCAATATAATTTAATTATTTAAAAATCAATATTAATATTGATTTTTAAATAATTAAATTATTAATTTTTTTTAATTCGTAAAACATTACTGACGGCTGCAGGCCGCCAGGAATTCTCCCTCAAATTCCGTTACTGGCGGCTGCAGGCCGTCACAAACGCGAACAACTTTTTGAATTGCAGAGGACATTATTGACGGCTCCAGGCCGTCAGTAACGTTATTGACGGTCCTGGACCGTCAGTAAACATTACTGGCGAGCTAATTGCAGAGGGCCCAAGGCCGTCAGTAATGCATGCGTTTTAGACGAAATTTGTGCATTACTGAGGGCTTTTGGCCGCCAGTAAATGCATGTTTTCTTGTAGTGTATATACGACACCATTATTTTGTAGTTCCGCTTTTCCCGGTCTTTGTTCGTCTTGTGCAGACTGCAGAGACCTGTTATTATTAATAATATATTTTGTTGTTCAAAAATATTAGTGTGGATTTTAATTCAATTCAAAATCTGGTAAATAAAAAGTCCTTTAGTCGACACTTTTATATTTATTGTTTCAGATTTTTGAGAAGGACTTAATTAATGCCATATATGGAGTAGTGTAAACGGCTACACACAACTATGGAATTGGTAAAAGTAATAAATCATCACTAAAAGTAAATTTGCTTATAAGTGTCAACAATGTGCATATATATCGGAATCCGTAAATATAATTTGAAATATATGAATTAAATGTAGTGTTTGTACATGCCAAAATGATCCAACGTGCAAGTGTATGTACATGTACATGTACAATAACTTTGCAATTTGCATTATAAATACTATAGTCTAGTATGTTTAAATTTATCTTCTGAGTTTTTGAAATTCAAATATGGATGAATCATCAAAAAGAAGAAAAAGAAAAAGAAATTCAAATATGGATGATGATCGAATAAGCTCCTTACCAAATGATATTTTATATCACATTTTGTCGTTTCTCCCAACCGAAGATGCTTTTACGAGTAGTCTTCTTTCAAAGAGATGGAGTTCACTATGGCTATCAGTTCTCAATCTCAACCTTAACGATGAAGTAAATGGTAAACCTGTTTCATACTTTCCCAACCTTGTACATACAGCCATTTTCAAACGAAATTCTGATCAACCTATAAAAAAACTTTGCTTAACGATCAAGCAAGCACCGGAGATATATGATATCGAGAAATGGTTAAATGGTGCAGCAGAACGAAAATTGGGGCATCTTGAAATCCAATTGTTCAACATCATTCCCCATAAGCTGCTTTGTTGCATTTTTAGTTTAAGAAACCTTGTGGTTCTCAAACTAACAAAAGTTTTGTTATCTACTTTTTCTCATTCTGATTTACCCTCACTCAAAACACTACATTTAAAGGATGTTGATTTTCGTCAACGTTGGTTTTATTTTGAACTTCTTAATGGTTGTCCAATTCTTGAAGATTTCGAAGCTAATGGTATAACTTTGGGGAACTTATTATCATCTTCCCCCGCCGATCGAGTGCGTAAATGCTTACCCAAGTTGGTTAGGGCAAGCTTTTCAAACATATCAAATTATCCTTTCCAACCCTTTTGCAGTGTTCAATCTCTTCACTTCGAAGAGGTAACATATCATATGTGCTTAGTTTATTATTTATTTTATCCTCGTTTCTAACAATTTGTCTTTTTTCATATTCAAGGTGAAAGGCTGTAATGATTTGTTTCCTATTTTTGATAATTTGACCCAATTGGAGCTTTCTTTGGATTATAGTTGGAAATTTATAGTAAAAGTTCTCAACAACTGCCCTAATCTTCAAAAGCTCGACCTTGATAAGGTTTTTGTTAATCGTCCGTCATATTTTATTTATCTTTTTATAGCATACTCTTAAAATTTAGATTAAGTTTAAATCAATCCTACATACTCTTTTTATTTATGTTTTTAATTTTTTTGTTGTTGTATTATAAACAGGTTAGTGAAAGCAAGGTATTATGGACTGAAAACGATGTCAGCGAAAACTGGGTGGACACAAATTTTGTTCCGCGATGCCTTTCATTGCACCTTGAAAGTTGTAATCTTTACAACTTCTTTAGTGGTCTAAAAGGTGAGCTTATGCTAGCAAGGTATATCTTGGAGAATGCCAAAGTTTTACAGACCATGAGAGTTTGGAACAGAGCTAGAGCACAGCGCAAAATAAAAAGTGAATTATTGTCATGCCCACGGGCCTCTGCAACATGTGAAATTGTGGTGAAAAATGCGACTCAGAGGACTTATGTTCGCAAGTTGGACACCACTAAGCCTAAGAGGGAAATTATTAAGCCATTTTGGCATAAGGATTATATTTTCTAGTGAATTATGTAGTAAGATTTGTTACCAAGTCAAACAAATCTTCTAATTAAAATGGTCAGTGGCAAACTGGCTCTCTATATTATCATGCTAGTAGTGTTGGACTATTCATAACCTGGTGGCTGAACTGCATGCAATTTCTAATGGTCATAATGTGCTTAAAGATATCATTTGGAGTCTATTAACTCTCAAATGCCGTATGTATGATTATAGAGAGTTTATCTAAGCATCATCCTTGTGCTACCTTAATTAATCACACAATCCATGTAATCAAAGAGTGGAATGAGTGTGCAATTGAAGTTGATTAAAACTTTTTAAAATTCATTTACTTCTTCAAAAAGAAAAATCTTCATTAGAAAATCATATGTAAAATACAAATTTAATTTTGTTTTGGATCATGCATAAATGTAGTCGACCTACACTGAATTTTATAGGAAGGGTGTAAGTTGTAGATGATGAATACATTATTATGCTTCTAATAGATGGTGCCAAATGCCAAGAGTTGGATATATAATTGGACTTCCAATACTCCCATTCAATGTTTATAATAAAAGGCTCCATAATTTGAATTTCAAAATCATAACATAGTTTTGTGAAAGAAAAAAAATCATAACATAGCTTAATGCCCTTAATCCCTTAAGTTTATCACTTGATCTCTCAATTCAGCCTCTTGAGTTTTGCCTAAACCAATCTTACTAGTCAAAGTATAACGCAAAATATCAGTGATTAAAACCAGTTGAACCAGAATATAGTGACATAAATCGGTGAAAGCTATTTTATTATTCCTTGCGGTCATTGCAGGTTTGCAATTACAAAAAAATTTAAATAAAGAAAAACAGGAACCAATATTCAATTGCCTTACTAGTAATAAGTGACTAATATGTCATCAAATTTTGTGAGATAATGGTTGTCAACTTGAGGAATTCAAGTTTTCAAAATCATTATTACATAATTATAGGCCTAAAACTAAGCACATTTCAAATAATTATATCTCAGAGGCAAGTCAAAAGACACAAGGTGCTTGAATATTTTATAGTTCTCAAGCTATAAGATAAAAAAGCTTGAGCTCCAAGGACTACTTACATGAATCCCATATCCGCACCTTCTTTTTTAGTCACTAGACTTCATGGCTTCAATTGCCCTTGTGAAATGTGTTAGTAAGAACAACTGATATCCAATTGCAAACAACAAAAGGGTTCCATCAATACGAGTTTATGACCAACAAGGGTCAGGTTACTTGTTAATTAACATTTCCATACACAGCCAACGAATCACAGCCAACGAATTGAAGCGACAGAAACTCCGATCATGGGCGATATTCTCATAACGTTCCACTCCACCCAATCACGGGCAGCTTACTCGTTATGTTCCACCCATTTTTATCGCATCCGCTGGTGACTTTAGCAACTTCTTTAGCGTCTCAACTATGCTAGCAAAAGATGGGCGATCAGCAGGGTCACTATCAACAAAATTAACAAGCATCAGAAAGAAATCACTGCTGCAAAATGTATTATGGTAACAATGCAGTTAACAAGACAAATTGAACAACCAATGATAATTTTTCAAAAGCGAAAAAGGTCCTCTAAGATCGTATTCAGTAATTCCAAAATGGTATCCATCTAATCAACTAACTAATAGCAATACAAGATGTGCAACACCAAAAATATTAGATTTATCTTAACAAGTAAGCTTCATCCAGAATTTCTAATTTATCAGAAAGGCTATTCTGCATTGGAAAGGAACTAGAAATGTAACAATATATATTATCACCACTTGGTAAGGACTGACCATGTGTGAGCAGATTGAAAGTTGCCCGAAAATAATAAGCATAAGTGAATACTTACTCAGCCCAACAAGATTCCATAAGGGAGGCCAATACTGGGGAGACGTTTGGAGGGATAGAAGGTCTCCTATTCTGGAATGCCACTGCTCCAACCACCTGAGCATACACATGGAAATTATTTACAATATTCACTTATAAACATTGCAAGGTTTCATTTTGTCACGCAGCTGTATGAAACATCCAAAGTAACATTTTAATATTTTATAACTATATCCTTACATTTCATTGTTTTCAAATTTCATTGTTACATTAACCATTTTTTTAATTCCAATTATAACCTTATCTTGTCAATGATTTTACACTTACATTAGTAAAGAGAGATAAATGAGTGAGTGAGTCAACCAAAGGTAAGAGTATATTTGAAATTTACTATAATTCAAAGTAATCTTTTAGTTTGGGCAAAGTAAACTTAAAAGACATGTATATAGGAATTAGGAACAATGAAGTACAGTATAAATGAACATGTTAAGTAAACTTATTCAACTTCGTGAATCTTAAATTCAGATCTTAGTTACTCAACAAATTTACCTGGGCATGGCTAAGTCCATTCCAAGGTTGTTGTAAGGTCACGAGTTCCCACAGGATAACTCCGAAACTGTAAACATCAGACTTCTCATTTGTAGGTTCTCCACGAAGAAATTCGGGAGCCATCCACTCAGGCTGAAAAATAAAATTAAGGAAGTTACACACTTATTAAAGGTCAGGGTCCGTGAAGTGAAAGTTCAACATGCAAAATATAAATTGAATGGCTGAATTGTATAAAAAGGAATATGCCTATTTATCTACATCGCAGAGAACCTCTCAAGTCATTTTGATAGTTTAAGGTTAAGTTTTGTCAATTCTACCCTTATTGCACATTAATTATCTTATTCATTTTTTATATAGTGATCACTAGTAAATAGTTGAATAGTTTAAAGATTAATTTATTATGATACACCTACACACCCCAAAAGATGATCACATTTTTCAATTCAAATTTGTTACTGGACTTTTTTTTTTTAAAGATGATATCCGCATTGTGAGTAAGAAAGAGCTTATGTGGGAAAAGTGGATGGAACATTTGTGTTTCACGACAGAGATTAAATTGAATAGTTGATAACTAATTTTTTTGAGGAGATGGATTAAATGGTTGAAATCGAGGATGTGAAAAATGAGCTATAATAGAAATTAATTTATCAAACAAACACTTCTTTGGTAACTGGAAATTTCTAAAAACAACAGTATACAGATTGGTTTCTGTGAAGCACACCAAAATATACATACATGCTTCCCGCTGAGCAAGCATCATAAAATTATTGACAGTCAAAAACTGTATCTCGGTAGTAATTAATCAACTTCAGAAATCATGATTATATCATTTGACTTTAAAAACAACTTTAAAGGACAGGGTTAATAAGAAGTAACAATACTTGTCTACTTGATCAAGGTTTGCCTATATGGTAACACTACAGATAAAAGTCCCATCTTCAAACTTGAAATTGTTTTCGAATTAATTGAAAGAAAACTTCAACACTGGATAGTGTATACCATGATAGTTAAAATCCCGATTTTAATCCTAAAATCTTAGGATTTTAGGATTATGTTTGCCCTCAGCGATTATGATTACACATATAATCCTATTCTTGTGGAATCAGGTGGAATCCCAATTTGAATAGTAAAATCCTACGACTATGCGATTACTTTTGGCCTCAACAATTATACATACACATAAATCTTCTAGCAATTTAGCTATTATGCTTGCGTCTGGCTCAAAACAAATCTTCTCCCTTGTCCTTCTTCTGTTTCATTTCCAAATGGCTTCAAACTCTCATGCTAATAAGTTTAAATTTACATAGTATTCAAATGTGATTTAAGGTTTTCCTTCTCTTATGCAATTTTATCTGCACATATATGAATTTATATGCATATATTTGAGTTGTGAGTTTTGTATAATCTTACAATTAATGTTACGATTGTACGATTTACGATTTTAATTCCCCTTTCCGATTTTACGTAAAATCCCGATTTTAACTACCTTGGTGTATACCATTATGATTATACACATACTAGAGTGTGATAGACTTACTGTTCCAGCAACAGATTTTGATGACAAGAAAGTGTTTGCTTTAAATCTGGACAACCCAAAATCACACACCTGAGCAAAAAAAAATTGAAAAATAATCATCTTCCATCACAAAGATATTAAAAATTCCATAGAGAAACTCAATTACTTGGCCTGTTCAATTATACCTTTACATTCCAATTTTTGTCTACCAACAGGTTCGGGGATTTGAGATCCCAGTGCACGATTGGAGGCTTCAGACAGTGAAGATAATTGATCCCTTTAGCCTACAATCAGATAAAGCATATATCATATATAATTTAATATATTCGCGTGAAAAAAGAATAATAATGTTATGTACATACCACGTCTATAGCCATTCGTAATCTTCTCCTTGGATCCTTAATTTCACTAGTTGCTGGCCTATGTATCAGGCGGAATAAACTACCTCTGTCATAGATACACCAAGAAACAACAACAGTAAGACACTCAAAAATCTTAATGCAAAAATCCTATAACAGATTTAGTTAACTACAAAAGAAGTTTGATTACCTAGGCAAATACTCTGTCACTATAGATAGATGGGGCCGTTTTGTAACCGCACCCATGAAGAGCACCACATTTGGATGGCGAACACGTTTCATTATTGCAACCTGAAGCAATGAAATTAACAAGAATTGTAACTTCCTCACAGAATTAAGAATACTGAACAAGAAAAAAATGTAAACAGATTAATAGTAAATAAAAGATATAGAAGCATCATTTTATAAAAAAGAAATTCATTAGATATAGAAAAGGATCCAAGAGTATGGCACTATACCAAAGTAACAGATCACATCAACAAACACCAACTAATCATAGAAACTCAGATGCTATGAAATAAATAGACAAAATAGTACATTTTTTTAATCAATATTAGGAAAACAAACCTCTCTCAAAAACTCTTTCAACTGATCATCATGGAAATTCTGAACCGATAAAACTTTGACAGCAACATCCTGAAATTTTAAAGCAACGAATAAATACACCAAAATGAAGAAGAAAATTTACCTTATAATAGAAAAATAATAAATATCAACTCGTCATGGCAGCTAAAAGTTATTCAAGTTATTCATGCAATCCCACGGACTTAGGAAACTATAGACTGTGATTCCATTAAAAGCAAAATTCATGACCTTGAATATGCAAAGAATACAGCAAATTTCAGCATGAAGAAAACAAATGCTTAATATAACACTTACTGATCCATGCCATTCAGCACGATACACTGTCCCAAATGATCCTTCATAAAGCAAAGAGAAGTCACATTTAGAGTCATCATGCCATTTATTATCCTTCAAAACTGAGAAGCAGGAAAAATGAAAAATTTACCAGCACCAATGCGCTCTTTGATCCGTAACTCATCCCATGATATTTCAAGCCAGTCCATTGCTAGTGATGGTTCAAGATTCACATATTTTGGAATATCCCCAGCACCCTGGTTTTCAAGCCTATTGTCTACCTGTTCCAGCTTTGACTGGATACCATTTACCACCGAACTTCCATTTGCAATGATCTCATTGTAAGAAATTTCTTTGACTACAACTGGATCTTTACCAACAAATGGAATTTCATGTAATAATGCTTCAGAGGCTGGGCGAAGAGCTTGAGAAACACCTTCATAAATAGAAGGCAAAATTAGTAAGCCTAAATTTTGCACATTTGTTGTCTCTACCTTTCAAATCAAATGGATTTACAGGTGGTTCCATACCTCCACAAGTTTGATCAACTGAAGCATAATTGAAGACATTATTATTATTTTTGTACAAATCAGTTTCTTTATGTTGTTGATCTTCCTGTAGATGGCCTGTAAAATATTGAGCAAAAACTAAGACCAACTTTAAAATATGATTGATTACTGAAAATTTAAATTTATCAATCTTAAATTCATACTCCACAAGCTTGGGAAGGAGAAATCCAAATATTTTTAAATGATGTACTACGAAATATCAGGTTTGCCTTACAGTATGAAAAAGGAAGATTAAATATTTGCAATAGGCATAGATCTGTAATTTTTGGTAAATAGAAAATGAAACACGAGGCTAAAAATTTCTTCACGGTGTAAATAGCTCAATTTACACATGCAAACATGATGTTTGTGTGCATCTGCATAATTTTCAAAATTAATTGAGACAACTTTGTAAGTACGATTCATACTGAAGATCCCGCCTGATGAAATGATTTATACCCTACTAAGTTATCAAGAATCATTAATGCTGCATATATGCTGAACTTGAAAAAATAATCGTTCAAAACAGCTGGAAGATCAAATGGCCAAGTATATAAAGTGCAGCATACCTGAATACAGGTGATTGTTGGGAGAATTCTGATTAAAACATATCACTTGAGGAGATGCTGCATCATCCACATAGGGCGATTGAGAATCTCTCAAATGAGAAATTTGAAATGGGGAAGGTATGGAAGACACATATGCTCCATTAATTGATGAATCTGGCCCAAAAATATTTCCTGGTTCCCCAACCAGGTCAACAACATACTCCCTGTTTAAAAATAACAAGGGACTGGTGAAGGAAAACTAGACAAACAACAATGAACTTAAAAATCTTGTCTACAAAGTCAATAAGTTTTTTTTTTTTTTTTTGATAAGCACAAAGTCAATAAGTTATTAGTTGCAACTTGTAAACCAGAATCCTAATATATATATATATATATATGAACAATCTAAATAGAGATGTAAAGATTCATACAACTTTTCAATCTATAGAGTGGTTGAAGATTATTGAGCCGGGAAAACATGAAATTAACAAATAAACTTGATGAGATCTAAGAAAGAAGTCAAAGTAGCCATTGCACTAACCTTGACAGTTGCCTGTCATCTTTAATCTTCACAAGAATAGATGATTGATGATCCGAAGCACAGTACCTGCAACCTCGAGCTATGCGGCATGGCAAGCCTATATAATCTGCCAATCTCTGCATAAACAAAAACAACCGTGCATAAGTATCAATATCTCAGGGCCTTGTGTTAATCCACACCCTCTTCTTAGGTTGTGACTTATTTGAAGCATAACATTTAGTAACAAAAAAAAAATCACACAGTACTTGTGAAGCTGTTAAAAAAATATCTGAATTTATTGACACACAGATAATCACATGTCCGTAATAGCTTATCTTCATAAAATTTTCATGATAGTTTATAATAACAGCTTATAATTTGTATGCAAACAATTTGGCTGCATTATCTTTATTTATTATGGAAATTATTTGTTAATTTTTTGACAAAATATAGAAATAATTTATAAATTAGCAAGCTGTTATGTGATTAACATTTATATTTTATCTAAACAGACCTTAAACCATCCAAATAATCACAAGTAACAAAATGATTCACCTTGAAGAGAATCGCACGATGCCTACAGAGTCCCGTGGACAAACTACCAATGGGAAGCACAACACACTGATGAAAATTCCTCAACCGCTTACTAACCATCTCCCACCTCTTTTGCATATCCCCTTGCTCCACAGGGAAGGTGCCCCTTTTCGTACATCCAACATCAAACTCATAAATAAATCGATCAACAAATAAATAACTGCTAAATTTCATTAGTCAGGTTTTAAATATGCTAATTTTCATTGAACAAAAAACCTATGCTAATTTTCATTATTATCAGGGGTCACTGTAACGGTTTTGGTCGCTTTAGGGACATAAAAAAACGTTATGTCACGACCTAGATCACAGTTGTCTAGATCATGGACATAAAAAATTGTTATGTCACCATAGTTGTCTAGATCATGCACATCAAAAATTGTTATGTCGCGACCACCCAGATCACAGTTGTCTAGATCATGTCATAATTCATATCATGGGACATTAAAAAATGTTATGTTGCGACCACCCAAATCACAGTTCCAGTCGCAGATCTTTGTTTAAAACCGTGTGTTCTCATATATTGTGATCTTATTCTTACCCCATAAATATAGCAACAAGTTTTCCGAGCTTCTCAACGAGCACCAAGGCATTCTCAGAAGCAGAATATAGTTCTCGAGCTTTATCTTGAAGCACCTTAAGACGAGAATCCTCATGTCTATCAATAAGAATCACTTCCAATGAACTCTCATTGGGTTCAACTGCTTTAAGCGCCATCAATGTAGGAAGGAAATTCCCTTCTTCCTCCATATCATTGCACATCACCCACAAATACGGATTCATTCCCAATATGTTATAAAATCCGTCCGAAATCTTGTCAGTGTACGACAAACACCCTGTCACCTGAGAAAACAATCAAAACAAATATCATTATTATGGAATCTCAAACGAAACTAAGGGTGTGTTTGGATTCGCGGTAAAATCAGTTGGCTCTCTTGTGATTCACAGTGATTCCAAATCGCACCATAATACCAAAACATACATATATGACTTCAAATCACACCATAATACCAAACATACAGAGAAATGTATCACAGTGGTATGTATCACAGTGGTCAGTGTTGTGAGTTTGACCAAATCACAAATATATGACAATTTTATTAAAGAGTGACAAAATGGAAGCCGTGAATCTATCAAATTCACATTCAATCTAAATGTACACTAAACGAACTTTGTTTTTGTTAATGTTAAATGCTTAGATATCATACGATTCGTACCCATAAACGACGAGAAACCAATTCAACATCCCAAGTTTCTAATCCAGTATCCAAAGTGAGAAATGGTTCAGAACCAAGACTTGACAGAAAAGAAATCCTCTTCGCTGAAGCTAATTGTAGTTCATAGCTTTCTTTGTACTGCTTAGCATAGTTCTCTCCATCGCGTTTCTCTTCCTCATGATGTTCTTCATCTTCTTCTTTCTGTTTCTGTTGTTCACTCCTTCTTGTAACTTCATTTGTAGAAACAAGAAACGACGACGTATCTTCTTTCGTAATGTCATCACTTGAAAATGTAGCAGTAACGGTAACATCCGAAGCAAACAAACTCGTAGCGTAACTGCTTCCACTCGACAATCTCGGAAGCGAAACCTCCCTATCAAAGCTCCGATCAACATCAACAGCATCTTTTTCCGGCGACGCCGATTTCACATCATCGGGATGCGGAAGTAGAACCTCGCGATCCTCATCCTCCGATCGGTGCCGGTGCTGATGATGATGACGGCGGCGATGGTGGTGATTATGTCGTTTATCAACTAACCAATCACAAAACGCTGCAATTTGCTTCTGCTCACTCCGAAACTTATCGCCGCCGGTAAGAAGATCGGAAACAGCAGAGTTTTTCACTGAAGAGAAAACGACGTCATCTTTATTAGCAACAACTGAAACAGAAGAGGTTTTCGGCGCGTCGCTTTCAACGCAAAAAGTCGTATCCGTTGATTTGACTACTCCAACAAATTTTTTCTTCTCGTGATCTAATATCTTCTTTGAAGATGATTCATCCAATCTTTTCTCGGGAAATTGCCTAGGAAAAAAGTAAGTTGCTCTGTGAGGCATTTTTTTTCTTTTTCTTTTTGTTTCACAAAATAACCGTGATCTCTAACCGTTTTTTTTAACCACCCACCCACACGAACCTGCACTTTGTTATCTTGCACGTACACACGTGCGAATCACTTTTCTTCTCCGTCGTCGCCGTCTCCGTTGTCGTTACTCAGCTTAATTACAAATGATAACTAATCTCCGGTTGCTTGCTTCAGCTCTAACGGTAACTAACCGCCGTGAATAAGTTCCTCGCACCGCTTCGAGATATTTCACTTATGAGTTTGTAGCGTGTGCGTTGTTCGGTGAATGATGCATCTAACGGAGTAACCGAAAGAGGAAGCGTGGGAAGCTTGTAGTTGCAGTATCTATCTATTATTATATTATAATATATGAGAAAAACAAAAACCCACCGAGTTGGGAAATCTTCTTCTAAGGCGGTGAAGAATGATGAAAGAAAGAGAGAGTGTGTGTGAGACTGAGTCGTTGTGTCTTAAAATTGGTGTAAGCTATTGTGAGTTAGAGAGATATATGAAGTGTGATATGATAAGCTATTGTAAGCTATTGTGAGTTTGAGAGCTATTGGTGTATGCCATGCTATTGCTAGTTGAGGGATCATGGAATATTGAAGTGGGTGGGAAATTGATAAAATATAAATATAAATTTTGTGTGCTAATGTGCGCTCTGGGGTTTAGTGTGCACCGATTGTTAGAAGAGGACACGTCAAAATTTTGGCAAATTAGGTTGTGACACATATGTAAGAAGACATGCAACACAGCAGTCGGGAAACGCGGTATACTTTGAGTTCAGACTAAATATTGCCTTACTTTCAAAGTAACTAGTTAAAAACCCGTGCGTGCGCACAGGACGCGCCTTCGGCGCGTTATATTACGTCGGGGTGTTAGGTCGTAAGGGGTCTTCGGAGCGTTGCACGCGTCTTCGGCGCGTTAAAAAGTTGGTTTCAACGAAATTAATTTTATAAATAGAAAGAATTAGTTGATTTAAATTGTTGTGTTATAATTAATTGAGGAGTGTGACTTTAACCACAACAACTCATGTCATGTGAGAAATTTTAATCTTATAATAAAAAGTCATATTTTGACTATATATGTCATCATATTTCAATTCTAGTTTATAATAATACATTTATATATGTAGATTAATAAACTCAAACTACTTAAAAAGTTAATAAATTTATAATTTAATCAAAGTACAAATTTTAATATATGTAAATAATTATAGTAGTAAAAATATTATTCATATTAACTTAAATAGGCCGGCCTAGTAGATTAAAAGATTTTAATGGCCTGCAACCTAACCTATTTAACTAAATAGACTTATAAAAATATCTTGCCCTGAGTTTATGCTAGGCCATAGCCCCGTGTAGGTATATCGAGGTCTTATATTAATTATGACATCGGCATATTCCCAAATTTCTTTTTATATTATCAAATAATTTTTTATATTATTAACTTATGTGTATATTATTATTTTTAAATTCTTTTATCAAGAAATTTTTTTCTGCATATGATAAATATTTTAAATTATTTTTATAGTTAAAACTGTTAATTTCTTTATCGTTAAGCATGAAGGAGAAGGAGTGCGATGCGTTTTTTTAAGCAAGAAGGAGTGAGATGTTATCAATTTTGATTTTTCCTGTTGCAGGAGAGAGGAGTAGTGTATACTGCAAAAGTGTTTTAGAGTGAGACTTTGACCGCAACAACTCACATCATGTGAGAAATTTTAATCTTATCATAAAAGTCATATTTTTACGATATATGTCATCATATTTCAATTCTAGTTTATAATAATACATTTATATATGTGAAAAACTTATGTAGATTAATAAACTTAAGCGACTGAAAAAGTTAATAAATTTATAATTTAATCAAAGTACAAATTTTAATATATAAATAATTATAGTAGTAAAAATATTATTCATATTAACTTAAATAGGTCGGCCTAGTAGGCTAAAATACTTTTTTAATGGCATGCAGCTTGATCTATTTAACTAAATAGACTTATAAAAATATCTTGGCCTGAGGCTATGCTAAACCATAGGCCCGTGTAAGTATAATGAGAGCTTATATTAATTACGACATCGACATATTGCCAAATTTCTTTTTATATTATCAAATAACTTTTTATTTTCTTTTTATATTATTAACTTATGATATAATTTTTTTTATATAAAAACTTACTACCGTCCGTGAGCTTAGCTCAATTAGTTCGAATTCGAAATATTCTACTTATTTATTTTAAAATAGATTTTATAGTCATTAAACTACTTAAAAAAAAACTTACTAGTTACTTATATTATTATATGTACATTTGGTTAAGAATTGGAAGAAATTGTAAAGAAAAAAAAAAACTATATTTTATGGTGGATTCTAGGGTGAGGGCTCAATTAAGTCCCTCACCGGCGAACCATTCATTTTTACCATTAGGTTAAATAAGACCATGTGATCGAATAATTAATTGTCATACCGGATCCAATTTCTTTCTCTTCTCCTTCGGCAGATCTCACTCTTTCTTTCTCTACACACAACTACTAATTACCCTTAAATGATCTTTTTTCACGAAGTTCAGATTTAGTGCCTCAGCAATGATAGTTAAAAGTGACAAACAACATAACACTATTATTTCTTCTTCATTTCACCTTTATTTCCCCTATTATTGATGATGATGTGCAAAAGCCCTCGATAAATTTCAATATTTAAGTACCTGTGAATGAAATTGTTGACAAGAACATGGAAGAAAAAAAAAATCACCCATTTTATAACTATGAATTTTTTAGGCGTGTGTTTGATGTCTTTTTCTCATATCAATTTTGATGGGCCGTGTTTAATGTAAAAATACTTTTTTCCATTTCCAAATCTATCATGTTTGAAGTTTGTTGTTTTTGTTTGGTTATCATAGACACAAGAGGAAAAAAAACCGTGTTCTGCCATGTTTAATTGAATTGGAAGGTTGGGTTGGGGCCTGGGGACAGTATTGTGTGGATAATTGTGGATATGTTCTTGTTTTATTTCTATTAAATCTAGACCATTGAACAGATCAAACGATGCATTTTTTCTGCCTCACCGGTGAGGGACTTAATAGATCCCTCACCTTAGAAGGCACCATATTTTATAAGTTCAAATGCTAGTTAAATTAGCATCTAAAAAAAATGTTATAATCCCATTTTAAATTTTTTTTCCAAGCAACCGGTGGCTATATATTTCACATTTAAGGTGAATATGTGAAATAATTGGAGTTCCAACCTCGTCTTCTGCATCTATAATGCAATATCTCTGCCAACTAAGTTTAGCTCACGAGACACTAAAAATGTTTTTTACTAAATATATTTTATTTTATCAAATGAATTTAAAAGCTAATTATAAGGTAGCTTATTTGTGTTACCAAATACACACTAAATCGAAAACATTGAAAAAATTAACAATAGATTACCTTAAAAAAATGGTTTATAATTTTGAGTTTTCCATTAAATAAAAAAATGGATATTGAATATTGGCTTACTTTCGAAGTAATTAATCTTATTGTCGAAAAAGAATAAAGTAATTTGTTTCTTATATAAAAGCTTACTAGTTATTATATTATTAAAAAATAACTTCGCCAAAAAAAATTATTAAAAAGTAATTAGTTATTATTATTTTATTAAATTATTATATTATTATATGTACATTTGGTTAAGAATGGAAGATATTGTAAAAAACTATAAATTATAAGTTCAAATGCTAGTTAAATTAACATCTCAAGAAAATGTTATAAGTCCCTAAAAATGTTTTTTACTAAATACATTTTATTTTATCAAGTGAACTTATAAGCTAATTTAATAATCTTGTTTATTTATGTCGCCAAATACACACTAAATATTGAAAATATTGATAAAGTTAATAATACATTTCCTTAAAAGTTTATAATTTAGAAATAATATAAGTTTAATGTTGGTATTTCAAGTGTGAGAGAGTTTCACGTTAAATGGAAAAGTGGATATGGAACACTACCCATAAACCTGATGTCTTTAAAATTTTGAGTTAAAATATGGTGTCAAACTCATTTATGTGATTGTCCAAAACTCAATGTGATGATTATCAAATTCTCTTATAACCTAACACTTAGTATGCACTGGGTTGATATTAGATAAACGGGATGGAAGAGCCAACAAATTTGATTCTGTCTATTTTTTAAAATTATCGTGATTATTAATATTGCATAATTGAGGGTTAAATTTTAGAGTACTAATAAGAGAGGATTCGAATACAATCTTAACTGCATTTCTTATCCAACAAGTCATTCACTTTTATTCTTTGTTATTATTATCTTTCATTTGAATATTATTTTTTTCATACACAAAAGTGTGACATAATCTTGTATGCTTACTGATCTAACCTGATGATCAGAAGAGGTTGATGGCTGGTCCGTTGAGCAAATCGTCCACCGGAGGGGGGGTTTGTACCTGCAGGTGCTCTGATGCCTAAGTCAGCAAGAGAACGAGAGATACAAAAGAGAAGAGAGATAAAGTAGAAAGTAGAATGGTTTAGAATACCTGGCTCTCCTGTCTAGGAGAGCTTATATAGTTGCCCCCAGCACTGGGCCAAAGGTTGGTCTATTGGGCTGGAATAACCGGCCCAATAGACTCAACTGCCAAGATAGTCCCTGTATCGTAGGGGAGGCGGTTATTCGCCTCTATCTTGGTTGGAGCCGTTCCGCTATTCGCGGGTAATGGATAGGCTCCTTGACGAAGGTGTGGTTGAACGGATCAACACGCATGGATAGATGAGCATGTGTTTAACGTGCTGCTTATCCGTTATGTCGGGGAGGACACGTCATTGGCTGACGTGTCGGGGAAACCTCCCCTTATTGGACTGTGCCCCAAATGTCGGGCAGGAAGTGATTGGGCCAGCTTTTGGCCCAGTCCAGAACAGGAGCCCCCCAAGTCGTTGCTCCTAGGCATAGGAGTAATGACTTAAGGTTCAGGCTCATACGTCGAGGAGATGTTTTCCTCGTCGCTCCTTGGAGGAATCCGTAACTTGCTCGTTTGACACGACGAGGAGGATTTTCTAAATAGAAAGTTTCCTCTTGCTCGTAAAGCGTGCCATGTTATCCGGGGAGGAATTCTCGAGGAAAGGATTTTGCCTTTGAAAGTTATGTAACTTTGATTTTCTCGACGAACTGTCGAGGAAGTGTCGCGTTAATTGCATCTTGTTGATGTTGCCTGTTTTTGCGGGCACGTTTATTTATGTTTGTTTCGCTTGCCCGTAATTCGCGCTTGTCCGCAACGTCGGGGAGATATTTACGTTGGGGATAGCGACGAATCCCTCGAGAGGCGCGTAGTTCTGCTCGATGGGATGTGATAAGACAGACGTTTCGTCTGATCTTGACACGTGTGTGAGCTAATGAAAAGGCGCAATATTTGCCTTGGAAGCATGCGATAGTAGCCTCGTTTTACGAGGAGGTTTCTTGGCCGTTGGATCCATCGTGTCTTTTCATTTTTTGCGAGATCAAATCTTAGCCATTTGATGGCTTTTGATCAGGATCGTTGGATTTGGATCAACGGTCATGGTACGGTGAGGTGTATTGGTTCGTAATAGAGGTGCAGGGGTTTGAAGAGTCTATAAATAAGAGGGAGAAAGTTCATTTGGAACTTTTCCTTTCTTCTCTTCATCCGTTGCTCCACTGCTGCTCTGCTATTACTCCTATTTTCACAGATTCAAGGGCTATCAAGTGAAGATTGTTGCATCCTTTATGCTTAAAGCTCCAATCCTCTTTTAATCTCAAGGTAATTTCTCCAACTACCCGCCTATTTCGAATCTGTTTGTGTGTTTGATTTTGCTTTGGGTTTTGAGTTTTTAGTTTGTACCCATTTTGATTTTGGTTTGAACTCCATTTGTTAGTGTTTTAGATCACTGTTTTTAGTGAGATTTTGGTGTTTGATAGTGGTATACTCACTGTCAAACGCCATTTCTATGTGTTTTAGTTATTCTGGGTTTACCCATGTTTTTTCCATTTTCTGGAAAAATGAAGAATCTCGATGCACTTTGCTGAACATTGATTGTATTTCTGGAAAAATGATGATGAATATGTTGAATATTGACAGACATTCATGTGTTTCTGGAAAAACACGAAGAACGTTGATGAATGTTATAACTTCCTGGGATCTTGATGAGTTTCGTGTCGGGGAGGGAAATGTTGTTTCTTCTCCCCGTTACAGCTATTATTTTATCGGGGAGAATTGAATCGCTATTTCTCCCCGTTTATTGTAGCAAAAGATAGGTTAGTTAAACCTTATGTTGGGGAGCTTCTCCCCGTTTTCGGCTTCGCGATTCTTGCGTGTCTTTGTAAATCGCGTATGTTTGTCGGGGACCTTCTCCCTGTTTTTAACTTGGGAGTTTAGTAAACAAATGAGTTAGCATAAACCTTATGTCGGGGATCTTCTCCCCGTTTCATCCTTAGAGGGAATTGAAGGTTTTGTGTCGGGGACCTTCTCCCCGTTTTTAACTTGAGAGTTTCTGCAAAACTTTATTCCCCGTTTATGTCGGGGACCTTTTCCTCGTTATTTCCTCGAGAAATTTGGTAGATAAATGAGTTTGTAAAAACTCTGTGTCGGGGATCTTCTCCCCGTTTTTAACTTACAATTTTCGCAAAAATTTAGTTTGTTTTAACGCTTTGTGTCGGGGACCTTCTCCCCGTTGTCGACTTCGTTAGTTGGCTTCCTTTGTTTTGGTGTGTTTCTGCCATTTTGATAAGGGCTTTTGGGTGGGGACAACGTCCTCGCCCTATTTTACGCCCTTTCACTTGAATTGCGGTGAAAGGGTGTATTTGATGATTGTCGAATTCACTTTGTTTTCGCTGCTTTCAGGTTTTCAGAATGTCGGACACGGAGGAGGTAACGGGGAACCAAGCGGCGTCAAAACATAAGTTGGTCGACACCATTACGGACCCAGAGTTGGCTTGGGTTGCGCCCGAGCCGCGAGGCATTGCTTCAACAATTACTGCCGATGATCCCCGACTCTTTACTATTGTCGAGGGGAATGGGGCCGGTTAACTGGGAGGTTCATCTGCCCGCCGAAGGGGAGCGTATTTGCTCGTCGTATACTGAAGGTGGATTTACCATGTACGAGCTAACGTTCAAAGATATGGGGTATAGGCTTCCTTTTAATGACCTTGAGGCTGAGATCTTTGGCCGGTTGAAGGTGGCTCCTTCCCAGCTCCATCCAAATGCGATGACGTTCATCCGGGCATACCAAGTCCTTTGTAGGTATCTGGAGGTGGAGGCCACTATCTCCTTATTTTTCTATGTCTTCAAAATCCAACGACAGAAAGTCGGGGACCAGCAAGGTTGAGTCTCCTTGAAGCATGCGTCGAGCAAGATATTCAAGATGTTCGTGGAGTCTGCCCGGGGTTCAAGGAGAGGTACTATGTGGTGAAGCCGGTGACGGAGTTCGCTTTGAAC
This sequence comes from Trifolium pratense, assembly GCF_020283565.1. Taxonomy (NCBI): domain Eukaryota; kingdom Viridiplantae; phylum Streptophyta; class Magnoliopsida; order Fabales; family Fabaceae; genus Trifolium; species Trifolium pratense. The sequence goes on from NC_060062.1 coordinate 27,565,550, forward strand.
TCTCTTTATATGGACAGGGGCAGTGATCCTTGAGGATGGGTCTCCCCAGCTGGACGCGCAAGGGGAGCCAGTAACCGAGTGGATCCTTCGTTTCCCTTTATCGTGGTCGTCGGAGCATTTTGCGCTGCGAACCGACGAGTATCTTACAGACGACGAAGACCTAACCCCTGGGTTGAGCAGCATCCTACTTTCCGAGCAAGCTGCTTCAGGAAGTGTCATCCAATCCTCGCCTGGGGCAAGTTCAGCGGGGACCGTGGTTGGTCGAGCGAAGAGGCAGAGGGGCGAGCATATGACGACCATCGTCGATTTGTCTGAGGGGGACGGTGGATTTGTCCTCCCAGCATGCCTGAGCAATAGGAACTTTTTTGACAACAACCCCCCCGAGGTGCCTGTGTCGGAGAGGAACCATATTCTGGGTGCTTCTTCGGCTGCCCGACAACAGCAGCTGACCTAGGATATTGCTGCTGTCATCCGGTTGGCGGAGACGGTCTTGGTATTGAACGAGGGGGGGCCTACTCATGAAGCAGAGAAATTAGCTGTTAAGAACAGGAAGCTGGAGGCTCTTGTGACCAAGCTTGAAAATGATGTGCTCGACTTTCAAGGCAAGCAAGAAAATTATTTCAAGAACATGGAGGAAGCCCGTCTTACTGCCGAGGAGTTGGATAAGACGAACAAGGTGCTGGAAGAGCTAAAGATTAGCAGTGCCGAGAAGAAGAGGAAACTGGAGGAGGTGATAGCCGACCTGCAGTCCAAGCTTTCTCCTGCTGCTGATGAGACAGTTGAAACCTCCAGCATGTCAGCCGAGCAGATCTAGTTAAGGAAATTAAGAGGCTCGGCGGTAAGATGTTGGCGAGCATGGTTTATGGGTGGAAGAACGCGATAGCTCAGTTGAATGTTGTGAATTCCGAGCATGGGTTGGTTACCGAGGGAATCCACAGGCTGAAAAGGGTTGAGAATGGCCAGATCGTCATTCCGGAGAAGTATAGGCAGATGGCCTTGGAGGAGGAAGAGGAGGATAATGAGGATGATGACGAGGAGGATGATGCTGAGGAGGAGGAGGTTGTGAAGGAGAAGGGCCCTGATGGTGACGAGGAGGGTCATGATGAGAGTCGCTGATATTCCCCGACGCTTCTCTTTGGGCCTGCGTGCCATTGCTTTGTAATTTATTTGTCTTTTAGTTTTTTGACAATTTTTGGGGGCCTGTGTGCCCGGTTTGTAATATCCGAACAAGTGGGTTTTTATCCCCGTTTTTATTTATGACAATGTTGGGCATCTGCCCGTTAATCTTATTCTGCTCGTTTATTTCATCCTGCTCGTGTGTATGTTTAATTTTCTGCTAAGTTATGCCTGCTCGTTATTCGTAATTGTTATGCACGTCTGTATGCTTGCCCGTTTTTAACTTAGCAAATTTTTTGGTTTTGAATGGATATTTGTATGCTTGCTCGACATTGTTTAATGCCTGCTCGACGGTACCATTTTTCTTATTTGCAAGTTTTTGTTTCGAGCGCGTTTCGTCGAGGAGGTCGTCCTCGATTTTAACTTAGATAGTTTAGGGAACTGTCTAAGCGCCTAGAGTTGTTTCTAAGGCTAATACGGATGCCGACACGTTGGTGTGCCCACCCCCGCAGCTTAAACTTCCCATCGCGAGCTGGGCGTTAAGCCTTGGCACGAAGACGAGGAGCTTGTCTCAAAGGTCATCCTCGTCGGGGAGACGCTCTGCCCTTCATGAGCCAGAGTATCTCTTTTTCAATTATTGGATCGAGCACGTGTGCCTGCGTGCTCTCCGTTGTCGAGGAGCCGGGCTCGTTGCAAGAGAATCCGAGTAGCCTTTAGTAGTGTTTTTTAGTTTGGCAATAACTTAGCTATAATATTGTTTCAATTTTTGTGCGTTCCAAGGTCGAGGAAGTTTCTTTCCTCGAAGATCCTCGAGATAATATGCGTCATTTTCTGTTTTATCAATGACGCGATATGGTCCTTCCCAGTTGGCTGCGAGTTTGCCATCCTGAGAATCCTTAGCATTTCGTCTTAAGACGAGGCTGCCGACTGCAAACTCTCTTTTGATGACTTTTACGTCATGTCGGGCAGCTATTTTTTGCTTAAGGGTGGCTTCTCGAAGGGAAGCCCCCGTTCGGATCTCTTCAACGAGATCAAGTTCTTCACGGATAGCTTCGTCGTTCATTTCTTCTTCGAGCGGTTGCTCGATTCGACGGGATGGCTCCCCAACCTCCACGGGGATGACTGCTTCTGTTCCATATACCATTCGGAATGGAGTCTCTCCGGTTATGGAGTGTGGTGTTGTGCGATAGGCCCACAGGACACTTTCAAGTTCCTCGACCCATTTCTTCTTGTTTTGATCCAATCTTAGCCGTAGGCCGCGCAGGATTACTCCATTGGCGGCCTCGGCTTGCCCGTTAGTCTGGGGATGTTCAACTGAGGTAAAATGTTGCTTGGTTCCCAGGGCAGCGAGAAAATCTTGGAATCCCTTATCTGTAAATTGCGTTCCGTTGTCCGTAACAACGGCTTGTGGTATCCCAAATCGGCAAAGTACGTCTCGTTTGAAGAAACGGAGTATTCTGAACGACGTTATGTCGGAGAGAGGTTCAGCCTCTACCCATTTGGTGAAGTAATCCACAACGACAATTAGGAATTTGTTTTGGTGGAGTCCCTTTGTAAAGGGGCCAAGTATATCCATGCCCCACCAAGCAAAGGGCCATGGTGACGACAAAGATTTGAGCTCGTGGGGAGGAGCTAGGTGCATATCCCCTTGTCGCTGACATTTGTCGCATTTTTTCACATGGACTTTGGCATCTTGTTGCATGGTGGGCCAGTAGTATCCTGCTCGGAGAGCTTTCCTGGCCAGCGATCTTCCTCCCATGTGTTGGGCGTTGATCCCCTCGTGTACCTCGCGCAGGATGTAGTCGACTGTGTCTCCTCGTCGACGCATTTTAGGAGAGGGATTGAGAATCCTCTCCTGTATAATTTTCCGTCAAGGATAACGTAGGCGCATGCTCGGCGTCTAACGATTGCTGCTTCCTTCTGGTCGGCAGGAAGGGTTCCATTCGCGAGGAAGTTGTAAACTGGGGTCATCCAACAGTTTTTGTCGCCAATGACGTTTATGTCGAGGACGTTGGCCGGCTTTTCGATGCTTGGTCGAGGGAGTATTTCCTGAATGACGGATTTGTTCCCGCCTTTCTTTTTTGTGCTCGCCAATTTGGACAGGATATCTGCCCGTTTGTTGTGTTCGCGTGGAACGTGTTGCACCTCCACAGATTCGAACTTAGTGATTTTTTCTTTCACTAACGCCAAATATTCAGAGAGATTATCATTTTTGGCTTGATATTCTCCCAATACTTGTGAAGCAACGAGTTGTGAATCTGTGTAGATTTTTATCTCTTTTGCTTCCATGTCCTCGGCCAACCGTAGTCCTGCTAGGAAGGCCTCATATTCTGCCTGGTTGTTTGATGTCGGGAAGGATAATGCTAGGGATACTTCTATTATGATCTCATTCTCATTTTCCAGGATAATTCCTGCTCCTGCTCCCGTGGCACTTGATGCTCTGTCGACGAATATCGTCCGTTTGTCTGCCTCACTTGTCGTGGAGGATGGGCTCGTCATTTCGGCCACGAAGTCTGCTAGGACTTGTGATTTTAGTGCTTTTCTGCTTTCGTAACGAATGTCGAATTCGGAAAGCTCGGGGGACCATTTAAACATTCTGCCCGCCATGTCTGGTCGACCAAGCAGTGACTTAATGGGTTGGTCGGTTCGGACTACTATTGTATGTGCTAGGAAGTAGTGACGTAGTCTTCTTGCTGCGTTGATCAAGGCAAGGGCTACCTTCTCGATTTGTTGGTATCTAAGTTCGGGCCCCTGGAGAGCCTTGCTCGTAAAGTATACTGGTTTTTGTCCTTCCGTTGTTTCTCGAACAAGGGTTGCGCTGACGGCCTCAGATGCGACAGAGAGGTAAATGTAAAATACTTCCTCGACATCCGGGCGTGAGAGGACTGGGGTTCAGACAAGGCCTTCTTCAGATGTTGGAGGGCCTGCTCGCACTCGTCTGTCCATTCGAACACAGCTTCTTTCCTAAGTAATTTGAAGAGGGGCAATCCATGTTGAGCAGATTTTGCTACGAAACGAGATAATGAGGTCAGCATTCCGTTCAGGGTTTGTATTGATTTTTTGCTGCTCGGAGTTGGGAGATCAGTAAAGGCACGACACTTGTCGGGGTTGGCTTCAATTCCTCGTTCTGTTAGGTAGAATCCGAGGAATTTTCCAGCTCGTACCCCGAAGGTGCACTTCTCCGGGTTGAATCTCATGTTATGTCTTCTGGCCTGCTCGAAGACCTTACGTAGGTGGGCGGTATGATCGATTTCCTCGTGGGATTTGACGATCATGTCATCCATGTAGACTTCGAGCATGTCGCCAATTTCTCCCCGAAATACCTTGTTCATCATTCTCTGGTATGTAGCGCCAGCGTTTTTCAGACCAAAGGGCATTACGTTGTAGTAATAGTTGCCCGACTCAGTCATAAAAGCTGTTTTTTCCCTGTCGGCCACAGCCATTGGGATTTGATTGTACCCTGAATATGCATCCATAAAAGACAATAATTTAAAACCGGAGGAATTATCGACTAATTTATCAATGCAAGGTAAAGGATAGGAATCTTTAGGGCAAGCCCTATTGAGATTGGTATAGTCAACACACATTCTCCATTTTCCATTAGATTTTTTAACTAGTACAACGTTGGACAACCAGGTAATATGTATCTGACTTCAGAAATAAAATTTGCCTCTAGGAGGTCTTTTACAGCTTTTTCAGCAGCCTCCGCTTTTTCGGGAGACTGCCTACGCCTACGTTGCACTACGACACTAGCAAGTGGGTCGACAGTAAGTTGATGACATGCAATATTTGGATCCAGCCCGGGCATATCAGCAGCGTGCCATGCAAACAGATCAGCATTTTCTCTAAGGCAGGCTTTCAGCTGCTTCCTTGCCAGGTCGGGGAGCCCTGTACCAATCTTGACTCATCTTCCTGGATCCTCGCCGAACTGGACTATCTCGAACTCTCCATTTGGAATGGGGCGGTAATGCTCTTTGCTCGTCTCATCGGACTCCTTCTCCTCCTTCCGCAGCTTTTTCTCCTCCTTGTGCTCTTTCTTGGAGGTGCGGCTGTCAAGATCAACTGAGCTCACATTTGGTGCGGGCAGCTTTGGTGGTGATTCTGGGGAAGGCTTCGGCTTCTTCGGTTCAGGGGCTTTGCCAACGAAGTTGTTGCCCTTAGATGTTGCATCGAAGCACCTCCTCGCAGCTTCAATGTCCCCATGCAGAGTAGCAACCTGCCCCTTATGAGTATAGTACTTCATCTTCAGGTGGGCAGTGGAGGGGACATCGACCAGGTCCGCTATGGCCGTGCTGCTGATGATGCACTGATAGAGGCATGAGCAGTCCACGACCAAGAATTTGACCCTGATCGACTTGGCAGTTTCCTCGGAGCCAAAGGTGACGATGAGGTCGACATAGCCCCAAGGCTTAGTAGTTGCCCCGTTAAATCCTGTGAGATCTGAGCCCATGTATGGGGTGAGGTGTGTCTCGTCCAGCTGCAAGGTCCTGAAAAGACTGACGTACATAATGTCGCAGCAGCTCCCCGGATCGATGAGGACCCAACGAACATCCATGTTTGCCATGTCTGCCCGGACGAGGAGGGGAATTTGAAAGTTGGTTGTCCCACCGGGCAGCTCCTCGAGATAGAAGGCTAAAGGCATTGATCGCCCCTTCGCCTTGTCCAGCGTTGCATTCATGTTCGAGGATATGCCGATGAGCTCCTCAAATTTTCTTTTTATTGATCCGATGGTGTGCTTGTCCATTCGACCACCGGATATCACGAACGAGTCTTGAAAATAGTCCCACGTGCTAAGTGTAGGACCAGTATAGATGTCCCCGAAACAGCTGGGGATAACAAAATCTTCGGGCCGGGATACTCTCATAGCGATCTGCTTGGCGTTGTTCTGCCCGGCCGGCTGGGGAAGTACTTCCTCGACCGCGCGAGCTTCTGCGGCCTCTGGTCGAGGGTCGTTGTTTCTCTTGACGAACTCTTTCAGTTGTCCGTTCCTGATCATAATTTCAATGGCATCCTTCAGCTGGATGCAGTTGTCGGTTCTATGACCATAACTCTTATGGTACTTGCAATACTTGTTCTTGTCTTGGCCAGGTTTCAAGGGGGTTGGCTTCGGCCACTTTACCCCTGCTCTGTTGAATTCGGAGTTGTGGACTTCGGCGAATACCTCTGCCCGTGATTTGGTGAGCGGGGTATAAGCGCTGAATGTGCTCGGAGGGCCACGAGTTCTCGTCGGTCGTTCCTCCTCCTGTCTCTGCCCCTGTCGCCACCCCTGTTGCCGCCCCTGTCGCCGCCCCTATCATCGCTCCTGTCGTGATAGGCGAGCAACATCTGCTACCTGGACTTCCTCGTACTGGATGTACGCTTGAGCTTTGACGAGGAGGTCGTCCCAGGTGGGTGGTTTTTCAATGCCAACAGCTTTGGCAAAATCGCTGTTCGGGCGAAGGCCCCTCTGCAGCAAGTATTTTTTCATGTCGTCGGTCGTGTCGACCTGCACGGCTTCTTTATTGAACCTCTCGATAAAGTTACGGAGAGATTCTTCCTCAGCTTGGAATATGGCCTCCAAGGCAAGCACAGTCTTTGGATGCTTGCGGGAAGCTGTAAAGTGTCTACAGAACTGGTCTGAAAGGTCCTTCCACGAGTGAATAGATTGAGGGGGCAGGCGTTGGTACCATGCCAATGCTCCCTTTCTTAGCATGGTTGGAAAAAGTCTGCACCTAATGGCACCGCTAATATTCCTGAAATCTAAATTAGCGTTGACATTAGCTATGTGATCGTCGGGGTCAGTCAAACCGTTGTACCTAGGAAGCGTAGGAGGTCTCTCGAAGCCCTTGGGAATAGGTGCCTTCAAGATGCCTTTGGTAAGAGGGCACCGGGGATCACCCTCGTCACTCCCGTTGGGAGAGTGGTCATCGGGTGACCGGGGAGAGTAATCGCCGGGCATAGGTGTTGGACTGTGCGACTTAGAGTAGTTGCGAGGGTGGTAACTGCCTGACGCACATTGCTTGGTCATCAGCGACAACCCTTGAGGTGAATGGCGGCGGGGAACCTCTTGCTTTCCCTTCTTGCCCGGGGAGAGCCTACCCTCGCGATGGGGGGGGGGAGTACGCTCTCTTTTTCGAGCAGGTGGTTCGACCCTCTCTAGGTCAGGGCGTCGATGTTTGACAGCCGCCTGACGGGGAAGGGATGGAGTAGCATGGTGTTTCCGCGGGGGAGAGTTGGTCTTTCTGCGGCGCCGGCTCCTCTCCAGCGCGGCGAGTCTGTTATTTTTTTCGTCCAGTTGACGACCTTGAGCCTGCACGGACTCAGTTGTTTGTTTCAAGGCAGCAATTAAGGCTGCGATATCAGAATTAGCCAAGGTGGTGACCTGCCCAGCGTTGTCTACCAGAATCTCCTGTGTAGGTTGAGGGCGTTTGCCCGTTCGACGATCGGTCAAGACCTCAACGTCTTCTTCTTCAGACGAGACGGAGGTTTCCCGTCCGTCACGGATGTCGCTTTCTGGAGCAGTTGTTATGGTATTGTCAATTTGTCACGCACCGGTGACAAAATAGTGTTATGCTCTCGCGACGGAGAGCCTGAAACGTTGGAGACGTTCTCGTCGCCGGTAGTGTTGTTGAATTGATGTGATGAACTAGCCATGGAGAGAATTGTTTGTTGAAAAGAATCGGTTTTGATCTTTAGAGTCTTGCAGGAAGACAAAAGATGGGGAAGAACTCAGTTCCCACAGACGGCGCCACTGATCTAACCTGATGATCAGAAGAGGTTGATGGTTGGTCCGTTGAGCAAATCGTCCACCGGAGGGGGGGGTTTGTACCTGCATGTGCTCCGATGCCTAAGTCAGCACAAGAACGAGAGATACAAAAGAGAAGAGAGAGAAAGTAGAAAGTAGAATGGTTTAGAATACCTGGCTCTCCTATCTAGGAGAGCTTATATAGTTGCCCCCAGCGCTGGGCCAAAGGTTGGTCTATTGGGCTGGAATAACCGGCCCAATAGACTCAACTGCCAAGATAGTCCCTGTATCGTAGGGGAGGCGGTTATTCGCCTCTATCTTGGTTGGAGCCATTCCGCTATTCGCGGGTAATGGATAGGCTCCTTGACGAAGGCGTGGTTGAACTGATCAACACACGTGGATAGATGAGCACGTGTTTAACGTGCTGCTTATCCGTTATGTCGGGGAGGACACGTCATTGGCTGGCGTGTCGGGGAAACCTCCCCTTATTGGGTTGTGCCCCAAATGTCGGGCAGGAAGTGATTGGGCCAGCTTTTGGCCCAGTCCAGAACAGATGCTTACTTATATTTACTCAACATTCATTTTTTATTCAACATAAAACTCTTGCTCATATTTTACATTCTAAATCGTAAGAAATTTTGATCCCTTAAACAAATAGTTATGAGATCGATTTCAATTTCTTGAATATGAAGAAAGTCTTATTGAAAATAGAAAAGTTGTATGTTTTATAGTTCTTCAATAAAAATTAATCATCGCTGACAGTAAAAGTTTCGTACCTCTTTTTTAAGCAAGCAAAAGTTTCATACTTAAAATAAAACGTCGTAAATCTGACATAACTCTAGTGTCTAGACAATGAGGCTACATTGACGGAGTTGGACAATTTTTTTTTTCTACTGCTACTTTATTGACACACATGATATTTATTTTTTGTAAAAGTTTTGCTAACTAGTATTTCAAAATATTTTATAAACACCTTAAATAATAAAATTTTATTAAATTTTTATAAAAATTAAAATGTTTAATTTTTTGAATAAATAATTTTTTTAAATAAAATGCTTAAAGAATACTCAGAGCATTTATTAACATTTTCTTTTTATATTTAGACATGTGACTCTGATAACTTTTGTGGGAGCTAAAAACCTACGAATGTGATAATGATAATAGTTTGATCAATTATCGTGTGTATTGTGGATATGTGCTGTAAAGCCAATTTTTCGTTACTAATTTTTGACTCGAATCATGTACTATGGTTTTTTTTTTTTTTGGCTTTCTGGTGCTTCATCCCCTTGGTCTGCGTGAACTTGTCTATTATTTTGTTAATCTAATCTAACCTTTTATACTTTTTTAAGTTAAACAATGTGATGCTTAGATTTTTTCTTTCCTGTTTGGTGTAGGTTGCATTATTGCCGTATCTTTGTGTTGAGCTTGATTATTTTTCTCTTAACATGTTGAGCTTGATTATTAAAATTGGAAATCTTATCCGATTCCATTATTTTTCTATGCTTAGAATTTTTAAATATTTTTGTCATGCAAGTACAGTACAATTTTTTTAAAAAAAATATAAGAAAGTATATGAGGGGGAATGAATTCTCTCGAGTGTAATTTATACTTGAGAGAATAAAGTGTGGTTTGTTACTATTGATCAAGAGAGAGAAACATATAAAAATATAAGAAAGTATATGAGGGGGAATGAATTCTCTCGAGTGTAATTTATACTTGAGAGAATAAAGTGTGGTTTGTTACCATTGATCAAGAGAGAGAAACATATAAAAATTTAGAGAAAATAAATTTAGATGATGTTAGATTACACTTTATTCTCTCAAGTGTAAATCACACTTGAGAGAATTCATTCTCGTATATGAGAGATACCCCATCTATTCTAATTCAAATTAAATAGTATTATATAAGTCACTAAGTTTGGTCTAGTGATGAGGGTCTAAGTAGTAAGTACCATATAAGTCTTGAGTTTGATCCCTAACTCTTTGTAAACCAAAAAATAAATTATTATATACATTGTAAACAAATAAGAAAATCTTTAAACCATTAAGATAACGAAAAAAACGATTTGTATCCGGAACACAACTAAATTATACCCAAGAAATAGCTAAAGTATCATCCACCAATAAGTTGAGTAGCTGATTGATAGGTGCAAAGATGTTAAAGCATAAAATAAGAAATAACATAAAAAAATATGTTAAATTAGTATTTTAAAAGTAGCGACTTTTAATGCTAAAAAATGTGAATTTTAATGTGAAATATGATATTTCATCTTTAGATTTAATGTTGTAGACAATAAATCACATTTTATGACGTCAAAAATCATAAATTTTAGAGTAAATATATGGATTGGACAAAAATTGCAACATAAGAAAATAGAGGGATCAAAAAGTTCGATTTTAAAATAAATGGATTATTTTTGTGAGTTTGATAAAATAGGGGACTAAAAGTACGATTAAACTATTTATATATTATAATTCTTCTTAGCCCACCCACATTATTATTTTTGGTTTTGCCACTGGAAACCGTACAAGTAACTTTGACACCACACTTTCACCCAAAAATCTTAAGGCATTAGGGACTTAACTCACACTTGATAGATAATAACATCTCTCTTTAAGAGTAAGTCTCTACGCGTCCACGATCCATCACTGCTCACTTATTGCTCCTAACCAGGCTAACTGTTGCACTAAGAGGGGATCCTCTTTCTGAATTGAATTTACACATTGGACACTGAACAACCATACAAGTGACTCGAAAAATCTGTTTGGTTTGGGGTAAATGGAGGAGAGGTGAGGGGAGGTGAGAAAATATATATTTAAGTATTTGTGTTTGGTTCAATTTTTAGGAGCATAGGTGATGGGAGAGGAGGGAAGCAAAATCTCTCCAATAGAAAATGAGATTAAGAAAGAGATAGAGTTTGAGAGAGAAGAAGAGAAAGAAAGAGATGATCAAATTTGATAAGATAATCCATGTGAATTATACTGTAAAAACTGAAGAAAATTTCAACCTACATCCATACATGATAACGACTTGTAGATTATCGGTCCAAAAAAAAACAATAAATTTATTAAAACCACAAATGATATTTTTTTTCTTATTATAAAGATGGAAAAAAGAAGAATATGAAACAAAAATATATTATTTAATTATTTAGTCTTCAACTTTCTTTCTAGTATCTATTTTCGAATCTTGTGACTACACAAGACTTTCTCATGAAATGTTACGCAAACTTGCATAACATATTCAAATTCACCCAAAATATAAATCTCATCTCCATCTCATTCCCCTAACCCTAACAATGCTCACCTTACAAATTGACGACAAATGATCAGCAATCATAGCACAGAGGGTGACCGACAACATGAAAGGTGAAAGTATTGTGTGTGACTCATATTTGGACCGACTTGTTTTGGTTTTGTTTTTTTTTAAAAAAAAACAAAACAAAAGGAGAGAATACATGGCTTAGACACATGGCTTAATTTAGTTCAGTCTGATTGATCTAATGGGCATAGTAATTGACGGTAAGGCGGGTTCATTTCCTGCCTCAAAGACACTCACTAGTCACTAGGGATATTTGACCCCCTACTAGACCTTTGACATATCCTATCGCATAAGTTTTGGTGCATTAAAGGTTTTACTCCCTCCGTCCCAAAAAGAATGACCCATTTTGAATATATGCACTATTCATATATATTGTTTTGACCATATTTTTCTACTAATAAATAAAAATAAATATTAACATATAAGATGTTGTTAGATTCGTCTCGATGAGTATTTTCAAAATATCAATTTTTTATAATTTTTACTATTATACAATTAAAGATATTAGTCGCCAAAGTTATGCATTGGCATGCGTGTTTCGGTCAACTGAGTCATTTTTTTTGGGACGGAGGTAGTATTATTAAGGCATACCTTAATAGTTAATATTAATGATTAGTGTTTACAATAAATTGTGAGTTTCAAAAAGATGTATTCTCTTTTGGTCTTTTTTTATAAGAAACAATTTTTACCCTTATTAACCTGTATCAAATTAATTCATCCAAATTCATGCGTTAATTAAAGTGGCATATTTTCTATATTACAATAGACAAGAATAAATTAATACACCAAAGTTAGTTTTGGGATAGATTGTAAAATTTTCTAATTTTTAATAAGAAAAATAAGGTTCTTGGTCTGTGTGTTTTTTCCAAATTGCCCCTTATAAAAATGATCGGATGAAGTAGTTTATAATTAAGTTTTGTTTTGCAAGAAACCTTGATGATAATTAAGGCATCTCTTATTGTCAAAAAAATAAAATTAAAGCATACATTAATAGCTAATACATGCTCAAGTGCTTCTGTATTGCATGAAATTGTATACTGTGAGATTCTTAATTACGATTTTTTTGCATGACTCAAGAGATACCATGCAACCATTTTTATTGTTGCTGAAAATTTTAAGTTGTGATCATGTTCATGCCTAACTTTAAAGAGATTGGAAATAGGATATTTAAAAAAACAAAATAGAAATAAGAAAACTTGGGGTCATATATAGAAAGAAAATAAGATTGGATTAGAGTTAATAAGACTTGAAAAAATTGGAAATAAGAGAAAAAATAGGACTACACTTTAGAAGGGAAATAAAATTGAATTAGGATTAGTAAGACTTAATAAAGATTAGAAATAAGACAGACCCATTGGAATTTGTTTGAATATGATATGATTTTTCATTCTAAAAGTGAAAACCATATTATTTGACATTTAATTAATTATACAATTTTATTAAGAGGTAACCGTAACGCACACTTAACATCCAACATATCGGAGTGTATATTATAAAATAGAGAGGTAGAGAGATGTGTGTTGCGGGAAATCATGCTACTAATATTCTATTTAGTATATATTAACTTATTAAGTCAAAAAAATATATTCTATCTATACATGGCTATAATATTTTTTTAACGCATATATATGACTATAATTAAAAAAGTCTTGATAACATGTATTTCATCTGTCCCAAAATATAAGTAAAAGTTAGTCAACAAAAGTGGATGTATTTGAAATTTTGAACTAAATACATCAAATTTATTTGACTTATTTTTGTTTATATTTTGGAACGGAGAGAGTATTTTAAGCGTACATGTTAGGAATTCAAAAATATAAATATTCTCTTAAATTTTGTATAATTAATTTATGATAAAGTTTAAAAAATAAATTAAATACATAAATAAGGTGAATTAAATACGTAAATTATGATAAAATATTTCTTTTTTAAAATAATAACATGTGCCTAAAGACACGCATTAGCTTTTTCCATTAAAAAATACTAATAATCTATGTATGCCTTATCTTCTTGATTCAATGCTTTCCAAACTGTTAGGGCCTGTTTGGTGCGCATGATAGGATAGAGATATGATATGATAAGAAGCTGGATAAGAATATGATATGATAGTGACAGGATAAGCACATATCTTGTCATGTGTTTGGTACACAAATAATAAGAAAGATGATATCATTATTTTATCCTATCATGTGTTTGGTGCACACTTCATATTGACATGATAAGATTAAATAAAAAAATTGATTTTATTTTATATTTTTTATTCAATGAAAGATGTTTTTTAAATAAAGTTTATAAATAATATTTTTTTTGACATAAAATAAAAGATGTTTTTATTAAAAATAGTTTATAAAATAAAAAATATATTTTTTGACTAAAAATGGTTATAAACAATATTTTTATGAAATGATACATAAGCAATTAGTTAAAAAAAAGTCTATTTATAAAAAAGGATTTATTTTTTGACTAAAAATAATAAATAAATATCTATTTTTTTTTTTGTACAAATAATAATAAAAAAATCAAACAGTCACGTATACGGTATAAAAAAAATAATCATATAGCAAATTAGTAGTGCATGAGCAATCTAGTAATACATTGGCAAAATATACATGCCAGACAATGGCAAAATACGGCGAGTATAAAAAGAATAAATAAATTATCAAAATGCGTCAGAGAGGAGTCGAAGAGAGGACATGGTATTCAGGAATCCTCGGATCTATGCTTATTGTCAATGTCAACTCCCCGAAGCATTTCGTCGCTTACTACGCCCTTCTTCGTCTCTGGGTGCCTAGGTATCCACCATAAGCCTTATTATATGATTAGCTTATCCTATCCTATTACTAACCTAGCTTAATATAAGGATAAAAATAACAAAGGCTCAATAGGATATGATAGATAATAGGTTTATTTTATCATTTTCAATTAGCAAGGAATTTGAATAGGATAGAATAATTTTATCATATCCGATCTCTCTATCTTGTGCACCAAACGAACCCTTAACCTATAAAAAGGGAATGCGATACTCCAATGCGACAAAACAAACACCACTTATCATAAAACCAATATACTAGCTTAATGATTCAACATTAAGATTGATTAGCCAACGTTGCATTTTTTATTCATTGATCACTCTATTGTTTTTTTTTTGGTAAGCCATTGATCACTCTATACAGGACGTACTGCAATTCTAGTATGTTCTGACTTCCAACCATTATGCAACTTACTTTAATTATCATATATATACTTTTTTGTGTCTCTATATAGATATTTTAATCTGGACATTGTAGAGAGTTCCTAAGTTTATTCATTAAAAAAGATCAAATCGCATGATATCACGTGATGGGCGGCATTCATATGGTTTAGTGGTCCACAAATGAATAGTTTTAACAGTATTAATTATAGCCATAGCAAGAGCAATAGCAGTAATATTTTAAGAAATGATTATGATTCATCACTTATTAACTATCCAATAATCAAGTAAGTTAACATTGTAATATTGCTTTTCAAAAAACCAATTCCAGTATTTTTAGATTCTATTTGTTGAGATTGTGATCATATTCTTAAAGCATATCCAACAATGTATTTTAAGTAAATTTTATAGTTTAAAATTGTTGGATTTGGGGTTTCCTTCCTACCTAAAGAAAAGTTCAAGTTATTAGCTCATTATGTCTCACTTATATAAGTTGAAAGTGATTATCTAAGATTATTAAGAGAGTGAATTTTGTGAGAAAGAACAATTAACAAAGAGAGAAAAGAAGGGAGAAATCAATTCCCGTTTTTGATATAGTAGTCCCACTAAAACTTTGATTCTCGATTTGAATTTGACCGAAATTTGGAGGGCAAGTTCGCAGCTCTAGTGGCAGCCTTTTCACCGTTCGGATTGTCGAAACAAGGTATGGGTAGGGAGAAATTCAGTTCGCACAGCATCAAGTTTTTACAAAATCTGATTCGTCGCTTCACAATCCCTTACCAAATCACCCTTACTACCCATCAAATATTTTTTCAATACACCATGTTGAGACTAAATTTTGTTGGTTGTAGTGTTGCCAATGTGCATAACACATTATGTAGTTTCAACTCATGGACACACTCCCTCACCTCCGGGTTTAAACGTCTGACAAGAATATGACCTTATAAATTTTTTGACACTCATGGGTTATGTTCACCACACACAACACTTAGAATCCATTCTTGTGATGCCAAAAAGCAACCTCGCAGCCTGAACGGACATTTACATTTCATCATTGGTATGTCTTATTTTTTTAAGTTCATTTTCCTTTCTTTGTACACACTGCCTCTTTTGCAACCCAATACAAAATACTTTTTCTTTCGGTCAGAACCATGAGCTGATTTCTCAATCACAACAGTAAATCCAGCTTTTGCATCCTCTTTGCGACATTATTTGATAAAGTCATCTAGAACCTTAACTGCTTCAAAGGGTTCGACACCACGAGTTTGAGCAATGTCGGGTTCATCAATGTTCGGTTTCAATTCAACCGGAGGTTCGGCCATCCTAACACCTACCTTTATCAACCAATACAAGCACTACAAATCAGAAAATTTCACAAAGTCAAAAAATCTGCCCAGTTTGGAATGTAGGTTCCGAACAGATTTCAGATTATACATTCCAAACTGCATTCGGATTGCAGCTTCCAAAATCAACTTTGACAGAAAACTCATAAATACTCAAAAAACAAATCGGTTAAAGCGCACATTATCTGTTGTATGACTCCAAATGTGTGTAAGAACCCTCTATGAGTGAATAAATGTTGATTTGAAGGCTTCCAAACGTCAAAAAGTCGCACCAAATCTTAAACTTTTTGGTTGAGTGTTGTAGTTGATATGAAAGTACAGTTTCTGCTAGCTGACATATATAGTCTCACTTCGAACGTTACGTTCCAAAATTAAGCGTTTTCTGATTGTAACTTCTGAAACACAAACAAAAGTTAAAAAAAAAAACTTCGAAAGATACGTTCCGATTTCAACTTTTTTATACGTTTTGTTCAACAACCTAGCCTTCTTAAGGGCATTTTGATCAGAACGGAGGGTCTGACAGTAACATAGGGGGCCAGAAGAGAAAAATTCAAGGATTAATTAATCTAAAATTGTTTTATTTGTGCAATGGGCCTACCTATTGGGCTTTAACCGGGCTAACCTTATCACCACCATCACTAGGGTTATTTAATTTTTTTTATTTTTTATTTTCACTATTATATTGTCTCTTTCTCTTGAACTTGCCTTCACCCCCCAAACACTCACTTCCCACTCACAAACACAATCAAACTCAAATTCTCAACTACAGAATTAGGGTTTCAATCTCACCCCAATTTTCCCTGTAATGCATTGAAACCTCTTGATTTTACAATGGAACCATCAATGTTCGGAAACTCTACGCCCTTGAACATCACCGGAGAAACTGAAGACGGTTCTGGTCCTGACTCCGCCATCGACGGTAACCATAACATTCATTTCGAAACTGTTGATGATGGAAGTGGCGGTTTTGTTGTTGAGGATGTTACCTCCGACGCCGTTTATGGCCACGGCGGTGGAAACTCTGAATTAGGTATTCAACGGTTTGAAGATTCTGATCAACTTACGCTTTCGTTTCGTGGTCAAGTTTATGTTTTCGATTCTGTTACTCCTGATAAGGTACGAACGATTCTCAACCGCTGATTAATTTTCATCGATTTTTCGGTAATTCTGTTAAAAAAAATTATGTTTTTTGGCTGTTGTAATTGATCTAAGCTGAGTAATGAATGTAATTTGATTAATTTTTTTTTGTTAAAGTTTAATTTTAAATTGATTGATAATGAAGATTTGTATTTGGTTTCATGTTGCAGGTTCAGTCGGTTTTGTTACTGTTGGGTGGATGTGAACAACCTCAAGCGGATGCAACATATGTGGATCCGGTGTCTCAACAAAGTCAGAGGGTATATTTTCTAATTGACGAAGAATAATTCTATTCACACATGCATGCAAACACGCACTCAAATCACTTCACCATTTACCAGATACGATAGATTAGATAATCATCGTCTAAGTCTAATGGGTTACAGATACAAAGTGTTTTTACTAGATAATCATCGTCTAACATGGTGATCGTTTATAATTTGTGTATATGAGATTTGAGTAGTAAATATTTTGATATTGGATGATAGTTAATCTTAAAGTTACATAGTGAGTAGAAGAAGAAGAAGGTAGTGATTATGTGCGGTGGTAAATATATTAATGATGATAGTTTAAGTCAACAATATTTGTAGTTGTGTTGATGTGTGGTGGTAAATATATTAATTATGGTTGATAATGATCATAGATTACCTAGGAATTGGTAAGTTGATGTGTGTGTGATGTGAATTGTACTCTATGTGGATGGCATTATTCACAATAGAACCTGATTCATGTTGAACTCATTGTGTTGGATGGGAATTTCTAATTATTTGGGAATTGGTGCAGGAATCAATGGAATATCCAAAATGCAGTCAATCACATCGACAAGCCTCATTAAATAGGTTCCGGCAGAAGAGGAAAGAAAGATGCTTTGAGAAGAAAGTTAGATATGATGTACGTCAAGAAGTTGCACTCAGGTATGATAATTATCTTACAAGGGTTTGTACTTTGTAATTGTAATATAAATGTAATAGGGCTACAACAGAATGATAAACTGAAACTAATGAAATGGTATTGATAACAAACAACAAAACAGTAAATGAACAGTGGATAGAGATGAATTTCCTTGCAAAAGAGTGTGTAAATGATACTCTGAACAATGAGAACACCCCCTCTGAGATAGGAATCACCAACTACACAGCCCGACTAATTCCACTTCACACTCATCAATGTCATCATGCCCCCCTCCCCTTTTTTCTGTCCACATTAATAATGAGCTTATCATCAATAGTGTGCCCAACAGAATTACTTTGAAATTTGTTTATGAAGTATAGTTGTTTTTCTGCATTCTAAGCTTAAATTGTTTTATGCTTTATGTGGGTGATGATTGGGAATGGGTTTTTCCACGTTGCTTCTATAAAGAAATTTGTTGATAAGTCGTAGGCATGATTTCATTGAGCGGTATTATACAACAAGATAATAATATAGCTAAACTGTGTGCTAGACATTAAATCTGTTAGCAGGCTGAGCTTACTTTTTCCTGTATAGTGATGTTGCCTTTGAGCTTCATTTTACATAGAATCATGTTGGCATTTAGGCTTGACTTGGTCAAACTAAGGCCCAAGCTCAGTCATATGAGCCGGTCCATCACAAAAACATATGTGCTTTAAATTGCATTCTCATTATGAAGTGCCATAGGATGGTAGTTTTTACGGTGGGTGGGTCTAGAAGAATTTAATTTTTGCTCTGTTACCAAATTGACAATACAACAGCCGATGTTGTGGGACAATTTTAACTTTGTTGATTTTGTGCAATCTCAAACCTATCCTGTCTTTTTCAAGTGTGGAGGAATAGGATCTGAACTTAATGATAAATTATGTTATGCTGTGTTTATGCATTAATTAAAATGTGGTCTGATAAATATGTAATCTCAAAAATATCAAATTGTCTTTGTTAAATTTGTTGACATGGGTGTTCTTCTGTGCACTTTTAGTTGGTGTCCTTCATTTTGTGTTATTTTCAGCGTGACATGCAATTCTCTCCTTTTAGCATTCTAAATTTTTTGTTCAGTAGCAAAATCAACTCAATCAAAACAAGAACATTTTCTTTCATTTCCTTCAAATGATTTTCATTTTCAAATTTTAGAAATTACATCAGTTGACCGAGAATTAGTGGATAACTTTGGTACATATCGCTCACCAAAGGATTCTAGTACCTTGGGTCAATTGGTCAAACAATTTTGTTGATTATATTCAACAAATATCCTGCTAACAAGTAATCGAAGGTAATTTTTGAAAAATGCAACATTTAATGAATAGTTAACTTTAACAGTTACACTTTCAAATGCAATTTTTCTATTTTTGATCCTGTAACCTATGCTTTTTAGGGCACTTATTTGTGCTTTTCTGAACTTTTTAACATCTATGGTGAAATCACTAATCAACGGCTGTTTGACGATTCACTTCTGGTATGGATACTAATACTGTATCAAATAGTTTTTATTATAATTATGTAGTTGCCGCTGTGTTTTCAACATCCGGTTTCTGGAAATGATGTAAAGGATTTTGTTTTGGCTGATTTGGTCCCTTTTTAATAAATGTTTCCTAAGCATTTTAATTTCCTAAGCCTGTTTTCTGGTTTATTGAAATGAAAGTATGAAAGTTGCCTATGAATAATGAAGTAAATTCTAGAAATTTTGTAGTCAATACGAAGATCTCAAATATGTCTTATAAATATTTCGTTTTCTTATGCTCATATTGTTTAGAAACAAATATTGACTCCTGACCATAGTAAACAAGAAACTAACTGTAGCACTTTCATGTTGTTCCTTCCTCCTATAGTCACACAACAATGTAACTTACAAAGATATTGAATTTAATGCATAGATCTTGGATGCATGATGCATCAATAATTTTTATCTGATAAAGTGAAAGGTGGAACAAATGTAATTGGTATGCATAATTGTATGTATTGTATCAATAATGACTTGAGCTCAACTGATGCTAGTTATTTCTCTCATCAATAATTTTTTTAAGAGTTGATATTGTATTTTTTGTTGAACTAAAATTTAAAGTTTTGTCATGTCAACTGTCATTATTTCAAACTTTATCTAGTTTCTCTTACTGTAGCTCTTAAATTCAATTTGTTGTTGCTGCCCTCTTCATGTACCAAAAAAAAAAATTCAATTTGTTGTTGCTAATTTCAAACTTATATTATGTCAAAATGTAGGATGCAGAGAAATAAGGGTCAATTTACTTCATCTAAGAAACAAGATGGAGCCAATGGTTGGGGTACAGACCAGGATTCTGGGCAGGATGACAGTCAAGCAGAAACCTCGTGAGTTTTGTTTTACTGTTCTTATAGCCAAGTTTGAATCTTGTAGCCATTTATTTTTCTAGAAAAGTCCAATATGAAATAACAATGTATCCAAATTTTCTCCTTATGGGGAGGTTTTTAACTAGATTTTAACCATTCTTTTATTTGCATGTTTAAATAGTTGCACACATTGTGGCACAAGTTCAAAATCAACTCCGATGATGCGGCGAGGGCCATCTGGTCCAAGGTCACTTTGCAATGCTTGTGGGCTTTATTGGGCAAATAGGGTAGGTGTTATCTCCAAACGCTTTTATTTTTGGAAAAATGTGTTGGTGGGTTTGTATTTTTCCCTCTTAAATGTGTACATTCATCTGACTAACGTATGCACTCATGCATGCCCTTCCTTGTTTCTTCATTGCATTGAAATTTGCAAATTCATTCTGTTACATCACGCATGATTTTTTTTTGCCTAGAGTTAGTTTCTCAATCAGTACGGTTAATATGTTTGGCTGTTATAGCTGTTTTCAAATGTCCTGGGGCTACATAATACAATAATGATACTGAATATGCATAATAATAGTAGGAATTTCACAGCAAACTGAGGGAATTTATTGCTGCATAATGTGTGGTCGGTGGCATTTAGTATGGTGAAGTAATAAACTTCTCCACCATGGTCCAGTTATTTTTTCACCATTAGATTAAGTAGGGAACACAGTTTTATCATAGTCTAGCAACAGTAGATTTTGTCTCACATTAACTCCCACCACCATTCTTCTCCACTGTACCTTTCCACCATTGTTGTTGCTTTGGTAATAATGTCTGAAGGAACCTTATCAACAATTTCACAACGCATCACATTCATATTCCAAACTCGTTCATTTTCCCAATTTCAATTCAAACAATGTCTTGGTTGTTGGGCAGCCAGCTTCTGTTCAAAGCCACTCCGCTATGCTGTACCAAACAAACCACAAAGGCACAAACCACCTCGTCGTCCGTGCCAAGATCTGAGAGATTTTCATTTCTGCTCTCGGTTCCACAATGACCGAGGGAAAAATAAAAATCAAAACTTTTTTCTTGTTGTTTCCCAAACACGTTGAACTGGTCGGGATCTCGTCGGAGATAAACACCACCAAGAAATATAAGGTTCTTCTAATTGGAGATGATTTATCTGTGGCATTTGAACAAAATAGTGTTGCCATCATTAACAAATCAATGGTGGAACGATACAGTGGTAGAGGAAAATGGTGGTTGAAGATGATGTGAAAAAATCTAGTGTTGCTAGACTATGATAAAACTGTGTTCCCTACTGAATCTAATTGTAAAATAACAACTTGACCATGGTGGCGAAGTTTATTACTTCACCATACTAAATGCCACCTGTGTGGTCTATTTCTTGCACTAGTTGGGAATATCAAAATCTTGCTTTGGAACTTGTGAACTATTTTCTTTTAAAACATGTCAGGGTAATTTAATTTTCTTCTGCTCTCATCCTCAGAAGTCCAATTATTGTTTTTTTATAATAAAAATGTATAATTATTGTTTGTCTGAGGGAGATTCAACTATGTTCATTGTTCCATCAAAGCCAAATTTGTTCAACTGTGAATCTTAAATTTCTTCTATGCTACTGCTTAATTGTTACCAGTTCTCTTTATTGACATGGTATGTTATTCTACAGGGTGCTTTGAGAGACCTTTCTAAGAGACATCATGAACTATCTATTGTACCAGCCGAGCAGGTATTTTCTTTCGATCTTCATATATTGACTATTACTAATCAGTATAATAATATGTGCAGCCTTTCACCCTCATTTTGTCTGCTTGCGATGACCAGGTTGATCAAGGTAATAGCTCAGACTGTGGAACAGCAACTATCCCTTCACGCAATAATCTTGCTGCTTTCTCTGAGAATAATAACCAAGCTTTGGTAGCTGATCGTTAAGTTTTCCAGTCACAAAAGTTGCTAGAATTTTCGACTCTTGCATATTTCGGCCTATAACAATTCATTCAGGTTGATCAATAGATTGTACAGTTATAGCAATGCTCTCTTCAATTCAAGAGGTCTATTATGTTTGGATCAGTGGCCTTTTCTGTTGATCTATATGTATAAGCTGGACTAGTTATATTATAACTTGGTGATCTCTTGCAGGACCTTCATTCTGACGTAATAATACTTTTTTCTTGGTCAAGGACGTAACTACTTTTGAATATAAGTTTGCCTATTGACAATTATGATTTGCAGTTTCCTGTGGAATAGCCATAGTTATGGACAATTTTGCTTTATAGTTTCATTTGACAACATAAATGAAACTAGTCTTGAGCTAAACTAAGATACGTCCCTAGTTAATTAGAAATTTGGTGTTGAAAATGCCCTTTAAATAATCATTTGCATAGCTATTTGCATTTTAATAACTGAATTGCTTATCTTCTACAAGTAAATGATTGAAAATATGTCCCGTGAGTATAACTTAGGTGGTAGGGTATAGGGATATGAGTTGAGGTTTGGATTTGAATTCTTCACTTATTCATTTTAAAGGGTGAGGTTTTGGCTTGATAGAAGAAAAGTAAAAATTAGCTAAAGCTGTGACAAGAAAATGTTATTGCATACAAGAGGAATAAAGCACACCTATTAACTTGGAAAATGGATGGTGACTTCAGTGGATCTTGTGGCAGGGCTATAAACTTGATTGTTTAATTAGTTTTGAAAGGATTAAATATTTAGAGGTTTAATGCACCTTTATTAGTATTTGACTATTTGCTATTACTTGGATGCTTGAGAAACTCTTCTATGGTCTCGTGACCATAAAAGAACATTTGGTCTCATCCACTCAAATTTTGACACATGGAATGGAAAGAGAAATTTTGTTAACAAAAAAACAACAAAGAGAGAGAAATTGTTTTTTCTCTGCAAATTGAAGCAAATGGAAGGAAGACCCACCACCGTTGTCCACACCACAGCACCACCGTTGTCCAGATTTTGATCTGGTTAGAGATCGACGCCACCGACAATGTTATCCTCTTCTCTCACTCTCAGATCTCTCTTCCTCTCTGGTATCAACCATATTTCTCAACGGCGATGGTGCCGGAAACGCGAGGCCTGAGGTGTGGTGGAGAAAGGATGGGAACGAAGATTGATGATGGTCGGTGATGGGAGGTGGACAATTCGTGGTGGTCGCTGGTGAAGGAGGTGGGCAGTGGTGGATGAGTGAATCTGGTTTTGTCTCTTTGCTTTTCATTGACAATTTTCTCTCTCTTAATATGAGTTGTCAAATTTTGATTGGTTGACCAAATGCTATTTTATGGTGACGAGACCATACAAGAGTTTCTCTGGATGCTTTGTCTTGTCATATGCCTTTTGAATGCATGGTCAAATATAGGTCCTGTTTGTTTGAGATTTAAAAAAAAATGATTTTTTTTGAAAAAAATCATTTTCAAGAAAATAGATTTTCTTGAAGAAAATTTAAAACTATTTTTCGTTTGTTTATAATCATAAAAATCTATTTTTTTTAAGATGGTGAGTGATGATGAGTGATAAAAAAATTGATTTTGATAAAAGCTATTGAAAATAGATTCTCATTTTGATGGAAAAAATGATTTTTTTTACTAAAATCTAAAACAAATACAAGATAAAAAAATGGATTTTTTTTTGGAAAAAATAAATTTTTTGTTGAAAAATTTGAAACAAACAGTCCCATAAGTTTCAGGTTAACGAATAGTAGAATTGAAAGCTTTTTTCCGTGAAAACAAAAAATCACACACACACACACACCACCTGTTTTGGGGGGGAAGAGGAGGGGAGCAAAATCTCTCATAAACTCAATTTTTGTTTCCCCCCAAATTGGGGGAATTTGGTGGGGGAATTTGGAGGGGAGGGGAGGTGAGGAGAGATGCATTAATACAATTTTAATTACATTGACAAAATTTTCCTCATATTTATTTTAAAATACCAAAATTATTCAATAATTTATGCTCAGTTTTTTTTCCTACTTGTGATTGTATATGCTACGTTTTATCCAAAAAAAATACATTGACTTCCTATATATTACTATGTTTGTATCAAAACATTTATATGTTACGTTTTTCCACTGTTGCGTATTTCTTTTTTCATTATACCCTTACCTGTGCGATGTACGGGTGTGATTCGCTGTTTTATATTATAATAACTAGGAATAAACCCGTGCGTTGCACGGGTTCGATTAAAATATATAATTAAAATATTTTTATAAATAAAAAAATAATGATTGTGATAACTATAATCACATATAGTTAAATAATATATAGGGTAAATGATCATTTACCCCCCTGCAAAATAAGCAAATTTTCGTTTACCCCCCTGCACAGATTTTTTTTCTGTTTACCCCCTTGCAAAAAATAGATTCCCTCATTTCGCCCCCTGGGTGTACAACAGGACAAGTGACTATGCAAACTTGTTGACGTGGCTTGTATATGTGGAAAAAATCATTTATATTTATTTTTTAAATTCCACGTCAGATAATATTTTTTTAAAAAAATAAAAAATAATTTTTTTCCTACAAAATAAAAAAAAAAATCTGTTTTTTTTTCCCAAAATTTTTTAAAAAAATTCCTACAAAAAAAAATTAATTTTTTTTCATATAAATGATTTTAAAAAAGTTTCCAACAAAAAAAAATTCCTCCCAAAATAAAAAATAAAAAAAAGAATTTTCTTATTTTGCTCCCAAAATAAAGATTTACTCTGAAATAAAGTTTATTTCCGAAATAAAAATTTTAAAGATTTATTTTTAAAATTTTTGAATTAAAAAAAACATAATCTTTATTTTTTAAAAATAAAACTTTATTTTTTGTTATTCTCTTTGAATTAAAAAAAATAGAAAAAGATTTTCAAAAAAAATATAAAATAGAAAAACAAGTTTTATTGGTGTTTTCCTCTTCTATCAAAACCATTTGCCCTAAAACTAGAAAAATATAAAGAAGCAGAAGACAATAATGAAGTAGAAGATGATTTCGGCGATTGAAGAAGACGACGACGAATACAATCATGACGGTGGAAGCAAACGATTACGGCGAAGATTTTGTTTTTTTTAATTCAAAAAGATTTGAAAATAAATCTTTATTTTTGGAGTAAAATAAGAAAATTCGTTTTTTATTTTATTTTAGGAAAAAAATACTCAATAATTTTGTACGAAAAAAAAAAAGTTATTTCTAGGAAATGTTTTTTAAAATTTTTTAAAAAAAAAACAAAATTCGTTTTTTAAATTTTGTAGGAAAAAAAATATTTTATTTTTATTTTTTGAAAAAAATAATATCTGACGTGGAATTTAAAAATAAATATAAATGATTTTTTTTCCATGTGTACAAGCCACGTCAGCAAATTTGCACATTCACTTGTTCTGCTGTACACCCAGGGGGCGAAATGAGAGAATCTATTTTTTGCAGGGGGGTAAACAGAAAAAAAATTTGTGCAGGGGGGTAAACGAAAATTTTCTTATTTTGCAGGGGGGTAAATGATCATTTACCCTAATATATATTATTTTAAAATATGATTATGTTTAATATTAGTATATGAGTAAAAAAAAGGTTGTTTAGAAATATTAGATTTTTTATTATATCGTAGTTTGTTTATATTTTAATGTAATAGATCTCTTATAATATTTCATAAGTTTGAAAGGATGTATCATTTTTTATTTTATTAGTGTAATCATATAAGATTTTAGTTTTCTTTATATGAGTTGCAATTTTATAGTCAAATGTCACTTTGTTTTTTATTTTTGATTTATTCCTTATTTTATTATTTTCAATAAGAGTTGGAGGCGTACCTAATTATACTTGTAGACAATATTGCTCATGAGAAATGTTAAAATAAGTTTTGATTATAGAATATGATTCATATATGGTGGTTTTGCCTATTTGTTCCGCGTGATCTCATTTTTTGAAAATTATGTATCAAATAGTGTATTTGCTTACTACGTTCTATGCAATTTAAGGTTCCAAATAGCTTATCTACTTACTCATCTCTCGTTCTCTTGGAGTTTATTCTCACTATTCACTTGGTGAAATTTTATTCCAACTTTATTAGTCCCAATTTTTTAGTCTATTGTTTGGTTCACATTTTTTTTTGCTTGATCCTTTTGTTTTTGGTTTGTTTTTCTTTTTCTTGACGAGGTTTGTGTCTCTTCAAAATTATTGTTAGTTTTTGTCCCTCTTATTTAATATTTTCTTGAACATTTATTTTATTTTTCTTATTATATTATATAAACTCGAATATTTGTTGTTGTTAATAAATAAGTTTGGACGAAGATTTTATATATTTGAATTTAGGTTTAGTTATTTGGTTAAGGTAAAGAAAATCTTATAGATGAATTTAAGATTTAACATGTGTCATCTTCTTATTTGCTTAAAGAAATGTCATCTTATTCTTATAAATATTCCACTATTTTATTTTCAGCCGTAACGTAAACAATCTTTTAGAATATGTACTTAATTTATCCAAAAAATTATATTATTATGTAAATTAAATTAATAATTTTTGAATTATTGGCGAATTTTAGTTGTGTGTAAATATGTTTAAATATATGTGTGATTATATTTTCTAAATATATGTAAATATATTTTAACATCTACGGTTTTAATAATTTCTAAAATTTATTTTGACAAATGAGTATCAACAATTTTTATTTAATAATTTTTGTCTTTTTTTAATTTAATTTAGAAAGCTTTTAGTACAATTCTAAGTGGGAGGAAAAAGTATTTAGCACAATTCTTTTCATCGATTCATTTTATGGTTGTAAGAATAAGATGACATGCGTAGATTAAAATAGGACCGTCTATTAAAATTCATATATATTCATATTGAACCATCCAGGATTAGGCAAATGTTATACGATAAATGCATGAAGATTATATATTTGGACAACCTCTAAGTCAAGTTGAATCAATATACTTTTTGCATGTATTACAATTATAAGAACCGCATGACTTGAGTGTCAACTACAAAAAAAAACTTATTTTAATTTCTACTTTGTTTTTGTTTCTATATTTCTCTTGATCGAGATCAAGTAGATCACCTACACATTGTAGACAATATAATATTTAAAAATGAGACACATATTTATATTTCTAAATTATTTGGATTGTCCTCTTTTAATTGAATGCCTCTAACATCAATATACCCTCGATCTATATAAATTTTAAGGCACTTCAAAATCAATAAATAGAAGTCTCTTTTATCCTCTTCAACTTATTCACATGAAAAAAAATAATTATATTCCTATTAATCAACAATTTTTTATACAAATCTTCTACCTTATATAAAATAATAAATGAAAAAGAAAATAAGAAACAAATAACCTAAAACATTAGACTAATAAAATAATAAATGAAAAAGAAAAGTTGTCTAATTACAAACATTATATCAATAAAAAAAATGATGGTTTACAAACTCCCATTAGAGTTAAATACACATCCTTACATGAGGTGTCATTTCATAGGCTTTATAAGGAGCAAGGATGCAACGTAAGCAAAAATAGAAGTATGTTTTATCCTGTTCTCCTCCTTCACATGAAAAAATAGTCATATTCATATTAATCGATTCAACTCAAAGTTTTATTAATCATCGAACAAAACATCGGTTGATATTTAAAAAAATATCCAACCTAAAAAAGAAATATAAAAAATTATTAGAGATGTTCTAAACTCAGAGTAGTAGAAAAATTCCAATTTACAAACATATTAATAGGCAACTATCACATATATGTATATCAATTTCTTAATCAATCACATGTAGACATACCTGATATTCTAAGAGGTTAGACACCATCACCTACCAAGGACAAAAACCAATATACTTATGATGTAACTATATATATGCACACGATAGCTTTTAAATCAATTCAATAGACTATAATGTGTAACTTTAACATATGGAAGGTGAAGATACATAACTTTTTCTCATGGAGATGTCAGACAAAGAAACCATAGAGTTTTTGCCATGAGATAGATAAATTAAAATTTTGTTAAAACATATAAGCTAGACTTCAATGTAAATTTACATATTCAATATGGTGGTGATAATTAGCTTTTGGGTTAACTTTATATAGAGCTTGTGTTTGATAATTAGCTAAATTTACATATTCAATATTAGTGTCTCCAAGAATTCTTTGTTTTCAATTGCATTAATAGGGAATTGTAACATACAATATATATTTTAATAATATATTGCAATGCAATTAATAAAACAATAACATGATGCATCGTTCCACCTTTCATTGCTTGCAATTCATTTTTGTCTCAATTCAACAACAATAAATTGTGTTAGTTTTTTTTTAATATATTATTATTGTTTATTATTTATTATTAGAGTAACTCTATTATATGAAATATGAAAAG
Organism: Trifolium pratense; assembly: GCF_020283565.1. Classification (NCBI taxonomy): domain Eukaryota; kingdom Viridiplantae; phylum Streptophyta; class Magnoliopsida; order Fabales; family Fabaceae; genus Trifolium; species Trifolium pratense. Next base: position 27,593,993 of record NC_060062.1, read on the forward strand.
GTTTTAATAGAGATTGTAAACTTTTTTTATAGAGTGCCACATCCAATTTCTTTTGAAAATCCATCCAATTTTTGATAATTCTAATGGATATGTATAAATCGATATCGATAGTTGGTCCCTTTTAATTAAATTTTTCATTTGTCATTTAGGGACCAATTAACTATGAAATGAAGAGAATTCCAATAGTCTTAGACACTTTTTTTTTTCTTTCTTAGTATTGAAAGAATATATTTTGTGGTTATATTGGTCTCTTTTAATTAAATTTTTCATTTAGGAACCAATTAACTATGCAATGAAGAGAGACACACATTTTTTTTATTAGTATTGAAAGAATTTCAATAGTCATGAATATTTTGTGGTTATATAAATCTTATATATTAGTTGGTCCCTTTTAATTTAATTTTTCATTTTAGTTAGTTGGTCCCTTGTGTAAGAAGTTATATAGTGATAATTTGATATATTGATAATTAAAATTAAAATGATTTAATTTAATTAAAAGAGATGATGAAAAAGTTTTTTAATAGAGATTGTAAACTTTTTTTATAGTATAAAGGTGATAAAAAAAATTTGGGGCCTAAATCCTTTACCAAAAAAAATATTTTTGGGGGTCTAAATCTAGGGCTTCAACACCCTCCACCTGTTCGAAAGTACAAAGATTAAGAAATACTATTCTTCTTTTTTTAGTTTGCATAATATTATAAGAATTTAACATTCAACATGTCATCTTATTCTTAAGACTATCTCACTATGTACTAACTCATAACTATAATATCTTATCTCCTAAATACTATTATGCTTAGAGAGTAATTTAAATAATAAAATAGATAAATATAATATAACATTTTATATTACTTATTAAGATTTCTTTGCCTTTTATTTGTCAGAATTATTTAGCTAGTGGTTTCGTTTATCATTTTCATCATATGCTTAATTGTTTTTCTTTTCTATTTTGGTTTAATTTTATTTTTCTTAGTGAGGTTTATGCCACTATCCTCTCTTTAATTTGTTTGCATCTTTAATTTTATGTGTCTTTTTAAGCAATGGAATATCAAAATTAGTAGTTAAAATGTTGGTGTAATAAAAAAGTATAAATTGTAAAGTAGTGACTAAATTGCTACGCCACTTTTCCTTCATCAATCAAACAAAATATTTGTCTTAGAAACTAAATGGAATCTTACGATTTTTCTTAGTGACTTAAATGAGTTTATTCTAAAAGTAATAAAGAAATTAAAATACAACTTAGCTCAATTGCAAACTTGAAAACCTTCGTACCAGCCCAATCCACTTATTTGAATCCTAACCAAGATGATTAAGCATATGAAAACACCTCTAACCGAGTAGAGATTAAATTCTTCCAAATTTGCTTCATACGACCAACTTGTATTACATTTCCAAATCTTCTCTATTAAAACCAAGTACCACTAAAAAAAAGTTAAGAAATTGCAGTTATATATATTTTTCATTGTCGCAATGTTATTCTTGAATACACATTTCATTGCTATAATTGAAAGAAAAAAAGAACATATCCCAAAAACAATGAGGAAAATACATTTGAAAATAGAATTACATTTTTCCTTGAAACAATAAGATAGTGTAGTTGATTTACTCAAGAGTAGACATGACTTGATGAAATTACTACAAAGAAGGTTAGAAAACACAAAAAAGAAAAAAATAAGATTACAAAATATGAGACCATAGGCAAGTAGTGATGTGTGAGTATCAATATTTATAAAGACTATTGTGGTAAAACATACAGTTTTTTTTTTATTTATAATTATTGAAAGGAACTCCAACAATCATGAGGGTTAATTGTATAATATAATAATAATAATTTTGCAGTTATAGTTGCATCATATGAATACCTAAAGGTCAATCATAATTGTTTTTATCCCTTGTAATTAATCGTTTGATTGTTTTTTTTTTTTTTTGATAAGCTAATCGTTTGATTGTTGATTTAACCTCTTGCAATGTGTAATAATATATTAATATGATGGTTTAACTACACATTTGGTCCCTTACGTTTATTTTAGGTTTCAATTTGGTCCCTTACGTTTAAAAAGTATCAATTTGGTCCCTTACGTTTATTTTAAGTTTCAAGTTAGTCCTTTCCGTTAGTTTTGTCACTAACACCGTTTGAATAGTACACGTGTCAGCGTGTCCAAGTGCCACGTGTCAGTCCACGTATGCAAATTGACTGCCACATGTGACAAAATTGACGGAAAGGACCAACTTGAAACCTAAAATAAACGTAAGGGACCAAATTGATACTTTTTAAACGTAAGGGACCAAATTGAAACCTAAAATAAACGTAAGGGACCAAATGTATAGTTAAGCCTAATATGATTTATCTTGGTTTTTTTAGAAAATTAGATTATATATATTTAATAACAATACTAAAAATTATATATACATATAATTTATATGTACATATTTTAGTGACATATGGATATATTTTTTTGGTTTTTACGTATGAATGTTTTATTGATCCATATATACGAATTAAGTTTTTTATTTGGGCAAGTATATGGATATTTAGGTTACTCTTAATTATTTAGTCATTTACGTTTTCTATTAATCCATATTTATCATTTTATATATGCAAAAATATAGTCTTTTGGAATTATGGGGGTTTCTTTTTCTATTCATGTATTAATCATTATACATGAAATTTAATTTGTGGAGGATAAATTTTATTTTAGATATTTTTAATAATAATTAAGAGAAGTTGGTAAATTTTCAATAAAAATATGGAGTTTTTTTAGAGGTGCCACATCATCACAATGAAGGCCTATGAGCAATTTAACCTTCCTTTTACTAGTAAAAGATATGGAAAAGTTGAAACAATAAATATGATCAAAATAATAATAATAATAATAATAATAATAATAATAATAATAATAATAATAATAATAATAATAATAAAAGCAAAAGAGTCAATAATAAAAAAAGCAAAGGGAGGAAACAAAATTGGTTAGGCATTGGAACATTATCATTAGTTTTTTCTTGTGCACAGTTGAAATGACAAACTATTAATTAATACCATGAATAAACACATAAAAAATGAACAAAATGAAGAAATAAGAAGGATGAAGAGGTGAATCTGAATGAGAAGATAAAAAACACGGGTAGAGAATAAAACTAATTCCCTCCAAATGACCCAGGTGTCATTTTTATACTAAATTAGACACTTGTTATAGCAATGCATAGCTATTTTGGTTTGTAAATGAGCATGAGAAAACAAAAAATATTTACTATAATAATGGAAAAAGTAAGGTAAATATTTCTAAATTGATATAGTATATATACACTTGCCATGTATATCTGTCTTGAGGAATGAATTTGTGGAGATAAAAACCATCACAATATTTCACCAAAAAATATGAATATCTATGCACCATATATATAGCTATATAGGTATTGAGTGCATAGGAATAATTTAAAAATGAAACTAATCAATTTAATAAAATATAAAGGATTTTTAATGCATTAACTATGGAACGTGCATGATGTAAATGGATGGACTTTTTTTTGCAACCAATGGAATATATGGTGAGTAAGTAGTAAAATGTGGCTCTTTAGTATAAGTTTCTCATGTTTTAATGTGGACAATATGAAAAGTCATCTATATAAATGTAGGTATATGAAAAGTAGATAGAGTCTATAGATGATAATGATGTAAAGAGAAGTGATGTGGCATTGTAAGTGGCTGACTTGGCTAAATGGAAAAATTTTATTGGTTTAAGTGGATTAGAGTTTACATAGATAGTAGGAGAACTATCTAGGAATTATATATATAGATTTTACAATATGTGTTGCATATTTTTGTTCCATTTAACTTCTTTTTTTTGTTTCTTTTAATATACATTTTATATAACTGTATATTAGTTATACTTAATATTTTTATATTTAGATGGATTATCAAAATTGAAAATTACTACCAATAAATTGTTTTATAAATATTTTCATATTTTACCAAACTATTTGAGAAGCGCTCTAATATATTCGAACACATAATATATAGCTATAATTTTTATGTTTGATTATTTATAGAGTTTTTAGTTATTGAGTTTTCATGTTTAATTGTAATTGTATATTAGGTTAATAGTTCCTTTTAAAATCATGAGACTGCAGTATATATTATAGGATTACAAGGTTAAAAAAGTAAATTAGTTTTAGAATACCCCCCTCATCTTGTGAACCAAACAAATATGTAGTTAGAATCTCTTCCCCTCCTTCTCTCTTTTGAACCAAACACATAAGTAATTAAAATTTCTTCCCTCCTCTTCTCTCCCCTCTATTAAAATCTCTCCCCTCCTCTCTTTTGAACCAAGGGTCTGTTTGGTTTGAGTTCGGGGATTTTGGAGGAGAGGTGAGAGGAGATGAAGTAATATTTTAAATTTTATGTGTTTGGTTTAATACGGGGAGAGGAGAGGAGGGGAGGTAAAATGTACTATTTACAATTTTATTAAACTTCCAAAACTATCCTCAATTTTAATTTAAAATTCCAAAACTATCCTTTTAAATTTTTGGCTTAATTAGTAAAATGATCCCTTAAAGACATTTTTGGTTTAAGATTGGTCCCTTAAAGAAAAAAAAAGGTCCAAATAGGTCCCTTAAAGAAAAAAATGTCCGAATAGGTCCCTTAAAGACATATCCGTTATTCAGTTTGGTCCATAAAAAAAAGGTCTGAATATGACCAAACTGATTAACGGTGATGTCTTTAAGGGACCTATTCGGACATTTTTTTCTTTAAGGGACCTATTCGGACATTTTTTTCTTTAAGGGACCAATATGAAACCAAAAATATCTTTAAAGGACTATTTTACTAATTAAGCCTAAAGTTTTAATATTCTATGTTATTTTTTAACCATATGTCATTGATTTCGGGTACTTCTTCTCTGTTTCGTTGTTGAGTGTATTTTGCCTATATGAGTTTTGCTATTTAGTGCTTTCTATTTTCTTCAATTCATGTTTACGTGTTTTGTTCTTGGTTTATTGCTTGTTGTTGCCATTACTCTTGCTAGTTAGCCCTACTTTTCATTGTAATTATTTTATAATTACTTGCTACTAGTTAAATCTAAAATTATAAAATTACGTGTTATTTTTTAACTAGGAGTATGTTCTTTATAATTACTCTGTTGCTGCAAGTTGCTACGTAACTACGTTTGTACTGCTCCTTTTTTGTTTTCAATTCTTTGCTTTGTTATTTATTTTAGTTAATCTGTTATATTTTGTTTTATATTTTCTTCGCTTTTCTTTTGACAGTATGTGATACATATATATTTAAAAAATTATTTGATTGGTTTGTATGATTTTAAGGGTAAAAAGGTAAATCAATTTTAAAATCTCTCGCCATGAACCAAACATATATTTAACTAGTCCCACACCCGTGCGATGCACAGGTGTTATGTGGTATTTTATATTATAATGTTGAAAAATTATTTGTATAAATTGTAACAATAAGTATTATAAAATGAAAATAATAATAATAATAATAATAATAATAATAATAATAATATAAAAGTGATGTACTTATCACTTCCTCCAACCAATATATATACCTATATGTATAGAGAATGAGTACAGACCATCAAAATTGAATGAAATATATTTATTTTTTTGGTGGGGTGTGCCAGCCAATGCAATAGTGCAACGCATAGGCGACACACTAAAATTGAATGAAATATGATAATGATAATGGTTATTATATATTTCAATCTCATAACCTAACTTTTTGCATAACCTTCACTCTTCTCTAAAATTATAATATAATTAAGTCAATAATGTATATCTTCGTATTGTTTTTGTGTGACTAAATTATAAACTCTTTGTTGTTTCTATGAAAACGGTTGACATTTAAATGGGATAAATGTTGAAAGAGAATCCAACCATGTTCATCTTCATTGTCACTAAGAAATGTTATAATAATGTAGAAAAATGTAACATCACAACATCAATTTTTGGATAATTGGAGAGGTATAATTCAATAATGTAGAAAATTGTAACATCTTGTGACATCAATTTTTGGATAATTGGAGAAGCATAATTTTTTATTATTTATTATGAGACTGATATAATATAAAAAAAAAATAGAGATGAGAATGATATAATATTGATTATATTGAAAAAAAATATAAGGAAGTGATGTGGAAACAAAAAAAATAGAGATGAAAATGATATAATATAAGGAAGTGATGTGGCATTATTGTGTGATTTAATTGGATGTAAATGAGTGATGTGGATTAGGGTTAAGATGGATAGTAGGAGAACTATCTAGGAATTATATATATAGATTTAAATATCTCATCTTCCCTTTCCTCTCCCCTTTTAAACCAAACATATATTTAAATAAAATACATCTCCTCCCTCCTCTCCCTTCCCCTCCCCTCTATTAAAATCTCTCCCCTCCCCCTCCCCTTATTTGGCTCAATGTTGATTTTATTATGATGTGTGTCCCACCAATCTCACACCCTCATTGCTTTGATTATTGCGACCCTAAACCACCAAGAAACCTTCAATTAGAAATAAAGTGAAAATTAATTTAGTCTAAGGTTCTGTTTAGTAAAAATAAGCTATAAGCTAGCTGATAGTTGATGGCTGGTAGTTTATAGCTGAAAAGCTAGAAGAATAAAATTAAAGTGTTTGGCAAATTTAGCTGTTGTAAGTACAAAATGACATAAAAATAAGATATAAGCTCATACACTACTCGAAATAGCATCTCAAAAAACGCTATAAACTAGTCAGAGAAGCTCGTTACCAAACACTTCACATTTTTTTCAAACAAGCTTATAAGTTAGTTCAATAAGCTATAAGCTAGCTTATTGTACTTACCAAACAGTGTCTAAATATTAACTTCAAAGTGTATTTGTTGTGCCAAGAGTGTATTATGACCCGTGGCCGTCTGCTTGGTCCGGTGGCGTCCTTCTTTTGGGTGAAACTTAAAGATTGTTTAAAAGGAAGGTATTTCCTCTTCTCCATCTTACTCTCCCTCTTTTCTCTCTTTCTCTGAAATCTTCCAAATTCCACACCCATAAATCTTAAAAATTCCATCCTCAAACTAAACTCTCCAATTAGATCTCTTTATTTTCATTTTGATTTTACTATATTTTTTTCCTCATTTGAAATCTGATATAATTTTGAACTTTACATCTAAAAGGTGCAGTAATGTAGAAGAGGTTCCATTTAGTTAAAAAAATTATCAGTTCTTTGCATACCATCCAAATGTTCATTTTTGAATGCATGATACAGTATGTGCTTTTGGATGTTATGTTGTGAACGAAAGTGTATATTTAACACGTGATTTTTTTATTAAAATTTAAAATGTAGTAATAAAACATAGGAGTGCAAATAGTCATACCCTTAATTGTGGACTGAGTTTTTATTTGATTGACAACAACATTAGCACCCACATTTTCTCTACTACACCCTATCATATTTCTCTCCCCTAAGATGTACTTTGCCCACATACTTTTGGAGATTATTTACTTTCAAACATGGTAATAACACCAAAACAATCTTGACGAAAAAAAAAAAAAAAACAATTGACAAAAAAGAATGTAACACGATAAAAACGTGTTGAAATCATCTCCATCTAATTATCTAAAGAAACGATTATCTAACCAATCCATTGACGATAATGTATGATTTTATAATTATTTTTTAATACTTAGTAAATAAAATTTATTAGGTGTATAGATTTAAACGTCTATCAACATTTATTTCTTTCTTTTTTCTTTTTTATTAGGTGTATAGTCATACCCTTAGATTTTGATCGGTGGTAAGAAGATGTCGTAGGTTTAATCCCCAACTCCTTTGGAAACCGTAAAAAGAAAATGGTATAATTTAATTTATTAAATGCATAATTAATTTGTAAGACATTTTGAATTTGATTCAGATATTTTAGACAAAATTCAGAATTTATATTTATGAAGATTTTGAATTTGACAAAATAAATGAGATAATTTAAAAAGATGTTTATTTTAATCAGAGAACGACAAGCATTGATGGTCCAGTGATAGAATTAGAGTTCAATTATCGATTGGTGCATTTGTTTGGGAGTGTTTTTTTTTTTTTGCCATCCTAGTCATTTTTTCACGCTCCCCATGAATTTATCAAAATATCACTGTCTGTTATTTAAGTAGTAGATACACCCCACATACATTCTACCATATTTTTTTTATAACGTCCGCTACTTAATTAGCAGACGACATTTACAAAATTTCTCATTTTTATAGCATCCTCTATATAAGTAGTGAAACGGTAAAAATGAAAACGTGTTGGGCACGCGAGAAGTAGGTAGGACGGGAAAAGAAATCCTCTCTGGTGGGAGGGCTATATATATGTGAAATTGAAAGAAAAACGATTTGAAGGGGTGAGTATAGGCTTAAATTAACCCTAAATCACTCATCTCCATAAATATGACACACTTTTTAAAATTTGTATAATTCAAGATTTTAGCCTAGCTCCATATAGCCGGTTTGGGCCACGGCAGCCCATTTTTCAATTTCTTGTTAACACTTGGTTGGGTCGAAAGTAAAACCCTAAATCCTATCCTATAAATACAGCTCTATATGAAACCTAAAAAGATTCATCGGCGGTGGCTTTGATGCTTTGCATATTTTTAATCTGGTGAGTTATAGTCGAGGGAGTATGAGATCTATTTCTCTTTTCTTTCATCTTTTTCCGGTGTGTTTTCCTGTTTAAAGAAATTAAATGAATCATTGAATATTTGTTGAAGCAATTGTTTTGTTTTCTTGAATTTCAACTTTACGGTGTCTTTTAACTTGTAATTTTTTTTTATCATTATTCTTGCTATGATTTTCCCAATGTAAACATTGCCAAGCATTTGTCTTTAATTTTCTAACTGTCTTATTTATTTCTTGTTCAGTTGTGAATCTCGCAATGGATTTTATACCACACTTTTATTAATAAAGATCTCATTTTTTGTTATTCGTTTGAAGAAGATGATAGAAATTCTTCAACTTGTATCCATATGAAGGCGTGAAGTGTTTATTTTGACTTTCTAATCATTTGTATTATCCAGAGGACGATTGATCATCTATCTCCAAATTATGACAACGAGATGCATCCAGAGCTGGAATAATCATGTATAGAGGATCAAATAGAGCTACACAGAGGTACGATCACGTTAGAGTATCAAATTGTTCGCACATAATTTTTTTTAATCAAAACTCAAAATCAGAGCCCATTGTTCTTCAAATCATTTTTGGTTCAATAGAATCTGGCGTCTCACATGTCACAACAGGCGGTAATATTGTGTTTTAGGGTGTGTTTACCATATGGTCCATCCAATTAAGTATGGTTTGGTAGACCCGATCTAGCTCGCGGGTGGGCCTTGGTCTAGTCCGAAACATTTATTGGTGAAAGAATAAAGATAAATTGCACAACCACACTATTTGAAGAACCCCTTGTTATTTTTTTTTTCTATTTTTTTTAGAATTTCCATCAAATGGTCTCCAAGTATTTGGGCATTAGAAAAATTTAAAAGTAGATATTATATTTATTAACCTTCTCATTATCAAAACAATTTTTCGGTATAATCATTATCATGTTGAGGAGAGCCTGTCCACTTAAGAGCCACAATTTCATTGCGATCATTACCAAAAAAGTTTTTCCTAAGGTGTTTCTTGCTGACGAAAAATGTTTATGCTTTTCAGTAATGACCGCAATGAAAAATCTATTAAGTAAAATATCTTTGTTTATGGTAATGAATCAATAATTTTTTTTTTGTTGCAATGGAGTCAGACATGATCGAACCTAGGACCTCCTGCATACTACCAAAACCCCTCACCACTAGACCAAATCTAGTGGCTTAATGAATCAATAATTTTGCAATACCTGAAAGCGAACAAAAAGGATATGATAGTACCAACTAGCTATGTATTGAAGGAGATCATCAATGCAAAAAGACACAATCGCAATGTCTTCCAATTGACCACAACTTCGTTCAAAAACATAACGACCAATCTTAACCAAATCATCATTAGAGTAACGAGGAGTTTCATTGTTGCTCATGTGAATGGTGCGCCACAGAAAGTCTCATTGCAAATGTTCCACCATAAATGACACACTAGACATACACTTGTTACAATGTTAATGATATCGAGTCTCGAGAGAATGTTTCTTGTAATGTCTATTGGAAGTTCGTGCCATTTGACCCCACTGTTCTCTCCCCTTTCTTGTAAACATTTTTAAAATAAAACACCATGTAGGATAAAATTTTATCAGTTTCCAATAAACATTTGATACATAGAATAAAAGGGAAATAGAGTTATAATATATTTGATGGCTTTTTTGGATAAACACCATATTTGTACTTTATAGCATAAGCCCTTATATGCTACGAGCTATTTTCATAAACTATATTGGAGAACTTACGAAAATAAGTTGAAAACAAATAAAACTTTAGTTATAAAACTTGTGAAAAGAAGGGGAGAGAACAATGGGGTCAAATTGGCATGAACTTCCAATAGACATTACAAGAAACATCCTCTCGAGACTCGTTATCATTAACATTGTAACAAGTGTATGTCTAGTGTGTCCTTTATGGTGGACCATTTGAAAGGAGCCTTTCATGTGGCGCACCATTCACATGAGCAACAATGGAATTTCTCGTTATTCTGATGATGATTTGGTTAAGATTGGTCGTTATGTTGTTGAACGAAGTTGCGGTCAATTGGAAAGCATTACGATTGTGTCTTTTTGCACTGACAATCTCCTTCAATACATAGCTAGTTGGTACTATCATTTCCTTTTTGCTCGCTTTCAAGTATTGCCAAATTATTGATTCATTTACCATGGTTCAAGCAGGGATGTTTGAACAATATTGTTTTTTTTTTGCCAAGAAACAATGTTATTATCTTTTTATTAACATAAACAATCCTTGGTAGTCTAGTGGGGGCATCACATTATACATATAAGAGTTGAAATTCGAATTACAAACGATCTATTTATTCCCCTTTAAAAGTGAAATTTCTAATCACATAACATTGAAAACAACACAGTGAAAATTGCTAAATAGATGAACGTAAAAATATACTAGCTGAGTTAAGTACTCTTTTAAACAAAAAATCTTTTCTAGACGGAGATATCCCCTTAACGGTAAAATTCTATTAGCAAAAAAAAATCTAACGATCCTAATATTTTCTAAAAATTGAAAAATAATATCCTAAAAGATGCATTCCTGGATGCCAAAATGTCGAATTATCAAGATCATGCGGATAAACTGAAACTGACTGGGTAAAAAAACACAACTCACAATTTGGGAGGGAAAAATGAAATCTAACATTTTTAGACGTCGGAAATAGCAAAGTCATCATAATTTGTCACACATATAAGTGAGAGAGAGACATGATTCGAATCCCCGTCATGATGTCCGGACTAATAATTTTGATATTTTTTTACAAGTTAGCCACAACAGTGTGTCTGATACATTAGAACTTTTTTCTCGCTTAAATACAATTTTAGCGAGTGTTTGTTTCATGAATTACAAATTTATTTTAAGGAATGCGGTTTTGAGAATCTTTCATTCTCATGTTTGTTTCAAGTTGTCATAAATTATGCTTAGGAACTTTTATTCGTGGAAATACAATATACACATGATTTTTTCACTTTTTATTCTCATGTTAAAGGGTGATATACATTTCCATGAGAATAAGAGGTAACCACTCATAACTCCTCGCTACCTCATTATTTTTAACTCATTTATTTTTAATTTTAATATTTTAAAATTTAAATTGAAATTTATTTTAAAAAATGATCCAAGAAAATTTATTTATTTACCAAATACAGTACATTGATAGTAATATTCCTGTTCCTGGGAATAATATTCCTAAGGGTCCGTTTGGTCCAAATGATAGGATAGATACATGATATGATAAATAGTTGGATAAGAATATGATATGATAAAGATATGATAACATTTATTCTATCATGTGTTTGGTACACACATCTATATATAAATCCTAGATAGTTGTGGAATTGCCTATCTAAACCCTAATCCACAAACCAATGAAAACCTTTCATTTAGCCACATCATCCACTTACATCCATTTAATGTGGGGTACTAATTGTAATAATAATAATAATAATAATAATAATAATAATAATAATTATTATTATTATTATTATTATTATTATTATTATTATTGTTGTTGTTGTTGTTGTTGTTTTGGGTTATTATTCATTTTAATTTTTTTTTGTTCATTTTATTATTTTGTCTATTTTATTGTTTTTTTTCAAAAAATTTAATGTTTTTACTAATAATCTTTTGTCCAATCTTTGTAAATATAAGGAGTTGGTCGATTGTCAGGACTACTTTCTAATGTTAGTAAAAAAAAAGATAAAATAAAATTTACTAATGGTTGTTATGCCCTGTATGATTTTTATCATATTCGATATTTGAGTATGAGTTAAGTTGGTTTATCTTTGCTCTAATAAGTTTCAAATTAATATAAATGTCAAATTTGATAATACAGTAGTTTTTTGGTAAGAGATAATGAAGTAGTTTATCCAACTCAGAATCCTCCAATGAGATTTATAATATAAATAAAAACTTATGTTTCAACATCGATCGTTTTTCCATTGTCAATTATATGTTGTCATTTCCATAGTTATTTTGAAGAATGAGTTAAAGATATTGCTAATCAATGTTAATGAAGAAGATAACAAAGTAACTTCATATGTGATGTATAAATAAGTTTTTTAAATATATAAACATGTATATATATAATTTCTAAATAGTTGTGCAACCACTAATCTAACCATAATCCACGTCAGCCACTTATATCCAATTAAACTACTCAATAATGCCACATCACTTCTACTTACATCATTGTCACCTCTATACACTTTTTCATATGTCTACATTTATATACTCATGACTTTTCATTATACACCCACTCAACTAATAATAATAGTTTTTGCTAAATTATACGCATTAATTAATCTTTTACACTTCTAAAATTTAAATTTAAGCACTAAAATAAATATCAAATTAAAATAACATACAAGTAGACAATTTCCAACAAAAATCAAACTAGAAAAAAAAAACTATTTTTCCAACAAAAAAGTGTAAAATAAAATACAGGTTAGATACTTGACCAAAAATAAAAGAGTAAGTCAATTTAGTCCCTAAACTATCATTCTCTCACCAATTTAGTCCATAAACTATTAAAAACAACTAAAAGGTCCCTAATCTATATTCACATCCTTCAATTTAGTCCCTCCTAAACATCATTTTATGATTCCTAACAAACCTGTTATAATATCTCCAAGGCACTTTTTAACACACTAGCATGGATGAAAAAAGCTAGCTCCTACTAGTATTACCAATAACACAACCAGCCTGCAAAGATAATTCACCATACAAATGCTTGGAATTTAATAAGACTTTGTTAGCATACTACATATAATGACACTTTTGTACCTTTTATGTCATCATTATACACACTAACACACCTCAAAACATTCCTTACAATAACGGAAGAAAAGGAATATAAGGATAAAAAAACTCCCAGACCCGCAATAAACAAGGGATCACATCATAAACTTCAAAGGGATAAAACAAAATCACAAACCCTTACAAATTTACAAAAGTGAGAACAAAAAACAGACCTGATTTTAGCGTAGTCTCTAACAAGAAAAGTAAATGCTTGAGCTTGAGAAGCTTTCGGTCCAGTGGGACCATAAAACTCACTAGGATAAGCAGTATTATTAAACCAGACAAAACAACAAGCTATAAAACCAAAAGCGGTTGAATCATATCATTTTTTTTAATCTTTCAGTCAAAAAGTTGAATAAAAAAAATATTTTGTGTTAAAGAAAAAAAGAAACCGACAATTGCCACTTTTTCATACTAAAGATCTCTTTCGTTCTAAATGATTATTCTGAAAGAATGAATTGAGTTCGGCGACTAGAGGTTATATTTGCGTTGCGAGCAAAACGGTTGTTGCCGAAGAGTGGAGTGGTTGGCGGCGAGTAGGGTGGTTGTTTTCGTCGAAGCACGTGGAAGAAGAAAGGGTGATAATATTTTAGGGTTTTATAGACAAGTTAACCGAGGACTAAATTGACGGATGAAAAATAGATTAGGGACCTTTTAGTTGTTTTTAATAGTTTATGGAATAAATTGACGGATGAAAAATAGATTAGGGACCTTTTAGTTGTTTTTAATAGTTTAGGGACTATGTTGGTGAGAGATTGATAGTTTAGGGACTAAATTGACAGATGGAAAATAGATTAGGGACCTTTTAGTTATTTTTAATAGTTTAGGGATTAAATTGATGAGAGAGTGATAGTTTAATGACTAAATTGACTGATTACTCAAAATAAAAATACAGGTTAAACATTAAAAAAAAAAGGTTGGCAAAACAGTTTGGCTTGGAAATCAAGACTAAATTTACAGGAATATCCTTAATATATTAAAACAGGATACATATGTTACCCAATTAGCGCCTAATATGCAACATTATCCCGCCTGAACCCTTTTCCTAATAATAATTGTCACGTGCAAATTAATTATCCCCACCCAAACCATTCAGTTTCCCACTCCAACAAAAACACTTCGATTCCCTCTCTCACAAGTAAATTAAGTCTGCAGCTTTTACTATTCTACATCTTTTCTTCCTCTCTTTTTTTTTTCTTTTCTTTTATAACTTCTTCCTCTCTTATTCTTACTATATTCTCCCCTTCATTTTGAACCCAAACTGCATTTCTCTTTTATAGATATTTTTAGATGGTCACGTGAATAAAAAATTTCATTTTGGTCACAAAAAGATAAATAAGTATTTGAAAAATTAATTAAATAATTTTTAATTTTTAAATTATTAAATAATATATTCCCTCCGGCCTAAAATATAAGCAAAATTGAGTCAAAGAAACTTGATGTATTTGGTTAAAGTTTTCGACTAAATACATTCACTTTTGTTGACTAAGTTTTACTTATATTTTGGGACAGAAAAAGTAATAGATTTTGTGAGACTGACCAAAATATTTTTTTTTTACCACATTACCATTTGAGAATATATTGTGTCTCTTATCTTCTATTTTACTTTCACTGCACACTTCTTTTCATTTTCACGGTTTATATAGGTTGAATGTGCTACTCAAAGATTAAAAAGAAGTATTTGACTCAAAAATTGAAAAGAAGTACGTTTTCGAAATTAATTAGCAAAACCCCAAATTACATGTATATGATATATCATTTCTTCATATTTTTTTTTCATTCTTCTTTTCCGTGCTTAATAATGTATATGGTGCTTAGAATGATTTTTTTAATGACAAATATATTATTATTATTATTATTATTATTATTATTATTATTATTATTATTATTATTAATCGGTCTCTGCACAAGACGAATAGTGATCGGGAAAAACGGAACTACAAAACAAATGTGTCGTATATAAGTGGAACACCAATGAATAAAGCCAAAACCAAATACTGTAACGACCCATTTTTCGTATTCGTATATTTTATTAAATGTTATTTTATTTATTAATTGGCTTTTATTATTTTAGTGAGCGACGAATAATTATTTAGCCGAGCGTAAGTTATTAGACGCGAGAACCTTTGTTTTGGGCTTAAGGGCGTGAGAGGCCATTTGGGCCTAAGCCAATTGGGCTTGGTTCATGACAATAGAAAGTAGTATAAGTGGCAAGTCAAACACATGAATAGTATCACAATTCATTTCTTTGAGTTTTGAGTGAGCAAGAGCAAGAGCAAAGCTAAGCTAGGGTTTTGGCTAGGAGAATCACGAGAAAGAGAGAAGAGGAAAGGCTTGGATCATCATCTTTGCTAAGGTAAGAGATTAGAATTCATGATTCTTGAGTGGCAAGGAGAGGGGAGATTGTCTATGTCTCCATTCCCGAACTCTCCCACTCAATTTCTTTTAGACTTTTGATTAAGCTTTTGTATGTGAGTGTGATGTTCTTCATCATTACTTTGTATGTGTTAATCACTAGCTTGATTTCATGAAAAATATGTATGTGTTTGAATCATGTTTGAAAAGTTTATGAAAGTTGCTTAAAACCCAAGAAATTGGCATGATTTTGATTGTTTGAGGTATTTGGATGTTTGGAAGGGATGATTAATGTTCCTTGATATCTTATATGATTGAAATAGCTGTTTATAAGAATTTATAACATGTTTGAATGAATTTTTGAGTTGATTCAATGTTAAACCGCCTTATTGAAACTCAAGAACAGATATTTTTCTGGTATAGTTCGCTAAGCGACCAGGAGTTGGCTACAGCGAACATGTTCGCCACAGCTCGCCAATGCTCGCCATGAGCAGGTGATTCCCTGGTGAGGTTCGCGTAGGCTCGCTAAGCCTTCGCTCAGCGAATAGTTCGCTGAAGCTCGCCAATGCTCGCCATGAGCAGGTGACTTCCTGGTGAGGTTCGCCATGTCTCGCTAAGCCCTCGCTTAGCGAAGGCCTCTGTGACAGCAATTTTTGTTGATGTTTGTAAGTGTGACTAGGCACTTGTAACATGGTTTAATGGTATTCTTACATGATTGTTGATACATGTTGATACTGTTAATGCTTATTGTTAATCGTTATATGATTGATAAACGCGTATGCAATAAGTTGTAGCTTAAAGTGAGCAATGTGATGTTTTGGCATTAATTTGTAATGTTAAGTGAATGTGTTAGGATTGTGTTCCCGCATTCATGAAAGAGTAGCTTCGAGCTAAAGAATATCATATGGTTGATATGTGCATACATACATGCATTCATGATTGTATGTGAACATTGGAAACTTGGGTTCCAATAACGAAAATGGATTATGTGTCCATAATGAAGCCGAGGATCGGATTAGATGAATCCATGAGTCCGGAGTTGCTATCCAACAGGATATAAAACTGTGTTGGCTTATCCAAGGGAGATAAGATGGTTCGGTAAGTTCCGACATATCCAGCAAGATATAAAATTGTTCTTGGTCCACCGTTGGTGAGACACCTTGGTACCACATGCATTTAGTTATGTCTAGGGATGGCATGACAGTGAATTGATTGGCATTAGATACCTTAGGGTAAATGCGCATATATTTGATAAATGGTATGTGACATTATTTGGTTGAATTGTGTTGAACTTTATTAATTGATAATTGTTTAGTGCGATGTTTTGGCGTGAGTTAGAATATGTATGATGTAGTTCGAAAGTGTAAGACCTTTCTTATGTTCGTATGTTATGCGATTATGTTTTCTAACTCTCTGCTTTGTGTTATTTGCTGGACCTTTGGGGGTTCAGATATTCAGGCTGAGGACTGTGCCGACGTTTAGACTGCTGTTTTAGCTTGGTGTTGAAGTACCTTTTGGTGAGGAGACTTAGCATAGATTTCTCCTGTTAGTACTAACTTTTGGTTAGAGTTTGTAAATAGTAAATGCTCTGGTAATGTAACATCGAGTCGGGGATTACGCTTGGATTACATCGTATATCGGTGTTACCTTTTTGATATGCTAGTTCTTGTATAAGTGACATCCTTAGGGATGAATATGGCTTATGTATATATATATGTATATATATGCATGCTTGGTTTGATTGAATCCGCTGTTGTTTTTCATGTTAAACTTCATGACGCTCTGTGTGTATGCTTGTGTTTTAATTACCGCGTGGCACTCTGCCTTTACACTTGTTAAAAAGTTTTTAAAATTACGTTTTTAAGGGTAGTATGGGTTAGGGTGTTACAAATACCACCTAATATATATAAGTTCTTCTAATCTCAATCTTAGAGAACACTCATCAGCCTCCAGACCAGCAAGACGACCATCAACCCGACCCATAAAGTTGTCACTAGACTCTAACTCCCAATCTAGAATCAAAAGTGACCGACTCATAAAGGTGCTTAGAATGATTTGATTGTTCTTTATTTACTTTTCGTTTCCTTTTTTTTGTATTCCTACACGTTGATGGTGTTTTTTTATATCATATTTTGTTATTGCGGTTTTAATCTAATCATCCCATTGTTTTTTATCAACATCCCATTAAAAGGGGTTAAATTATTCTTTTTTGGGTAGAAAGGGGTTAAATTATTCTATTGGGGTTTTTGTTATGAAGTAGATGTTTGATATTATTATTTTTCTATGACTTTGACCATGATAAATGTTAAGTTTCAAATATGTTCAATTGTCGGTCGATTGCATGGGAGATCTAAAACTGTTGTGGTTGTAGCTAAAATGTTTATGGCCATTCTCAATATGTGAAGACCTTTTTGTGTCTTCATATGCCTTTCCTATTTTTATTTTTATTTTTTTATTTATTTTTTTATGTATTTTATAATGAAAGCTATATATATATATATATATATATATATATATATATATATATATATATATATATATATATATATATATATATATATATATATATATATATATATATATATATATATATATATATATATATAGTACTTTGCAACTAACTCTTTCAATGTTTTTTGGTTGTTAAAACTATAAATTCAATGAAACTCTGAGTTCTCAATTAACTTAGTTTAAAATTTTCAATGAAACTCTTTGGTTGTGTGTGCATGTATGATATATACTATACACATTTAACTATATCTTGATGCGTTGTTTTGTGATCCTTCAAAAGAAGTTAATGCATATTATATAAGTCTTGACAACATTGAGTCAATCCCTTTTGAGAACATGGTAGGAAAATTACTTTTTTTTACCTGAGTAACTGTCAAGATGTGTTTTATGTTAATTGTCAACTTTCATACAAATGTGAGGTTTACTGAGTTGACTGTGCATTTAGGATGTGTAATTCATAGCAGTCCCATATATAATAATTCAATTTTGTTTACTATTGGTTATTAATTTTTTTTTAACAGAAAAAATATGTATTAACTTATTAAACATATGTTTTTCTTTTATTCCATAAACCATAACTAGACTATTTTAAAATAAAATGTTATTTTAAAATTGCCAATCAATGTCACATAAAAACATAACTAGATAATATTAAAATAAATTGTTATTTTCAAATTCATAAATTTGTAATTTTTGTTAAAAAAAATTTATAAATTTGTAATAAAAATACAATCCCTATGTATAATTTTCCCCGTGCATCGCACGGGTAGAAATACTAGTTAAGAAAAAGAAAAGAAATATCAACAAAACAAAAAAGAAAGAAAGATTTGAAAATGTATGAAAAAAATATATAGAATAATGCTAGCAATACACTCTTTAACAAACACACTCCAACACACTCTCTTTTATTGGTTGAAATTCACATGAGTCCCATAAAAAAATGTGGACCCATATAACTTTTATGGGACCCATATAAATTTTAACCAATAGAAGAGAGTGTGTTAAAGTGTGTTTATTAAAGAGTGTGTTGCTAGCACTCCTCTATAAAGCATCTTCTTATATCTATTAGGCTAAATTGCAGTTTTGGCCCCCCACGTTTCATAATTGTGCGATTTTGGCCCCACACGTTTCAAATGTGCGATTTTGGCCCCCACGTTTAATAATTGTGCGATTTTGGCCCCCCACGTTTACCCCCTTTTGCATTTCTTGGTCCCCGTTGACTATTTTGACCAAAATTTGCTGACATGGAATTTTTTTTACATGTGTCTTAATTGTATTGGCCAACCAAAATTTATTAATTTTTTTATTAAAAAAAAAAATTTATCATTTGACCTTTCCTTGATTTTTCTTATTTTTTTTAAAAAAAATAATAAATTTTGATTGGCCAATACAATTAAGACACGTGTAAAAAAAATTTCATGTCAGTAAATTTTGGTCAAAATAGTCAACGGGGACCAAGAAATGCAAAAGGGGGCAAACGTGGGGGGCCAAAATCGCACATTTGAAACGTGGGGGGCCAAAATCGCACAATTATGAAACGTGGGGGGCCAAAATCGCACATTTGAAATGTGGGGGGCCAAAATCGCACAATTATGAAACGTGGGGGCAAAAACTGCAATTTAGCCTATCTATTATCCATAACAAGTTCCAATCAAAACCCTAATTCCAATTTTACAAGGGCGGGAATCTGTTAATTAATGCATGGATTGATCATAAAAAGTGTGATTATTGCAGTTAAGTACTTATGCGTTTTACCAAGGCAATTGTCTGATGCTTAATTTGGTTACCATTTACCGATGAAAGGTGGTTTAAAATACTAATCTTTTCACGCTCCAAAATATGTGTACTTCCAATCTCTCTTTCTTTTCCCATTCACGTCTGTTCTTCTTCTTTGTAACTACTTAGCATTCATCCTCTCACCACCATTAGCATCCCCCTCCCATCCTCAACTTAAACATTGTCTTCATCTTCTCTTTTATTGTCTCACCTCTCATCATCTTCAATGGCACCCCTTCTCTCTCTCTCTCTCTCTCTCTAAATCAACCTGACACCGACCACAATCTTAGTTGCAGCCACCATCTTCAATGGCAACGAATACAATCTCTCTCGCCTCCACCATTGTTGAGTTTCCACTGATAACCCCTTTCTCTTATTTTCTTTCTTCTTTGGTGCATTTTTTCAATAAATAAATCTGTATTTTGTATATTGATTATAGTTTTGATTTGTTTGCAGATAGTTGTCTTCTGATTTGTTAGGGTTTATTTTCAAGATAGACACGAGGAGATCAATATGATGAAATGGGTTAGTTTTTTATTATAATTTTGATTTGTTTGAAAATACTGATTCTTCTTTTTCTTCGTTTGTGTAGGTTTCAAAACAATTGCATGGGGAGATTTGTTGTGTTTGGAATGAATTCAGGTACTGTTTTATTTTTATTTTATTTTTGTTTAATTTTCATTAGCCAAATTCAAATTGTATAATTATTAACATGCACTCTAGACATTTGATGAAATGTCTATGTACTTAATAGTAACTTTGGTTTGTCAATTGTATGAATATAATCTTTTGTTACTATTTTTCTTTGAATGTATGGTGGATTTTGAATGATTGTTTATATTTATATGATTGATTTTCTGATATCAATAGGGAGAAGTGCAATCACAACAGAAGTGCAATGCAATCATAACAGAAGTGCAATAGGGAGAAGTGCAGTACAATCAGAAGAGAAGTGCAATACAATCAGAAGAAGTTAATAGGGAGAAGTGCAATGCATTCAGAAGTGCGATAGGGAGAAGTGCAATACAATCGGAAGAAATGCAATGCAATCAGAAGAAATACAATACAATCAGAAGTGAGGTGTCATGCAATAGGGAGAAGTGCCATGCAATCAGGAGAATAATTATCAGGAGAAATCAATCAAATAGAAAAAGAACAGCCAAAGAACCAAAGAGAAGAATTAAACCAATTCAAATATTACCAAACGAAACCAAACAAGACTGATTTGCAACAAACTATGAGCGATCTAACCACAATCAACTCTTGTGAAATTTTGCTACTCACAATTATTATTAGTATTTTATCGCTGACCAACAATATGCCAATCTGATAAAACAATATACCCCTTCACAAATTGAATAAAAGTCGATCACCAAGAAAAGCAACAATATGCCACTTACAAATTCCATGCGAAAGATAAGCTTCACCGAACCAAATCCAACAATACGAATACATTCCCAAACTTTTGGGAATCTCACTAGCGGAATAACAACATACAATCTAAGGAGGATCGAAACAAGCTCTCGATACCATGTTAAAATCAGAGATACACAAATAGGAAAAGAGAAAGACGGCTAGAGTTTCAACAATAGCTTAACATTACAAAAAAGTTACTGGAGAATATATAATAAAACCTACCTGATGGACTCTAAACTAACAGGCCCAATAACATAGACTATTATTTTATTATCTAACAGGATTGAAGAAATATAATATTGATATCGAGTTATTAAGCGGAGTAAGTCAATGAAGACTTACTCCTGGAGTCAACGGATCCCTCCTTTATAATAATACATAAAAACTTATTTATTTGCATAAGTTGTTTTGCATAAACTTAAAAGTAAAAGTAAGCCAATCCAAACATACTCTAGTATATCCCAACTTATTAGATGTTCCTACTTTATTTTTGTTACTTGTTTCCATGGCCTGTTATTATAAGATTGATGATTTAACTCTGGTATCTTTAGAAAGCTAAGGAACAATTTAACAGAAGAAGAAAACTTAGAAATATATATTCAACCTTTATGTTTAGACTCAAGCCTGATTCAGCTGTCTTTCTATGTTCAATCGTTTGGTGAAATGAAAGTTCATCACCTTATCTATTCAACTTGACATTACTCGTTATTTGAACATATCTTGAGCTATACAAGTTCTTGTGAGGTGAAATCAAATCTATTAGTTTTCTAACATCCATACCTACATTTCTTACACAGAGCATCAAGCCAAATTAGGTCATTTAAGCACACTTTTTTTCTTTTCTGAACAGCATTTAAGCACACTTTTGTGATCATGCAGTTTGCAAATTGATTCAAAATGTAAGAAACTAGTTTTGACCTTCCACTGTGATTAGATTCATTGTCTAATGTGACTCTATTCATGGATCATATGAATTAATTCACATACTAACACGTGTATTCATCTCTAACCTCTCTCTCTTTCTTTCACAAATCCTATCCTCTCTCACGTGAGTTAACCTTGGGTATCGTAGACCACGACTTAAACACTCCTCTCTCTAACATCTCTACAGTTCTTCACTTGAGGTTCGTTTCGAGTGAATCCAGTGCTAAAGCAATCATTGTTCATATGTAATCATTGTCAATCTTTTATGCTTCTATTTCCTAAAAATAAAGGAGCCCAAAATTACACGTTCACAAAGATGCTACAACAATATACAACCAGAAAATGTTTGACACAGAAAAGATCTCAAGGCTTGACACTAGTAAGGTAAGGTTGACAAGAAATATAGCATGTTAGAATGGCAAATGTGGTTGACAAATGTGACGCAGTACGGAAGCGCTAGGTTGGCAAAACGCTAAACCTAATTGATAAAGACAAGCCGCAAGCACAACCTTGTCAAAATAGGGTTTCGGAGTCCACCGAAAGAGTAATTTGGAATCCACCAAATTTGAGAAAATTCTCTGAATTTTTATTGAATCAAAAGGTTCCTTCAAGGCTACAATAATTTAGCTTAAATAGTAGTGAAAAATAAAAATAACAAATCTCCTAAAAGATTGTAAAAATAAAAATAACTAACCTAACTAAATAAAAATAACAAATCTACCTAAAATATAAAAATAACTAATCTAGGTGAAATATAAAAATAAGAAATCCGCCTAAAATATAATAAAACTAAATATAGCTAAAATAATAAATTATTAAGGAAACTCTCCTACATCAGTCTCCTCTACCTCAAAAGAACTCGACCCCGAGTTCTCTTCTTGATAAAGAGCTTTCTTTGCAGGCTGACTCCTCCAATGAACAAGAGACCACCCTCCTGGATCCCATTGAATTAAGTGAGAGGATCTGTCTCGTGTCAACACATCCAAATGACCACCGGGGTTCCATTGCTCAAAGATAGAACACAGAATTGGAAATTTATCACAAAAGGGTATTTGACCCAACTCAGTTAACAGGTTTGAGCTAGTGCATAAACCATAAGATTTAAGGTAAAACCCGAATTGAACCCGATCTATAAGCAAATCCTTGAGTTCAATGTGACGGCTGTGATGCGGCGGTTTTGCTGAGATGGAAGTCATCCTAGTGTCCGGAGGTTCTAGTGGCGGTGAGGTTGTTGCCGGATTTCGCACAAATACATCTGGCTTAGACGGAGCCGCCACAGGTAGGTCGACATCAAGTTGTGGATCGCCAGACTTGCACAAGACAATTTTTTTTATCCTAGTTGGATTCTCTTCACCTCTGTCTTCGGACACAACTTCCTCATCCTCAGAACTCGAGTCATCAGTAGATGGGTTGTTGCGGTTGTTGTCGCCGTTTCTGTTGTTGTTATTGTTTCTATGGCTGTTGTAGTTTCGGTTGTTGTTAGATAACGTTGTCACCTGTGTTGTCAGAGCGGTGATGGCCGCGGTTAAAGCCGTCATGGCACCGTAAAACTCTGCTTTCGTCACCGGTTGATCTCCCATCTGATCACGTTAGGAAAAAAACAGGAGAAACCTGCTCTGATACCAACTGACGCAGTACGGAAGCGCTAGGTTGGCAAAACGCTAAACCTAATTGATAAAGACAAGCCGCAAGCACAACCTTGTCAAAATAGGGTTTCGGAGTCCACCGAAAGAGTAATTTGGAATCCACCAAATTTGAGAAAATTCTCTGAATTTTTATTGAATCAAAAGGTTCCTTCAAGGCTACAATAATTTAGCTTAAATAGTAGTGAAAAATAAAAATAACAAATCTCCTAAAAGATTGTAAAAATAAAAATAACTAACCTAACTAAATAAAAATAACAAATCTACCTAAAATATAAAAATAACTAATCTAGGTGAAATATAAAAATAAGAAATCCGCCTAAAATATAATAAAACTAAATATAGCTAAAATAATAAATTATTAAGGAAACTCTCCTACATCAAAATGACAAGGGATAGAAAATGCAAGACAAGAGATGAATGCAATTATCTACAATGACTGAGGTAGTCATGCTCATATTATCTGAATAGAAATCCACATCAATCATGCAATGTACAATGTTGAGTCCTAATTTCTCCTTCCCTTTTTGGTATTCCCCCTCTCCCCAGTTGTATTCTGTTAAGTGTACATTAAAGGTACCTGCTGATTGAGAAAGATCAGTTGTCAAGATCTTGCTTCCTTTTAGTCATAAGAACCGGATAAAATGTGTTTCATGCTCCGGTGAAAAGTGAGAATTCCTTCAAATAAACGTTTCTATTCAAGAACAATTTCATAGGATGAGGATCCACTTGACGAATCACTGTCATATGTAAGTATCTCATTTGGAGATGATGATAGTAATTCTTCTTTTTGTATTGAGGATGTAGTTGTCTCTTTTGGAGATGATAATTCTTCTTTTTGTATTGCGGACGGACCTATAAAAATTGACTGTTAGTCCTCAAGAAATCAAGTCAACAAGAAATGAATTGACGAGCATAGATGAGTAAGCAAGATTAGAAAGCAAAATATTAAAATATGTTTTCATTCAATTTGGAGATAATTTTCATAGTATAGTATAGTATAATATTTAATGATAAATACACACACACACACACACACACACAGATTGCTATTATGTTGTTTTTCTTAAAGGGGATTTATTTTCATCCTAATGATAGACTTTTTGACCTAGAAGTGCATTATCTCCAAATTATAAGAAATGTCCACAATAACTTGGAAATGTTAAGCATGCAAAAAGCAATAACTTGGAAAAATGTTAAGCATGCAAAAAGCAATAACTTGGAAAGAGAACAAACCTTTTTGTCCTTTAGAGTGGAACTTGTTAGTTTGCCGCTTAATAAGCTTTTTAGCTTTTATTACGGTTAGCTGTCTAGCAAAAGGGGTAATTTCTACATCATTCTCACTCACATCTCCTTGAGCTTCATTTTCTCCTTCACCTTTCATTGTCTTACGAACAAATGCTTTTGCCTTGCGGCGTTGATTATGAAATAGTCCTCTAACAGATGTTACAAATCCATCGCCTGCTCCATCAGTAGGGCGCTTAGGCCAAGATGGTGGAGGTTTTCCTTCATGGCCTTCAGTGTCATTAGAATTAAGGTCAATGTCTGGAACAACAGCCGCACTTGGCTGATTCTGACCTTTGTCTTTAAATTTCTTCCCCTACATGATCCATGAAAATAAGGCATTTAAATGAATTCATTATAAACAGTTAAAGATTGTCAAAACATAGGTCTAGGCAATTAGCCGTTTCAAAGGGAATTGGAAAAACAGTTTAACTCAAATTTGTTTTGCAACACCTTAAATTTGCACTGGCAGGTATGAGTAGCATGTGTACAACGGAAAATATCAGTAGTATACGGTTACTCTCACCTGCATGCCAGTCACAGACTTTAGGACTCCCCAAATGATGTGCTTCTTAACTCGTGAAATGAGTCTTCGCCAAGTCCCGGTAAACTCGGGTCGGTGAAATTGATCCATCAGTAATTTCATATCGTTTACAACAAATCTTTGCCCTTCATATGTAATACACAATTCCACCTGCAAGAAAGAAGACATGAGTTGCCTGAAATTGACATGATTTCAGCTTAAGCAATAATAGAACTAATAAGTAATAACAAAACTACTAACAGCTAACAACTTCATCAAATGGTACAAAATTAATTACAACCTGACTAATTTTGATGTTGTGAAATTCCACTATCTTTTGCGGCCTAGACACCTTCTTTTCTTCAAGAGACGAATTACCAGCTTTTACACCTTTTGGATCTTTTGATTTATCTTGTTGATCAGAAGAGCCAATTGGGCCATTTTTGTTGGAAGTAGAGCTTTGTACGACGAGTTCATCAGCTACAGATTCTGCCACAGTCTCATCAGCTGCTTTGACATTTTGTGCTTTGGATTTCTGCATGCATGTTTCCAAACTTCTTATGGAATGTCTATCTAGCATATTAGTCTATAATAAACTCATAAAAGAAGAAAAACAGAGGAGAAAGAAGAAGTTATATTCTTCCCTAGATCTACTACCTGTGAAGTTTGGCATAGGCCTTCTTTGATTTTAGATTTTATTAATATTAGAATTTGAATTTAAAGGGATTTCAGGTAAGGAAAGAAGAAAAGGAAAGATATATTCAAAATAATTTTATTATATTGATTTGAAGGATGGGTTGCGAAAGAGAAATACTAATATTGATTTGAAGGGAGATCCCGCTAATTGTTGACAGCTAAATTCGTTGGTGGAGATTAATCATTGGCAAAGCCAATAAATATTTCGCACCTATTAACATGGTTATCACAAAAACAAAAACAAAAATAACCATGCACCAAACAATTCATTAAGTACTCACCTGTGCAGAACCAGCTTGCACAGAAGGCTGATTAGTTGCAGGAAATAGCAATGCAGAGATGCCAGACTGATTGCTTGAAGAGGCAGCTTCATTGGCTGGTGGACCTTTCTTTACACGCCGTGCACCAGCTGTGGTTGAGACCTTCCAAACTTCCTGTATAAACAACCAATATTTTAACAATAAATCTGGGAAAGTCTTGGTTTGGAAACAGGTTAACAGAGATTTGAAATTTTAAACCTACCTGTCGGCTTTTTGAATCTTTTTCTTCCTCTGGGAAGAAATATACCCACATCATTCTGTACATTGTCTCCTGTAAATGAATCTTAAGTGGATATATCTCTACCTGTAGTGTAAAATAAGTTCATGTTAGGAAACAAAAGACACAAGTCTTAGCATTCCAAGCTAACATCTAATTGGTGACATTTTACAGTGAACTCCATTTCCACTCATCAGATTACCAATGCAATATTTACTCATTAGTAATTTATTTAGATATTAGAGTAAATTAGTGTTGGCGCTATTAACGTCGGTACATGATGTACAGTTACTGCCACCGGTCAATCTCCGTGACATTTACTCTGTTAATCAGTTTAGAGCCTTTTCTCATGAAGCTTATGTACCGCCATATGTAGATGATATATATTATAACCACTCGTAGTCCCTTCGTCGTGTTCAGCTGTTCATAGATTGTAGGGTCACCTAGACCCAAGCCCAAAATCCAGTAAGTCATTCATGCAGGCCCAAGATGAAAGGAGGCACCTTTTTGCATGCTTGTTAGAGGAGAAACAGATGGAGCGATTGGTAAAGAGCTTAGGGAAAATATTCATGGGACACATGCATATTTTTCTGTCAGTGGCTTATGCCTTGGGCTACAAGAAGTCCTAGATGGGATCTCAATCTCTGGTTTCTCTTTTTGTAAACGCATTTTCTATATTAATACTATCTCCCTCATCGGAAAGAAGTTGGTCCTATCATTGATAAACTGCATTCATTTTTTGCTTTAAGCAACTTGAAAATCTGGACTATTTTTTAGGAAATATGAATTAAACACTTTCTTAATGGCTCCTTAACTTTATGAGAAGGAAAGTACATTAGAGATCTTCTGGTGCCCAAGCTTGTATGAGTTGTTAAACTAACGAATCCCCAAAATCAGAGAACAAAAGTGCAAGAGAATTTTGATAATGACTAATATTATAGTATTTTGGGCAAGGCCCACTTAAAAACTCTGAAAGCACTACATATATGGTCCAATTTAAACAACATAAAAAAATTCAAAAAAAAAAAACTAAATTAGAATATCGGATGGATTCTATCTATTGCTCTGCACTGAACTATCATGATTTGAAGGAACAAAATAACCTCAAGGAAACACTTACTTGGAAAAGTTCAATGATAGAACTTCCATCCTTTGGAACTCCCTGTCTCGCATCAACTTGAAGCATGACTTTTCTAGAAAAAACACAAAAGAAGAAAACATGTAATATCAAGATACCTAGAGGATAAGGGAAATGGAAAAAACACACCATTCTTTATAATAATAGTAAAACTAACACATAAACCTTATAATCAAAAGTAATTAAATTGCAAGGAATAATTTTCTAAATATTATTCATTAAGAAAACATGTATATAGGTGATTTACAATTTTTATAAGCTTATATTGGGCCCAAGCGTTGTGGGGTGTTTTGGAAATTCTACTTTCATTGTAATTCACCCCAAGCTGCCTAATTGCTTTCATTGCAGACTCCAACATCTTCATTGTCTTGGGTGTCAAGGGGTGGATTTAGTCCCACTTTCTAAGATGGTATCAGAACCTACTGATTCAAGCCCCCCACCATTTATATCCACGCATCAAACCCAATAGTGTTGAGGTGTATTGAGAAAAACATAAACTAAAGATACGGCTTGATTAATCAAGTGATTGGGCTCAAGCGGTTAATGAGCTCCCCCTTAGGATCAATTCCTAGGAGAAACAATATAAAAACCTAATAGCCATTTATAAAGAGTCCCACTCCTCTCCTCATAAGCCATTTCTATAAGGATGAGTTAGACTCTATATAAAAACCTAATAGCCAATAAAGGGAAACAAATGCTAAATATGCCCCGATGAAAGAAAAAGATATAAAGCTATTATTCCCAAAAATAGTTTTATTTACATCACCTTACAACCCAACCTTTCAAGTTGATGAATGGATATCAACCGGTTCTAACTTGCAAGCATGATCCTGAAATCACTTAGTTCACACACCCTTGTTGGCTAATAAATCAACTGTCTGGTTCTTGGAAGGAACTTAAACTATTCTCTCAAACAAAATTTCAACCTTTACTTAATGAAGAATAAAGAGTATAACTGGATCTAGATGATTTGTGTTTCTTAGAATTTGACTTGGGCTTAAATCAATTCATACAAAGCCGTCTTTGTAAGGTGAGGAATACCTCAATTATAAACATATGGTCAAGTCATATCTCATCCAATGTGGGGACTCTTAACACACCCCTCACGCTCATGACTTGACATATGGAGCATGACCCCAAGTGTCTGATAACGACAACTGGATAGCATGTGGCCCAACAAATCTTTGAAAAACTCTAATACTATCTTAAAATTTGGGTTGGCCCTAACTCAAATCTTACAAAACCGGCTTGTAAGGTGAAAATTGCCTTCATTTATAAACATATGTTCAGGTGATACCTATCCAATGTGAGACTCTTAACATTGTTATTGTGGATGATTATTTTAGATATCATTAATATATCTGAGATTGTACTAGAGTATCTTAAGTTATTTCCTAGGATCAATTTATAATATTAAGAGTATATCTTAGGATTAGATTTTATGTCACTTTGGTTAAATTACACAAATTAAGAAATGTAATTAATGTTGTATGGAAAAGAGAAAAATTACATACTTTCCCCATTCAGCTGGAGGATTCCACGCCGACAAAATCGTATCAGATTTGGCATTTGGAAGACAATTTTTGAAAACAAAATATTTGGTCGTAAACCGAGAAACACCCACATCCTTATAATCTCGGTCAAAGTCATAGATCTAAGTGTTTAGCAATGAAACTGAATTAGTATATTATTGCAATTTGATACAAAAAGTAAATGAATTAATAAAGTTAGAAAACTATGATTATAATGGAACCACTATAAGCTCAGGCATAGAAAGGAGAAGAAAGCACAACTAAATCAGAAAAGAACCCTAACTTTTCCTTTGTCCCTTATAACAACATTCAGAAAGAAGAATTTTCCAGATTCAATAGTTTGGAAACGGTAGAAGAACAACACTATTTGAGGTGTAGCAAATACTTCTGTGTAAAATCCATGGAGAAAATTTGAGTTTTAAAGAAAGAAGGTTCTAGATCCTGTCTAACAAAATTGAAGCCGGACTCGGAATTCAGAATATTTGATGTTGAAATAGCAGTTTATACTTTGTACAAACAGCATTTTTAGTGGACTAAATGAATTTTGGAAGGAAAAATGGTGAAAGGGAAGGAGGATTTAGACTTTCTAAATAATGCTTACCATGTCATTGATTTCGGCTTCAGCAAAGGGTTTACCATCAAGAAGCATGCTCCAAACAACTTTGTTAATTTGCAAAAATATGCGCATAGCAAAGGAAGGACTTTTGTTCTTCTCCTTTTCCATTAGATGCTCCTGTGCAGCTTTTTGCATAGCTATTCTTAATGATGCATGTGCTTCCTTCCTGGATTTTTGTGCAGTTACAAGTTCTCTCTTCAGTCCTTGGACCTGCCAGTGTTGGAATACTTTGATTACAAATGTAAATTTATCATATATTAAAATATCATATAACTATAAAAGTAGTGTGCAAATTTCAAAACATGTTTCATCACAATATCTATAGAAATAGGCACAAAGAGCCAACAAAGTATGTATACAAGTAAACTTAAAGCAAAACCTGTTGAAACCCTATAGTTACTAATCCACAAACTCCTATTTGATGATGGATATGTTATTTTGGATCATGAACAATATAGAAAACTGTAAGCATAACTACCTCAACTACACTCCTATTAGTGTTTGTACTGTAAGCCCAAAATTCAATTATATTTCAGATACATTTTACACACTACATATTATTTTCCTTCAAAGAAAAACTTTCCTTTTATCATTAATTAGCATTGGATAACAAAATTTTAAGAACCAGTTGGTATCACCATGTAAAGTATTAGCCTAATTAGTTTTTGGCAGATAGAATCACCTAAATGAGCAAGCATCAATAATTGGAATTAAACCATCCAGTTATATCATTCATTTAAAGGATAGTTAACAAGAATCATTCCTTACCAGCATGGCTATTTCACCATCTATCATCCACAACTCTTGTTCGTTTTCTGGATGTAGATCTTTGGAAGGGTCACACCAAAAAGACAAGTTTTTCATATCATCAAGAAGCAAATTGTGTTCCCTCTCTTTCTTTTCAACATCGATTTTTGCAAGTTCCACCTCTTCAACACCATCAGGAACCACCTCATCTGCTTCCTCTTCGACATTTTCATCATCTTCAACAGAAAGTGCCAGGCTACTTTTTGGAGGCCTATGTTGTGAATGATATACTTAGTTAATTTCAAGACTTCTCATATAGAACAGAACACTTGGATTTAAGTTTTTTGAAGGGGAAAAATTGACTGCATCAAGGTAGGTAATATTCATACAATTTAACTACCTGGATTATCTAAATTAAAACTAATTGCTGATATCTTTACTAATTCTCTTCGAAGTCCTCGGATAACTTACATATGTGACAAGACGAATGCATATGATATATATGCTCTAGCTTGAGGGTTGAAATATTAATAATTAATATAGTATGTTTTGTTAGTATCTTTAGAATTATGATAGGATTATATTCCTATTTGGATTATATCTCTCATGCATATAAATAGTTGTACAAAACCTTTCATGGTTAATGAGAGAAATATTCATATTCAAGTAAAACTTACATCATGGTCTTGTTAAATTTAATAGAGTACTAAATGGTAAACATGCAATCTGCATTTGCTGAAGGAAAATTGATAATAGTAGATTTATAATGTGCATAAAGCAAAGAGGGTTCATCCATACTTTGGAAGCCGGGCCAATAGAAGATTGTTTAACACATCCAACATGACTTGAAACTGGCGAGATGTCATTGCTGCTGTAATATTATGAGAATTGAACTTGACCTCCTTCAAGGGCTTCACCTGCAGATGTGACATATATGCATTTGAACTAGACTATTGACTACCGTAGTCATGAAAAGACATATAAACCATATATACATACTCTTTAAAGATATGCATATCTGAAAATACATGTACATACTATACATACACGTGTGTCGAGCAGGAAATTCTGTTACCAGTATCAAATACACACACATGATACATATTTGAATTGCGTTAACCATACATTTTTTAAAAAAATTGATGTCGTGTGTCAAAATAACACGACTCTAGAAAGAATCAGCAAAACAAAAATTAAGAATAACATAGCAAAGTGTAGTTGCATGATCAAGCGTTGATGCAGAATTTAGAGCTATGACACAAGGAATGTCTAAGCTATTGTGGATGAAAATTGTGCTAGAAGATTTAAAGATAAAGTGTGAAGGTCTCGTGAAGCCGTTTTTTGACAATAAATGGGCCATCAAAATTGCTCATTAAAGAGAAGCTAGACAGTGTTTTTTTGTCAAATATCCTCAAGTGTGGAGAATCTCAGGTTTGAACTCATACCCCTGTAATCAACATCTAAGCAGCTACCAACTGAACCGTACTTACAGGACAACAAACTTACTTGCAAATAAGTAGTGCTAGATATTCATTCACTAACTTTAGGGGGAGTTTGTAAATGATGTATATTTGTAATTATTAGTCATAATAGTATTCGTCCCATTAATCAGACTCAGAGTAAGTCTAGAATAGTTTATTTAAACGAATTAGTGTTTGTACTCTACTTACATCTTTGAAATATATCGTAATTATTTTCTACAAATTTGATTTCAATTAGTCAATTTACTTGCTCTATCAATTGTTCTATAACATTTACTTTTGACTATTCTTTATAGAAGACCGAAGTACAGGACAGACAATTGGAACAAGATCTGAATCACAAGATCTCTATTATCCTCAACCTCCTTCATGAACAATATGCACTATTTCGGCATCTTCGAAACTCGTTCATCATCGTCTTAGTGATCTAAGTCTGGATGAGTTAAAGGTGTTGGATCCTCATCTTTCACACTTGAAGTCCATAATTGCGAGTCCTGTCAACTTGGTAAGCATGTTAGAGTATCACTTGCTTTGAAGATTTCTCGAGATGCACTTGGATCATTTTCTTGAAGGACTGTTCAGGATTATTTGATTCTTTTGGACCTTTTACTCAGATAAATACCAATGTCGGAATAACGATTTTCCTAACCCATGTCTACATTTTTTTTTCCTGATGTAGGTCTGCTTCTGGCTTGGATCAACTTAAGTTAAATGGACTCTCTATCAACCTACTTAACTAAAAATATCAAATAGGAAATGAAACTTCAAACACCTTAAAGTTCATAAGATAGGAAGAAAAGATAATTTCTTTGAGGTCCTAAGACTCATTGCCTAGCATTGAATAGATTCAGTACTCACCTTATCAATATCTCAAATCCATTATGGATTCTATTTGACGTCTAAATCCTTTGTCAGGCTATTGTTCTCTTATTTTTTTCCTGGAGTAAGACATCGACATCTCAATAAGATTAACTCTTTTAATTACATGATGGACTCCTATGGGAAAAAACATCGGCACATGTGTAAACAAGGTGCTCTACCTAACTGAACTATAGCCCTTGTGCTTTTTATACATATTTTATCATATTCGATAGTTAAATTCTTGTCAAGATGAATAGGGTGGCTACTAAGTAAAGATAGCCATATTATGTGATAAGCATAAACCAAATTTCTTTTTTGCCATGTGTACTACACGTTCGAACAGTTCAAGTGCATGTGATACAACATAAGATGTATGAAATCGTATAGGTTTTCCTCGATAAATAGTGCACTTTCATTTCCACTTAGTATTCAAATTTCAAATATAGAAAAGGTCAAGATACCAATGCAACTTCAAATATAATATACAAAGGCTCTGTTTGGCAAATATAGCGGATGGCTGATAAGCTAGCTGATAGCTTATGGCTGATGGCTGATAGCTTATAGTTGATAAGCTAATTGAAGTGTTTGGTAAAATTAGCGGTTCAACTAGCTGATAGATGTAAAATTAC
The DNA here is from genome assembly GCF_020283565.1 of Trifolium pratense. Lineage (NCBI taxonomy): Eukaryota > Viridiplantae > Streptophyta > Magnoliopsida > Fabales > Fabaceae > Trifolium > Trifolium pratense. Next base: position 27,628,124 of record NC_060062.1, read on the forward strand.
ATAAAAGGACATTCTTAATTCATAATAAAAGTTATATCAAATTCAAATTTAAAATACATAAAGTTTAATAATTTAATTTTTTTACGGTAGTATTTTTTTTTTTATTTAATAGATATCTTTTATATATATTATTATTTTATTTAGTTAGATTTTTTATTGTTTGAAATTTTATTTTAAATTTACTTTCATTTTAAACATAACAGTATTTATTTATGCCAAATTCATAAATAATAAAATAATAGAAGAACTCCAATTTTTTTCTTTCAAAGAAACCAAAAGAGATTAATATAAATAAACAGGCACATCAAACTTCACAACATAACAGCCATAGTGATCAATGTTTTTGATTAAAAAAAAAATAGTAGTCCATGTTTTAGATTATGCATTTTCTTAATAACGAAAACTCAAGCAAAAAAGGTCTTGCTATGAACTACTAGTATAGTATAATATATATATTTTGATAAACGTATAATATTCATATATGAATTGAAGTGATAATTCAAACGGAAGTCTTCACTTCGTCTTCTTCTTTGCTTCGGCGACCTTCATCAATGTGTAAAGAGAGGGCACATACAAAAGTAAAGGATAAAAATGTATTTAAGATAAAATTATAAGGGTAAAATTGGAAGAAAAAATATAAGCTGGAAACCAGCTCCATTGCCACCTTCATCATATTCGAACTTGACGACTTCCTCGACTTCGTCCAACTCTCTGTTATTGATGATGAACTAGACAAATCCCCCTTCTTCACAATACCCAGATTTGTTATTTCTGGGTTTTGTATGGGTTTTTTTTTTTGGAGGATTTGAAGTTTTCAATTGCAATTTTGGGTTTTGGTGTTGTTTTTTTTTGTAACCTTCAGATTACCATCAACAACGGTTGTCAGTAATCAACAACCACAACCCCGTCATTTATTTATTTTTTTGAGTAAAGCATATGGATAAACAATAGTGATAATACCATTAATACGTAATTTTACGTCTTTTTGTTAAAAATTAAAATAACATAAGTAACTCACATTTTAAAAAATTCAATGGCATAAATGACTTTTTAATGGTTGCTGTCCTTATTTTGCTGTTTCTCTGCTACTAGTATTTCTTCTCACTTTTGGAGAGAAACCAAAAAGGTATTCAATTTATCTTCTTTCTCTCTCTTCTCTATCTCTCTCTTCTCTATTTCTCTCAAACCAAACAATTAGAGATGATGACTTTTAATGGGTCCCTCTCGTATTGATTTAATCTCAATAAGTAATTGATACGTAAATAAATACTCCGTATATAAATTATTTTATTAACTATTAAATTGATAAATTCTTTTGAAGTGATGAGTTGGCGTGCCACAATACGGTCACGTGGCGCAATGTTTGCCGGCACATGTTTTTGGAACGGCCACTTGACATCGGGGCATAAAATTAGCGATTTTTTATTTTGAATGAATGAAATCCAAACACAAAAACTTATAGGGACTAAAACTGAAAACTACTATATTTGCATGGACCAATAGCATATTTAAACCTTATTGCTATTATTGGGAAAAAAATAACTTACCTTCACATCTGGAGAGCCCCCATTGTGCCTCGTTAACTGAAAGTACATGTCACAAGGCATAAAAACTCTCTCAAGAAGTGCACCTGTACGCTTTACTTTTGGAGAGCCTCTAATAATTTTTGGTAGCCACTGCACTCCAGCCCCTAGATCAACATCTGTTGGTGCTACATGCGCCTGCACATGCTCCAACATAACAGACATCTCCATTCTTTTCCATGCAATTTCAGGCTGATATTCACCAATATGTTCATCTTGTGTACCACCCACTTTCTCAATCATGTCATGGCCAACATGAAGAACTGAATGAAATGATTGGGCTAAAACGCGTCCACTTACAGCAGCAAGCAAAAACCTACCCTGTAAATGTATGTATACATGCATAATTGACACATTCTTTTGTAAATTTCATATCTGATCAGATTGTTCAATAGTCAAAATTATGTGCAATAGAAAATATCAGAACGAGAAAGAACTTTCAAGCATATTTTCAGAGTGAATACTATATTTGAGTGATACCATTCTCTGATATATGAACCAGTATATATAGCAGAGGAAACACAAGATCATTCGCAAAGGTTAGTTAAAAATTGAAAGCTGAAACTCCCAACTAACAGAGAGAGAGTAGAATCTATAGCAAAGCTGTTTACACAGTAAATTAACCATCACAAGGCAATAAGTAGAGAGCTAACTAAACAGAGAATCCAGAGTTGTGCGATACAACTGGACGGAAGCATGCTCTAATGGTGAAGTAGACTTTTGCAAATTTGTAAACAAATCACAAATAAAAGATGACACGGAATACAAATTAAGGAATGGGTAAAAAACAAATCACGGCCGAATCATTTCTCAACAGTAATTATTCACATATCTTCTACGGCTGATGTCTTACCTAAAGCTATGACCAGACACTGGCCTCAGCTGTTGGCAAATTATACTGGTTGACTTAACAGCATAAATCTGACAGGTATGGTTATGCTATGATCTCAAATAACCGAATTGAGGAATTTAGAGGACACATGGCATGTGATCAACGAATGAAGGAATTGAGAGAAAATGCTAACAGAAAATATTCCTCATTATGCTATAAAAGGCAAAGCAAGTGTTTGGCGGACATGAAGAATTTGATGAAAGCCTCTACTTCCTCCCTTTGGCATTCTTCAGAATGATTTCTTCTTCTTAAGATTGTTCTATGATCTACTCCCTCCAGTCACTATTATAAGCAAAAAATCACTTTTTAGGCCAGATGCATTACTTTTTCAATGAACCTAAAAAGTGATTTTTTGCTTATAATAGTGACCGGAGGGAGTATCTTATTTTTCAGTACTTTTCCCTTCCATAAATTGTATTGTTACATTGGTTTACTTGTGTTAATCTCTGATCATGAATATAGAGATCATTATTCTTTAAATTTGTTCATTTATTATTCCTCAAAATCCCAAACCATTACAGGTTACTCTAGCTAGAACCGTTATTATGCAAATTAATAGGCCTAATTTTAATTATTATCTTATCACATACTCCCTCCGTCCCAAATCTTTAGTCTTTTTAGCTTTTTAATTTTGTCCCAAAACTTTAGTCCTTTTAAAAAATCAATGCACATTTAGTGATACTTTACCATTTGTACCCTTACAAAAGTTAAAGCATTAATTAAATATATTTTCTCTTTCTTAATAAAGTAAGGGTAAAAATGATTTTACTTATCATTTCTTAATCTCCGTGCAAAACTCCAAAAAGACTAAAGTTTTGGTACGGAGGGAGTATTTATTATGTTTATTATCTATATTTAACAGGTATTATCAGCCATCTTCTCCAACATAGATAGATAGTAACTGCTAGAATATTTTAGGCTAGACTTAGGACAAAATTTCCTACATCTCTCCTGAATACGATAAGACCTGCAAGAAGGCCCCGAGCTACATATCTATCGCGGCTAAACATCACTGAAACGGAGCGGAGTCACTCGACTTAGAAGATGGGATTGAGCTCTACTTCTTATTCTTAATACGAGAGGAGGATGTAAATCCCGTAGCGGATCAATTCCAACGAGCCTTTCAAACAAGTACTTTTTGTAATCGACTCTATAGCTTCTTCAATAAATGCGATTAATTTCTTTCTATTTAATGCGAAAAGGACGCAGAGCTGAATAATTTTTCTAGATTTGAATTGTATCATGGTATATCTTGATCTTTGAAAAACTAGTTATTAGCATAAATTCTATATAAAGCAAAAAACCACTATATAATTGTACTTCAAGAAATAAAACTTAGAGGGTACACTTCTAAGTTTTATTCCACCAAATATGAGTATTGTCCAACATATAAGGGGTATTTTACCCACAAAGGCAAAAAGAGATCCGATGACTTGGTAAAAAAAAAAGATCCAATGACAAAGGAAATTGATTATCGAGGTTTAAGTTTCTTCCTGGAAGCCAAGCACATAATTGAAGTTCACGTGTTCCTTAGTAATGTAAGCTCTACCTAAAATGAAATAAAAATAAAATAAAATTTAAACTTACATTTGCACCCTCTGAGTGAAGATTAAATTGTGGTTCAATAACATTAACCATGAAGTGTCGAGTCCCCTCCTCCGATTCGTCTGTATTTTCATATTTATCTGGCAAATAAACAAAAAAGAGAAAATACAGGTTGAACAAACTTATCATTAAAAGTAGTTAACAACAAATTGAACTTAACAAAAGAAGGCAAGCAATGAAAATACTTGTTATGACAGAAAGCATATTTACAATGTTTTATTTTTATGTATATTACTGATCTCTAATCTGCAAGTCCAAATTGATAAAAGTCAACAAAATTTCTAGTACAATATGACATACCAGATGGTAAGCTGTCCAACTTAAGTGAATTTGATGGGAATGAAGGGAACTCAGAATTCCTGGCAGCCATAGAAGAGGGAGAATCTGAAGTGGGAAGGAACTTACTAACTTCATCTTGTTGGGTTTCAACTCCTACAGTTTTATGAGTTTCAACTCCTTCATCTTTGTGGGTTTCAACTCCTTCATCTTTGTGGGTTTCAACTCCTTCATCTTTATGGGTTTCAACTCCGTCATCTTTGTGCATTTCAGTTTCATCATCTTGATGGGTTTCACATGCATCATCTTGACTAGTTTCAGTTCCATCTTGCTGCTGGTTGTTTTTCTCATATAATTTTCTCTGTGCATACTGCCGGGAAGGAGAGGGCTTGGCAGGTGCAGCAGCTTTGGTTAGACCCTTAACCCAGAAACAAACTGCATCTCTGTTTTCAATATTCCACAAAAGCTTTAGACCATAGACAAACACACGCCGGCAATTATCAGCTATTACCACATTGTACCCATCATCCTCTATAACCACACTGTATCCATCATCATCATCGCTGGGGTCTGCTCGCATATGCTCATCAGTTTCACTCTGTTTTTCACAGTTAGACTGTACATAGGTTTTCTCAACATTTCTACTTCCGGCTTCACGCCAGGCTAATAAACTAGCAGGATCAAGCTTTGGAGATTGTTTTCGTATGGTAAAGTAATCACAAGATAGCAGAAATCCATCATCGTGATTTTTCTGTGCCAAATAACCCTTTTCGGAGGGAATTTTTTCCTCAGATGCAGATTGTGAACTTTTTGGTATCACACTAGTTCCGCAATCTCCTTTACTTAGGAAAAACTTGGGCATATGAAGGTCAATACCTTGGTAAGCAAGTTCAAGAAGTTCACGTTTGGTTTCAAAAGTATAATGTTGCTGGCACCTACTAAAATATAATTCAAGCTTCAACTTTCTCATCGTGAAGGTCAGTCCTTTCGCTGGATCATCATCATGTAAAGGCATGTTCTTTATGCAGAATGGTGTGAAATCTATACGCATCATAAATTCGGTCATCACTTTATCAAGTGGAAGATTGCCTGATCTGACAATTCTTGGAACTCCAAAACGAGGCCATCGTGAGAAGGTGCGAAGTTTATGTGGAGGTAGGTAGTTCAAGAAACAGAATCTTACGAGCCATGCTAGATCATGAGCACCAAATTTTATTGTTGGAGAATGAGATACAGTAACATCTTCTATACTATCTCTTGCTATGGAGGATGGATGGTTTTTTTCTGACAAAGGAAGAACAGATCCAAAAGATAGATTCAATCCAATGGCAAGAGCAGTGGATCTGAAGGGATCAAATACAAATTCACGAGGTTTTCCTTCAACTGGAAGTGAAAATAAATAATGATTCAAGGGTTTTCCCGAGTCACAACCCCAGTCCATTGTAACTTCAATTGTAAGGATGGGAGTTTCCAAAAATGAACCAGGGACGACACCAGCTGGAAGTTTAGAACCACGTTTGTTTGCCAAACTTTCCAAACTACTCAAAAAAATCTTGAAATCTTTTGAAGAAACTAGAATACGGCCATCTGACTGGTGAATTTCCAGAGCGCTAGTCACAATTTGAAGTTTATCAAGCTTTTCATAAGGATCTGTAGTGGCCAAAATGTGCCATCTAGTTTCAGAAAATAGCAAGGAAATTCTTCCATGAATGTAATTTCTCATGTCATCCCACCATGGCAAACTTTTCTCCTTTTTCGGTGGCAGAATAAGTGGGCCAGGATTCATAATACTTAGATTAGCCCTCCGTAGCACCACGGTGAAAGCCCAACTAAGATCAGCAAAAATTGGTTCATAACTCACCCCAAATGACACTTCGCCTTTCTGAAAATGTATTGGCAAGTCTGAGTATGTCTTCATGGGTGGAGTTGTGCCAGTAGCTGATCGAAGCATGAACACCTTCCTCCATCGCCCAACATAGACATCTTGAAGCATTTGAGGTTGAAAGCTAGTTGCCTAGTTGAAATAAATAGAAGAATAATGACCTAGTTGAAATAAATAGAAGAATAATGACCAAGAAACATTATCAGGTTGATCATCATGCAGTTAATCCCCTATATAAAGTAAAACAAACAAATACAAAATTCAGTTTAAGTAACAGCGACTTCTTTTAATTGAAAAATTAGTGAACATATAAATTCATGTGGACATTTACAACACAATTAATAATTTACTGGGTCCCTTATGTTTCTATGTTAATAGGACCTTTGTAGCATAAGGATAAGCAGAAAATTTAAGGCAAGTGCAAATGGGATAGCTTGTTTGTAATTGAAGAATTGGCAAAGCATATAAATTCATGTGGACTTTTACAACACAATTAATAATTTACCGACTCCCTTAAAGATCATTTTTCTGTGTTAATAGGAGTACAGGACCTTCGTAACATGAGGATAAGCAGAAAATTTAAAACAAATCCAAATGGACCTAGGTTCTGTTAATTGAGGAAATTAGAGTAACTAATGGTTTTCTAACAGCATTTGCAGAGATATGCTAATAAAGAGAGGGCAAATCGTTGTTGAAGTTGAGATATTGGTCTAGGAGGGAGAGATCTTGGGCCCTTTGTGAAAATTATGAATAAGAAATTTTCTTAATGTGCTTGAGTGAGTAAAGATCTCAGCAACCATGATATTTAAATACACTCCAAAGTTAATTAAATGTTATGTTTACAAGGAGTAATAAATACAAGTCCAACTCCCTAAATAGTAAATACATGAATCTAAAGACTTAAATGCTTCTATTTTCAATGGGAAACATTTACTTTATTTCCAACATAATAAATTTTACTATTTCCAACACCCTTGAAATCACGAGAGGAATAGCAACAATTTGTATTTATCCTTCCTAAACTGGGTTTGTGGATGATCTGGGGCCAAGGGATAAAATCATATCTTCTCTAGTTTTCTTCTAGTATTTAAATCATCTATCAATTTGAAATCAAAATAAACAAGAATAAACATATAGAACGATGAATGAAATTATATTTTTAAATATTACCTGCTGAGCCAACACAAGAGAACCTTTACATTTGCCAGAATTTCCAGAAAATAGAGGAAATGTGTAATTTCGAAGCTGAGCCACAAGAGAACCCGTGTTTAAGAGAATATTTGCCCCATACAGTCGGGAAAATGGTATGTCACATTCAAGACAAACAGGGTCAAGTTTCCTCACAAACTCAATCATCCCAGCATCTCCACCATCAATTTTTGTCAGGCTTACTTCTAAGTCAGATAGAGATATCGTAAAAAGAGAAGACCTTGAAGCAGTGAGTTTGAAACCAGATTGAAAGCCATCCCTACAAGCACCTGAGCCTTCAGAAAACACTAACTTCTGGCATGCCTCGTAATATGAACGGAATGAACTTTTATATATTTCTTCTCTCATGGATTCAATAATTGAAGAATTATTTACATCAACCTCCACTTCATTAAAATAAACTTTTCCATCTTGGGAAGAATTATTTAAGTCATCCGAAGAATTTGGATCTTGCTTAGCCTTCGATATAAATTCATCTAGAAAGTTTAACCGGACAACTAACTCACCAACTTCCTTCTTCAACATCTGGTAATGTTCATCAAGCCATCCCTGGATTGGTTCCTCTTCAATGTCAGCAGTTAACTTGCGTAAGTAAAACTTTACGCATCCAAATTTTGTTGAACTGGGTTTTTTTACTTTAGAACTATCTTTTTTCACAGGAAAAATCAAATTAGACTTTGCTGCCACAATAAGCTTTAAAGCTCGCAACATATCCTCAAAAGCATCATCAATAGCACGCAATTGCAATCTGTATGGCAAACAAATGTTAACGTCAAGACCTTGAATTACCCAGTCCCATGTTGTGACAACAGGTCCCTTTGCATCAGATGAACTAGCAGATATACTAGGAATTCGTGAAATTTGCATCCTACTACTCTTCAAGATTCTGGCCCCGCAAAAATTAATCAGTAGTCGTTCAAAGAGCACTCCTATACTAGCATTTTCAGAGAAAATTGAGTGAACCTGAACCGTAGCATCAACTCCATCTCCTAGCTCAGCCGATATATTCAACATTTCCACATCAACAGCAAAAATAGAACCTTTCTTCTTTTCATGATTCCTTGATTCCACGGTAGCTTCATTTTTGCAATTAGCATCTCTTACATTAGATGAACCTTCCACGTGTTCATTACCACATTCCTCAAGCTTCTTATTGTGTGCAACTAGTTTCAGCTGGAGAACAAGTTCAATTAGTGATAGATGAACATCAGGCTCCCACCTCATTGTAATGTCAGTTGCACTGAAAAGAGAAGAAGCTGAATTCTCTTTGACGCCACCTAAGCGTTTTACAAATTTAATATTTTTCATATCAACTAATGCCACCTTTGTCATCGGCCTATTTTCCTCCACATATTCCTGATAGATAGATTTGGCTCTTTCAAGTTCTATCTGTGTGGATTGTTTCACCTTGTTTACACATAACTTGATTTGAAATATTTCGAGAGAGATACAGTACTTTAGTTTTTGGTAGTCATCAGAAACAGTCGATACTATCTTTGCAGTGCGAGGGGTGCCATCTTCCGACTCATTTATTATAACTCTGCCACCCTGTGAACCGTAATTAACTCGCTTGGGATCTAGAACAACTGTATTTTCTAATCCAGTCTCCCCCAGTACATATACTGACCACTGTACAAGATTGCATTTCAACATTTGAGTTCCCTTACCCGAAGGTTTTGATGAACGCCCTCGGCTTTGAGTTGATTTTTTCTTTGAAGAGGAGCTTTTCATTAAAGTTTGAAAGGATATCGCTGTTGATATTAATGATTCTAAACGCTTGATGGTTAGATAAATGCCGATGCAAGTAACATCAACTGCTAAACCTAGAATACACCTGGGGCCATCTTCTTCAGAGGATTTCATGTCCTTTTTGCCCCAATCCAAACTAACCTTTGTAATGTGTATAATGGAGCCAGAATCTGATTCCACGCCAAAATTGCTTTCTTTCAACCAGTCTTTATTTTCATCAACCAACTGGAGATTGAACTCACCAAGTTCAATGTGTGCTGAAGTCCCCATATTTGAAATGTTATTTGCAAATAGATGCGGTGATTGTAAGCAACCCTAGAGTTGAAACAATAGAAATTGAAGAGTAAATGTTGGAGATTTTATGACTTCACAAAAAGAATTTAGTGTCAAGCATACTAAACAAACCACCTGTTGGAGAGTTTTAGTTAACATATTTAACACGTGTTAACATGTTTATTATGTAAATAACAATTACTAGTGTTGAACAAAAGATGAGAGTGAGATGGTGAAACTATATGTTTCAACTGCACCAGAGTCGGGTTTATATAGATTAGAGGAAATAAATACAAAATAAGTATAGGAGATATTCTTATGTATTTATGATTGATCCTACTGTATCCTACTACTTTGTTATAAATAAGACTTATGGGTGGACATATGTTCAAATATGCTCTTTTATCTTCTTACATGGATCAGTAGTTTAGGGTTTTTTTTATCCTCTTTGACTTTGTGCCTCTTATTCTTGAGTGAACAGTACCTGTGGACACTGTGTGCCTCTATTTAATTGTCACCGCACCTCTTCTCAGTTTCAATTTTCATTTATATATTATATAGATATGTTTATTATAAATTTTGACAATAATATTATTTATTTGCAATTATTAACCTTCCATTTCTCACCTACAAAACTAACTTATATCAATCACAAGTGCACAATATTAAATATAACTAGAATCAAATTTATTTTGCGATGTGCATAGCCATGGCTGTTATGCAAGTTTTGGTTCATAAAACAATGACAAAGTATATATATTATATAATACGAATACTTACTTGATACACCGGAAAACCAGCCATATTATAAAGCATAATTGTTATCTCAGGAGTTGAAAATTTACATGTCCATGTAATGGTCTTGCTATCATTTGATTTCGGTTTTACAACCGGAGCTTCCTCTCGAAGTACAACTTTTTTCTGTTTGGAGGAGCGGAGGAGCAACAAAGGCTTCAATCTGCTCATTATGATATTGCATTGTGAACGTCCAAGCTTGATTTCAGTTTCAGCTCTAACAAGTGAGATTGACTGGAGGAAAGGAACCACACAAAAAAGAGAATAAGCTTGCATAGACAATACAAAAGAGGACAATTCATAGTCCAGTAATCTAGACCAAATAGACAATATAGTAAAATAATCCAACTAAATAAACGGATTAAGAATCAGATTTCCTTTCTTCAGGCTTCTCTCTATTTGAATAATTTTGAGGGAATAACATTTATTTCACAATGAGGTTGGACAAATTTATATACAAGAGAAAATCTCACAAGAAAGGAAAAATGGAAAAATACGGAAACTATGTCAACGATAATAAAAAGAGAATAATCATATATATGACTATTATCAACATCTCCCAAGCAATCTTGTCAAATATTTACAATTGCTTTGAATACATGTGGAATTGCCTATGCAATAGAAAAACTATTGGTACGTTTTCTAAACACCCAACATAAGGATCATCGGGATGTGATGGTTAATATCCTAAAGTATATCAAAGGAGCACTAGGACAGGGACTTATGTGAAGGATCATTTGTCTTTTTAATATTCAAATACTGAATGGGTATGTATTCATTGATGGGTATGTATTCATTGAGGGTGATATGATATTTTGAAAGACTACAAAACAAAATAGGATCACAAGATCAAGTGTCAAAGCAGAATAATAAATTGAGCCTTGCTTTTAACTGCTTGAAAACTCATTTAGTTAAATTAGCTACCTACAGTGCTTTAATTTGTAATAATATTACATATCATCATCAAGGATATTGAGCCTTGCCTTTAACTGCTTAGAAACGATATGTAGGTATTTCTATACTAAATTAGTTATATTTACAACAGAGAGAAATAAAACAGAACATCCGTACATTCGGAAAAACAATGAAATCTTCCGTAAAAGGGCTATTTACATTATTTGTAATAATCTCAGCAGTATTTTTCCTTTTTCTTGTCTCCAATTGTATTAAAAGTTTCCCAGGTCTGGTAAACACTAAAAGATACAAATTATATAGATACAGAGGTGCCATATGTGGATTGCAAACAACTTACCTGCACTGGGACACACACAAAGGAGACCAAATTCACCTTCGTTATCTCCAGGACGGAAGCACCAGCTTCTCTAAGAATCTACAAAGTCAGCGGTACAAAATAAAATTTGTCAGCAAGAAGCAAATTGAAAAGGGGGAAAATCATACCACAAGAGATTCAACAAATCAACGAACACACAAACTACATACATGAATTTCTCTGAACTCCAGTTGAAAATGAAAGCGTGTACTCTCCCCAATATCCTTATTGGAGCGTGATTTGACGATATTAAATTGGATGCCAGTGATGTTATTTTCAACAGAAAGACCATATTCACAATGTTCAAAACTCACATTCAGTTTTGGCATATTGAAGCCCACCTACAAATACCAAGTATAATTCCACAACTAAAATTAAATCTAACTGAAAAAACTTTGAATAGTTTTTAGGTTAAATATATTCAGGAAACTAAAATACAAATGATTGTCCAATTATGCACCACAAAGAAGGCAAACACTTTGATAGGGCCTTGGGTTTGTAAATTAAATTACCCAAATAAAACCAAAAATACCAAGAACACAATCATGATATTCAGGGAGACTCACAAGAATGTCTACCCCCAAAGTCAAATGCTAGTATTCTGAGAAATTGAAAGCTCCTTGAAAAACTAAAACCATCGACAAGGCATCCAAAGTCCAATGCACCATGCAAATTGCTTAAAGTTGTGTAAAGGTTGTGACTAAAACACATGAACACCCATTCATAGGGCAACAACATTTCCATTGCGCTAAGCCTCAGGAAGTATACATAATGGTTAGAAAAGCTAATTATGTTTAAATCTCAACCTTCTCCGGAAACAAAGAAATGTAGCGTTCTAGTTTTTCTTCCTTTGTTGAAGACTGTTTTGTGCTCATAGGATCAACATTTGACCCTTTACTTCGATCAGAGCCTGATGGAGATTCTGATGGCCTCTTTTTTTTTGCAAGCAACCGTTCATTCAAATTCACAGTAACTTCTCCGATGGATATATCCACATTCTTAATAACAATATCCCTGTGTGCAAAAAGGAGATACAAAGCACAACTTAAAACAAAATAATTTTTCCTACTGCAACATGGCATAAAACAAAGAAAAAAAATACTTTTTTCCTTTGGAAATTGGAATACAAGGACATCTGTAGAAACTGCAAAGGGGAAACCAAGTACATAAAAAGTGGTATTTTTCAAGGGAAAAGCAACAGATAATTGGATATAAATATAAAGATTTAAAAGCAAGTTACGTTTGACAGATCACTTCACTTAAATTTTGAGGTAATACCTTCAGAATTGTGAACTAAACCAAAATAAAGTAATAGTTTATTTGCAATTTTCATATTTGGGTCCAGACCATGCAATATTTGTAAAAGTAAAGCCTAAAAGCCTCTTTCCATTAGTTCAGTTCACAATAGAGAGGTTCACCACTTGTATACTGGAATGTCCCATTACAGATGAAGTTTCTCCCGTGAAAACTCCCACTGCCTTGAGCCATAAGGTTTACACCATAAGATTGTCAGCTGGTGAACAACTTGCACACAGGTCCACTTCCTCCTCAACAAAGATTCAACAAGTACAAGTTTTAAGTACATGTTTGTTTCCATGTTGGTGTGGAGCTAGACGTGTGTTTGTTGAACTCTACTAGTTATAGCTTCTGTGCCACTGTAGGTTTCTGCCGTGGTTTTCAACTTTACCAAACATGCATTAATACTATTATGTAAAATGTATAAAAGGAAGAAAAATACCTACGATGACCAAATTCACATGAGATGATGAATTTTTCACAGATAAAAGGTGAAGAAGACTTTTCTATCGGCACAACAGATGTCTGGCTAGAAACACTGCATCCTCCACCACTAAATTCAGATAATTGATCACAACTAACTTGAGGATCACCGATGTGAACCGCAATGGGCAATATATGTATGCTAATAAACAAATTTGACTCGGATCCACAACCTTTAGATATATCAACATTCACCTTCCCGATTCCAATAGTACCTTTAGGTGTCTGCAACAACAAAATACTCTCAGGGACCCAAATATAAGTACATATGTTGTATTCAATTATATTTTACTTTCACAATTATGACATTCGAATATCTGAAATAATTTCTAATATGTTATTACATATCATTGAGTATTTGTACTAATGTCAAACAGTATTTATGTTTCATTTGTGACAGGTTTGTTGCTTCTTTTCCTATAATTAGGACAGTTTTGATTCCAATAATATAGCCCTATTCTAGGCAAGTAGATATTTCCCCAAGTCTGCATAATGTAAATTATCCGTATAAAATTGTAAGAATTGAGACTACAGGAAATTGTAAGTGATTAATGATTCTGTACAAGAGTATTCAGAATTTATAGATGCAAGGCTAGGCTGATAATAATGAAGAAATCAAGCCAAATCTGAAGATATGATGCTAATTTCCTATTTACCGTTATACAGCAAATATCCTGAAAATCTCCATATTATACAACACATCTCAAAAGTAATTATACAATAATACCAAGTAAAACATTCTTCCAAGCCATCTCATATAAGGACAGTGACACAAAAAATAACAGGATCAGAGATCAGCATATTTATCCATACAAGAAGAAAAATACAATGATATAGAGATTCATACCTTTAGAACTAGCTCTGTCAAAGAAAAAGAAAAATATTTTGCAATATTGACAATAGTCCTCCACTTTCCCTTGCCTAAAGAACGAGTTTTGGATTTGGATTTTTGGGTTTTCTGGGTTTTCTTCGTCCCGGAGCTTTTTATTGTAGGCCTCGTAACAACTTCTAAGTTGCGTATTAATAATTGCAACTTTGGATTCCAAGAACCAACGTCCGCACCATGTTCGACAGAGGAATGGATTAAGCTGAGTTTAATTTCACCAATAGATACAGATTCAGTAGCACCCTGTACATGTCATAAATCAACAGAATATATTGCTATGGAATCTTAGAGACACAAACATGACAATTTACTAGAATAAAAGCAAAGAATTTGAACTATGATATATAGAGTGAGTGGGTGTATAAGGAAAACCAGATCATTTGAACCAAGTTCCCATACCATAGATTTCAGAAACAGCGGGAAAACTTTTCTTTAGCCCATTTAGGATTAAATAGGCTTAAAGGAAGTCGATGGCAAGGTACAAGGCTAATTCGAATTAAATTCTCCCTGATAGTTATTTTCTAGTACATTTTATCTTCACAATAAGTCTTTTATGAAACGTGTAGATATTCTCAATGGGAAAATTTAGTCATGCAATACCATGGATTACCATAATAAAACCCAATCAATGAGCAAATTTATTATATCCAACATTATGGTGAATGTTTGTAGCACCGACACTCTGATTAAAAAGTGTCAGAACATGTGATTACATTGAATTATGCCATATTTTCAAATTATGTGAGTGTATGTGTCTGTATCCGTGCGTCATAGGCTTAATGTACCACATTTCACTTCAATGTTATAAACTTCGAAAGGAAAAAAAAATCAGTAAATGAAGAAAATGAAAAACCTTTTCAAACTTGATGACCACATCTTGTAAACTGCTGCATCCACCAACACAAAATTCAACAGATGCTTTTAAAACACGGCTCAAAATCCAAGACAGCAATGAAACAGAAAATCTGTAATACAGTAACATGTAAAATCAGAGTCAATATGATTTCATGCAATCCAACATGAAAAGAATAAAATCCGTACTACAGCAAGTAACAGAATTAGTCCAATATGCTTTCAGGACATCGAGGTTCTAACTTTTATCACCGTAACACCGACACTTCTGATAAAAAGCATATCCGGTGTCGGACACATTTGATTACATTCAATTAATTCATTTTGTTTTAATCCAACTCATGTGATTACATTTAATCAATTCATTTTTTTTTTAAACCGGTGGCGAAAGGAAAAAAAAAAGTTATTCATATTTTAAAAAAAAAATTATCAGTGTTGATGTATCTTCGTCGGTGTCCGTGTTAGTGATTCATAGAAGTTTATAGCTAAATATGGTGAAATTGGATAAGCGAGATACATTGAACTTACATGAATGCGAGAGTAAGTGCAACACAAAAGAGGAAGTAGACGATGAGGAATTTGGTGGCAGAAACTGCCATTTTGGAAGGGGGAAAATGAAAAGACGAAGACGATTATTCTCTGTCACGGCGGTGGATTGCATGAATAGAAGAATTGTTGAGAATGGAAAAAGAAAAAACACAAAAAATGAAAAAATTAAGTAAGATCCGTTCCGTGAGGTGCTCGGTGATTCAATACATGCCACTGGTGATGGCGCCAGTGTAACGGAAAATGATATTGGAATTGGGTGTGACGCGTCTACAGGAGAAGGGGTTATGTTGCGTTTTTGGGATTTGTGACTTTTTTTTTTTTTTTTGACTGTTGTTACTACTAACTAAGTTGGCGATTTAGATTTGGGAGAAATTGCAAGAAAAAAAATTAGGTCCAATTTAGTCACGCACGTGATTGAGAAAAAGATAGAAAGATAAAGTAATAAAATAATGTGTATTTTAAAATAATTAAATTATTTGTGTTGTTATGTAAGTGTGACCAAATTAGATCTAAATTTTTTTGGTCCATGCAAGTATTTCTCTAGATTTGGTGCTGTTGAAAAAGCAAATAGTTTCACGCTGTGCATCTCAGCCGTCCGATCAAGTATTGATGGATGAGATCATTTGATGATTACTTTATTTGTATTTAATCTGAGACGTCCGATCAAGAATAAACGGTTGAGATACACAATAGCGTGAAACATGCAATCCAGGTCCCAAGTTAGGGATTTGGATTTTGTGTTGTTGAAAAATCATGCAGTTATCTACTTAAGTAGCAGACGTGTAAATTCTTGAAATTTTAAGTAGAGATCAACATAAATTCCTGAAATGTGGACTTACCTCTTGTTCGATGCTTTCTTCTTTACGTCTTAGGTGATTT
Source organism: Trifolium pratense (assembly GCF_020283565.1). Lineage (NCBI taxonomy): Eukaryota > Viridiplantae > Streptophyta > Magnoliopsida > Fabales > Fabaceae > Trifolium > Trifolium pratense. Next base: position 27,644,603 of record NC_060062.1, read on the forward strand.
CGACCACCAATGAGCAGCAACTCGTTGATTTTGATAATGTTTGTTTGCGATTTGGGTTTTTGAGAGTGTGTTTTGGAGGATTTTTTGTTTTTTTTTTGCGAACTGTTCAAATGAAAGGAATAAGGTCGGAGTGTGGGACACACTTTATATAGATTGCGAACATTTTTTAAAAAAATATTCTCTATGGATGGTGGCCGCATTTTGAGGGTGGCCCAACAGTCACCTTTTTAACACATTAGCATTCTAGAATGCGAACGGTGCTTATACTCTAGATTGTGAGGGGGTTAGTATGGTAATAGGTGTGTTGAACTGAGATTTCAAAATATTTTAAATTATTTTTTAAGATATTTTTTTTTACTAAAAGATACTTTTTAAGATACAATAATCATGAAATATATTTTTTTGTCAAGTAGCTAGTGGCTAAAAATTCCACATTAAAGGTGGATAAGTGGAGCGTCCGGGGTTAGAGCCCCAACTCCTACGTATATAATACGATGTTCCTACCAATTTAGCAAAATTCACGTGGGACACAATCATGTAATATTAAATTAAGACTTTTAAAATTCCATAAAATTAATATAATCTCACAAAATCTTTTAAAAATTAAAACAAAAAAAAATTACCAAAAGATTTATTATAAAACTTATGTATTTAAATTATATTATAGATCTAAAAAGTAAATTTCTTAGTAGACTAGAGTATAAAATTTGTTTGATTTCGTCCTCGTGAGCTTAGTTCGGTTGGTAGGGACATTACACCATATGTTTAGAAGTCCGGGTTCGAACCCGGGACACTCCACTTATTCACCTTTAAGGTGGATTTTCTAGTCACTAGGCTACTTAACAAAAAAATATTGTTTAATTCCCCTTTTATTTAATCAAGGTTTAAATATGTTTTTGGTCCTTATATTTTTCCAGAATTTTCATTTTAGTCCCTGAAATTTTTTTCCATGCTTAGTCCTCGAAATTTTTTCCGTCAATATTTTTAGTTTCTACTTTTCATTCAACTCGTGCATACCATTTGAAATTTTAATTTTTTTCCTGCGGTCGTGTTTAGTACATCATATGAATCTCTGTTACAAAAGGTTAAATTTTTTTAACAAAAGATGAATTAAATATATTTTTTTAGTTTTTTGCACATAAAAATTCATCAATAATTAACATTATGTTAAAAAATTATAAATTTTTATAGGAGATGTTGTTATAATATTATATTATAAACATAAATACAAAAAATCATTTAAAAATGTGAAAATATATAAATTGAATGAAAAGTAGAGACTAAAAATATTAACAAGAAATGGAAAAAAATCCTCAAAACTATAAAATTCTGAAAAAGTATAAAATTCTGAAAAAGTATAGAGATCAAAAGCATGTTGAACGGTTTAATTAATAGTGGGGTTATTTGGGAAATATAAAAGACAGGAGAAAACCCAATGGAAAGAAGGTTGTCTTGACTTTTGGTATTCTCTTCTTCTCCCTAGCTTCTTCTTTATAAACCAAACCGCTTACTATGTTATTTCTTCTTCTTCTCTCTCCCTTAACCATTAAGTTATGAGTCAACAGTAAAAAAGAACAAAAGTTTCTTATTTTGAAGAAAATACAAAATAAAAAATGGATTTTGAAACTCTTCATACTATCTTAGCAAAATCACTCACCGTCATTTCCTGGTATGCTATCTCTTCTTTTTCGTTTTCTTTTATTTTTTTCTTTCTTTTTTATTATTGAACATAGAGTTACATTTTTATTTTATTCTTGAAAATTAATCTATTCCCTTTTTTATTTTTGTTACATGCAGGCCTCCAATTATTTTGCTTTGTCCTTTGTAAGTAAATTTATTAATTAATTTTTAGTTTTTTTTTATAATTTTTTTAAAGAATACAAGAAAATTAGGACTCTGATTTTTTCTGTGTTTTGTTGCAGATATGTTTCTATTAGGGCATTGGAGAGTGATTGTCGTTCCAGTAATCAACGATGTCTTGCTTTTTGGGTTCTGTTTTCTTTCTCTATGATCATGGAATATGAACTTCAAATTTTGCTTAGTTGGTAATTAGTTATTTTAATCTTGTTTTTTCCTCCAATTATAACTAATCTAGCGTTGTTTGGATTAACTTATTTGAGTTTATGTGCTTATGGAAACACTTCTGTGACTGTTTGGGAGAGTTTATAGAAACATCTTACATTATGTCAATAAGTTGTTTTCGGCTTATTTCTATAAGCTCTCTAGGATAGCTTATAAAATTTCCTACATTTATAGCTTATATGAAAACAACATTACTTTATTTTATCTTTTGCTACAGAATTAGCTTACGCATAAGCACTTATATGATAAGTGCTTATGTTATAAGCGCTTAATTAGAATGTCTAATGTTAAATTATGACATTGAATTGGAAAGGTTTAAAAGTTGTCTTAAGGAATCAATGTAATGTGGGATAGTAAAAAAAAAAATCAATTTTGAACTATAACTCGCAATTTGGCTATTGTTATTGTTGAAAATCAAGTGTGAGTGGTTATTATGTTATTGGTTTGGAATGATCATAATGGAGAGCTATACAAGAGATTTGACTTATATATTAATGTCTTTAAGATTTTAGGTGGAGATTTTGTATCGTGGTCTCTTGCTATGTTGTTAATAGTGTGCTATAGCGGCATAGCGTGGCAGTGAGCCCTCCGCCACTACGACATGGGGACGCTAAGCGGTAGTTCTAGTCATTAATCTATTTGTGTTCCCAGACAACCCTATAGTTAACTATAATGAATAAGTTCATAATTCAATTAATAGGTAGCTTATTGATGCTGTGAGGTTGACTACCGTCTTGGTCAATGAAATGGCCACTTTGTAGGCGATATTTTGGGTTGCATTTTCTATGTTTACACTTGTTCACTGTAACCTTTAACAAAATTGCATTTTCTATTTCTATCATGTTTTTCTTGATGATACCAAGCCAAATGCATGTTGGTTTGCTTTGTCATTGCTTTTGAGTTTTGTGCATTTTATGATCTTTTTTCTAAATTCATCAGCTTAGAGACTGTTTGGGAGAGTTTATTTAAACAACTTAAAACTTTTCCATACATTGTTTTTAATTTATTCCCATAAGCTCTCTTGGATAGCTTATAAAATCAGGTTATAGCTTATATGAAAACAATCTGACTTTATTTTATCTTTTATTATAGAAATAGCATATACATAAGCACTTGATACACGCTTACTTAATTAAGCTGTTTTTCCAAATAGAGACTTGTTGAATTATTAGTATGAAATGCAGTTTAGATATAAAGTCTGACTCTGAGTAAGCACATGTATTATTTGAAACTAGAAACAAAATCAAAAGGAATGAAAACTATTTTAGGTAAAGAGCAGCAAGGTCATGAATGAAAAAGGAAAACTAGTCATTATCGATATCCGAGAACCAATCATCACCGATTTTATAAGCTATTTCTGCTGTCATTTGTCCTTATTTTGAGTCTGCTTTCTGTTACAGGTTCCCATGGTGGCCTCATGTGAAAGCTACGGCAACTATCCTGCTGCTAATACCTTATTTTGGTGCTGCGACGTACATCTACAAGTTCTTAATTAAGCACTACTGTTCGTGGAACATATGTGGATGGACGCTGAACACCTTCCACCAGAAAATCACACATTTTGATTTGGACAACGATAGCAAAATACTTTCAGAGTCGGATGAGGGCAGACAAGTATTTTTGGAATCGGACGATAATAGCAAAAGTGTTGAGGTCTCTGGACAGACAATTATTACAAATCATTTACAAGAGGAGAAACTCTTGGTATATCAGGTATTGTTGTTAAGTTTTTACCTCGATTTAAAAACATAATACTGACACAAGTGACACAACCAATTTGATGATTTTTAAGGTTTCAACTTATTTATTAGCTGCTTTTGATTTTTCAATATACTTCACTTATTCTAAATCTTACAAAGTGTGCAATTCATGATAATCTTACAAAGTGTGCAATTCATGATAGTAAGCTTTCACCAGCTATTGTATCACAAATTTATATACCTCCTCTGTCTCATATCAAGTGCATGTCTGGAAATTGTATATTTCACGGTATGACCATGCAGCAACATGAAGGATGAAGCTAGCTTCTTGCGTTCCACACGATTTTCCTACTCAGTGTGCTACCAAACATCCTATAAGTGTCACATTTGAAATATTTTTTCTCTCGAATTCTGTCATTTTAGATTATCAATGAAACAGTAATTAATTTTTTTTCCTACTAATATGGCCATATTTATTCAATCTCAACTCAACTAAACTATTAATAAGAGTATTTTAATAAATGAATCTCATTTTATCATAGAAATTACTACACTCAATGATCTTAAGAACCATGCATAAACCTTAAAAGATACGTTATATGAGACAGAGGGAGTATATGTTATGGTAAGTGGTAACCACCACATACACTGGATGATTTTGTTTCTTCCATCTAATTCTTTTGTTTTGTTGTCGTAATAGATATGATATGATATATTTCTTTCTAAAAAGTTGTTTGCATCAGGGAAAAGATGATCTTGCTGACTGTGACAAGACAAATACCGGTTATACAAGTAAAAAGAAAGTACAGAAGGAATGGAGTTGTGCTTTATGTCAAATTATTACTACAAGTGAAAATTGCTTAGGGTCACATCTTCAAGGGAAGCAACACAAGGCTAAGGAAAAAGAACTTCGAGTTGGGTTACATGCAACAAATATACCGTATGTTCTATCCTTTACGCAGGAAAGAATCAAAGGAATGGTTCTACTTAGGAATTTCAACCAAATTGCAAAGATACTGAGTCCAGTTTCTAGACCCATAATATGGTGTGAATGGCAAAAACCGGAATTTGGATGGACAAAACTAAATACGGACGGTTCCGTAAACAAAGTAACTGCTGGTTTTGGTGGTCTACTTCGTGATTACCGGGGAGAACCAATATGCGCGTTTGTCTCCAAAGCTCCACAAGGAGATACTTTCTTGGTTGAACTTTGGGCTATATGGAGAGGCCTTGTTCTCTCCATAGGTCTTGGGATTAAATCAATATGGGTGGAGTCAGATTCCATGAGTGTTGTGAAGACAATCAATAAAATGCAACATTGTCCGAAAGCTGAAACCTGTTTGATACAAATCTGGAAACTCTTGAGTAAGTTTGATGAGTATCGGATTTCTCACTCGTGGCGCGAAACTAATAGAGCAGCAGATCATCTTGCAAAGATGGCTCTTTGTGGAAATGATGTGGTTCTGTGGCCAGTTGATTTTTCACATAGCCTCTGCAATATCATTCAAGATGATGCCAGAGGAACGAAATATCCAAGACGGTGACATCGTCATGGATCAAAAAAAGTTCTAGTCTGCATAAAATATACATTTTATATTATAGTCTCTAAAAAATTTATCGATTTTTTGTCGATATCTTTTACCAAAAAACGGATGTTTTTTGTCTTTCTAAAAGCACCCCTTTTTGTAAAAGGTCGTAGACTAAAAATTGATAACATTTTCATAGGACTAACATGAAATATCCGTAATTTTATATCAAGTAAAAACATATTAACCCTTTTGGTATATATCTGAGTCTTTAAGTTTGTGGTTGATCATATATTAGAACCATAGGTAGTAATGCTTGCGTTTAGGGGTCAAGTTGACATGTTCATTTTCAATTCTATTAGTTATAGTTTGCAATGTAATTATAGATGATATGTATTTGCTATCATTATTTCATATTAAGTTTTATGAAGTCACAGTACTCCAAAATTGCTCAAGTATTGGTATTGTACCCATATCCAATCCTTACACATAAGATTCCTAGTTACATACTCAAGGAGTATCCTCCTAAAAATTTATCTTCTTTAACAATATCAATTGGTACGTTTGGGTTACATCTTCCATACTTGAGAGTGCAACTCTAAGAAAACATATCACTAAGATTTTTGTAGCTCAGTCTTGTTTGTTTTTTTTTTTTAATCAAAAAGTCTAGTAGTTAAATGCACACATTAAGCAAAAAATGTCGAGTTCAAATTCAAACTCTTGCAATATGTGCACATTCCTGATGATTTTACATCAAAAACAATATGTGCACTCCATAATTTTTGTACCAGCAACAATGTGTGCACATTCCTGATGATTTTACATCACAGACAATATGTGCAACTCGCCATAATCTTACATCAGCGACAATGTGTTTACATTCCTGATGATTTTACATCGGAGACAATATTTGCACACCCACCTATGAAATTTCAACATCGGTGACAATGTGGGTGCGTTCCTGATGACTTTTGCATTAGAGATGAGGCATGCACGCTCCTGATAAACGATTAGGCCATGATCAAAAGAGGCGGGTACAACCTCACCCAGTTGCACTCATAGATAAACATCACTAAAACATTTGCATGGGGGCTATAGTGTTGGTTAAAAAAAAAAAGTTAAAGAAAGCGATCGCTTCAGAAGCCAATGTTGTTTGTTTTTATGGGTAAATAGGGTTATACCCCTGCAAAATACACGAGTTTTGCGTTAACCCCTGCAAAATAAAAAATTGGGATTGCCCCCGCAATGTGAAGATTCCTTGCATTTACCCCCTGGCTGCACATGTAGGCATATGACATGGACAGAATCTTGACGTGGCATGACACGTGGAAAATAATTATTTTTTATTTATTTTTAAATTGCCAACTCAGTAATAATTGTGTAATTATTTATTTTTTAAAAATATTCAAGTTTAATTCTACAATCAGAAAATTGTACTAATTTTGAGTTATAAATCTTTATTTGCAGGTCCATATACGGAAGAACAACATTGTTTGTTATTCAAATTAGGATTAAGTATTATCAATTGATGTTAGAGTTTTAAGTATTTATTTATATTTTTTATATTTTATTGTCATTTTTTTTAATCATATATTTACTTATTAAAAAAGAATTGTTGTTCATATTATTTTTTATTGGATTTAAATCATGTTTATAAATGTTTTTTTATTATTATTTATAAATAAATGTTGTACTCTATTTTTTTACTCATTATTTTTTTATTTGTCTAATTTTTTATGTGATATTTAACAAATACACTGATAAAATAATAGAAACTCCTCGAATGACTATACTATAGAATGAATTGGAAAAATGTGGAATTGAGAAATTGATATGTTTAAAAAAAATTATTCTTAAACTTCATACTTATCAAGTAGAGAAAAAAGTGTCATTGTCTGAAATATAAAAGGAATGAAGTAATTGACTTCATAGATTATTTTTCTATTTCATTTTATTATTCTATTAATTATGGTTTACCTTAACGTGGTTTTTCTAATAAAAAAAAGACATGGTGATTTGTACCAAACAAAATATTAAAATACGAGGGTATTGATAAAAAAAAATAACCTACATGGAGGTATTAAGCAAAAAATAACTTACACGGGGTGAGACATACATTTGTAGATTTTATTATATAAAAAATACGATATCAATTTAAAGCAGGGAAAGTATCAATGATTTTATATATAAAAAAAAAGAATTAAAAGCAATAATATCATGTATTACTTTATTTTTATTCTTCATACATCACTGTAAAATAAACAAATAAAAATAAAAACAAATAGATACATTTTTTAAAATTTGCACATTAACAAATGAGATATGCTTAAAAAAATTATATAATTTTTTTTTGTGTCAAGCAAATGACAAACAATTCTACTGTTCATTACTTTTAAATAAATAATATTAAAATTAAAATCGCCCCATTTTGCTTCTCAAATGTGAAATTTTTTCACACGGGGACATGAGATAAAATACTCCTGAAGAAAACAAATGTCTAAAGGAGAGAGATGACGATTAAGAACAAATATATTAACCGTTAGATTAGTTTTTGCATAATGACAATTTTTTTATGAAAATAAAAGAACAAATATATGAACATGTGAGTTGGGAACGGGGAGTGGAGTATCACTCTCCATTATGCCATTTCTCCTTAAAATCTCCAAAATTTGGATCTTTTATCATATTTAAATAAACTATTACATTAAATATAAAATTAATTTTACAAATAATTAAAAAAATCACAATATTAAAATTTTAATAATCCATATTTTTCATGTGTGAAAAAAAATGATCTATATTTTTTATAGAACATTCACCCGGGCGATAGCACGGGTAAGTTATACTAGTTTTTTATTATGAACACGAGAGAAATTCTTAGGTGAGTTATCACCTAAGCATTAATGATTAGGCACGACCAATCATATAATTACAACTCATTATTATATTAAATAATTACAAATAATTTTGAGTTATAAATCTTTATTTGCAGGTCCATATACGGAAGAACAACATTGTTTGTTATTCAAATTAGGATTAAGTATTATCAATTGATGTTAGAGTTTTAAGTATTTATTTATATTTTTTATATTTTATTGTCATTTTTTTAAATCATATGTTTACTTATTAAAAAAGAATTGTTGTTCATATTATTTTTTATTGGATTTAAATCATGCTTATAAATGTTTTTTTACTATTATTTATAAATAAATGTTGTACTCTATTTTTTTACTCATTATTTTTTTATTTGTCTAATTTTTTATGTGATATTTAACAAATACACTGATAAAATAATAGAAACTCCTCGAATGACTATACTATAGAATGAATTGGAAAAATGTGGAATTGAGAAATTGATATGTTTAAAAAAAATTATTCTTAAACTTCATACTTATCAAGTAGAGAAAAAAGTGTCATTGTCTGAAATATAAAAGGAATGAAGTAATTGACTTCATAGATTATTTTTCTATTTCATTTTATTATTCTATTAATTATGGTTTACCTTAACGTGGTTTTTCTAATAAAAAAAAGACATGGTGATTTGTACCAAACAAAATATTAAAATACGGGGGTATTGATAAAAAAAAATAACCTACATGGAGGTATTAAGCAAAAAATAACTTACACGGGGTGAGACATACATTTGTAGATTTTATTATATAAAAAATACGATATCAATTTAAAGCAGGGAAAGTATCAATGATTTTATATATATAAAAAAGAATTAAAAGCAATAATATCATGTATTACTTTATTTTTATTCTTCATACATCACTGTAAAATAAACAAATAAAAATAAAAACAAATAGATACATTTTTTAAAATTTGCACATTAACAAATGAGATATGCTTAAAAAAATTATATAATTTTTTTTTGTGTCAAGCAAATGACAAACAATTCTACTGTTCATTACTTTTAAATAAATAATATTAAAATTAAAATCGCCCCATTTTGCTTCTCAAATGTGAAATTTTTTCACACGGGGAGATGAGATAAAATACTCCTGAAGAAAACAAATGTCTAAAGGAGAGAGATGACGATTAAGAACAAATATATTAACCGTTAGATTAGTTTTTGCATAATGACAATTTTTTTATGAAAATAAATAAACAAATATATGAACATGTGAGTTGGGAACGAGGAGTGGAGTATCACTCTCCATTATGCCATTTCTCCTTAAAATCTCCAAAATTTGGATCTTTTATCATATTTAAATAAACTATTACATTAAATATAAAATTAATTTTACAAATAATTAAAAAAATCACAATATTAAAATTTTAATAATCCATATTTTTCATGTGTGAAAAAAAATGATCTATATTTTTTATAGAACATTCACCCGGGCGATAGCACGGGTAAGTTATACTAGTTTTTTATTATGAACACGAGAGAAATTCTTAGGTGAGTTATCACCTAAGCATTAATGATTAGGCACGACCAATCATATAATTACAACTCATTATTATATTAAATAATTACAAATAATTAGTAGATAAATAATTAAAACAAAATCTCTATAAATAAGGAAAGGAAAAAAAAAAGAGTTATAAAAAAAACATGTGTTGTGCACTTTATTAATTTTTTTTTCTTCTAATTGCCATATTTTTTATTTCTCCAACTAAGCTCTCTTTAGTTTTAAATTTTTTTGTTTCAATTATTTTTATTTTTATGTGAACACTTCGATGATCAATACATTGTTGAATACCTGTTAAGTAAATGTCTTATCATATTTCAAAGAATTTTGCGTATGAAATGGTGGTAACCAATAATACAGGTTTTGTATCAAAAAATATACCTTATTTTTATTCATTATTATTTTTGTACTTTTTGAAAACTTAGGGACTGTCCAAACTAATATGAATTTGTTGGATAAAAAAATAGTGGATAGTTGATAAACAAACTTATGTCGTATAAATTATAAGGTAGCTTATAGCCGATAAGCTAGATAATTCAATTTGTATTATGTAGTTAAATTAACGGTTGAATTATCTTATTAATATAAAGTGCAATAAAAAAATTATTAATAGTGGTATTTAATTATTTTCAAGTAAGATAACAGGAATAAAATGAGAGAAAAAAAATAATAAAATATAAACTAATTGAATTAGTAGCTTATTACTAATATAAATACAAGTTTCAATTAGTAAAATAATAAAAAATAAAAAAAGCTTAGTATGAAAATAAAAATAGCGTGTGAAAATAAATTATAAAGTGCACATGTATGTTTTTCTTTTCTTTCCTTATTTATAGAGATTTGGTTTTATTAATTTATTTTTTTTGGGTTAAAGAGATTTGGTTTTATTAATTACTATACTATTAATTATTTGTAATTATTTAATATAATAATTAGTTGTAATTATATGATTGGTTGTGCCTAATCATTAATGCTTAGGTGAGGACTCACCTAAGAATTTCTCTGAACGCGATCCATTATGTTTTCTTCAACGTTCAAAGTCCAAACCTTCTATCGTCTTCTTCCTTTGCTTCTTCCTTCTTTCCAGTGCTTCTTCTCCTTGCTTGTTCGGTGTCTTTTATTGCTTCATCAATCTTTCCATTACTTGTTTAGAAAATAAATTGATAAATAGAATTTAGGTGCTTCTGTACCTTGTTTTTTTAGATAAGTTAAGAGCATCTATGCATCAAGGATTGAGTAGACATCCCAATTCAGTTGACACACCTAAACACTCCATCCTATACTTATATCTCATTAATATAAATAAAAACAGAAGAAAATAAAAATGTACATGAGGGAGGTAAATAATACAAAATAATCATCCCTACAAAGGGAATTCACAAAGAACTCGAGCTTCCGGTTTGCCAAAACCACCTCCCGTTTCATAGGAACATGTAAGATGTGCCACCCTTAGACCAACTCCAGCGGCTGGTTCTTTCTTCAGTTTGCCAGCTGGAGTATGTTGCTTTGAAAAATTGCACCGTTGGAGTTCCCCAGGCTGGGCAACGGAGAAATACAATGCTACCGTTGCATTGATTAAAAAATGAATAAAATGTAATGAAAAGTTACATGTAGAAGTTCAAAGCTTTATTTAATAAGAATAAAATATTAATATATAAAGTAAAGTTGTGGCTCAATGGGTCCCACAAAGAACCCAAAGATGGGTAGCACCATTGGAGTGAAAATTGGATGAGCTGCTTCAAGATGATGTGGCTCAATGGGTCCCATAAAGAACCCAAACATGGGTTGCACCATTGGAGATGCTCTTAGGACGAGTGATATATGACTTCCCAACACTTCTAGCCAATTGTTTTTTCTTCTTCTTTTGACTTTTCAAAATAAAAAGGGTGAAAGACTTCCCTCCTTTCTCCATTGTGGCCCAAGCTTGTTTAATCACTTGAAGGTCTGCTTGGACCACCTCATCAAAATCCTGATCCGGCAATATCACAATATTTTGCGTTGTATCGGGTATAGCGCGGGTGAAGGCATCAAAGTCGTCCACCTTATTTTTCAGGTGTAATTATTAGGACACAAAATCCCTCATCGATTAACATACCGCACCCAACCATGATGATCGAACAACAGTGTTGGGTTCGGTATGATTAGCTGAAGAAGGATTAAGCGACCATTTACACACGAAATGATAAAAACTAAACAAACTAATTATTGAAAAAAAAAAAAAAAAAAACAGAAGAAGAGAATGAGAGGTGTGTCCCCAAAATTCTTAAAGGCCTCATTTTATAGGCATTTTGGCCGCACATGTGGCCAATTAAAATTGGCCACTTAATAGGCCTTTGACTGAGGAATTGACCATAGACGCGTCCGCTACTTAGATAGCGGGCAACAATGGCAAAAATTCTCAATAATTTTTCATTTTTATAACATTCTCTATTTAAATAGAGAAAGTTTTATAACGTTCGTTATTTAAGTAGCGGAAGGGTAAAACGGAAAAAACGTGTCTTTTTAGAAATAGTTTACAATAACATCAACATGAAGCCAAAATATGGGATGAGTCTAAGATAATTTTTGGATCATCTGATGATTATGAAATTCTTAAAGTTGCTGATTTGTCGTTAGATGAAAGATGGTTTGAAATGTCGTTTTTATTGAATAATAATAATAATAATAATAATAATAATAATAATAATAATAATAATAATAATAATAATAATAATAATAATAATAATAATAATAATAATAATCAACTATGGGTGAAAAACTTTAAAATTTAAATTGGTTGAACAAACGTCAAACACAACCTTGGTCTACTTAGGAAAATGACCAAATAATAAACAAGGTATTGTACCAAAAAAAAAAATAATAAACAAGGTAATTTGTTATTATTAAGACAACTAAATATTTGCATGGAAGCTGCCAGCATGATTTCGTAACGCAGCTAAATGAAGTTACAGAAATGAACAAAAATCCATAACAGGGCAAAACGGTTAATTGGAAAATTTGCAAAGGGCATTTTCTATTGCAAAAGTACTACAGACTGTACAACACATATAAACATGATATTTAAAAAATATTCAAACCCCTGTACCACTCAATATTCTGAAATAACTCCTAATCTAAAATGTAATACAAATAAACAAATTAACCAAATCCAAATCCTTCACTTGCTTCATGAATTGCTAGCAGTAACCTGTCTTCCAAATGTTGTTTAGATGGATACTCCGGCAAATCCAATTGATTGAAACTGGAATAACAAATTTCATGTTTAATTAGTTTCAAATCAAATAATAATGATGGTGGTGGCTACCATGATGAATGATAAAGTGATAATATATAGCATGTCAGCTATACATTATCCAGACAGAAAGCAAATATGTGTATATAGTGGATGAATTGAAAAGGGGAGAAAGATGTACCAAGTATGAGCAGAAGGCAAGTGATCAGGACTTCCATATGCTTTATGTATTTGAAACTTCTGGGAGCCTGAAATTCCTTGAAGAGCACTAAAACCTTCCAAAGGCACCTGAAACATCGGTGATTAAAATCAGAACCCCAAATTGCACTTTAAATGTTACAATGGCTCTACTAAGGTGTCAATGACATTCATTTTGCATCAAGTAGGATACAGAATACTAGGTTCTGTTTAGTTTGGATAATCCGTTTCCTGTTTTTATTTTCACTAATATTAACAAAAGTGATGCCATCAACTCCTCTTCTTTAAAAGATTTGCACATGACATTTGAATTTAAAAACCAGAAATCATGTAAAACAAGGTGATACTCTTATAATTATTAGTGAAGATAAAATATTAAAATAGAAGCACAGTGGTCCTCATCTTCCCAAGGAAAGAGACAAAAGCTTGGGACCTTGGGATACTCCACCTTTAAAGGTATATCAAAGAAAACTACATATTCTACAGCAGTTCTCAATCATGAGACTCACTCTTGACTAAAACGCATCACAAATAAATTGATAGCTCATAAAATGGGTTAATTGACACTTTAAAAAACTGATAGTATTTTGAGTTGATAAAAAGATTAGAATACTCAAAGCTCTTTTAGCAGTATACCTTGGAGGTGCCAGTCACAAATTGCAAAAGCCGAGCCTTGTCTTCTTTGCTTAAATCTTGAACAACCTCCCAAAACCATTGAATAACTGGTGATGCAGCACTATATCCAGAATATTCTGTATTTGCTCTCAAGTCATCCACTGAAATAAAATGCACAACCGTTAAACCTTCCCTTTAATGCAATTTAAATACTCATAAACTCAGCTGGCTGGGAGAGCAAATAAAAATTAATGACGTCAATAAAAGGAATGAAAAACAATGAAAGTCTTACGATCAATATCAGGAAGCCCACTGATCAATAATTCCAGCTCTTTGTCATTGAATATGGATATCAACTCCCTGGGAATTAATTCACTGAATCCTTCCAAGAAAGCATTTATTTGAGGGCGAATGGCCGTTGTCAACCGATGCTCAGCAACCAAATCAACATACTGATGCTTATTCTCTTCAGTAACTTTGATATTCCGTCCACCAGGAATCAACTCATAATCAGTCACCTAGACATGTTCGTCAAAGATTAGACTAAAAATGCATTATTCAAAATATAAATATAAAATATCAAAAAGTTCAAGGGTGCAGTCAATACTTCTGTCCGTTCATATAAGATCAATTTTTCTTCATCTGCATCAATGCTAAAAGTAAGATCCAGAACATCACTGATATCATTCTGCAATTATACCAGAAACAAGATATTATAATCATATTAATAATTAACAAATTGTGATCAAAATACTGAAAAGGGGACTATAGAAATGCACTTGCCTCAAGCATCCATTTCAAATTTTTGAAATAGTCGGGATCAATGGCTTCAATATCATGATATGTAACTTTGACCCCGAGTATGTGCTTGTAGAATGAGCGAGTAAAATGGACATCCAAAAGTTGACCATCAAATAGTGCTTTACCAACCTGGATAAAGTAGAAATGGTTAAGAAAGAATCATATATAACCAACAGCAAGTATTAAGAGCAGTTGAAAACGGACTCACCACTCTTCCAACAAACTTGAAATAAGATAAATGTTCTGTTTGATAAACAGAGTTAGGGTTTGGTTGAAATGTTGACTCATTGCCCACTGTGGTAAAGAGCAGTGCTCCCTTATCAAAAATAACTCTGGACAACAATTGATACCACTCCCTTGTAAGTCCTCCTGCATCAATACCTTCCTCCCCTTGAAAATGAACAGTCAACCTTCCCTTCAAATCTTGAGTTGGTCTCATGCGAAGCTGGTTATAAGAATCTTCTAGAACATATGCCCTTCTTACAGATATTCTCAAGGGGCTATGGTGGTGGTCATGCTGATGCTTAATTTTTGATCGGAAGTGGGCCCGCTTGTTATCAAAGTCAATAAATCTTGGAACCTTCAGCATGAGAGAGAAGGATTTCTCAAGCAAGCCGGGATTTTGCCTTATAAAAGCATTTAGAAGCTTCCTATGCTTCTCTGAGAACCTAACAAAAGCCATATTTTTCTCATCTACTTTCACAGCAGGTCCAGATACTTTCTGCTGAGATTCGGATGTACTGGCATTCTCAACATCAGAAATAACAGGAATATTTAAGTCATGACTAACACCCGGCTGTGAGGGATGCAATTTCTCACAAACCACGAAGAAAGATTCTATGTATGGCAAGATATTTTGAGAGCCAGCTGGAAGTGGAGGCATGGCACCAGAGGGTTGAGAAGAAGATGATCTAGATGGGGAGAAGAACTCAGATGTAGACTCAGAGTAGGACTCTATCTTGCTTATGCAACAGCTAAGTTCGTGCCACAATGGTTCTAATGCTGAATTGATTTGCCAAATCTCTGAAAGAGCAGCAGGAGTAACACTATCACCATGATCAGTTAGTGAGGTGACAAGGGAACTCAAAGCTTGCAAAACTCTCAAAATTGTAGCCCCATCAGTAGATGTAGTACTAAGAAGAGCTTTCATAGCATCACTGAAGACACGTAACTCGGCCATTGCAGAAGATGTCAAGTTTTGAACTGCTTCAGCCAGCTCAGTGACAAAAAGCTGACAATGAGTTGGAGCAATGGCCACCAATTTCTTCACTACCTCCGCAACAAGAATATATGCACTATCTGACAAACTGGGAAGAATGCATAAAATATTAGATCAACTTCAGTATCACTAAAACATTAACATCATTAACACGTCATTGCAAAGATAATAACCAGCAATATGGTCTGATGATGAATGATACTAGCTCTGAAGTTAGAAACAAAAGCAAGTACATTGACAACAAAACCAGCTTAACTGATTGTAAAATTGATTAGGAGCTCCTAAGTAATTACTCCCTCCATTCTTAATTATAAGCAAAAATTCACTTTTTAGATTCATTGAAAAAGTGATGTATTTGGTCTACATTATAGTCCAGATACATAAGTTATTCAATGAATTTGAAAAGTTGACTTTTGCTTATAATTAAGAATGGAGGGAGTATTTTTTTCATCCCAACCCTCCACCTAGAACCAGGAACTCCTAGTCAAGGTAAATAAATAAACGAAAACTAGGGCATATTGACAAAAATAGAAACAAAGGGATCAGCACAAATCAACAAGTAAAGGCCTATAAGCATACCCTTCATGTGCAAGCAACGAGCACAGGAGCCGGAGTTCAGATTGTGGCAAATTATTCAATACTCTCTGAGACTCAGATTCTGCATTATTATCAACGGGTGTGGGTTTGGAAGAATCGCCAACTGTAGTTGATGCATCAGCCATAGAAGTCAAAATACCAGAAGCTGTATTCGCTTCTGGTTCGACAGCAGAAATTTCAGGACCCAACACTGGCTTTGAAGCCGAAATCAAGGATTTATCAGATGGACTGGACTTGCTTCCAGCACTATCAATGATTACATCCAGTAAATTTAGCAGCTGAAAATACAAGCACAAGTACAAGGTATACCATGTTAGCATTGTGTTAAATTGAATAGCATATAGGCGAATAAAACCAACCAAATCATCACCTGCTCAAGATGAGCTATGCTCCTCAAATAAAGTGGTTGCTTCAAAAGACCCAATAGCATTGCAATGGAGATGTACCCTCCATTACTTTCATCTATATTGACTTCATCTTCAACAACCATCACGGCTTTGCCACGTGCATCACTAGCATTATTTGGTTCTTTAATCTCAGGATGAGAAAGCCTAGACTGAAGCAAATTTTTTGCCACATATTGATGATTGCGAGCAAGATAAGTGAGGGTTTCAAGTACTCGTCGAGACAGCAGTGGGGGCACCCCTGTGTAATCAAACAATATGAAAGGCATTATTAATAAACTAATCAATCATTAAATAAGGAAACAACATGCCCCAGACAATATTACTGTTACTGGTCAATTTAGCAAAAAAATACCAGAATAAGGAAAGCTGCTTTAAAGATTGCTTATTTGGGAAGATTAAAGATTGCAAACAAGCACCAACTAAGAAATTACGTTTATATAATCAGGACAATACGGATAACACAATTAAGTATTCTTACCATCAAAAGACTGAGGACGTGAATACATTACATTGCTTTGACAACCATATAATCTATATGGTGGCTCAACAGTACCGACAGAACCGACAGACCTTCTCACATCAAGCATCAGCAAGTCCATCAGAATTCTCACCAAAGATATTCTTGTTTCACTATGAGCACAAAGATTTAAAAGAAGCCTCTGCAATTGGCCTTTATAGAGTGGCTGCAAAAATGTAAGACAAATTATAGATGACAATGATATAGGAATCATTTAGAAAGGCTTCTTATTATTATAAATTACTACCTGCACCATGCGAAATAACCGAACCATGCCATGCAAGGCTTCTGTGTCAACTAGTGGAGCTCCATCAGCTTCAACAACCTTAGCTCCATTGGACCGGCGTGAAGATATTGGTCCCCCTACTGCATCAAGGCCAGAACCGATGCCATCACCGCGTCTTGAAGTCTCACCTCTACGACTTCTTGGATACATACCAAAGAGGGTACGACTGTAACGGTGTGCATACCTCTCCCGCAACATATTTGCCTCAGCAACAAGGGCAGGTGTAAGATTGGCAAGGATATTATCAGAGGAAGTTAACAAAACCTGAAGAAAGTAAGAAAAGACAAAAATCAGATATAATCACATTTTTCTACAAATGGCAGTCAGTTGATGAACTTGCCTCTTCTCGTAAATCTGAAGGAAATGTTGCAATTATTGAGACTGTATCCATTTCTACAGGTTGACCTTCCAACTCGTGAGACTGATTCGACCTTTGTGCTTGCTGTTGAGCTAGAACTTCTGCTCGAATATCTGAGGGGAGGGCAGCAAGGAACTCTGGATCAATATCCCCAGAGTTCTGAGACTCGACATTTGGTGGCTGAGCCACTTGACCTTGCTGAGCTGAGAGGACTTCAGCACGCAGCTCCTCAGGAAGAGCATCGAGAAAAGCAGGATCAATTGCTCCTGATCCAGCATCGCTATTCACTTGCTGCTCTGCTGCCGGACTCCCTTGATCTGCATCACGACTTGAATTCTCAGAAACTTCAGCAACACTGTGAAGGGGTGTATCTCTTCCAACAACAGGGGAAAAATGACCTGAAGGCATATTTGCTCTTCTTGTGCATGCAGCCGGTGAATCACCAGCTATTCTGTCTGCAGAAACCTGCCTTTCCCCACCATCCTCGTGGCCATCAGCACTTCCAATCTCAACATCTAGGCTCCGAAGGCTTTCACCAAAAGTTGCTCCACTACCACTACTCTCCTGAATCACAGCTTCAACATCCCTCACAGCACCATCATTACGTTCATGTTGTATCTCAACATCCTGTGAGTGAGCATTTGATACATTTGTTTGCTCTCCTGTCCCTGCAGTTCTTGTATCAGCATCATTAATGTTATCAATTATTGAAGGAGTCATTGTACTAACTCCTTGAATAGCATTACTTTCAACAGGGATTTCTGGCCTGGCGTCACCTGAATCTAGTGTGTGGCTCGGTTCAACAATACCATGAGAACCTGCTTCTGCTAAATCCTGATTAGGTGAATTTTCAGGGGTTCGCTGCCTTAATTGAGAGACAAGCAACTCCTCAAGGCCTTGTGGTACAACACTAGTGTTTGATCCACCACTCTGCGGGTTATTATCAGTCCACAAGTTCAAACGATTTCCATGGCGTCCACTTCTCAGTGATCGGAATATATTGTCCAAACCTGATGAGTTGTTCTCCAGAAAACTATCTGGAAGTTTTTCATAAGAAACCAAAAACAAGATCATTAAAACTACATATACAACAAATAACAATGAATAGATTAACAAAGAAACACATTATTGGAATGATATATCAATTGCAATAATCCATGAAGGAACTAACCTGATTGCCCCATAGATGGGGGGAATGAAGAAGGATCAACCAAGAGTGGATGACGGGAAGGGATAACAGTATCACCAGTTCTTCCCAAGAGACTATAAATAGATGTTGTCCTCCCCGGACGTCTGGATCCAAAAACTTCAACTGGCATTACATGAAAAGCTTCATTTGGAAAATTATTATCTCTGCCAAGAACTTCAATGTGATCAAGAACATTAATTCCATTAATTCCCTCTTCAAGTCGCAGTATAACACCATCTTCATCTTCCTCATCTTCCTCGTCATCTTCTTCCATCACTTCATCATCAAAGTCATCATCATCAATCTCATGGTCATCTTGATCTGTGTCAGGATGTGGCAAGTGATGGACTTCATGTTCCAAGTCATTATGTTCCTCGTCATCCTCCTCTTCTTCATCTACATCTTCGCCTTCATCTCCAGACATTTCATCATCCTCATCGTCATCTTCATCAAGATTCTCTTGGCCATGAGGTTGGATTTCAAATTGTAGACCCACACTTTCCATTCCATTTTCAACATCTCTTGCATCCTCAGAATTGTCATGCATGTAATCATCCTCATTAGCAGGAGGAAAGTTCCCATCAAGATCTTGATCATGTTCCATATCATCGGTAACAGCTTCAGACCCACCATACGCCTGACCTGTGTAAGGCCCAACTTGGTCAGCTTGACGAGAACCTTGAGAAGTCATTTCCATGGACTGAGACATATCATCAATATTATCTATTCTTCCGGGTTGTTGTAAATCAGAAGGTTTTGCTTTCCCTGCATTAGAATCAGCTGAATGGACATGCTCCTTGCTAACCAACTCGAGAGCTTTAACAATACCGGTTGCAACTTTAGACGAATCAGCATGATCCAGGTCCAAAACTTGGAGAGTACGGGTAAATGATTTAACCAAACCAGCATCAATAAAAGTGGCAGTGGCCTCAGCTGAGATGCATGAACCAGATGGTGTGCGAGCAGCCAAAACATCATTAATCAGATCAACAAACACCAGAGTTTCATTTCCCGGAGGTTTAACACCATGACATGAATCAACAAATTCATTGATGATAGAACTAATCTCACTAAAAATCCTCTTCCTTGCCTCTGCGGAACGGATACAAGCAGCCACCATAAACTGGTTAGCCCTGGTTGTTAGTTTCTGCCTCCAATCACCATCAACTTTCTTGTCCTTTTTGGAGTTTCGAGAATATGGAAGAAAATCATGAAGAATGTGGTAGAATATTCCACCCATGCTTAAACCAGCAGGACTCTTCTGATAAGTGACCCTACTGCTGCTCCATTCAGCATCTCGTCGAAGTAGAACATGAACTGATGATGAATACATCAATAATATCTCTGTCAAAAGCTTCAAAATAAAGACAATCTTTGCAAGTGATGCAGTAGCTTCTTGACTATTGGTTTCATTACCGTCAGACACAGTAGCAAGTGCTTTTCCTTTTCCCTTATTAATAGAAACATCAATGTCCATGTCACTTGATGCTGTGGTGCCAGGAAGAACGTTTGGGGTAATGTCATCCTTCGAGGGAGGAATAAAAGTGCACACAGACTCAAGCAGCAGTTCTATCACATCAATAAAACTTTGACTAGGTTTTCTATGACCTTTGATACTCTTCATATTTGAATCATGAAATTTGCCATGGCCATTGCCAGAAGCTGCTGTGTTTGTATGCCCAACACCAGCCTTACCATCACTATTCTGTACTTTTTCTTTCTCGGATGATTTAGACTTCTCTTTTTCTTTCTCCTTCACTTTGTCTTTATCTTTCAGCAAGACAATGTAAGGTCTTTCACCTACCATTTCAACTTGGCACACAGATTGTGCAGCTTGCATAAAAACTACTGGATCCCGAGAAATCACAGAAGCTAAATTTAAAATAAAATTGCGAGTATTGACCCTTCCATTTGGATGACGGTTGGGCACAACTGAAAGATTATGTTTTATCTCGGATTCCATTGCTTGCCGGAGTGTCTGCGGATCTTCAAGAATATGACGGACAATACTTGCAGCAACATTGTCATACCCAGAGAAGAGGCTACTTGTTGGCAAAGAAAGAAGTAGACTTAAACCACTAGCATCCAAAAAGGCAAGGGCAACAGAATGAGTCCTTGTAAGATTGGAACATAGTAGCAGAACGGCGTGCATAGTGTCGGAGGGAAGTTGATTCTTCATACAACTACACGCAATCTCAACAAGTCTCTTCTGCTCATGTATATCTGCATACTTCATAGAGAGTCCCAGAGCAGACTGTAACTTGTTTTGCCTATCTTCGTCAATAGTAATTGATGCCTGCTGACTATTCTCAACTTCTTTCTT
This sequence comes from Trifolium pratense, assembly GCF_020283565.1. NCBI lineage: Eukaryota > Viridiplantae > Streptophyta > Magnoliopsida > Fabales > Fabaceae > Trifolium > Trifolium pratense. Next base: position 27,666,071 of record NC_060062.1, read on the forward strand.
CAACTGCTCTGTAATTTCAGAATTTAATTTTTGATCCACCTGCAACAACCTGTCTAAAGCAAGAAAAGCAGCTGTGACCCATTTTGGCACCTGCTGTTTCTCCTTGCTATCAAGATTGGAATCCCACTGGTTGAGTAGATCAGAGGCAATTTTGATTAATCCACTCTTGGAAGCAGCTTCCCGTGCCACAGTATCCTCATTAAGAATTAAAGCAAGAACATGAAAAAGAGTAGCCAGCATGATGTAATTTTCATTATTAGATACCAAACCACATTCTTTGATCCGGTCAACAATAAATGTGACAACACTAGATCTATGTTTCCCATCATCCTGAGAGCAAATCATCACAAGCAAGTCGCGGACAGGAAAAGCAAGAGGTTCTTTCATCAGAAGCTTTGTGCAAGTAGATAGCAATTCATCAACAGAAGGAAACTGGACTATCTCGTCCTCAACCTGCTGAGCAGTTGCATTTGCATTTGAATTTGGAATTGCATCCTTGGTGTCTGATTCAGAATTCCCAAGGGACATTGCAAGTGCACGGGCAAGTTCATCATCTTCTTCTTGTACTTCCTCTGGATGTGAGAACAACCACTCCATTGCTAACTCTACACTATTTGACCCAACATGCCTCAAAGCTTCCTCTGCTCTAGATCGCGAAAAACCCATCTCTACAATGGTAGAAATAGTTGTTTCATTAGGAGGTGGTCCAGTAATACGAGAACCACCGCTGGCATTTACATTTTTCACTTCAACCCCTGAATAGACATGTCTAATGATAGAGATAACTGCAGAAATAAATTCATAACTACAGTCACCAAACTGGGGATGAGTCCAAACAGGTAGCACAGTCTTCAACACTATGGATTGGAGGACTTTCATAAAAGCCTCAGGGTCCCTTGGGAAAGGTGTGTCACCATTTGTCAGGGGCTGTGCAAGCAAATGCTTTGTGAATGATGATAATATGAAAGAGGAGGTTACTAGATGGTCCATTAATTTCCCATAACTAGCTAAAGAGCCATAAATCCATGAGTTATTTGTATCCTGCTTGTCATCTTGCTTTGCATTTGCATCATCGGTATCCATAGGCGAGGCAGGGACCCGATTGACTGCAAAGAGCAGCTGACTAGTAGCTTCAAAGGTGGTCAATACAGATTGAATAACTCCACGTCCATACAAGCAATTCAACAGAACAGGATTGCACGAATCTGGCCTCTCCATTAGCATACTATCTATGAAGTCAATCACTTTCCCATAATACCGACACTTTGTTGATATGGATTCTTCTGTTCCGGATAGATTTACATGGCCCCCATAATTCATGTGATCTAGAGCAATTGATGCCAAAGTAGAAGCCACTGACTTTGAAGCAGGACTTACATTCACAATATCATCACGTCGACGAGATGGTAGCAACATTACTTTTCCTAACTCTTGGAACAAATGGGTAATATGAAATGACAGTGATCTGACCATATCACAACAAGAGGTATAATACGACCTATGCTTGTCAGATTCCTTCTTATTAACAATCTCAGCATTATCATCAGACTCAGAATGATGCAAATGATTACTGGCACTTGACCGCATGTTTGGCCCAGCAGAAATAGATCGATGATGAGAACCAGTGGAACGGCCCAAATCTCGATACAGGTTTATAAGGTCAAAAAACTGAGATTCAATGCTCCATCCTGATGTCCTCCTCCTCAATAATGGATCAAGTAACTGCCTGAAAGAATTGATCCTTTGCTCCTCGGTTTCACTTGCATCCTGTTCGGCCTGTGGTGAACCAGAAGAACAGGAACCATCTTCCTCAATCCCTTGCTTCTTATTTTCAAGTAGAGCAATTTGCCACAGAACTTCACGGTGGACACGCCCAATATCTTCAAGAACATCCTTACTGCCATTTCCAAATTCTGTAAGCAACGAACTCACCCAACGGTTGTCTTTCGCTGCAGCAAGAAAGAGTAGGAACTCAACAAGGAAAAGCGAAGAAAATATGCCACCATCATTTGTCATCCTAGGATCCAGCAACAAAGGTTCTGAAGTTTCACTAAACCCAGCTAAAGCTTTCTTCAAGTGCTCTCTAAGAGATGAACAAAAGGCGTGTGCCAGAGAAGTGGAGTGATGCTGAGCAAATCCCTTAAATACCATGGTGCTGTGTAAAGCAATGGACATGCCATCTGAGGATTGAGCAATAGTGGGTCGTAATAACAACTTCAACAAAGCTTCAATTCCTGATTTTTCCACAAATAACCGGCATGTTTCAGAATTTTCCATAGTCCTATGAATCAATACCATCAAATGAAAGACAGATAGCTGAATAAACTGTTCATCACTTATGCCTTCTGCAGCTGAACATGACGTGCCTACAAGGCAACCATGGCCTTCATTCTCTTTGACTTCAGAATCTGTTTCCATTGCAGTACCCTCATTAGCTTTTCCAGAAATTCCTGTACCGTTTTCATCACCAAAGGATGCAATCTTATGGATGATTTCAATGATAATATCAACACCAGTACTTCGCAATGAAGACACATGACGTAGAAGCTCCTCCACAGCATTTGCCAAAGGAACAATCGCCTCATTCATGGCTAAGACATACTTTTTGCTAGTGAAAATATCAGCAAGGAACCGCAGTGATGAAGATTCTCTAACAGCCTCTAACCCTTTGGCATTAAGACAAATGGCCCCAAGACCATTTGGAATGCATGTCAAAGCCTTTGATGAAGGAAGTAGTTCAGATCCAACTGACGACAAAAAAGCATCAGGAAGACCCATATCGTGCAGAATAGAGAAACATGTAGGATCTTTATGGATTATTTCACTCATGACAGTAACAGCCGAGTAATAAACATCGCCACCAAACTTATCTACATTCTGAAATATTAAGCTTAGAGTAACAGGCAATGAATTGTCATTAGAATATTGAGATCTTGTGGAGTTTGCAGGCGCATATGTTGCAGAACCAAGTGCCTTGAGGGAGACCTTTATGAACCTCTTTTGGGAGTACAATTGATCAGTACTATGCTTTGAGCTCTCGCCAGTGAGAAACATGTTATCATTATCTCCAACTAATTCAATAACCCTTTGTACTTCTTTCCATAATCTCTGAGCCAACAGCTCAATGCCCCCCAACTCTTTAAACAACGATACAGCTGAGCTACTATAATCCATCAGCTTCTGAAGGGTTTTAACTGCAAAACAAACTAAATGAACATGTGCAGGATCAGAATCCTCCAGCAACGGCAAGAATGTAGGTACCATGCCAGAACCTCTAATACTACTCCCAGAAGTTGACGTTGAAACCACATGGAGCAAATAGAACTGAAGAAGTGCCTCAACAAAGGCAAGGGTCGATGGATCACTAGAATTCTTCAATGACAAGATAGCCTTCTGGAGCACATTCAGGAGTATCATTCGGTTCCCACCAGCAAAACTTGAACTAGATCCACTAAGTATTCGTGCCCGTTCATGCGATGAAGTATATGCTGCCAACTGGGCTCCTAATGCAAGCATTGCAAGTGTTCTGATTGATCCAGATATGGTTTCTTCAGATCGCACAATTCTAATCAATTCATTTGTATATTCCGGTTCATTAGCAAAAAAGGACACAAGTTCGTCATGAGCATCACCAGACTGGACCAGCACAATGAAAGAGAGTAGGCATATCCTGCTGTAAAGCCTGCATATTCTAGGAGACCGAAAGGCGTGAGCATATCTAATTCTAGAGAGCAACGAAAACCTGAGCTCTGAAGGAATGTTATATTGTTCAGTTAATTGCTTCAACAATGACAAATCATCATCTTTGCGGAGATGCAAATCTGGAATATGTATGACTCTCAAGCCAGGGGGAATTGTATCTGCACTGTGTTCTTCACTTTGTGCACTGGGTCCATGTACTTCAAAATAAAGAGTAGTACCTATGCGATAATTAGATTGATCAGAACCAATCTCTACATCAGAAGGAAACAAGCTTAGTGCTTCATTTTGGGCTTTCTCATTTGCCATTACACAAGAGTACAATCCCAGACCCTCCTCCTTGCTTCCCCATCCCTGTGCTAGGGATAAGAGAGAGCTGTTCACTGAACCACAGCCAACCATCTTTGAACTTCCATGAAGCTTAGAGGGATTAATTTTTACAAGTGCAGAAAGAGTTTCTAGTGCAGCAATAAGAATCTCGGGATCAGTTGATGCTAGCAAAAGCTTGAAATGCTGAGGAAATACAGAGAACGTGTTAAAATATAGTATCAAATATATAACAACAAACCAGTGGACTAAAATTAAATTAAATAATTAAGATCAGCCTTGTAAAGGAACAATTTCTGTCCACTAACCTCTATGCCATCAAAGGTGCTCTTATTTGGACAGTTTTCCAAAATTATTTGCATCACCCGTAATATTTGCAGAATTGCATGTTTAGGTAATGGGCTGTCATCTTCTAGATTATCTAACAAAGTCAGGTCATTTCTACATGACAAATAAGTCTTGAAGTATGTATTAAAATGAAGTAGCAATGGTCTCCAGTGGTGAAAATTCCCCTGATGTGGAAAGTAATGTATAAGGCACGGTGAAAATTGAAAAAATTACTTGATACAGCAAAACTACACAGTAATATTACCTTGTCATACTCCCACCGAAAGCCAGATAATGGTATAGCTATATCTTGTAATGGACACTGGATGACCTTCTCAACGAAGGATTTGACTTTAGGAGGCTGGAACCAAATAATCACCAAATTTAGATGGCGATATATGGATGAGAAGAAGGTAAAAATATGCCAATACATGTATCGATATAATTACATATGTATCCACAAAGATGAAAATACATACAAAGAAATCTAGAATTACAAAAATTATGGAATGCAGAAATCATTAGTTGCCCGTGGTAATCAATTTTGGCTGAGGAATAATCCTATTGATTAGTGAAACTTATAGAAAAAGAAAAGCATCATCATCTAACAATAATTATAACAAAAGGAGTATATGCAAATGGATCACCCAAAAAAGTGCATCCAAATCCTAAAGACATACAACTAGTTAATATTTAATCCTCCTACGTTTAGGAATTTGAAAACCACAAAAATGCATCCATGAGGGTTGAGAGGTATTATTAATTAACTATATTTAAGTATATCACTTCCCTTTATGTGACACATACTGAGCATTTAAATATTGTTCAAACCGGCACTAGCAAATAAATACTAACTAATGAAATTTGTGATTAGAATATGCCAGTGATAGAATGTATCCTAGTCAAATATTGAGGTAATGTTATCTTAATAATATTCTATGTCCAGTAAGACTAGCTTTTTAAATAATTAAGAAACCAAAGTAACTATGTCTTAGTTGTTGATTATTTTAGTAAATAATTGTATCATAGGCATATATGCATTGCAATGGCAGAAAGCAAAACTTCCAAAATATTAAATATAAATCCTAAAACCAAAATCAGAAGAACAATGAAGTGAGTTGCTTATACTGTTCATTGTTCAATCTAGCTTCATAACTTTCATAGTTATCAGTACATGTTTTTAGAAACCTTTCTATTCAGTCAATCTCATACCAAACTTAAATAGCCCATTTTTCCATTCAAAATCAATAATCCACCATTAAAAAAAATACATATTACAAAAACCAGTAATCCAACAATTAGTAAATTCTGCACTTAGTTTATTGATTTGATCGCATGCAATATTAGTTTCCCTCCCTGGTTATGTATCCCATCTCGAGCAAAATAAGCTATTTCAAATTAAAAAATAATTGGATAAGATATTATTTTGGAGTAACTACATTACTCCAGTTTATACAACTTCTGCAATAAGCTTGTGTTCAGCATTACTAAAAAATGTAGCACATATACACACTTAATAATTGGTTAACATGGTAGTATCTGAATTCTTTGGTTACAGTTTCTCTCGAAGTGAACTGCAAATTTGTACGAAAAACTTTGCATATAAAAATGACGAAAATCAGGCAACCAATCATATTATATATCAAAATACAGGTGAGTAAAAGAAAATAAGGGTGGTTAAGATAATGGCATATGAACTTGTGCTTAGTTTCTTGTGACATTTCCGTAACATTCAGCAGTAGTGCACTTTCAAAAAAAAATCTTGTTCTTGTTCATACTTACACACATATCATTTGGTTTCTATCAAGCTACAAAATTCACCTTTTAAGCAAAAGTATATAAGAAAGTCAACATATTTTTTTGAAAGGTTGACAACATTAACTTGCCCAAAAAATACTTTCCTATACATACACAATATTTAAAATTACCAATGATGCTTCATATTGCTTTATTTTTCCTCGTGCATAAAAGCACTCGTGAATTTTTAAATTAAAACAGAAGTGCTACACAGAATATACACATATGAAGTAACAGAACTTTGGATGGCAAGTGCCATTTTCAAATCTTCAAATGAATGCAAAGAGTAAGATACAATATGCTAAGGATCGAAAAACTATATAAAGTGGTGATTGGATAAATAGCTTGATTAAGCTCTTATTCAAAAAAAAAAAAAAAGGTTTGTCATATAAGAGCTCATATATGTGTTGTTTCTACAACTAAAGAGTTAAAAAATATACATAAAGGGATGTTTGGATAAATAGCTTAATTAAGCTTCTTTTTTATAGTTTCTAGGACTGAAAAGGAACTAGAGTTGAAAAACATTTATCACATATAAGCTTATGTATATATAGTTTCTAGGACTGAAAAGGGAATGAGGGTGAACTTCACATAATATCAATATAACCCATATCAATAAATTATTGGGGGAGCATGAAAATTATCTTACACCTTATGCACATATATTGAACTATTTTCATAACTTGTTACAAGTTCCAATAAACCCTTAAATCACAACAAAGCCTTTAAAACTCGACGCGGGTCAAACTTTCACATAACATTAAAACAAACTGATAAAAAAGAGAAAACAAAACATTGAACAGATATTAACTCATAAATTTAAAACCAATCCCATAAAACCCTATTCACAAATATCAGAAAAAACAAAACTTTAACAGATAAAACACTCACAGGCTCAGAATCCAGCTTGATAGAAGGACCAATGGCACCTTCACTTGACAGAAGTTGCCGCAGCCTTGAAGGCCAATTCGATCTTAGGGTTGTCATTTCACCTAAACTTCTCTACTCTCAAACCACTGCCTGAACAAAAAAAAAAAAAAAAAAAAAAATCAAACAATAATACTAATAATAATCAGATTAATTAACAAAAAATAAGTAAAAATTAAAGTAGATTAAATTATAATCGGTGATTAAAGTAAAGTAAACGGAATCAAAAAAACACAAAGAGATGATAAAGAATCGAACGAAAAAAGCAATTGAGTAGATCAATTTGGTGAAAACGATAGAATAGGTTTAATTTAGGTGAATAGAGAAAGAGTGTGGAATGAAGAAAGGGATAAAAAAATATACCTGAGAGATGAGAGAGGAAAGGGTTAGGTTCATGAAAATGGTGAAAGGAGAAGCGAGAGGGAAAGAACGAAGCGAAACGAAAACCCCAAAGGGAAGAATGGGTGAACAGAGAGAGAGAGAGAGAGAGAGAGTGGGGGTTAAAGAATGAGAAATTTGTTTACTGTGGAATACAAAATTTGGGACTTGTGTGTGACGGAGAGAGATGAGAATATATAGTCACTACTGAGGAATAGTAGTTACTTAACTAGGTTGCTTACACAGGGATTTGGATTGAGTGTGTCGGGTCGGGTGGGGTCCGATATGCAGTCAGCAAATTTGAATCGTCGGGAAAGGTTTAAATTTTAAGTTTGATTTTGATTGTTTTTAAAATTGCAATTTAGGTTAAAACTACGATAGTATGATCTTGATTGGATTGTTAAGATATGTATGGTTGATTACGGTAATCTTTGAATTAAACATCGATGATCTCTTCTAGAGCAGGTTTATGGTACATGATTACTTTCTTTTTATTTTTAACAATATATTTGATGGTTGATTCAAAAAAACAATATATTTGTTGGTATGTTTTGACTTGTTGTCGGTTCCTATTGCGATGGAATTTGTCTATTTTTTAATACAAATAATTTTTTTTTGAAGCAATACAAATAAACTTATAAAATGATAAAATTGTAAACTCAATAGTTTAAACGAATGATATAATTAAAAAAGGAAAGTAAATATTTTACAAAAAAATTAATTATTTTCATTATATATAAGTTTAGATTACCTTTTGTTACGTTAGGTTTTCGTAATATTTCAATTTTAACTCGAGGTTTTGTTGGAGTAAATCATTAACGCGAGGTTTTATCACATGGATTTTTAGTTTATATGAACATTGATTTTGAATGACTTCACTCAAGTTAGTCTTTTTTTAACTTGTTTAGTTAAGGGGTATGACATGGATAAAAGTTGTGTATGTGGCAAGTCCAAATGTAAGCCACCTAATTGTCATGTAATAAGGGCTAATTTGATTGAATTTGGAAAGAACTTGAATAATCTATTTTTATTCAAATTCCCCATTTTTTACCTTCATTTTTTCCTTCAACCTTACTCTTTTCGTTCTTCGTCACTCTCATCACTTTATTTATGCTAGTCCCACATCACCTTGCCTTCGTCCATTCATTCATTTGCATTCGTTGTGGTTATTTTGTTTTTGCATTTGTCATCTTCGTTTACTTTTGTCTTTTTTTTTCCTCAAATATGGTTAATACCATGTTTTGCGTGCAGTCAATGCATTGTTGACCTTGTGGTTTAGTGGTTTTGCATTTGATTAAGTTGCATATTTTTTTTTTTGACTTATGATTAAGTTGCATCTTATTTGGAGGCATTTGATTTTTTCATGTTTTATTAACATGTTGTTTTAGTTTAAGGATTTCGTTTTCCTTATTTTATTTTTTAGTTTCCTTTTTAATGCTTTGTTACTCTTTATTTTTCTCGGCTCCTTCGTTTCATTTTCATAGTTTTACTTTATAAAAAAAATATTGTTATTGTTGTTGAAAAATGAGGTCAAAAGAATTTTAATGTAAATTGTTTTGATACTTTGTTTTTAATGATTAGAGTGGATGATTTATTTATTTTTATTTTTTTGAAAGAAAAAAAAAAAGAGTGGATGATAATCACAGTGGTTATTTATCACGGAAGCAATTTGGTCATGCATTTAAGTCATAAAATTGAATATTTGGTGGAGAAATAGATGTTTGAGAAGACATAGACCTATGTGTTATTTGACCTTATTAATATGGTTAAACTCTTTAGAAATTATGATAGTGTTGCCCAAGTTCATCGATTAAGACCAGATATTTTCTCTCCCCACCCACCACGTTTCTTTTATACCCCCCTTAAATCCCAGTTTGCCCTTCGAAAATGACCACTTTTTTGGTTAGCAAATTCGGGTTTTACGAATCGATCATATAAAAACTTCGGTTTTTAAAAACCACTCGCTCTGTCCTTCGGGTTTTACGAATCGAAGTATGTTTATATAGAAAGCAACCTCTCACATTCTTCATCACTTTCAATACTTCATCCCCACACTACCAAAAGAGATCCCAAAATCCAATCCGTTTTTCACTCAAATCGCTGCTTAAAATCAAGTTTGGAACGTTTGCTAAGGGTTGGAAGGCGATTTGAAGCACAATATTAAGGTAATCTTCCGTTTAATTTCTTTTATTTTCAACTGTCATATATGCTAGGTTGGTAGGTTTCTGACACAAAATCGTTCGATTTATAGAAATCGAAGGAATACTTCGGTTAATACGAATCGAAATGACTGGAACTTTTGGTTTTGTGTTGGTTTAAACGTGTATGCTTGCCAAGCCTAACCGAAGGATTCATTCGGTTGATACTAACCGAAATTACTGGAACTTTAATTTTTGCAATGTCTGTTTGTTTTGCTTGCATTGCCTTAGCTGTTATGGATTATAGAATGTGCTACCAATTTTATATGTATTAAGTATTATATGTGGCTAATTATGTGTTTATTCCTCTTATATTATGTAGTTATGGCGGGCAAACGAGAGCTTGTGCTAGGTATCTGTGCCCCGGGAATTGTTGAGGTTCCGCCTGATAAACCTCCATCTAGACCTGTTGCATATGAGATTGATACATCAGATCATTTTTACACTGAAATGGCAACCCCTGACCGAGATGAGTTGATTAGATGGGCTCGGGAGATTGCGTTAAAGCTAAAGTTTGCAATTGTAATTGGCAAATCCGACAACGGCAGCGATAAGAGGAAGCAATATTTCAGGTTGGATTGCGAGCGGGGAGGCCGGTACGTGTCAACAAATAAGAAGCTAAAATCTGATCAAACCGGCACGAGGAAATGCGGCTGTCCATTTCGACTCCGTGGTTATTGTCATGCCGATAAAACATGGCATTTGACCGTTGTAAATGGCAAACATAACCACGAGTTGGACAAGGCAGTTGAAGGCCATCTCATTGTCGGTCGTCTCAAACCGGAAGAAAGGCAATGTATGGAGGAAATGTCAAGGAATTTGGTTCCGCCTAAGAATATAATGTCCACCTTGAAAGATAGGGATCCAAACAACAAGACAACGGCAAAGCAACTCTACAATTTAAGTCATCGATTAAAACTTAAAATGAGGGCATCAATGACTGAAATGCAACACCTCTCCAAAAGACTTGTCGAGACCGGGTATTTTTTCAAACATAGGACGGTTGTTGCAGACGGATCCGAACACGTTCAAGACATTTTCTTTGCACATCCTAAATCTATAAGTTTGTTCAATTCTTTTCCTACTGTGCTTTTGATGGATTCGACATACAAAACAAACAAATACAAAATGCCGTTATTTGAGATTGTCGGATTCACATCAACTGGGAGATCTTTCAATGTTGGATTCGCTTGGCTTACCAATGAAAGAGAAGACAACTTCACTTGGGCTCTAGAGCAGTGTGTCAGTCTCTTAAGGAATGAGGATGTTAGACCGAAGGTGATTGTCACCGATAGGGATTTGGCTCTGATGAATGCAGTTTCCGAGGTATTTCCAACATCGGCTGCAATGGTTTGTCGTTTCCATGTAAAAAAGAACGTGAGCTCTAAGATGAAGGAAATTGTGAAAATCAAGAATGGAGAGAATGAGAAGCAGACTGATGTGTGGGATCAAATCACCGATGCTTTTAATGATGTGTTACAGTCGCCAACGGAAAAAGAATATGCTGACAATGTTATGGTGTTTAGGGAGCTCTGTGCGAGATGGCCAAAGTTTTTGCGTTATGTTGAAGAGACTGTCCTAGACACTGATAAAGAAAGGGTTGTCAATGCTTGGGTAGACCAACATATGCACATGGGGAATCACACCACGAATAGAGCTGAATCATGTCATGGTGTGTTGAAAGGTTACTTGAAGGACGGTAACGGTGACTTGGTGAAAGGATGGGAAGCGATAAATAAGATGTTGATAAGTCAGTTCACTGAAGTACAAGGTGAATTCGGTCGGAGTATGTCTGTTGCGGAACACAGATACGATGATGATCCTCTTTACGCATTCTTGTTTTATAAAATCTCAAGAAAGGCTATGGATCACATTTATGACGAAGCAAACAGGGTCGAAGAATGTGGTATGGATAGCAAAAAGTGTGGCTGTGTTATGAGAAGGACATACGGGTTGCCATGTGCATGCTTGATTGCGAAGAAGATAAAAAATAACAAACCTATCCGACTGGATGAGATTCACCCTCAATGGAAGAAACTGTGTTTCGAAGATGAGCCGGCACCGGGCGACGTGGCTGACGATTATGATTGCTTGGCTGAGTGGAAAGCAATTCAGGTTATTACACCTTCATAAATATAATGGTTACATTTCGTATACCTTTTTATTATGATTTTAATTTTACATTATTTGTATAATGTTACACTTTGTATACAATTAATTTTAATGAGTTTGATTTTTTTTCTTTCTTTGTAGGAACGATTAAAAACAGCCGATGTTAGCGTGAAGAATGATATTAGGAATCAACTTCGTCTCATTGCATATCCAGAAACCACCTCTGTGAAACCTCCGCTTCAAAAGGCCAAAACAAAAGGTGCTAGAAAGAAAAAATCAGTTCGTGTCACAAGATCCACGAGCAGGGATAAGTCTCGGTGGGAGCATGTTGATGATCATATTGCAGCTACACAGGCATCTCAGTCGCAACCAACAAAGTCAAAGCCGTCGACTTCACAAACAGTGCCTGAGGTGCCTAAAGAACTCGTCATCAGTACTTTGACTCCAGCACCTCCAGCACCTCATGAAATTCCTTTTATCAACCATATGCCGAAGTTCATGCACCCATTTATTGAAGATATTATTGACGTTCAAGGTGACGGTTATTGTGGATACCGTGTGGTAGCTTTGCACCAAAAAGGAAATCAACAAGATTATGAGTTGATCAGACTGAACATGGAGAGGGAGCTGAGATTGCATAAGGAATCATATGTGGAGTTGTTCGATACTGATCGTTACAAGTATGTCACGGATGCACTTTTCCCACCACCGAGAAGGAGTAAACATGCTATTGCAACCAAGGACAAATGGTTTACTTTTCCGGATATGGGTTACGTTGTGGCTACTCATTTTCAGAGGGTTGTTGTTCAACTATCAAATATGGAAAGGTGTGGAGCATCTAGAACTTGTTTCCCATTGCGTGGCAAACCTCCAGCAGACACGTCAGACTTGGATTCCAAGATTATTTGCATCGGCGCGCTCGCTGACCACTTTGTGTTAGTGCGATTGAAAGTAGGATGTCCGATACCTCCAACGGCTCATCAGTGGAAAAACTCTTGTTCCGAAGAAGCTGCAGAATGGGAGCCCATGTTTTTGGATAGAATGCAAAAGTTTGGTGAGCTGTTGACGATTGAAAGAGCAGGCGATGACTTGGTCACGATTGGAAAGGGTAGCAAAGACGATCCGTTGGAATTGTAGTAGATTTTAGTAGTTTCATTTTGAATTAGCTAAGCGCATTATTTTTTGAAATGGTAGCTAAGCGCACTATTTTTTGAAAGGGTAGCTAAGCGCATTATTTTGTGATGTATACCATGCCGATTATGCTTTGTAACATATTAACTTTGTATGCGCAATTTACACATGAACCTTGGTTATGAAATGTGGTATTATTGTATATTGAACTTTGGTATTATTGTTATGAAATATGATTATGAAACTTTGGTTATGAAATGTTGTAACAAATTGTATTTAGCCTGATATAATTTTGGAAATGAATTGAAAGAAAAAAACAGGTTTTGACCTCGACGATTTTGAGGTGGTTCTGCAAGTGATTCTGCATAACCTGGCCTTGTTTCTGCATAATTCGATCTTTATCAACCGAAATGTTCCAGTAAATTCGGTTTATATTAATCGAAACCTATGTTTCGGTTTCTGCGAGTCGAAAGAAATTTAAATTTTGCGCAACAGAATATAGGGGGTATAAGAGACTTGATGGGGGGGATTGAAGAAAGGTAGGTATTATGTGAAAAATGATCGAAATTGCACCGACAAGTTTTTGTGGTCGATATTGTACCGACAATATTTTGTGGTCGATATTGCACCGACAATATTTTCGTGGTCGATATTCGTGGTCGATATTCGTGGTCGATATTGCACCGACAATATATGTGGATATTATTGATTTCTATGTATTATAAATACGTATAGGGAGAGTTAGAAAATAATTGAAATCGTTTTCTACAAAATGAGTACTTCAAAACGGTTTGTTAAAAACAATTTAGCGACTTCTTATCCATTTTCAATCAAGTTTCGCGGTAACGACGAGTTGTTCTGCGTTGATTTGAAAAACACTTTAACAACTCTTCAAACTATCAAAAATACGATTGAAGCCATGTATCGCTTCAAATACGCTAGACAAATCAAAATAGACAAACTAGCGTATTATGAGTCATATATCGATCTGGCAGCTGACCATGTTGGAGGATATGATGATGCACCACGGAAATACGAATGGAAAGAGTTGAAAGATGATGAAGATGTGAGAAAAATGTTCGACTGGATTGAAATTGATCCGAAATATCCACGTTTGTATGCTACCTTATGTTGTTGATTTTCCGTTTATGTTTTGATTATCCGTTTATGTTGTTGTTGAATTTTATATTATGTTACGTAATTTTCAGTTAATGAATGTTTGAATTAACAATATAAGTTGTAAGTTTTTTAATTAATCAATATGTGCAACAATAACCATCACCTACCATTTAAACTTCACTTACCACATTAACCATCACCTACCACATTAACCATCACCTACCACAATAATGTGCAACAATATGATCTATAAATTAATGTACATTACCACATCTTTTTTCAACACTCAACTCACAAAAAAATGGATGTCTCACTCACACAACGCATGAGATCTACCCTTGCAGCAGTTTACTTCAACCACGAAAAACCAATTTTGTTTCGCATTAACGATGGTGAAACGTTCGATGGTCTGAAACAACAACTGAACGAGCTGAATCGTACCACCAACAACCAGAACGATAACAGAACAGTTTCGAGTCTCAAGTACCGTAAACCGTCGATCGGTCCCGACGGACGCATTTCCTTCACCGATATGATGCTTGAAAACAATGATGATATTGAAACTATGTTCTCAATTTTCGAGCAGTATAGCAACAGGGGGCCTATCGAATTAGATGCAACGCTGACAAGATCTGTCGAAGCCATCCTTGCTAGCCTTGTTCGTCCGGAAGATCGAAATCATGTTTCCATTTGATGCGTTGTAACAATTTCATTCCGATGTAATTCCTAATTTCCGTTTATTGTGTTTGATTTGTCTAATTTCGTTTTAGTATTAAAGTTCGTTTCAATATTAGAGTTCAATCGAAACAATTTTAATATCGAGTTAAATCCTACCTTTCTTCAATCATACCATTCTTCAATCCCCCCCATCATGTCTTTTATACCCCCTATACACATGAATTTCGCAAAATATAACTTATTTCGACCCGCAGAAACCGAAACTTAAGTTTCGATTGATACAAACCGAAATTACTGGGAATTTAAACAATTTCGAGCCGTATAAACCGAAGTATATCAGGCCAAAAAACCAGTCAATGTGAGTCTCTGCCTTGCACCACCTCTACACATTTGAGGTCCAAACCTGTTTATAACACATTTTAGTATGTTATATATGACAGAGCATCAACATATTAACCATCCAATCTAAAAATATTTTAGCGATTAATAAAAAACGTAACAACCGGTAACAAATTACGAATTAAACGATACTAAAATACGTAGTGTACTACATCCGATTGTCATAATCAAAGTTACATCAAAAATAAAAACAAACATCAGAGTTTATAAACAACCACGTCAACATTAAAGTTACAAAAACAAACAAAGTCTACCCCCGAGTGTGGTAGCGTGTCCCCTTCCCCCGCTTAATTCGCCTATAAGCAAGTATCGGATTAAGCAAATTCAGAATCCGCTGCAAAGTACCATGAATTGGAGTTCCTTCAACCGCCTCACCATCGCGAACTGCCCTTTCGACCTCAACCTTGACACTCCGGCAAACTTGCATTAGATTAGGGTCATTTCTTGCTTCCGCCGCCTCTATTAACACCTCTAAATTAGGTGGCCTTGGTGGTGATTCAGGAGCTTCTACGGGTCGCATAACTGGATGCGACACTCTATAAAACCATGACATATATCCGGGTTCAGTGTCCCACGGGCTTGTAACAGGCCGACCCCTCATCTCTTCATCTATCATTCTCAGCTCCAATTCTTCCGTAAACACACGATCTATCTCACACAAGTTCATCCCCGGCGTTGCAGACATACTCGGGTTTCTTGGAATGCCTTGCACATGTTGAAATTGTCTTAGCACACGTTCCGGCAAATGCTTGGCTTTCAATTTACCACACCTTAACCATCCAGAAAACCAACATGCATTTATCAAAGGTCGCACTTGTCGGTGGGCATCATACGGGCTGAACACGCAATCGTAAGTTTGAATATTGTCCAAACTGCTTCTATATCCAGCTGCATCCTTATGTCCTTGCCCAGGAACAACCTTTGAATTTAGTGGCATGTTCGCTGTATATCTAGGAGCCTCCACCCACACACTAAGTCTCGGAAAGTGCGCAATAATCCATCCCTGAAAGTATGACGAACAAGATTCATTATAGCCAAACATAGTCTATGTGACAAATTAGACAAATACAAATAATATCTTATATAACGCTCATATATTTTTACCTGAAGAAATGACATGTAGCCAGCCATCTGAGTCGTGCTAACCGCAGACCCGTGATCCAAATAATGCTGCAGATGAACAAGAGCAGCAGCACCCCAATTCCATTCATGAACGCATGACAAATCTTGAAAGTACTGCAAATACACAACATCCGCGTAGTAACTGCTCTTGTTGCTGAATATGGTACAACAGACCAAATGTAGCATAAAAGCCCTTACGCTCCTCTCCCTGTAAAGCCTAACAACATGCGCCGGCTTATTTTCAGCAATCGCTCTTTCAGCAGACGTCTGGTTTGTTGTGTATAGAGTTTGCAGGGTAGTATGCTTCAAATGTACCCCGTTGGTTTCGGCAAATGCTTTATCAATATCCTCTCGCTCAACTCCTAGATATGAACTAACCATGTCAGCCCCTTCTCCCCTTGACATCTTCGTATGGTTCAAAAACTTTCCTTGGATTGGAAGATGTAACAGACATTGTACATCGTCCAAAGTGATGCCGAGCTCACCTAACGGAAGGTGGAAAGTACTTGTTTCCGGATGCCATCTTTCAACAAATGCCCATATAACCCCATAGTCAAGTACGCTAAAATTGACACGGGTAAGCGGCTCCAATCCCGATGCTTCTATTGGATCCCAAAACCACCTCTCACTACGAGGCGGTTTGACGATGTCCATAACCTTTTTCCCGCTAGCTTGGCAACGCAGAGTCCTCTTTAAAACCTGAAAAATTCCAACAACACAAAACATTGAAAACTTAATTAACATAATCACAGTATTTAAAACAATTAATACATTTAATAAAACAATTAATACACTTAACGGTACCTCGTGATCATCTGGTTCTGCATCCCATATCGGAACCGCCCTATGATTTCCGTATTGTGTTAATAATGACATATCACTTGGTCCTCCTCCATAACCCTCATTTGCTGCATCTCGTCGTGGTTGCCGTGGTCGCTGTTGCGGTCTCCGTCGTGGTGGTTGTTGCGGTTCTTCAATTTGCGGTTCATCAGGTTGCGGTTCTTCAGGTTCGCCATACTCGGCATCCTGATTTAGAAATTGATCCGCGTCAAAATCATCATCCTCAGCAGCATTTTGTGCTTGGCCTAAACGTGACCGTGTACGCGTACGCGAACCACCCGCCTCAGCATCATGTGTCCCTCGCGCCGGAATTGGTCCTTGCTGCTTACTACGACCTCGTTTGGCAGGGCGATTTGCAGCAAGCTCTCTACGAGCGGAAGCATTTGCATTGCTTGGCTTGCCATGTCTACCTCTCCCAACATTTTCTTCCATATTTATCCTAACATGGAAAAATATCTTCACACTCAATACAATCTTATAAACTATGATAAATTCAAACTATAATTCAATCAACATTTAATCCTAACACCTATGGTTAACATTATTCATATGGAAGCATATTGAATTTTACTTACACATTTTGTCAAACACTTAGTGTACACCATAATACCATCTAATTGCATACACAAATTAAACCTAATATCACATGCATTCATGTTAACATCTAACTAAACTAACAACTAACCATTAATCAACAATTCAAACATAGAATTTTGAGATAGAAAATTACTCAGGGAGGGAAAAAAACGTAGAAAAGAGTGAATGTGATAAGAAAAACATGGAATGAGAAAAGAGTGAATGTAAATGCATGGAACTTACTTGATTAAGAATGGTTTGAGATAGGATGTTGAAGTTTTCCACAAAATCGCTCTCAAGAAGAAGAAGGAGTGGTGTTGTTGGTGTTTAGAAGAAAAAACGTAACTGAGAGGTTATGAAATGCTTCTGTTTCTATATCAGTTAACTTCGGTTAACAAAACTCGAAGTTAAACGCGATCGATTTCTATTAACCGAATTTTTTTAAAGTTCGATTCGTATAACCCGAAACACCGTGCAGGGGGAAAAACGTAAGTAAGGGGGGTATAAAAGAAACGTGGGGGGCCTAAAGAGAAAATATCTTAAGACCAAATTACGGTGGAGATTTTTAGTTAGCATTAAAGTCAATCACCATTGATAGATTTGTTATTCATATATCTATATATCTAGTGATGCAAGTAAGAATGAACGAACAAAGAGTAGGGATGGCAGGAAAACCCACACTCGATAGACTCACCTGAACTCAAGTTACGGGCGAAATCCGAGTTGACTGAGTTTGAGTTCGGGTGGCACCTGAATATATGGGTGTGGGTTTGGGTAGTATCAAAGTCACACCCGAAACTCATTCACCCACCCGTTTATATATTAAATTAACTATTTATCATATGTATTTTGCTCCCTTTTAAGTTTTTGAATGTTGTACTGGTGCATGATGTAGTGATGATAATATTTGATAAATTGTTTAGTAAAAAAAAACTATTTTGAAATTTACAAACTATATTACCAAATTATGTTACATTTTGCATTTTATCGAATATAGTTCGGGTCGAGTTTGACTAGATAATCAATTATATGTGTTCTTGTTACGAGTTTGGGTGAAAAAACCCGAACTCAGCGGGTGCGGGTGCAGGGACCGATCCAGAAATTTTAATTAGCGGGGTCAAAATGATTTATATATAAATACATCGTTAAAATGATGACATTGTTTTATTTAAGCAAATATTTTTGAAGATCGAATACAAATTTTTCAGAATTATATACCTAAAAATATAAGACACCTTAGCATCTAAAAAATATGATTTCTCATCTGTATTCATATTTTGAGTGTCGTATATCATTTTACATTTAAATTATATTATATATATTATAGTTAGAATAAATTTCATAGAACCAATTTATTTAAATTCAATTGTTGTCCTTAAGGACCAAACAACCTCCTTAACAATTACTCCCTCCGGTCCTATATATAAGGAACACATTGAGAAAAACACACATATCAAGGAGACTTATTTTTTTATTAAAATTTCTAAAATATTATGTGTTATTCCAAAGTTAACCTTGAGAATGTGTTTGTGTAATTAATGCATAACATTGGAATATGTTGCATTTTACACAATTTAATAAGGGTATATAAGGAATTGTCTATTTAATAAAGAATAAATTTAAAGAGTGTTTCTTATAAAAAGGACAAAAAAAAATTTCCAAAGTGTTTCTTATATATAGGACCGGAGGGAGTATATACTTATTGGAACTTAAAAATACTTCTAACAAATATTATTAGTGAGCTGTGTGGGGACAACCAAATATTTGAAGTGGGGGCAATCCATAAAAATGTGCACTTGTTAGTTAAAAAATAATTAGGGGAGTGGGGTCAATTGCCCCCATTTCTCTTTGAGTAGATCCGTGCCTGTGCGGGTGTGGGTTTTATTTTTCCACCCGAACAACATTTGTATTTGAGTTTGAGTGGCACACGAATATATGAGGGGTTTGGGTAATATCAAACCCGCACTCATAGACACACATTGTCATCCATGAGAAAGAGTTGTATTACAAGCACAATATATAGTGGAAGATCTTGAATTGGTAGAGATGACTTAAGAGGGAATTCACGATGATTGATAAAGTGACAACAGAAGTTGCTGGAAATAATCCAATCCAATATCACTAAAGATAATATTTCCAAGACACTAACAAGTGCCCTTAAGAACACTCAATACTACATGTAGAAATATTATCTTTGAAATTTGTATATTCAACACATTAAAATATAAAACTCTTCTCTTTTTTTTTTTTAAGAAGTCAAAGAAAATAACATTAAATGAGCATAAGGCAAGCCAAACAAAAGTTTACAAATTATATAAAGGGCATAACCAAGCCAGAAAAAATAAATAAATAAATAAATAGGCCTACTATAAACACAAACAAACATGTAACTATAAGATAAGCATTCCTACAAACCATGACACGACATGCCTACGACTTGTAAACACTTTAAGTTTATATTTGTGTTTTTTTTCTTTTCTTTTATGCTATTGTTTAAGAGTATTTGAGATGTAGTTCAAATATTTACTTTGGAGAGTGTGGGTGTACTGGGGCATGGGGTGGTTGAGAGTGAAGTCTATGTGTTGTAATAATTTTCACGTAGTATTTATTCTCTGATTGTCGGTTTTGACAACGGCCGTGATTTTTTCTCCGTTTTGGAGTTTTCACGTTATATTTTTGTGTTGTGATTGCATTTTTTTATTTTCTCTATGTCTGTTTTTCCCAACACAAAATTGGTTTTGTTAAACTCTATATGAATTTTGATGATAACAAAGTATTAAAAGTACAACTGAAATTACTAATGTATGTTCAAGTGTGCGAGATTATAGAAGATAAATCTATTATCACTTTGAACGTATAAAAGAAAAGTTGAAGTGAACTCTGGATTCAAACTCTGAAATCATTCAGAGGTTACAAGCTTCAGAAGCTGACGAGTATCAGAAGTTGGAAGCCTCAAATTTTGTGACAGTCAGACTAAAAGAAAAGGGACAACATCATATTCCCCAACAATATCATCCCTTTGCCCAAACACAAACCCCCGTTCACATCTCAGCAACACTTGCAAGGCCTCTTTCATGGAAGGTCTACTAGATGGAAGTGTTGAAGTACACATCACACCAAGTTTGAAAACTTTGCACATTCCATCCAAGTGACTTGATTCCATTACTTCTTTGTCAAGCAACTCTTCTATATTGCTTTCTGCTTGAATGTGGCGCCAACCCCATTCTGCAAGAGATGAATTCTCATCACTATAATTAGCTTTTTTACCAGTTGTAAGTTCCAATAGGATAACACCAAAGCTGAAGACATCAATCTTTTCATTGACTCTAGTTGTTTGAGCATATTCTGCATTTCAAGCATTACAAAACACATTTAGATCAAACTTAAGGCCTGTTTGTTTCAGCTTTCTTTAAGAATACAATCAAAACAAAAACTGTTAACAATTTTTCATATGTTTGTTACAATTTTTTAGATGAAATGATAAACACCACTCAAACTCACAAACATAATTGCAAGGTCCCAACTTCCCAGGTGAAAATATTCAGTTTAACAATATTAGTGTTGTCATTTAAGCTTAGCTAAGTCGTAAAACCGCTTAAATTATGAAACTAGTTTGAGAAGTTATTGTTAAAAATTGTTTTCGACATCATGAATTATTTTTTTAGCCGTAAAAAAATAATATGATTTTCATTTAAAGTCATTTTAATTTCGGTAAACAAATACAAAATAACTAATGTTTTTCTTCTTTTGTTGTAAAAATAACTAAATAATCAAAACTTTAGATTATTGAATGTCAATACTACTCAATAATTTAGAAATGAATTTTTAGAACTTTTTTAAAAAAAACAGAAGTTGTTTTATGTTTATTTATCATAATGAAAATCACTTTAAAAAATCAATTATCATGAAAGATTTTCTAGAGAAGCTATTAAAAACACTCATTTGAAGCAATTTTTATTTATTTTTTTTTTAAAAAAAATCATGCATATATAGAATGTTAAATAAGGAATATAGTTGTTAATAAGAAAAAACAAAGGAATTAGCATGTGCATGTTTTTCACTTTACCTGGAGCCATATAACCAAATGATCCAACCACACTCGACATGGTGTTAAATTGTCCCGGCTTCATCAACAATCTAGCAAGACCAAAATCAGCAACTTTTGCATTGAATTCAGAATCCAAAAGTATGTTGCTTGTTTTTATATCGCGATGAATAATCGGAGGCAAGCAATCATGGTGCATATAGGACAAACCATGGGCAATCCCAATGGCTATACGCAATCGCTTTGGCCAATCAAGGACAACACGTTGCGCCGAATCCAACATAGCTAATGATTCATTTTTGTTGTGCAGCCACTTGTCTAGGCTGCTATGTTCCAAATACTCATACACGAGCATCATTGAATCCTCATTAGAGATACAACACAAAAACTTCACAACATTTCGATGACGAATATTGCTCAATATTTCAACTTCGTTGTGAAACGGAGTGTCGAGCTCTTGATTTAACTCTCTATTAGTCATGACTTTCTTCACAGCAACATAAGTAAAATTGTCGATTGGAACACGGTATACCGTGCCGAATCGACCACTTCCAATGATATTTTGTTCTGTCATTGAGGAAACTATTTTTGATTTTGTGAAGCTTAGACTTTGAAATGAAATGAGCTGGCATGAACTTTCCAATTGTTCTCTTATTTTGTAAAGTTTGATAATTTTGAAGGATATCAATGAAGCCACTAAGATGGAAACTATCACCAAGATTACAATCAAAGTTGGAGATAAAGATGAGTCATTGCTTTTACTTTGAGGATTAGAATTAGAATTGCAAAGGGTAAGGTTCAATGCATGTGCATCAGCACATAAACCAGAATTGTTCAAAAAGCTTCTATCAAAAGCTAAATTTTCAAATTCAATTGGAACTTTTCCTGTCAAATAATTGGATGATAGATTGAGTTCTGTGATTCTAGGAAGTATAGAAGGTATTTGTCCGGAGAATTGATTTTCTGACAGATCAAGAACACTAAGGTAAGGTAAATGACCAATTGATATTGGAATTTGTCCATTGAGTTGGTTTTGGCTCAAATTTAGTGTCACTAATGATTTCCATGATATTACATCAAATGGAAGTGACCCTTTTAGCTGATTTTGATCAAGCAATAATCTTTCAAGATTAGGAAGAGTTGCTAACTCTTGAGGAATACTTCCATTAAGATAATTCTTGCTTGCGTCCAAGAAGATACACCAATTGGAATTCCACCATAAAATTGATTGTAACTTTTATCAAAAAGTGAAATACTTGAAGACAAATTTTGAGGAATTTCACCATCAAACTTATTATTGTAATAATTAACAATTTAGAGATCGATATATTATATGAAATTAGAACACACTTACTTGATAATCATAATCATATGCTCCATGGTTACCGGAAGCGCGCCAATATCGAAAACATCGATATATTAGACAAGGTCTTCCTCTGCCTATCACTTGCTCCGGTCTTTGAGGTCTTTGATGGGTAAAACCACAAATGAGCTTACTGTGTTTGTACGTGACGGCAAAGGGGACCTAGCCAATCTTATATAAGATCACAACCCTAGTACCACCCATCATGGACTCTAGAGTTGGGCCTACACTTTGTTTCTACACAAATCAGAATTAGTGTTCAAGCCCATTATTACTGATCACAATTATCGGGCTTAAGCATCATCAAATGGATCACAACAACATCAACCCGTTTTTATTAAAATCAAAAGCCACAATTGATTGCAGCCCACAAAATATTAGAAAATATTCTAACATTCTCCCACTTGGGCAAAATCAATTGTGTATATTTAATTTAAAGAAAATACTTTGAAAACGACTCTCGGGTTGATAACATATTTATTAACGTGGCCACAATGATCCCAAGATGCAACATCTAATTAAGACTCCGTCCAACAAAAGTTAAATGATATCGAATCATAGCGGTAATTATATCATTATCGATACAACACCTTCTATGGTTACAAATACCACCAAACCCCGTCGACTAGTCATCTGTGTAGAGTGTAGCGAGAAAATGATATGTTTGTGATCTCAACCATACTATCATTTTCTTCGTCAGTCCTCAATTTCTCTCAAATGCATTAAAGCCAGAGAAATTATATGGTCCATAAGATACCACAAGTCCAAGCTCCAAAACAATGTTGACTACCGCAGTATAATGATCTAATCAACATCGAGCTCCAATATTTTAGACATAATTTCTCTCAAATGCCTCAAAGCCAGAGAAATTACATGGTTCTTAAGATACCATAATGCCTCAGCTCCAAAATAGTGTTGATCACCGGCATAGTGATCCCAACAACACTGAGCTATAATATTTATTTATATAATGCCTCAGCTCCAAAATAGTGTTGATCACCGGCATAGTGATCCCAACAACACTGAGCTCAAATATTTTTATATTTCAAATAATTTCAAATTTATAAAAGGAGTTAATATAAAATTCAAACTCCCACTAATCAAGCATATCAAGAGAATATAAGTTATCTTTATCAAAAAAAAAAGAGAATATAAGTTATCTCCCACTAATCAAGTGATCTATGATGTTCAACATTTCAATGGAAACATAACTGGAGAAATTCATTTGAATCAAAACCAAATTGGATTAGTATTATCATAAGAGGCCAATATAATAGTACAATCACCTTTGGGCAGAATGCACTCACTAGGGATAAAAAAACCTAGTCAAAACCTCATATGAGTTAATCAATGAGTATACATTGAACTTTGAAAGTTGTCACCTTTAGGCAGGCAAATTCCTCCGATCAATACATCCTCCAATAACTTCATCTCAAATTAATTTTTAATCGTAACATATAATAATCACATTTGGGCAGAAAATTACATGTTATAATTAAAATCATTCCTCAAACTACAAAGAAAATCTCATCAATCAATATAAGCGGTTCCACTTTGGTGGTAACGGCCTATACCAACCCACGAAATCTCTTGCATAGGAATCAATAATTAAAAGTTTTCACATATAATTATATGTCTTTAGTTGGGGAGAGAGATCATTACTATGAAACAGTCAACTCATGAGAGATCATTACTGTGAAACAGTCAACTCAATATAATAAATAAATGATTTATGCAGCGGAATAATATGAGACTTCATTTGAAATATTATTGAGGATATAAAGCAAATAGTCCCGAACTTTTATAAATAACATAGGACTCCTCAATATAAGTCTCTATAAACATTTATAAATAGTTGACATGTAAAACTCTCCCACTTGATAGAGAATTATAGTTGAATTTATCAATCCAAAAGCGTTAAAATATTTAAACAAATATTCAACTATTTTCTCTATCACACAATGGACATGTCAAACAATGTCACACTAAATTTATATTTTTCCATAATAGAACTCTCGAAATATTAAACTTGAAATACTCCCACTCAATCGAGTAAAATTTTAAAATTGGAGTATATTGCAAGAAATTAATTGATGATCATATAGAGAGTTTCTAATTTTTAGAATATTATGGAAAATAATAACACTTTTATATATAATTGCACATTTATTATTTCAAAATGAGTCGATAATATCTTAAAAGAATTTCTCCTTATGTGCAATTATATAATAAGTCACAAGAGGATAAACAATTGCACAACTAACCTTCAAAAGTGTGACATCCATCCTTGCAATTAGAGTCAATGAACCTTAATGATTTGAGAGTATAATGAAGTCCTTTACAGCGTCATCTCAAACAGTTCACAAATCAACAACAAACCATTATATCATAATAATAAAATAACTCTAATAATAAATCAATGCAAAGATAATTCAATTTTCAATTGCCTTGCAAAAAAAAAAAACTTGATTTCAGTACTAGTTTACAGTTGAGCATGTACACCAAGAACAACAAGGCAAAAGTGTAGTATAAGACTAAATCGGAACCAGCTTGTGTGCACAAATTCAATAACAAGCGTAGAAAACCAATCAAAATAGAACACACGATTTTAATAAATATTCTGCCACTCAAATTTATACATATATAGCTTCTATCAGTTAACTCTTGACAACACATAAGAGACTGATCACAAGTTATGAATAAGGTCAGAACCGAAATCATATCATTTGATTTTATATTTTTATTCTCATATATATCAACCGGCAAATGTAAGCAGCAAGCATAGAAGATAATCAAATCATAATATTGCACAAATTTACGCTCGGAATGCTCCCGTAATTGAGAAAATTAAATCATATATGGAATTAAACGGAAGCTTCAAACTCTATCATATATAACACGTGAAATTAAGAAAATTAAGTTTCTGAAAAAATAATCTGATCTCTGAGCAAATAAGTGGGAGAAAATATAAATTATAGCAACATCCAAAATTAATAGTCCATAATCTGAATTTGAGCAAAACAGAAGAATTTGAGCACTTATACCATAACACTTTAAATTGAACAACCCGCAATCAGTGGTGGTACCAAAAATAAATAAAAATTTCTCACCAAATTTCTCTTAACATACTTCACATGGTTGCTAAAAAAAATAACAAGGAGTAACAATTTATATAGCTTAAATCCATTAAACATAGATCTCTCACGTATGAGTACAAGGATCGATTTGGAAATCATGATATATAAAGGTATTCATCACACGGAATCAAACAGAAACAACAAACCCTCAAAATAAAATTATTATTTCGACAAAATTTTATTCAAACAAAATATCCGTGTTTTATTTCTATCAATGGCGGCACGACATATAATCAAGAAGGGTTCTGCACCTTTTATTTAAGTATCTGATTTTAACAAAATAATGGAGAAAAAAGGGGGAAGGTAAAGTATCACCCGATCACTATAATTCTCTATCAATTTGCATCGATTTCATGAGGTAGACTGTGGGTTTTGTTTTAAAGATATTTACAAAGAATGAACCCACTAATTTAGTAAAATACTTTTACCGAAATCAAGAAGAACATCATCGAAACATATATATTGTTCATATGAATAATTGTGGACATTAATGAAAAATCCCAAAATTGAAATACGGGTTCTAAATCATATAATAAGGCTCTGATACCACATGTAATAATTAACAATTTAGAGATCGATATATTATATGAAATTAGAACACACTTACTTGATAATCATAATCATATGCTCCATGGTTACCGGAAGCGCGCCAATATCGAAAACATCGATATATTAGACAAGGTCTTCCTCTGCCTATCACTTGCTCCGGTCTTTGAGGTCTTTGATGGGTAAAACCACAAATGAGCTTACTGTGTTTGTACGTGACGGCAAAGGGGACCTAGCCAATCTTATATAAGATCACAACCCTAGTACCACCCATCATGGACTCTAGAGTTGGGCCTACACTTTGTTTCTACACAAATCAGAATTAGTGTTCAAGCCCATTATTACTGATCACAATTATCGGGCTTAAGCATCATCAAATGGGAAATTTTTTTTTCTACCCCAACAATTATCTATCTACCCCAACGTTAATTTTGAATGGACGAATTTGTCCTCATATATAAACTAAAACCATGTTAAAAAAAATTTGGTTACCTGAACACTTTGAAAAAAAGTGTACAGGTATGTACAATCTTTTAAATTTTTGTGTTACCTGAATACTTTCAAAAAAGTGTGCAGGTATGTTGTAAACAACGTTACTACTACAGCCACTCTGTCTCTGTCCTTCGCAGCGACAACCTACCTCTTCTTCTCTCCTAGTCTCCTTGCTAGTAGTAGTAATAGTAGCTTCTCAAAACGATTCATTTCATTTTATGTGCTTCCTTATCTTCTTTCTTGCTTCACACCACAAATCCTAGAGCTGTTCTCAATGAACAAACGCCAATTGTCCAACAACAACCAAACGACGTCGTTTCCGTCCCGGAAGAACAACCACTCAAGCTACGAAATACAAACGAACTCTACGTCTGTAACCTTCCTAGAACCTATGACACCCAACAACTACTCAATATGTTTACTCCTCACGGAACCGTTTAATCTGCACAGGTTTCTCTTTCTTTTACTTTTTTTTGCTTATATATAGTTCTCATGGAATGCTTTTTTATGTTTAATTGTTGTGTTTTGTGCTTCAGGTTTGCAGGAATGTGGAGACAGGTGAGAGTAAGGGGAATGCTTATGTCAAGATGGGATCTTATAATGCTGCTTTCTACTTTATCAACATACCTGCACACTTTTTCAAATTGTTCAGGTAATAAAAAAATTAGAAAATTTCTCCATACCTGCACACTTTTTTTATAGTGTTCCGGTAATCAAAATAAATTTTGTAAAAATTTTTATATACCTGAACACTTTTTTTCGAAGTGTTCTAGTAACCAAATTTTTTTTTTACATACCTGCACACTTTTTTTCAAAGTGTTCAGGTAACCAAATTTTTTTCAACATGGTTTTAATTTATATACGAGGACAAATTCGTCCATTCAAAATTAATGTTGGGGTAGATGGACAATTGTTGGGGTAGAAAAAATAATTTTCCATCAAATGGATCACAACAACATCAACCCGTTTTTATTAAAATCAAAAGCCACAATTGATTGCAGCCCACAAAATATTAGAAAATATTCTAACAATTATGACTTACCATAAAAGTCGTCAAATTAGTACTCCGAAAAAGACCACCAGGAATTTTACCATGAAACTCATTCTTGTAAATTTTCAACTCCAACAAGCTACTACAATTTCCAATTGATTTTGGCAAATCACCACTTAAATGATTTTCATAAACAATTAAATGTTGTAACTTACCATGATAACACAAATTCTCTGGTAACTTACCCTTAAAATTGTTTATTGCGATATGAAAATATTCAAGCTTTGAGTAAAGACCAAAACCAGAAGGAAGTGTGCCTGAAAACTTGTTCATTAAGACATTAAAATTTGTTAAAGATTTAAGATTTCCTATGCTTTGTGGAATCTCCCCTGACAAATTGTTCATGAGCAAATGCAACCATCTTAAATTTTGTAGCTTTCCAAAATCATTTGGTATTTTCCCTATAAGTTTATTCTTTGAAAGATCAATTTATGTCAAATTCAATGCGTCAACCAAACTTGGTATCTCTCCAAAGAGACTATTTCTGTGAAGGTACACTATGCTCAAATTCTTTAGCATGAACAAACTGCTAGGAATTTTTCCAGTTAAATTATTTTTTGATATATTGAAATTCTCCAATGCAACCATTTCACCAATAGCCTCAGGAATTTCCCCTACCAAATTTGAACCATACATGTAAAAAACTTTCAATTTTTTCAACTTTGTTAAGCTTAATGGAAGCTTCGAAGGAGGTAACAAAGAATTAGAGGACATATCCAATAATTCAAGGTTGATCAAGTTACCAACTTCATCAGGAAAAGTTCCATTAAACAAACAATATTGAAGTTGAAGAAATTTAAGCTCTTTAAGCATTCCAATTCTAGAAGGAATATCACCACTGAAATTGGTTGAACCAAGGTTGAGATATTGCAAATGAACCAAATTTTGAATATCATATGGAATCTTGCCAACAAAGTTGTTCATTGACAAATCAAGATACTCAAGCTTGGAACATTTAAATAGAGATTTTGGAAACTCACCAGGAATGAAATTCTTGTTGAAATCAACATGTGTGAGGTTTTTAAGGTCACATATGAAAGAAGGTATAGTTTGAGTTATGTTGGAGTTGACCAAAATCAACTCTGTGACAGAACCTTTGGTGCATGTAATTTCTGGCCAAGAACAATAAGAGGTGTTTGATGAGTTCCAATGACTAAGAAAAGATGGATTTTGTAAGTGAAGCTTTATCTTTAATAAGATTAAGTGTTCTTGTTTCTGAGACGGAGAATTTGCATGGCACAAAATTAGAAAGAAGGCTACATAAAAGTAAAATGAAAATTTAATATGGGATGTGCCTAATATTTTTATGTGAGTGTTTTTGAGTTTTTAACTTTCTAGTTTGTTTATTGCTTTTAGTTGTTTTCAAAAAAGAGTTTGTATGCAAAGAAGGATGTGATGAAGAAGAGTTTTTATAACTGTTGGCTTGGTTGGAAACTTTTGCACACCCCTCCCCTAGTAGAAAAAAATTGAATGGACACGTGTGTTTGTTCAGAAAATTTGTTGCAAAAATATGAGTTAGAATTATTTCAATACCATAAATCAAAGAAAAATATTGATACACATATATATGACTCATAACAAAATAAAATATAGAACGAGAAGAACTTATCAAATTTGATAGAGGCGTGCAAATGCATTGAGCTTAAGAGTATTTCGCCACCACATGTAAGTTATCCGGCGCAGTTTGATCTCATAATACCCTCCACGATACAACAGTCACATCTTCCTAACACTGTACTTGAATTAGTAAGGTATCAAAAAACTACTTTTGGATACTCATGCGAACTTATTATTTTACTTTCTATTACTTATTTTCTCTTTTTAAAAAAATTACTTTGTATTACTTATTTTCACTATTCCTTGTTCTGCCTTTTTCTAAGATGTTCGTCCCTCTCAATATATTGGCAATGTCTTGCGGTATTGTTTATATCCAATTTAACGTTGCAAACTCTTGGTGGTCTAGTCCATTGTTGTGTTTGAGCCTTGTATGATTTTTTTGATTGTATCTCTCCGACTCTCTTGTAATTATTTAGTCTACCTCGGTACGTCTTGTGCAGGGGAGGCTGTTTGTGTTAATATATATCATTTTGGTTTCTTAAAAAAAAAAAACGTTGCAAACTCTTTCTCAAGACAAAACAATAATTCCTATTTAAGTATTTATTAGGATTGATCGAGTATTATATTACTAACAATAAAATAGAAACAGCTATCTTGACTATAACCAACAAATTAAATTGGAAACTATGTAGCATGGGTACTCCTAAAATGGTGAAGTACCCGTACCGGGTACGTATCAGTACCGGATACTCCATGGTACTCGTATGATACGCACCGATTCCGTACCCATTTTTATTTGGTTGATTTATGATGATGAATACGGAAAAAACATATTGACGTTGAAAATTCTCTTAAAATATTATAATTTTTTATTATATTTCAATTATCTCTCATTTTTTATGAAAATAGTTGAGACGATAGACAAAAAAAATTAAATCTTCAAAGCATGATGATAATAATTCATTTAAAAATAATTTTTCTAATATTTTATACTAACGTACCCGTACCTTAAATTTTCTAAAAATATCGTACCACGTACCAGTACCGGTACCGAATACCGGTACCGTACCCGTATCTAGGCAACATAGATTGGAAACGTGCATGACTTAGTCAAGTAGAAATAAAATTGATATAACCACAATTAATATAATAATTAACTTTGAAATAAATTAAAGATAAATATCCAGCAAAATTTTGTCAAACTTATATATTAAAATACATTTATTTAATTATTTTCTTCTTTTTTCACCTTTTTCTTTTAATTTTATGTGAATGGACAAATTTTGTGATAAGAGTTTCTCTTATTATATGTGAGAGATGGAAAAGTGGACGGACCCGTCTTATGAGGAACTCTAGATGAGGGAATTGGATTTCCTCCCTTACAATGTCGTGTCCACTGTAGGAGGTTCAGTCGACAATTTGATGATTTATTTTCCAAATAATTAAATAAATGTATTTTAATAAACCTAAATAAAATATATTTAGGCACACATACAAGTTGTTTCAGTCTCCTTCTGATCGCAGTTGTGAGAGATCGAACCGTGATCTTCCTTATCAAGTTCAACGTCAATCATCATTGAACCAACTAATTAACGATCGGTATCAATACATGCATTTTGTTTCTAAAATATTTGTCAAAAAAATTAATAATTAAAGAACCAAAGATTAAAATGGAAAGAGTGTACTTAAATTTTTTATGATTAATTATTTATTTATTAGAAATACATAAACAATACTTCAAATACTCATTAGCAACGGTGACCGAACCAGAAATATTGAGTAGTGGGGGCAATCGGACTTTGATTATTGTTCTGGGCCGAGCATAGATGCTCGAGCACTGGAGGATGTCGAACAATAATGTCTTGAGCTAGCCTATCACGAAGAGCCCGCAAGCCCTGCTCGACTCACCAACGGTCTGATACTCTCACGTATCGTAACGGCCGTAAACTGGAATGATGAGCATTTACTGCACATCAAGGCCTCCAAGCCGTTTTCCGGCAGCCACTTGATGGCCATTAATGCCATCAAGGGTCTTGGCCCAGCGCTGGGGGCTATATAAACGCAACTCCTTGTCATTTGTAAGGTACGCATTATTTTAAGCATAGAAACCTTCACTTCACCTCACTGACTTGAGCGTCAGAGTGCCTGCAGGTACACAACCCCCCTCCGTTTCAACAGGGGCCTTATCCACACCAACGCCGGCGCGGTCGCACTTCTGATCAGGTAAGATCAGTGGCGCCGTCTGTGGGAACCTAGCTTCCCTGTTTTTTTTCCAAAGCCAAAACAAAAAGCTTCCATCAAACAACCAATTTGCGATCAATGGTTGGCGTCAACAACCACCAGGTTCCGGAGCACATGGCGGAGAACAACGTCCAACCAATGGATTACGCGCCATACCACCCTCAAGATGGGCAAATGGCGTCCGTAACGGAGGATAGCCAAGGAGGGCAAAACATGAATGACGAGCCCTACAACCCTGAAGAACCGCAGATCTCTGTGGCTACACTGCCACTGGCGACTGCGGCAATGGCTCTTCCTCCGGGGGCTCCCATGCAGGACATTATGGCTGCTTTGGTTAACGTGATCAACCGCCAGTCGGACATGATCCTGCAGCAGAACCAGAAATTCGAGCAGCATAACAGGAGGCTCGAATCCCAAAGCCGTCGAATAGACGCTATTGCTGAATCAAGAGTGACGGTACAGCCCCGTCGAACTCAACGCTCACTCACACCTGTAAGAAGCAGAACTTTTTCCAGGTCGCGGTCACCACCTCCTCACAGAAGGACTGAAAAGAGGGTGAGCCCAAGGAGAAATGAGGAATCATCTCGAAACTCCCCACCTCCGAGGAGACATTCCCCAAGAAGGGATGACCCTCCTCGACATCAGAGGCACCGATCCCCGGCTGAAAAGGAAAGCCATCAAGGCCCCCTCTCCCGTAGGATTCGAGAACTTCCTTTGCCGGTCGGGCTAGAAAAACCACCAGCAATGGACACTTACGATGGCTCGACTGACAGACCCAGACGAGCACATCGAAAACTTAGAAGCTCTCCTCGAGTACAGGAATGTACGAGGATCTATCAAGTGCAAGCTCTTTCCCACCACCTTGAGGAAAGGCGCGATGGCTTGGTACAAGAGTCTGGCCCCGGGATCCATCGATTCTTGGACGGATCTCTGCGCCCGCTTCAGAGCACACTTCACGTCTTCGAGGCGTCATCCGAAGACGGAAGCAACGCTCGAAGCCATCATCCAGGGCGAAACTGAACCCCTCAGGTCTTACCTCGAACGTTTCACCAAGGCATCCGTCGAGGTGAAAATCGAAGAGAGCATGAAGCTATATCTCCTCGACAGAGGACTTCGTCGAGACAGCGATTTCGCCAAAGCTGTCGGCATCGAAGAACCAAAGACACTGGACGCTTTCTTCGAAAAGGCGCAAAAATACATCGCCTACGAAAAAAAGCAAAAGGCCATAGACCTGAGAAGACCTAAAGGCTATGAGAAATCTAAAAGTCATGAAAAAGATGAAGCTGGAACCTCACGAAGAGGTAATGAAAGAGGAAGGGAGGATAGGGTCAAGGAATCCAAACCTCCACGTGGAAAGTTTACTGGATACACTCCACTGAATGCTCCAAGAGAGCGAATTTTTGCAGAAGTCTCCTCTGCGGACTTCAAGAAAGCTGGGATTCACTTCCCAAGACAGCAGCCCCTAAAGGCAAATACTGATAAGACAAAATTCTGTCGTTATCACAAGCCATGGGCACGTCACTGAAGACTGCGTCCATTTGAAAGACACCATTGAAATTTTAATACAGAAGGGCTATGCCCGAAAATACGTCCAAAACAATGAGCAAGTACAACAACGAGAGCCTTGATACGCCTAAAAATATGCTATTTATTTAGTTAATTTACTATTATATTTTAATTATTTTTATTTCGATTTCGAAGTTTTATATTATGAATCGTTACTTATTTCTCGTATTTTAAATAAACAGATAAAAAGTGTACGAGTTGAAGAAAGGAGCGAAAACGGACCGAAAAGGAGCAAAAATGGACAAAAAGGACCACACATGTGCAGCCAATTGGGCCACACATGTGCAGCCCACCAAACACACTTGACGGTCACCAAGAAGCCCAAAGTGGCGCCTGCCACAAGGAAACAAGTGCTGCTCGCCAGCCAACCAAAAGTGGCAACCGCCACATGCACCAAAGTGGCCCTCGCCACTCCCTTTCATCATGGACGTCCAGTTGATCCAACGGCAACGCGCTACTTTTCCTTAAGTCCCACATCGGACAGATTTGCTCTTTTGTCTCTTGTAATTTAGTATAAATAGGTCCCTTTTCTCCACTTTCTAAAGGACGAACCGATAACACTTGACTAGAGAATTGAAAACTAGGCTTAGTACCACAAGGTTTTCTTCTCTAAAGTCGAGAGTTTAGTATTATTTTATTCTCCGTTGAGAATAAAATAAGTTTTTTTTTTTTATTTTCCTACCGTTACGCTGTCGGAATCCGTACTCGAGATTTCTTTTTAATTCAGGTTCTTATTTTATTTTATGGTCTTATTTATTTCTTGTCTTTATTTTATTGCTTTTATTTTATGCTTTTAATTTCTGTTTTTATTTTTATTATGTCTATTTATTTATTTGCTTATTTTATTTTTATGTCTTTATTTTTAGTTATGTCTAGCTAAATTTAGCGTTGCTAGGATGTGTAGTTAGTAGCTAATAGGGGTTCGGTAGTTAATTCGCGCTTAATAGTTTTCAACCACCAGTTTTAAATAAATACGTTTTCAAATAATTCGTCACGAGAGTGAGGATTGTTTTAAAGGCATTAAACCAACATTGACGAGAGTTGAGGTTTAGGGTCGGATAGTTAAAACTGACCGTTAGTTCTAAGTCCGCGAGAGCTATTTAGGATTAATGAGTTTTATATTGATTTTCAAAGGTACTTATATAGGTAAGTGAGCGCGTGAGAGCTGAGCATTTATTTTATCTAAGTATAACGCTAGTCAAGATTTGCGAGAGCTGAGATTAGTGTTTTTAAATTAAATATAATTCTTGAAAACTGACAACGGTTTTATTTTCTTAAGCAGTTTTTAATTAAGCGTTGATTATAATTCGTCACGAGAGTGAGAATTAATTAAAGTAAAAATCAATAGAGCGAGAGCGTGAGATTTCTACTAGATAGTAAAAACTGAACATTAAATCTAATTCGCAACGAGAGTTGGGATCAGAATTAATTAAATTATATTGTTTTTCAAAGAGTATTTTATTAGCGGGTGTGAGGACGAGAGTTAAGCACCACCTTTATAATTTATAATACTATCTGAATTGTATTTTTAAAACAATATAGTTTCGAAAATTTAATTGTTTACACCACTAAAATCTAGAAGTAATGCAACTACTTTGTAAAGTATTTTATTAATTTCATGATGAGAGTTGTGAGAGCTGGAAGTGAGAACGGCTTTCGCCTGGAGCATCGATTTTATTAAAATACGACAATTAGATGTGGTAGTAATTTTGTCTAGCGCGAACTAAGTATTGAACCCTCTGAAGCAACTAATAGCACGTCCTAGCAATATTTTATTTACATATTAAAAATCTAAAAAAATATTTATTTCTCTTATTTTAGTTATTCAATTAATCATAACCCTTTAAATCATTAGCCTTAGATTTACAAAGCAACACTAGAATACGGTAGGTCGATTATTGGTCCTTTCGGTTCGATATCTTTTAAAACTACACGACACGACTGTATACTTGCAGTCACGTTGTCGCGTCCGATCAAGCCTCGAGAAGTCGCCATGGCCATCGACGCTCCCGAGCAGGAGGACAACCGAGCCGTGGTCCTGCAGGCCCTCGCCATCTCGGTACCAGAAATCCCTCTTCCCTCCCCGGGATCGGATGAAGAAGCACTAATGAGGCACTTCAATGCCCACATGAGCGGCTCATGGGAAAACTTCCCAAAAGCAATGGTGATAACAGGAGGAGGGATCAACAGAAGCACTATTGGGTCTGTGAAAAGAAAATTCCAAGAGCTGGAGAGCATTTGTTCGGTGAACCCCGTCACCGTCTCAAAGCCCGAGGAAGGCTCCAACCCGCTCGCCTTTTACAAAGAAGAAGTTCCCGGGGGCTCCCCCAACTATCAAATACCATTGTTGGTGAGAGATCGCATGGCGAACTTCGACGTCCACCGAATTCTCGTAGATCAAGGGAGCTCGTGCGACGTAATGTACCCAGGACTCTTCAAAACACTGCAGCTGTCAGAAAAGAACCTGATCCCACATGTAGGACCTGACCTTCAAAGGTTCAATGGGTCAACTACTAAGCCTTGGGGTTACGTGGATCTCATCGTCACCTTCGGCGAGGGAAAAGCAATGAAGTCCGTGAGAACACAATTCATGGTCGTCGATTGCCCCTCACTGTACAACTGCATCATTGGCAGAACTACGTTAGCTGAGCTGTATGCAGTGTCATCCACCATCCATCTGAAGTTAAAATACTACACTCAAAACGATCAGGTCGTAACCATCAATGGTGATATAGCCGCTGCAAGGAGATGTTTTGAAGCAGCGGCGAAAAATCTGAACACCGTGGTAACCCCCAAGAAATCAGAGCCAAAGAAAAATCCGGGGGTAAACACCATTGGAACTTCTGTGGACCTCGATGCTCGACTCACCAAAAAGGAGCACAAAGAGGATAAGCAAAAAGACCTCCTCATTGCTGAAAAGAAAATCTATCGCCCAATTCCGGACGGAGATTTCGAGCTGGTACCTCTCGACGAGGACCCCCTCAAAGGAATCAAGATCGGAACAGGACTCCCTGACTTGGTCAAAAAACAGCTGATCGCCTGCTTAAAAGAGAACGCTGAACTGTTCGCATGGAGCGCGGCGGAGATGCATGGAATCGACCCTGAGGTCGCTTGTCATCAATTGACTTTAGATCCTAGGGCTAGTGCCGTTGTTCAGCGGCGTAGGAAGCAGTCTCCCGAAAAAGCGGAGGCTGCCGAAAAAGCAGTAAAAGACCTCTTGGAGGCAAATTTCATTTCGGAAGCTAGGTACACTACCTGGCTCTCCAATGTTGTACTTGTTAAGAAATCGAATGGAAAATGGCGCATGTGTGTTGACTATACCGATTTTAATAGGGCTTGCCCTAAAGACGCTTACCCCCTGCCTAACATAGACAAATTAGTAGATAATTCATCAGGATTTAAATTACTATCGTTTATGGACGCATACTCGGGTTATAATCAAATAAAAATGACTGAAATTGACAAAAAGAAAATAGCGTTTATGACCGAATCTGGTAATTATTACTATAACGTAATGCCTTTCGGGCTCAAAAATGCAGGCGCCACATACCAAAGGATGATGAACAAGGTATTTAATAATGAAATAGACAATATGCTCGAAGTTTACATGGATGATATGATCGTCAAATCTGAAGAGGAAGTCGATCATACAACCCATTTGAAAAAGGTATTCGACCAGGCGAGAAAATATAATATGAGGTTCAATCCCGAAAAATGCACCTTCGGCGTAAAAGCTGGGAAATTCCTCGAGTTTTACTTAACCGAAAGAGGAATCGAGGCTAACCCCGATAAGTGTAGAGCGTTCTTCGAATTCCCAACACCGGACTCGAAAAAATCAATCCAATCGCTAAACGGGATGCTCACCGCTTTATCTCGCTTCGTTGCAAAATCCGCTCAACACGCGTTACCTCTGTTCAAACTACTTCGAAAAGAATCCACGTTCGAATGGACAAAGGAATGCGAAGATGCATTGCAACACTTAAAACAAGCATTATCCGAACCTCCAGTCTTAACTCGACCACGCGAAGGAGAAACCCTGTATCTTTACCTAGCCGTAGCATCATAGGCCATTAGCGCCGTACTCATAAGAGAAACCGAGCAAGGGCAAAAACCTGTCTATTTCGTGTGCAAAGCT
The DNA here is from genome assembly GCF_020283565.1 of Trifolium pratense. NCBI lineage: Eukaryota > Viridiplantae > Streptophyta > Magnoliopsida > Fabales > Fabaceae > Trifolium > Trifolium pratense. The sequence continues at coordinate 27,703,834 of NC_060062.1, forward strand.
TTGCAAGGACCAGAACTCCGATACTTACAGATTGAAAAAAGGCCTTAGCAGTAGTCATGACCGCGAGGAAATTAAGGCACTATTTCTTAGCTCACTCCATCGTCGTTCGAACGGACCAGCCTATTAAGCAGCTCCTCGCAAGACCAGACATGACAGGTCGAATGCTAAAATGGTCGCTCGAGTTGTCCGAATTTGAAATCTTTTATGAAACCAGGAAGGCTTTGAAGCCCAAGTTTTAGCAGCCTTCATAGCTGAGATGACCACGCCATCTACCCCGGATAAAAACAAATGGACCATCTTCGTAGATGGATCCTCAAATCCGCAAGGGAGTGGCGCAGGAATAATGCTCGAAAATAGCGAAGTAGTGCTCATAGAAGTTTCACTCGAGCTCGCCTTTCCCACCAGAAACAATCAAGCTGAGTACGAAGCCTTCTTGGCAGGGTTAAATTGGCCGAGGATATGGAAGCCGAGGAAATTAAGATATTCACGGACTCACAACTCGTTGCATCACAAATAGCCGGAGAATACCAAACAAAAGACGAACGGCTCACGGAATACTTGAACTTAATTAAAGAAAAACTAACCAAGTTCAAGCAATCCGAGATCAAGCATGTTCCACGCGAACACAATGCGAGAGCAGACATTCTGTCGAAGCTCGCAAGCACAAAGAAAAAGAAGGGCGGAAATCAATCGCTCATTCAGGAAACGCTATCCAAACCGAGCATAGCAAAACCTTCCGAGGTATTCCTAATATGCGAAATCAATGCCAACAGCTAGATGACACCCGTGTTCGAATTTTTGAGCACGGGAAGCCTGCCAATCGATAAAAAAGAAGCGACTAAGGTCAAAAGAAGAGCATGCGCATACGTAATCCTCAATGGGAGAATGTATCGCCGAGGGTTTTCCATCCCTTTGTTAAAATGCGTCGAGGAGAGCGAAGTAAGCTCGATCCTCAGCGAAATCCATGAAGGAATAAATGGCCAACACATTGGTGGGCGCTCCTTGGCGAGAAAAGCTTTGCGAGCAGGGTTTTACTGGCCCACCATGCAGGCAGATTCAAAAGAGCACGTAAAGAAGTGCGACAAATGCCAACAACACGGGGATATGCAGTTGGCTCCCCCTAGCGAGCTAAAGACACTCTCATCCCCGTGGCCGTTTTCATGGTGGGGGATGGATCTCCTAGGACCATTCCCGACAGCAGCAGGACAAAATAAATACCTAATAGTGGCCGTCGACTACTTTACGAAATGGATCGAGGCCGAACCCCTCGCCAACATCACAACATTCAATGTGTTGCGATTTTTCAAACGCAATATACTTGAGAGATTTGGGATCCCTCAAGTTGTCATCACAGATAACGGGACTCAATTCACAGACAAGAAAGTGCGAGAATTTATGGCAAAAGTGGGCACAGCCCAACATTTCACGTCTGTCGAACATCCGCAGACGAACGGTCAAGCCGAAGCCGCGAACAGGGTTATATTGGGAGGTCTCAAAAGAAGATTGGACAAAGCAAAGGGGAAATGGACAGAAGAGCTACATAGTGTACTCTGGTCTTATCGAACAACCCCACACTCTACAACGGGAGAAACGCCGTTCCGACTAACATACGGAACAGAGGCCGTAATTCCAGTAGAAACCGGGGCGTCCTCATTTCGAACAGAGATACCCCTTGAAGGAGAAGATAACCACAAAACGCTCAGAGAGGAGCTCGACCTCTTAGAGGAACTCCGAGACGGAGCAGCCTTTCGAGAAGCAACTTTGAAACAGAAAATAGCAAAACGGCATGACAAAAAGGTCATTAAACGAGAATTTGACATCGGCACGCTAGTGTTACGACGAAATCAAAAGAATTCCCATGAGGGTAAACTCGCTGCCAATTGGGAGGGACCATATCGAGTCCGAGCTAAAACCGAAAATGGTGCCTACTATCTGGAAGATCTCTACGGTAAAGAGCTTCCTCGACCTTGGAATGCTTAACAACAACCCCTCTCCTCGTTACTAGTTTGGATAACATCTCCAAACACTTAGAAAGGTTCCCCGCACCTTCTAAGCTCGGCATCAACGATACTAGCTATCATAACGATGACCACTATCTAAACATACACTAGCGCGAAGATGTAAGAGTCCGGCGTATAGAATCTTTAGAAAATTAGCTAAGTTAAATCTACAAACTGGAACGATCATACCACAACACACATTTAGATCGGTACCGGAAGTAAAAACATCGCACAAAATTTTTCGCATAAAGCCTAAGTCTAAGCATAAAGATAAAGGTAAAATTGCGAATGAATAAATAAAAGTGCAGAATAAATTAAAGCAATCACGAGGATTGCGAAATGTTAAGGGTACAAATCAAAAAGGGCGAACACAAGGCCCAAGCAAATTCGAATAGTACATAAATATTTAGGGAGAGGGGGGTGAGAGAATTTGACCATCCCGAACTTCCTTTTCCTCGTCCAAGCCCTCCTCGGATAAACTAGGGTTAAGGATCTTGAGCTGGGCCACGACATTGTTGAAGCTGAAGGTAGCCGCGACAACCATGTTGGACTCATACTCCTGAATCTTTGCAATTAAAGCAGCACGGCTAGAAGAGGCGAACTCACCTTGGGGATCGATCTCCTTCTCTTCCTCCTCGACCGTACCAGCTCCCTGGTGTCCCGCCAACCTGTTCTCCAGATCATTAATTTTGGTCTTTAACTCCTTCAAGATACCTTCCCTCTCCTCCGACAAAGTCTTGAACTTCTCCTCGGCTTCCTTAAGGTTAGAACGCAGGGTCTTGTGTTCCTCTCTATAACCTTCACAGGAGGCCTCAGAATCAGCTAACTTCTTCTCCAGCACTCGTAACTCCCTGCGAGCATCATCCCTCTCCGCCAGGTATTTGCACTCCCGACCATTCAAAAAGGTCGCCACCTCGATCAATTTGAGAAGAGCTGTGGTCTGGGTAGCAATCTCACCTCGCAAAGCTTCGGGACCCATGTCCATAAGGATTGCTTCATCTGCTCTGTTGATCTTCACTCTGGTCTTCCCGTCGAGCAGAGGACCATGGGCAAAAACTGGAGGAAGAACAAAGTCGTCAGCAGGAACCCCGGGGGTCAACCTGTGAGGACCAAGGGCTGAAGAATCATCTTGATTTTCGAGGTCTACAACCTCTTGTTGCTGACGAGATGAAGTATCCTCTACGTCATTCACCCGGAACCTTTTGGAACGATCCGCCACAGAAGAGTTGGTCGGAGAGCGATGTGCAGAGGATGCCGCAGCTGTATTGCTCGCATCCCTCTTGTTTTTCGCAGCGCAAGCTTGACGAAGCGCAGCAGCAGCACTAGACATTTTACCTGCACGGAAATGCGGACAACAGTTAAAAAACAAAACAAGACATACAAGTAAAAGCAAAGCACGCAATAAAAAGCAAAGCGCATGAATAAAATGAAAGTAAACTGCGAGCATACTCCAAAAAGCAGTTAATATTTCCGGGGTATCGCAAGCGATCAACTCCCTTGTGCCAATCAACTTCGTACTAGTCACTCTCTGACCATCCTCCCCGAGCAAAGGCTCGCCGTCAGGATTCTCCAAAACATAAGGAGGAATGCCTTCCACGAATTCCACCAATTTTTTATAGTCCAATCTTTCCTCGGCGGTAAGCTCTCCCAGCTTATAAACAAATTCACTGGTCGCCATGGAGTAATGCTCTTTACGCCAATAAAAAGGAAACTTAGCAAAATCCTCCTCTATAGGACGACCCTGGTCATCAGGAACTTCCCGTCCTTCGCTGTCAACGAAGTACACTCTGCGGACGAAATTTTGCCACCCCTTCAAAGTCATGGGCCTCACCCCATAAAAAATAGCTTTAAATCCTCGTACTGACTCCTCGTACATGTCGAAGAGGCGCTTTCGTTGCCTCAAGGAAACGCATCCATGTTTGGAGTCCGGAGTCGGGGCCCCTTTTACGAGCTTTCCTTTCCCTTTCGCCTTTTCCCCACGAGGACAGCTGCGCTGAAGGCCGAAATGGTAGAAAAACAAGGGCAGGGTAGGACCCAAACCCAAATGCTCGACAGTCATTTCAAAAGCCTTTATAAAAGCTAAAGAATTTGGATGCAGTTGGGAGGGGGCTAAATGAAGGTGACGAAAAATCGACACTTCGAGATCTGTAAAAGGCAGTCTTATCCCCAGATGTTTGAATGCGATCTCGTACATAGGGATAGTTCCCCACACCCAAACACTGCAAATCCTGTGACGAGCAGTCGGAATTCGCACTTCGAAATCTTCGGTGGGAGGAGTCTGGATATCCGTGCACATCGTGTCCGGAATTTTGTTCTCACAATCCTTATAAATCGACTCTGTTTCGCGTGGTTCGTCCGCTACCCACGAATGGTCAGCTCGTCGGCGAGACGAGGAAGGCGGCTGTTGGCCTAAAGGCGGGGCTTGTCCTTGAGACCCTTCAGCCATTTAAAACCTGAAAAAGCAGTGGAAGAAAAAGTGAATTCGAATTCAAATCCACCCTTCCACTGTAACAGCCCGGGCCCCTTTTCTACGTATTTAGTAGGCAATCCCGGCTGTCACCTCACGATCTTCTCCACCGCCATCTCTAGTGGAGTTTTTGCCTTCCGTGGGAATCGAACCACATACCCTGGGGTTCAAATACGTGTTCAATCCATTCCCACTACCAATTGGGCTACGTAATACGTGTTCAACACCATTATCTCGAGAAAATCGCAACACAAAGGGTAATGCGAGATCCTCGGAATCTAATCCCCGATATTTTCGGCAAGGTACAAAAGGGTCATAAATGCTAGCGAACGCCAAAACAAAGCATCATGACCCTCGACAAGTTCGTAAACTTGGGCACATGCTCAAAAAATTATAACATATGCTCAGCTCGGCTTACTCGGAAAATTATAACATATGTTCGGAACGGCTTGTTCAAAAATTATAACATATGTTCAAAGGAATCGCACAATTAAAGCACAACTGCAAAAATAAAAAGACGCTCGAAAGACTAAATTCAATGTTCTTTATTAATAAGAAAACAGTACAGAATGAAAGAAAATTACAAAGGATCCGAGCATCTAATCCTCATGCTCGGAATCCGAATCAATCTTCAACAATTTTGCTGGCTTCATCTTGGACTCCACTGTCATCTGGGACTCCCCTTCGTCAGAAGAAGAGACAAGAGGATAAAAGTCCTGAGGCTTGTAAGTCTTCAAGAACTCTGCATAGTCCCCGTCTGTACTATCAGAATCTGACGAATCGGATACATCTGAAGAGAGAATTATGGTTTCTACCTTGACCTCCTTCGCCTTCTTTGAGCGGGTAACCCTAGCGGTGGTCACCTCCACCTTTTTCTTCCCTTTCTGAGACTTTGAACTCTCGACAGCAACCTTCTTGGTATTCTTCCTTTCCATCGTTATTGCTTGAGGCACAATCGTGTAAGGTAAAAGAAAAAGCAGCAAGAATTTATAGAAAAACTTGCCGCCTAAAGGCCCAACATCGTGTTTAACGGCCCACAATAAATGCATAGGGCGGTTGCAACTACCTAGGGTTGACCACTTGGGGAAACGTTTTTTCCTTTCCCAAAGCTTGACTTTGACCAAAGGGAATTACGAAACCTTGAGAGAACAAGCGTGACAGGCCACCTCGATAAAATCATGTTCGACAAAGTGGAAGATCTTTCAGAAGCGCTGGATGAACCACTCATACTTCAAGTTATCATGCTCATCAACGAGCATAACAACTTGGGGGGCTCCTGTTCTGGGCCGAGCATAGATGCTCGAGCACTGGAGGACGTCGAACAATAATGTCTCGAGCTAGCCTATCACGAAGAGCCCGCAAGCCCTGCTCGACTCACCAACGGTCTGATACTCTCACATATCGTAACGGCCGTAAACCGGAATGATGAGCATTTACTGCACATCAAGGCCTCCAAGCCGTTTTCCGGCAGCCACTTGATGGCCATTAATGCCATCAAGGGTCTTGGCCCAGCGCTGGGGGCTATATAAACGCAACTCCTTGTCATTTGTAAGGTACGCATTATTTTAAGCATAGAAAACCTTCACTTCACCTCACTGACTTGAGCGTCGGAGTGCTTGCAGGTACACAACCCCCTCCGTTTCAATAGGGGCCTTATCAACACCAACGCCGGCGCGGTCGCACTTCTGATCAGGTAAGATCAATTATAGTATGTAAAATCAATATAATTTTTATATGTTAGTCTTGATATATTTTGAACATAATATAAACATAAAGATGTTCGACATAATAGATGAACGTAACATGAACACATCTTAATCACAAAAGAGTCACAACATTGACATTAACATGAATATAACTTATGAATAGAAAACAAAGTAGTGGGTGGGTGGAGAGGAGCACCATGTATTATATAAGGTGGGGTACTATGAATTTCAAAAACTAGTGGGAGTTCATGCCTGCAGAGAGGACAACGTAGCTCCGTCGCTGGCATCATACATAATTTTCTTATAAATACATTAATAATCGTTTAGCTTATGATCGATAATAAAGCGGGTATGTCAAAATCATAATGATCCACATTATTTTTGTATGATTTATGGAAAACAAACTCTCTATCGGCATTTATTATTAATCATGTACTTTTTCTTTTCTTTTTTCTGACAGGAATTAATCATGTACTATTAACATGAATACTCAATAGTTGTCGCTGAATTCAAGTTTAACGGATTTTAGTTAATTAAGGATAAATTATTTAGAAAAATTAAAATTTGAATACTATTTTACAATTCTTTTTGGTCAGAATCTACTTAAATTATGATTAAACCTTTTGTTATTATTCCCTCCGTATCAAATTATATGTTACTTTGAGAAAAAAAATGTATTAAATTGTAAGTTACTTTACATTACTAATGAAGCATTTAATACTATTTTTTTAATTGTATCATTAATTATTTATTACTCCTTTTTATTTTAATTCTTCATTTTATCTTTCTTATACTATTAATGAAGAACAATTTTGTAAACTACCTCATAATTTCACTTTTTCATACAACATTAACTACATTTATTAATTTGTATAATTTGACCAAAGTGACTTATATTATTGTACGAAGGGAGTATTATCTCTTATCGGAGAATTGAACACAAAAAAAAATAATAAATAAAGGTGTAGCTTAGTCAATTGCACCGTATAAACTTGTGAAGGAAAATTTGGATACAAAAATAAAAATTGTAACTTTTTTTTACAAAAATTTTGCAACATTTTTTTAGGAATAAGGAATCATAAGCATAAACAATGTTTTAGTGTTCGTTTGGATTAACTTATTTTTGTGAGGTAGCCTAGTGGCTAGAAATTTCACCTTTTTTAAGGTGAAAGTGGAGTGTCCAGGATTCCAACTCCGGCTCCTGCATATAAAATGCGGATGTAATAACTTCGGGCATGGCCAGCTCCCATAGTTTGACGGGCGGTGTGTACAAGGCCCGGGAACGGATTCACCGCCGTATGGCTGACCGGCGATTACTAGCGATTCCGGCTTCATGTAGGCGAGTTACAGCCTACGATCCGAACTGAGGACGGGTTTTTGAAGTTAGCTCACCCTCGCGGGGTCGCGATCCTTTGTCCCGTCCATTGTAGCAGTGTGTCGCCGGATGTCCCTACCAACTGAGCAAGCTCACGGGACTGGATTAACTTATTTTTAAGTTTATGCAAACAACTTATGCAATATAAATTAAGTTTTATACTATATTCACACTAACGAAAAAGAACAAAGAAAAAAGGTTTTCTCTCTAAAAAAAATCTCTCTGACCCTTCTCTAGTAAATCTTTCCAGATCGGCTCCTTTTCATCCAAATCATTCCTTTCTGATGTAGTCTAGCTAATTGGTGGTGGTGCGATGAGCGGGAGCTGCCCTCCGCACCTCCTTAATCCAGATCGGCGCCAGAGTTTTCGTGGTGGTTTTGGTGGTCTGATCTTTGATCTATTCTGCCTTCACCGGTTGCCTCCTCGTGGCGGTTTGGTTCCCTCAGCCACGTTGTAACCTCAAAGGATCACGTTTCTCCCTTTCCTGCGAGTTCTGTTGGTTTTTTATTTTGTTCGTTCGGTTTTGTGGTGGCCGCCGGTGCCGGGTCACGCGTTTTCTGGTAGTTTTGAGTTTTCGCAGCTCTGGTTTGATGGGATTGGCGTCCTCAATGTCCAATTTTGGTTGATCTGCGTTCTCTCTAATTGCCGTCATCGGTTTTTGTTCGCCGCCGGTGTGTTCGTAAAGTGTGTGTTATGTGCTCGTCGGCGTGCTGTTCTTCGATTGGTTTTGTTTGATTTCGTTTTGTTTTCTCTCTGTTTTGTACCGTTAGTTTTTGTTTGTGTTTCTGGATCAGAGATTGGGTGGTATATCGGTTTTGTTAACCCGAAAATGTTTGGTTCTCTTAACCCGTAAGGGTCGTTACTAACACGCTTTGGGTTCAAAAGCGTCGTTCTTCTGAAACTGGCTGTTTTGGTGTTCTTGCGCTTTTCGTTTCTGTGATGTTCCAGGTCTGTTGAAATCTGCAGGTCTCAAGGCTTCAGGACTGCTTTAGTCTGGTACAGGCTTCTTATCCATTTATGTTCTTGTGACTGTTCTCGGATTGTTTTGTTCGAAAGAACTGTTATGCCCCCTGCTTATTCAGGGGGTTGTTGGCACGTGGTTCTGGTTCCGTGTTGGCAGTTGGTCCATTCGCTAAGTTTTGAACCCTTTTTTATCTTGGTGATGCTCTCAATCTTCATCTTTTTTTGTAAATTGGTTTCGCGCCCGTACGCGGGTTCGCTGGGTTGCGCTCGTGATGAGTGTTTGTATTGTTATGAATGATTAGGGCTATTCGACCTGGTTTTGTTTATTCACGGTGTATTCCCATTTGGTTATAACTGGGTCAGGTTTAATGTCCACCGGTCTCTGTATCTTTAGTTTTTTATTTAATATATTTATTTTTTTGCTTAAAAAAAAGTTCACACTAGTAAAAATTGTATTTTTACAAGTTATTTTATCATAAATTACCTTGACAAACTTATAATAATACATAAAAACTGCATAAACTGTTTGCATAACTCAAAAATAAGCTAATCCAAACATGCTCTTAGTGTTTATGGTTAAGATTATTTATTCCTAAAAAATTGTGTTACAAAATTCAAATCCAAATTTTGTCTTTCTAATTTTTTTAATTTTTGTTTGGTCAAGTGTCTTCCCAGTTCCCAAACTTATACTCCCCGTCCCAAATTATAAGAAGAAAAAAAAAACCACATTTATTAAGAAAAATCAAATCATTACAATTTGGTGTATGTATTTTTGTATTTTTTTTTAAATAGGTTCATGGGAATATGTACAAATAATTTTCATTGACTTTTTTTTGTTAATTAGTTTAGTGGTTAAAATTTCACTTTTTCAATGTGAAATAGTGGGAGTACCGGGATTCGAACTTCGGTATATGTATTTTACATGCAATGTCCCAACCAATTGAGCTATGCTCACGGAGACATTTTCATTTATTATTGCTTATTGATAAAAGTGAAGAGAGAAAATTCAATGCAATTTCTATTTAATTTTATGAGAATAAATAGAAAAAAATTTTAGAAAAGAGAAATTTTAGTTTTTCTCTATTATAATTTGGGACAAAGAAATTGAAATTTTTTCTCGTAAATTGAAACAGGTGAATATAGTGGCAATTGACTAAACTACAACAATCGTTAGTTGGTTTAGTGGTGATTGGCGCTGAACTTGGAAGGGAGGACCGCAGTTTGATCCCCCGCAACAACGATCGGGAGGAGGCTGAAACCACTTGATGTCAGAACTGACCCCCGAACCAGATTAAACTGGAGGTGACAACAAAAAAAACTACACCATTATTTGTTTTTATTGTTCAACTCTCGTTTAACAAAAAGGTCTTGACAAGGGTCCTAAAAACTCTCGTGTAAACTAGTACCTATTCCTTTTGCCATGTACTTTATGCAAAAGGCAACTCTCGATAATGAAAAGTTCATAGGCTTAAATGCAGTTTTGATCCCCCTATTTTAGATTTTTTGTACTTTTGGTCCCCCACTTCATTTTGAGATGAAGGGGGGACCAAAAGTACAAAAAATATAAAATAGGAGGATTGGAAAGTTGGTTTTTGAAATAGGGGGACCAAAACTTCAAAAAATTCAAAATAGAGGGATCAAAACTGCATTTAAACCAAGACCATATAATGAAAAGTCATGAACCACACAACCCAAATAAACTTCATTTCTAGAGGACAGTGTCCTGGATACCCCAAACTCTTGACATTAAATACATTCACATTTCAATCTGCTTTTATGTTTTTGACTTTGCAATTGAAACTTTGCTATTGGAACATCAGGCTTACATACATTGATTGGGTTAGCGGGACAGTTGGAGAGTCATTCACATTAAACTTAGAACAATCATATAATTGAGTTGGACATCACATTTTTATTTAAAATCTTAAGGTATTAGGTTTTTGGTCCTCTAATGACACAAGAAAAACGGTTCAACAAACATCAGCCGCCCCTTCAACCCTAGTTTTCTCATTTTCATCCTTCATCAAAGAGGGGTGGTTTTTTGTTCAAAGTTTTACCTAAAATCACCCATCTAAATTATTTTTTCTTTTCTTTTCGTTTAAATAAGTGATTTTAACATATATTTAATGTTTTTTCTTTGTGATTTCGTCATCTTAGTGCGACATTGTGTTGGACGTCGTCTTGTTGCGGCAATTTGTTTTCCCGTCTTGGTGCGGTGTTTGATCGTAGATTCATCCTTTTTAATTTTAACGAAATTGAATTTGTATTATTCTAGTATATTCAATCAATTTGAATGAATAAATGTCGATTTTAATAATAAAAAAAAGGTTTATGGATCATCTCATTTATAAAGTACTCGACCTCCACTTTTCTAATCAATATAAGCCTTAATTCACCTCACCGCAAGTGAGTCATTCAACTATTTATGCTCCCTCTCAAGCGAAACGCAAAGAAGAATGGAGAACCTTGGTTGTGTTTTTTGTTTTACTATATTCCTCAGTTAGTACTTAGGGTTCACCCTTTTCAATTTAGCCCCAATTTATTTTAGGCTTAATTGCACATTTGGTCCCTTATCTTTTAAAAGTTTCAAATTGGTCTCTTATCTTTTTTTACGTTTAATAAGTTAGTCTCACCCATCAATTTTTTGACTAACGCCGTTAGATGTGGACACGTGGCAAGCGAAAATTACACTACAAGAAATTTGACTTATAGCAACGGCAAATATCCGTATGTAAAAGTCCACAACTTAATTTTACTTATAGCAATGACAAATGTTCGTAGGTAAAAGTCAGATTAACCCTTGATAGTTGTCAGATTAACCCAATGGCTTGAATTCATGGAGAGGATCGAAAGTTATTGGATCTGCTTTCTCTTTCTTGATAGTTGTGACTTTTACCTACGGATATTTGCCATTGCTATAAGTCAAATTTGTTTTCCGTTTGCCACGTGTCCACATCTAACGGCGCTAGTCAAAAAATTGACGGGAGGGACTAACTTATTGAACGGAAGAAAAGATAAGGGACCAATTTGAAACTTTTAAAAGATAAGTGACCAACTTGAAACCTAAAATAAAGATAAGGGAGCAAATGTGCAATTAAGCCTTTATTTTATAATTATTTAAAAGTTTATTTTATTTGTTTTATAATTATTTAATTGTTTGAAATTATATTTGTTATCCTTACAATCAGTTTGCGAATGAAATTGTTAGCATCCTTCAATTGCATAATAGAGACTGAAGTGTAGCTATTAATCACACGAATGCGTGCGCTGATATTTTGGCAAAGATGGGGGCTAACTCTGTTTCCCCTATTGTGAAGTTCGAAGTTTTTCCTATTGAGTTGTCTAACATCCTCCTTGCTGATGCTTTAGGAGTTGCTTTTGTTAGAGAGTAGCCTTTTCTTTTGGTTTTTGTTTTCATTTGTTCTCTCTTGTAACAAAAAAAAACATTTAGTAATGTGTAATCCTAGTTTGTCCATGGTATTGCACATCATTGTTATTCATGCCAACTAGTTATAAAATGGGATGGGGGGACCAAAAGTGCAAAAAAAAAAAATCAAAATAGAGGGACAACAATGTTTGATTTTAAATTAAGGGGATCAAAATCGGGGATCTTACAAAATAGGGGACCAAAATGCAATTAAGCCTAAAATAAATGCACATCGTATACATCCCTATAAGCATAGTTAATTGATAGGGACATTGCATTATATATGTATGGCTGAAGTTCAAAATTCGATCATCCCATTTATTTACCTTAGAAGGTGGAATTTCTAACAATAATGCTACGACTTGGAACACATGATGAGATTAACAACTTATAATATATGTGAAGACTATTTTGCAAAAATAAAATTAATCTACAAGTTTCATGTTTAAATGTATTTTCTTTATTTTATAATTATTTAATTGTTTGTAATTATATTTGTCATTAAAAAAATACATTCGCTGATGTCCTAATTTGCCTATAGTACTGTCACATCATTGTTTTTCATGCCAGCTAGTTAAAAATGGGTTGGGGGGACCAAAAGTGCAAAGAAAAATCAAAATAGGGAGACGTGAATGTTTGATTTTAAAATAGTGAATCAAAATCGGGAATCTTGCAAAATAGGGGATCAAAAGTACAATTAAGCATAAAATAAACGCACTTCATATACATCCCCGTAAGTGTAGCTCAATTGGTAGGAACATTGCATTATATATGTAGGGGTTGGGATTCAAATCCTGATCATAGGGTGGAATTTTTAGCCAATGGAATAATTGACAAAAAAAAAAAATGCACTTCATATACTTTTTCCTTAACACAAATAATGCTACTTGGAACGAGATTGACAGCTTATAAAATAGAGATTTACTTTTCCCACCCTACCAGTTACTCGAGCGTCATACGAGTTTCCCATTTTACTCTTCCGCTACTTAAGTATCGGACATGTAAAAAATGAGTAATTTTTGAGTTAAAAGCACCCAACCAAAATTTTTATAACATCCGCTACTTAAGTAGCGGACGTTATAAAAATCTTGGTAGGGTGTTTTTAACTCAAAAAAATCTCATTTTTATAACGTCTAATACTTAAGTATCGGATCTAAAATCTCACATTTGAAGTACAACTTTCATACATAAAACACAAAGTCTCACATTTGAGTACAACTTTCATAATATAAACCAAAAAGTCTCACATTTGAATTACAACTTTCATATACAAAAGTTACTAAAATGAGAAATTTTTATAACATCCGCTACTTAAGTAGTGGGCGTTATAAAAATCTTTGTAGGGTGTGAGATCACAACTGGTTCAAAAACTAAAGAATTTTAACACGTCCGTCACTTAAATGCCTGACAGTATTTCGTGACCTAAGTAGCAGACATGGGTAGTATGGTAATTTCGTAGGGCGCGCCCCAGAATCAGTAGAGTGACAAAAGTAAAACTCTATAAAATATGCGAAGACTCATTCACCTCTTTCGGTTTAAATGTGTTGTCTTAGGAGGTTATTGAATTAGAATTTCAAGAAATTTTAAAAGACTTTTTATGATAAAAAATCTTGTGGTATTGAATCAAGACTTTTACAAAGTTTTAATAAATCTTGTGGTATTCAATTAAGACAATAATTTTGTTTTTCAGGACAACGAAATCCGTCGGTATTCGATTAAGATTTGTTATGACTTATAAAATGTCTATTGGTATTAAAAAGTATACAAATTTCAATGGATTTCTATAAGATAGGAGTTTTCTTCTTCCTAATAAAGGATTTCAAGACTTTCTCAACCCTCTTAAAGACTTTTTTGCCGTTGCTTTTCTTTCACCAAAATTTGTTATTGCTCACGGTACATTAGACGATAGGATTGTGTTCATAGACTATTGTTTTCGTCCGATCCTTCCAACTACTGTTATGCTACAGTTTTCATACATATTCAGCAATCATGGGTTCACATATACACACAATATATATATATTCAACGATCATGTGTTCACATATACACACACACTTCACATATACATATTCAACAGTCATGTGTTCATACATACACATATGATGAAGTTAGGCCAAACAATTTTTGACTTTTCTACTCCTTAATAAAAAAGTTAGGCCAAACAATTTTTTTTAAAAGTACTTAATTGAAAAAGTAGCTTATTATATGTGTGTTAAATATGCTAATTAAGTACTTTGAATAAAGTTAATCTATAGAACTTTTTCTAACAAATATTAGCTTCTCGGTGGTTACCTTCCTTCGATTCCCACCTGAGACAGTTGAATTGGTATTTTAAATATTTATTGTTTTATAATTTTTTTTTGGTTACATATTGTTTTTATAATTCTAACATGTATATATATCCTGCCTGCGTAATTATTTTTTTGTTGTGATTAATCTACTTATTTATTAAGAAAAACACTACTCATCATCAGTCATCATCATTAGTAAAAAAAATCAGTCATCTTCGTATTGTTTCTTCATTAGTCAAATTAATAACCATAACCATTTTTGTTCAATTTTTTGCTAAATATTGGGAGCAATATTTTTGTTAAATTAACTACCAAATTATGATCACTATATCAGAGCTAAAGTTTATTGTTAAGAAAATCAAACATTTTGTAAGAATATGTTGTCAAAAAAAAATATTGTGAAAAAATAGCTTCTAAAACAAAAAGAGAAAATAAAATCACCAAACAACTTTAGCTTTATTTTTAAAGTTATTCTTTTTAACTTTAAGTTCAAAGTAACTTTTACTATAAAAAAAAGTTAGGTCAAACGGTATCTAAGTTTTTTCTGTGCTTCAAACCTTTGATAATAATTCTTCAACAATTTATAAAACGACTCATTTGAAATCTTAATAATCCATAAAGTCCTTTGAAATCTTAAAAATCTATGATATGAATCCATTAAATCTTATGCCAAAAATCCTGATTGTAAAAAGACTTAAAATTGTCTTTTAAAATCTCACAAAGTCAAGATAATTTCACAAAATCTTTTAAAATCTTCAAGATTTTTTATTTTTTTTTGGCCAAAATAGTCTCAAAATCTCAATTCAATACATTTCTTGTCTATGGGTAGCATAATAACAAACAAAAGTTATAAAACTAAGGGGGTGTATTAGATTGAGATTTCGAAAGACTATTTTGGCAAAAAAAATCTTGAAGATTTTAAAAGACTTTGTGAGATTATATTGATTTTATAAGATTTTAAAAGATTCTTTACAATCAAGATTCTTAATACAAGAATTTGTGAGATTTTATAACAAGACTTTTGAGATTTCAAAGAACTTCATGGATTTTTAAAATTTAAATGACTCAATAAATTCAATACAAATTTCTTCTAAAAATATAATTAATCAATCAATCATTCCTTAAAATACATCAAGGACATAATATAAACAAATAAAATTATAAAAGTGAATAAAAAAATGATAAATAAATTAAAATGTTTAAATAAAGAAAATAAAAATGGTTCTAATAATAATAACACAAAAAAGAAAAAAAAATTAACGTTTTAACAAAAAAAAAATTGAAGAAAAATCAACATCATATTTATTTTTTACGGTAAGAAAAAAAGAAAAACATCATGTTTTTGTGCATATGTAATCGATATTTGAATAAAGAAACAAATGGATCAACGATATCGTGTTGATGTGATGATTAACGTTTCAATCATATGCTATATATGTTAGGGTTCTTAACAATGATATCCGGTGATTGAATCATGTTCCTGTAGTTTTTATTTGTGTGGACATATAATAACCTCAAGGTTTAACCATATATATATATATAGCAGCATAAACAATCAAGGATACAGGTATGCATAAAAATCGATGAACTTGATTGTAGTCTGCCTGTAAGTGGTAGAAAAAAAAATTTTGAAAAATTATAAAAGGTATGAAGGGTTTGAGTGTGTTTTTTTTTTTTTAAAAAAACTTTGAGTGAGATTGTTGGATTGGTGTTTTATGTGTATTTTTAACTAAAAAGTCTTTCAAAATCCATTCCACAAGAAAATCCATCAAAATCTATAGACTTTTGAATACCAACGGACATTTTAAAAATACTAAGAAATCTTAATTGAATACCAACAGATTTTGTTGACTTAAAACAAAATCTTAATTGTCTTAATAGAATACCACAAGATTTATTTAACTTTTGTAAAAGTCTTGATTAAATACCACAAGATTTTTTATCATAAAAGAGTCTTTTAAAATCCTTTGAAATCTCACTCCAATACACCTCCTAAAATTTTGAGGTGACCACATAAAGACAATAAAGCATCTCGTAAAGTACAACTCAATGAATAACTAAGGGATAATTATATGCATGCCCTAATTAAAATTTGGGATTCCACACTTCTCCTTATTTAAATATGAATCTAATCTAGACTACTAGATAAAAAAATAAAAAATCAAGACAAGCAAAACATTATTTTTATTATTTCAATCCAATTTGAATGACAATAAATATTTAGAGTTTAAAGGACACCCACTCTCAATGTAAATTAATTTTACACCGACAACCAATATAAATGGTTCAACCTTCTAGGTCATATCAAGAAAGTGGTGTTAAGTGGGCGACGTAGCGGAAAACATGATTGTGATTATTTGAAATTATTTTATATTATCAGTGCATCTTTTTCTCAAATATTTAACCATCAAATTTTGAACATCAATTATTCTTTAGTAAAACTATATGAAATTATATATTATTACATTATTCAATCAAATAAGGGAACATACATAACAAAGCTGAGCATGTAAAAAGGAAACATGTATGTATAGGTAACAGGAGTGCCTATCCTAAGTATGATGAGAGCCAAACCAAAAGCATTTTAGAGGAAGTAGCCATAAAGTTCCAAGTAACAAATACAGAAGTTCCAAGGGTTAGTAGCATCGGTAGTAGGTCCTGTGAGAACAACCCGAAAATATCTAAAGGGAAGCAGGGCGTTGGGACCAACTATAGGCCAAGATGCAAACTGACCAGGTTTGCATACTGTCCTATCATTTTCATGGACCCTCAAGTCTCGCCAGTTCTTTCCATCCACCGAGCCCTGATATTGATAATTTCACACAATATTAATATATTATAGAGTCCTAAACTCGTGGTTGTGTAAGACACTTGTTATGGAATCAAGAAAAAAGAAAGACTTATTAAAAGGCAAAGCCTTTAATATAAGATTTATTTAAACGACTTGTTAAACCACTTTTACAATAACATCAGATAAAATGGTATGGTATCACATTCAAAATTAATTTAGACAGACAATGTAAAACGTTTTTAGTTACGTATCCAATGAAAAGACAACATAATGCCACTTTGCTATAAAATATCTATATAATGACATGCAATTTGATGCATGTGTAAAAGAGTTTTACACGGTGATAGTATATAGAAAATAAATTAATGCTTTTCATTTTTTTATTGCAACACCAATCCGTTAATATCTCCTTTCAACTGAACAACGCAGCCAATCATCCACATAGCAGAGATTATGTACCTGAATATTCCAACATCTCGGAAAGGCCTTGGAGCCATCCTGCCTCATGGTATAGAAGTTGCACATAAGCTGAAATAAATAAAAATAAAAAACTTTTCTTGATCAGATGCCCGATTCCAAACTAACAAAAATGGTCTACTCATTGAGTTGTAATTATAATTTCAATACTTCATTTATGACTTGGTCATTAATCATCAAAGTGAAAGTTTTACTTTGCAGCCGAGTAAATTTGATGTTTTTCTTCAACTAGATTTTGTTATTGTCACTCAAAAATGATAAATATCCACTTGCTCAAATAGCATGTTATGTACCTGATGATCTTGTCCAAGATCAACCATCCACCAGGAACAATTATGTCCATTTTCTACACGAGGCCCAGCGAAACATGTTCCCTGCCATAGCCAAAAGAAGTAATAGGTGCAATCAACGAAATTAATAGTTTAATAATAAACCACAGTAAATAAATTTAGCATACCTGATACGTTCTCGAGACCAAAACCTTGGGATCAGTGTATCTTGAGTGGGGACTGCTTGCTGTGATGGTAATTTTCTTTGACTGCCACGATTTTATTTTGACAAGAGAATGTATACAGTTTAAAGACCGCCACATGCAAAAAAGGACTCCTAAAAACTAAAAGGGGAAAACATAAAGCATGACCTACCTCTGCCAAGAGAGGATTAACCCACTGGTGTTCACCATATGATGTTCCTGCGAAGTACAGAACTCCATGGTCATCCCCATCACAAATATACTGGAGCTCCTTGTAACTAGACCGTCTATGTTGGAATCTAACACTGCAACCGATGAAAGTAAACTCCAGTTAGGTTTTTTTTTGCGGGGGCAAGCTAGGGATGGAGATTATAATAATTTCAAAACATACAGCAAGAACTAAAAGAACAAAGACAATGTCCATGACTTGAATCAAAATCAAAATATGCCTAACTTGGTAGCCAAGTAATCCAATTTTATTTATCATATGGGGGTTGTGCTCATAAGTTTGTTGAATCAGAAAGCAAATACCCAGAAATAGATTCAAAGGTTTGTAATACAGTAAAAAAGAAAGAATTGCAGATTTTTTTCATTATAAAAAAATCTATAGGTATACACTGCACAGGCTACAATCTAAATTCTGAAAATTGGCTCAAAGTACAAAGCATGAGGCCATGTCCACATGAAGAATCTGAGGAGACAAACTATGATGAAGAACTTACTTATTTTCACTTTCTGGCCTTCCCAGCTCATGCTTAACACAATTTAATGCCTCGTGAACCTGTAAGAATATAAACAATAAAACAATTAATCAAAGATAATATTTACAAAACTGCACTAAATATACTACTGAATCAATTGGAATAAGAAAACAAACTTACGAGACTTCTTAGAACAGGAATATGCCTGAAAATGTTGCTATTCTGCATCTGCACATTACAATGGTGTAATTAGAATAAGAATTTAATGAAACCCTGCTCCTGTAAAATTGGTCATAAGTGTTTGAATGTCGAGTGGGCGAACCTTGTCAAGTAAGGAATGTTGTAGTAGTGGAAATCGCACAAATGACAGCAAGTCATACACTATCTGAAGCCTCTCCCCAAAAAGAAGCTCAGGTTTTGAATGTATTATTAACTGATCCACCACTTCCCATCCAAATAACTCTTTTGCATTCATGCCAAACATTAGAATTGCATTGAGAACTTTCTCTTCAGATGTTACTGTCAGATCTGGATGCTGCAACGTTCAAATATAGATTTGAGAAATTATCAGTCAGTTGCTCAAATTTTACAATAAGGCCTAGTGTGATAGAGTTAGGCAATTTGCTGATGTATAGTAGATTATATCTACACTAATATCCAGGTGATTTTCTGTTTTGGCTTTTGCTTAGAGAAACTTAGAACTTCAAATGTGTGAATTGATATTTACATTTCTCAAATCAAACAACTTAGGTTCAATCCAAATTGCACATGCAGGAATTAACCGAAGTATTATTCCAACTTTGATGGCATATCCACATAAGTAATCCCAGACCTTTATTCTTTATGTTCTTCTACTCATAAAACTTTTCTGAATTACGTGTAAGCGAAGGAATATGCAGACATCTTTAGAAGATACATTGTCATTTAATTATATTCCTTGGATTTAACATCAAATTCAACAAATGGAGCAACTTTAAGAGAAACACACCTTAATGATATTGAAGAAAGTTGTATCATCTAACAAAACAAAGTCATTACTGGCACTGATAAAATAGTCAAAGTTCATGGAAATTCTCCTCTGCAGTGTTTCTTTAACAAGTCTGCATGACGGGATTGAAGAAACCACCTGGAGGAGTGGACATACGGAGTCCTGCAACAAAGTTCAATAGTTAGCTTCAGAAGCTACGGCATTAATAGTTGCCAAAATTGTCTGCTTCCTCCTCCATTTAATTTGTATAATAGAAAAACTCTGTTGTATGACCTTCACCCAAAAGAGAAACTTCATCCCTGCATATGATGTGTAGACAAGAAGTATCAATATCTTAGAATTGATTACTGAAAAATGGTTCTCTTCACTTCTTTTGTTCTCATAAGTCCGAAACCGCAACTCTCTTCTCCAATAACTTAATCCAAGTGGCATCCACAGGATTAATTGTTCTAACTTCCTAGTTTCTTTTGAACGGCAAATATATTATTAATAATAACCAGGTCTCTGCACAAGACGAACAGAGACCGGTAAGAGTGGAAATACTGATTACTATTGTGAGTAAGGTTTACCCAACTACCTGTGAAAGGCATTCTAAAAGCATTTTGCAGCATTCTTGATGAAGACATGTCACTCCGAATCGATCAGCCAATAGAAGGAGTTGGAGCAACAAAGAGCCAGAATCAATAATTTCCTCATTCAATTGTCCATCATAAAAAAAGTCAAGCATAGCCTTGAAAGCTTCCGGAGGCACATCTCGTAAAGTAACCTCTGATGACATGCTTTCACTCATTCCATTTGTAAACATCTGTCAAAATAACAACATCTTCAATTGATGGCTCAAATGGACGGAATACAAAAATATATAGCCACTTCCTAAAATACTTAGTTTCTCGACAATATGCTAGCTAACTAACATTGCAATGACCCAACTAAAACACATTGAATGGTGAAACTGTTTACAATTAAATGAGGTGTTTATTGATCAACATGACAAGTCACAGGAATATACTTGTAACAAGGCATAATGCTAAACATGATAATAGTTTTATTTACCTGATCAATTTTTATAGTCATTCCTTGGATATTAGAATGTAAAGTCATAAAGAAAACATATCACAAACATTTCAGATCCTTCCTGATGTAGAAGAAGTTATTTTGGGAAATTTAGAAACATAATTTCAAAGTTTTGTTGGAAATACAGCCCATCAATTTTGTAATAAAATCTCAAATCAGTAAGCTCACTGAAGTTAATACTTCCTCTATAAAATGAAAAGTTTAATCTGTAGGTGCATAAATTTGCTGTTACGAATCACAAATTATCAGATATCAGATAGTGAAATTGGGTCACCTTGGCAAAAGGGATACTCCATAAGCTGAGAACAATTCTATGTGCTCGTGCAACAAACCCATAACTCTCAATGTAGATGTCCACATCGCTGTACTGGCCCGATAATTTTAATTGCCCCAGTCTCTGAATGCTGACAGGAAGTGAGGGTAACGTTGAACGATGAGGTCCAATACAAGGATATGTTAACTCCACATTCTTGCCAGTCTCAAACAACTTGATATCTGCCTTAAGACGTTCCATAATCTCTTCACATTGCTTCACTAGTGGCATCACTTGAAACTGTAGACTTAAAATCCTCAAAGAATCAAGTTGTTCGTGTGGAATCTAAAGGATAGAAGACACAACAACACATCAAATAAAATAAAAATCAGCCAAGAAAGATGATAATCAGCTAGACAAAGAGACAAGACAAACTTATCTTATCATAAATAGAGAGTGGGAATGCAATATGATTAAAGTAGAAAAGAAAAGCACACAATGATTGCCTCAATAATATATCTGCGTTGAGCAATAAGAAGGAAGGAGTTGTACCTCAGTCCAGCCAGTGTAGATGTAGTGAAGCAGTGCATGGAGAAGCTGATAAGAAACAGTGGGAAGTGTAATGGCAAAGGAGGAGCAGAAAGAGAAGCTTCCAGAAGCAGCTAAAATGGACTTGTGAGCAGGAACAGGTCTTTCCTCTGGACCGACAATGAATAACATATCAGACAAGTCCCAACTCTCCAGAAAATTTTTGAGACCCCAATTGTCATAATCCATATGCAACTGTTTGTCAGCAGTAGCAGCAATATCATCCTCCTCAACTTGATAATCACCAAAAAGCATATGCTTGGATAAAGGCATAAGAGTGTGTGTTAATGAGAGGACATTAACATTTCTGTACTTAACATGTTTATCCCAACTACTGAGGCCAATATACTGAACGTTACAATTGGGATGAGAATCAGACCACTGGAAGACAACATCCTGGAAAGGGTATTTCCCATTACCAATGCTGATGAAGCCATCGTAGATACTGATCCAATAACTCTGAAACGAGTTGGAACAGCAGAGACCAACCCCTGCCGCATCAACAACAGTTTTACCGTTGACCTCAATTCTGAGGCGTCGATTCCTATGACTCCCCAATATGATTGTGTAGTGAGGACTGCTATCTCTTTTGTAGTGGTACCCTTGGCTTCCCACATTCTCCCTAAAAACCAAAGTGACATCGTTGCAGGCAAATGCATCAAAAGCCACACATCCCCTACCTGCTTCCTGGAATTTTAAATCCTCTCGCCACGCGCACTCAAATGGTGGCACAGTCAGGAACTTCTCTACCATCTTTAATTAATCTAACAACTCAAAACAGGATTGCTGTAATTAAAAAAAAAAAAAAAAAGGTTGTCACTTGTGAGTAATATTGAATATGGATGAATACTCGATCAATCAATATATACCAATGATAAATATATGGAAGCCAATTTGCAATGCAAATCAACATATCACTATCCTGAGACAAGAAAAATAGGCAGAGACAGTTACTAGAACCTTTCCAACTTATAGAAAACCAAAAACAAAATGATAGTGCTCATATCATAAAGCTGGATGTTTCACTCATAGAGTGCTAATGCCTTCCAACACAATCACATTGACCTGTGTTGTTTTTGTATCTACTTTAGTATGAGGTGGTTGTGGGTGTCTGAGAATAATCTAAGTTATATTTGAGCATTCAAAACTGGTCACAAGGATTGAACTTATAAAAGGCAGGCTTCTATTGCGCTGAAAACTGCAGGCTTTAAAAAGCTTCCCACAATCAATAATAAGTCGTATGTTGATATTGCAAATTTCAGTAGCAAGAGCAAGGCCATAAAGTCCATTACAGAAAAGCAAAATCAAACTATAAAGTACAATATTTCATACTGAGCATAACACTCTAATGCATTCACTTCACATATTAGATGTAGCCGGTGTATTTGGCATCTCCCTATGGCAATGGCATCTCACTTCACATAGTGGAATTTGGACAAGTTCCACAATATGCTATTTAGTACCAAATGTTGTCAAATAGCTCTTATAGCACGCCATAGCATCATTGCATAGCGGAATTTTAACAATCCACTATTCACAATTGACAACATTGGCCTATTTAGAACTATACAGGTTATTTGGTAACTTCTCTAATTTGATTCTCGAGTCCATTGAAAATGACTCTACTAATGAAGGAGGAATCTCCCTCCCTACTATCTTTATGTCTGGAATCACGGTGAGTTTAATGAAATCATAGTGGCACCGTGATTTTGTTATTCAGAGTGTAACTTTTGGATGAAATCATTGTGATACACTATGATTATGCTAAACTCACTTTGAATCCAAATTTGTAATTAAACTACTATTTATATTATAGATCAAGTCCTTGTGAGAGCAGTGTTTTATCCAATCCAAATAATAATCTCTGGCCAATAATACAACCTATGAATCACTACAAATGTCGAATTAACCCCAAAAACAACACTAATAATATATAATTTATTTATTTTTAACCAAAACAAACTTAACTCATTTCATTAATCAGGAAATGTTCAATACTTAGAGGAATAAATTCGAAACTACAGAAACTAGCCCGGGAGAATATGGAAAGCAATATATGATTTTGAAAGTTAAAAAATTATCAAAAAAGCATAATCTCAAAAACATCAACAAGATTTCATAATAATAAAAATAAAACAAATTTTAAGATCCCCAATTGAATTAAGAGAGAAAATTACCTGCAAAATTAAGATCCTTTTGGATGAATTTGCTGAAAACAAGGCAACTTCACATAATCGGTCAAAATGGGAAATAGAAAAGAGCTTATGAAGAAATTTGCGGTGTATTAGATTAGATTAGAACATAGATTATATATATATATGTATGAATTAATTAATGATGATGAATAGAGGTGAATCCTTATCCAAGAAAAATATGAAATATCTATGCTGACTAAGATCCTAGTAAGGTAATGATTTGGATCCAAAACAATTTTGATTTGATTTTATTGTCATTTTATGCGTATCTTTGCTTGATTTTGACACGTGGGACCATCCTCGTCAGCTTAACATCCATTAAATTGGATTCAATACTGTTTTTTTATCGACGCATTCATGTATTCAGAACTTCGTGATCGTTCGATCAACATCGAACGGTTCAAGATTTATACAAATTTTGAGTAGTTTGAAATTTGGGTCGTTTGATCTAGATCTAATGATGAATATATGTGAAAAAATGAATGTAGAGAATGATGGTACGCCATTCATATCTTTGCTCTAATGATTTAATTTGTAACAACAGGGAAATGTTACCTTACTGTACAACACCAATTGATTGAGATAAGTAAACTTTGGTTTGGTGTATCCTTCCACTGAATTTGTCTTTTATCTTCTTAGATAAAATTCACGTTACGCCCCCTGTTTTTCTGGATTCTTCTTGGGATGGGACTTACATCCTCACACACACCATTATACAAAGGTAAGGAGAGAAATATTTACTCTCTAATTAATTAACTAATCTTTGTTGCTTTTAATTTTTTATCTTCTTGGAGTAGTTCTTTTAATAAATTAAAGTACAATCAATTAATGTTTTATCATTACAATGTTATAAGTAATTAAATAAATCATCAAATTAAGGTGAAAGAGATGTTTCACTATTAATGTTGAAATATTCATGGATAATGTCAACTTAAAATAGTAATATAGATTATTATCTATCTTTGTCAACTTAGAATAGTAAATTTAATTTGTTTTTATTCATGACTTTACTAGTATAAAAAGTCACTTTGTGTTCAATGTAAAATGCACCTTTCATGAATGATATGAATACATCTAACTCTTCTACTCTCATAATTTCCTTAAGTTTTAATTTAATATTTGCAGCTTATAACTAGATTAGTAATTTTATCATCCTATTAGTACCTAATAAATAATTAAATATTTAAATTTCATAACACGTTATCAGCACGATCGTTTCTATCGGAAGTGATTTATCACCACCAGGTCAGACATGGAACATGTCAAAGACATTTGCATCCCGGACAGTGGAACTACCCACACGATCCTCAAAAGTAAGAAATATTTCAATGATTTAAATTCTACTAAAGGTGTGATAAATACTATCTCAGGACCTGCTGATTTAATAGAAGGGACAGGTAATGCTATGTTCATGTTACCAAATGGAACAAAATTTGTCATTAATGATGCTTTATATTCTCCTAAATCAAAGAGAAATTTGTTGAGTTTTAATGATATATATCGTCAAGGGTTTGACACTGAAACTGTAACTGAAGGCAATATGAAATATATTAATATTACTACTAATGTTTCTGGAAAGAAGAAAACCTTAGAAAAGCTACCAAAATTGCCTTCGGGATTACATTATACATATATACATAAAATTGAATGTAATTTGGTAGTAAAAGAAGACCCCAAAACTATGATTTTATGGCATGACCGTTTAGGTCACCCTGGTTCAACAATGATGCGAAAAATAATTGAAAGTACTCATGGTCATCCTTTGAAAGGTTTAAAGTTTACAAAAGATGATAAACCATGTGAAGCCTATTCTCTTGGAAAACTAATAACAAAACATTCACCAGGCAAAATTCATATAGAATCACCTGCATTTCTTGAAAGGATTCAAGGTGATATATGTGGACCTATCCATCCACCGTCTGGACCATTCAGATATTTTATGGTATTAATTGATGCATCTAGTAGATGGTCGTATGTTTGTTTATTGTCAAGTCGTGATATGGCATTTGCAAAATTTCTTGCACAAATAATTAAATTAAGAGCACAATTTCCTGATTATACTATAAAGAAAATTAGACTTGACAATGCTGGTGAAGTTACATCAGAATCATTCAATAATTATTGCATGTCGGTTGGAATCACTGTTGAACACCCTGTTCCTCATGTGCATACACAAAATGGCTTAGTTGAGTCGTTAATAAAACGTCTTCAATATATAGCTAGACCATTAATAATGAGAACTAAGCTACCAGTTACTGTTTGGGCTCATGCAATTTTACATGCTGCAGCACTCATCCGTCTAAGGCCGAGTGCTGATCATAAATACACCCCTTATCAGCTTGCAATTGGTAAGGAACCAAATATTTTCCATTTAAAAATTTTTGGTTGTGCAGTATATGTCCCAATAGCTCCACCACAAAGAACAAAAATGGGACCTCAAAGGAGATTGGGAATATATGTAGGGTATGAATCACCGTCTATTATTAGATACCTTGAACCTTTAACAGGTGATGTTTTTCAGGCAAGATTTGCTGATTGTCATTTTGATGAAACAAAATTTCCAACACTAGGGGGAGAAAATAAACACATAGAAAATGAAATAACATGGTATGTACCATCTTTATTACATTTGGACCCATATAATAAATCATGGGAAGAAAATGTAAAGAAAATAGTACACTTACAAGATTTAGCAAACCAACTGCCAGATTCATTCACTGATTTGAAAAGAGTGACAAAGTCACATGTACCAGCTATAAATGTCCCAGCTAGAATTGATATTTCAAAAACAAATGATGTAGCAAGTACATCCAAGGCACGCTTGAAGCGTGGCCGACCTATGGGATCCAAAGACAAAAATCCCCGAAAAAGAAAAGAAACAGAAAAGGTGAATATGATTGAAAGTGATCCTGAAAAGACACTAGATAACAACAAATCCATGACTAAAAATTGTGCTCTCGAAGAAGCACAAAATGATGACAATGAGATCATTAATAATGAAGCTGATAACAAGAATGATCTCGAGATTTCAATAAATTATGTTAATACAGGAAATCTGTGGAGCCGAAAAGGTATGAAAATTGATGAAATATTTTCGTTCTCAATTGCATGTGAAATCATAAATGAAAATGATGATCCTGAACCCAAAACTGTGAATGAATGTCAAAATAGACATGATTGGAAAAATTGGAAAGATGCGATAAATACTGAGTTAAACTCTCTTAAAAATCGAAAAGTATTTGGACCCATTGTGGATATACCTGAAGGTGTGAAACCTGTTGGGTATAAGTGGGTCTTTGTAAGAAAATGAAATGAGAAAAATGAGATTGTAAGATACAAGGCTCGTCTTGTTGCACAAGGTTTTTCCCAAAGACCAGGAATTGATTATGAGGTAACATATTCTCCTGTTATGGATGCCATTACTTTTCGTTATTTAATTGGTTTATCAGTGTTTAACAAATTGGACATGTATCTCATGGATGTTGTTACTGCTTACTTGTATGGATCACTTGATAGTAACATATATATGAAAATCCCGGAAGGATTTAAGATGCCTGAAAACTCAAAACCCAGAGAGACGTATGCAATAAAGTTGCAGAGGTCATTATACGGGTTAAAGCAGTCAGGACGCATGTGGTATAATAGACTGAGTGAATATTTATTTAAAGAAGGCTATGTAAATAATCCTATTTGCCCTTGTGTTTTTATAAGAAAAACAATATCTGGTTTTGTAATAATCGCTGTCTATGTTGATGATTTAAATAGCATTGGTACCAATAAAGAAATTAAAGAAGCAAGAGATTACTTAAAGAAAGAATTTGAAATGAAAGATTTGGGGAAAACCAAATTCTGCCTTGGTTTGCAAATTGAATATACTAAAAATGGTATATTGGTACATCAATCAAACTATACAGAAAGTGTATTGAAAAGATTCAACATGGACAAAGCCAACCCTTTGAGTACCCCAATGATGGGCAGAACATTAAATGTTGAAAAGGATCCGTTTAGACCTAAGGAAGAAAATGAAACAGATCTTGGCTCTGAAGTACCATACCTCAGTGCCATTGGGGCACTCATGTACCTTGCCAACTGTACAAGGCCTGATATAGCATTTGCAGTGAATTTACTAGCAAGATTCAGTTCATGTCCTACAAAGAGACATTGGAAAGGAATAAAACATATTTTTCGATATCTCCGAGGTACTTCTGATTTTGGTTTGTTTTATTCTAACAATACAAAACCAGTTTTACTTGGTTATGCAGATGCAGGATATTTGTCAGATCCACATAATGCTAAATCACAGACTGGATATGTGTTTACATATGGTGACACCGCAATATCATGGAGATCTCAAAAGCAAATACTTGTAGCAACTTCTTCAAATCATGCTGAAGTAATTGCCCTCCATGAAGCTAGCAAAGAATGTAGATGGTTGAGATCAGGAACTCAACATATCCAAGGAACGTCTGGTTTACCAACTGATAAGAATCCAACAATTTTGTATGAAGACAATGCTGCATGTGTTACTCAGATGAAAGAAGGTTACGTCAAAAGTGATAGAACCAAACACATCCCTCCAAAATTCTTCTCATTCACACAAGAGCTAGAAAGAAACAAAGAGGTTGATATTCAATACATTCGTTCGAGTGAAAATGAGACCGATCTCTTTACAAAGGCACTTTCCACATCAGTCTTCAAGAAACACGTACGAAGTATTGGAATGCGTCACCTTCGAGACCTTTGAAGAAGAATTACCTAGGCTTGGTTAAGGGGGAGCATAATGTTGTACTCTTTTTCCCTTATTGAGGTTTTTATCCCAATGGGTTTTTCCTAATAAGGTTTTTAACGAGGCAACGTATGTTCCCATCACATTCTTCTCAACAAAATTAAATGGAGCACTATGATGAATATTTCAAAGGGGGAGTGTTATAAGTAATTAAATAAATCATCAAATTAAGGTGAAAGAGATGTTTCACTATTAATGTTGAAATATTCATGGATAATGTCAACTTAAAATAGTAATATAGATTATTATCTATCTTTGTCAACTTAGAATAGTAAATTTAATTTGTTTTTATTCATGACTTTACTAGTATAAAAAGCCACTTTGTGTTCAATGTAAAATGCACCTTTCAGGAATGATATGAATACATCTAACTCTTCTACTCTCATAATTTCCTTAAGTTTTAATTTAATATTTGCAGCTTATAACTAGATTAGTAATTTTATCATCCTATTAGTACCTAATAAATAATTAAATATTTAAATTTCATAACATACAAACATTTATAGTTGCTTTTCGCCATCAGTTTGTTGTGAATTTGTGTCCGTTTTGATATCAAGTGGTTTCAATCACCTCTCGATCGCAGTTGGAGGGATCAAAACGTGATTCTCCCTACCAACTTCAGCATCAATCATCACTGAATCAACTAATGATTGAATACCCTTACAAACGCTTAAAACATTCCTTAAGTGAATTGGGTCATGATAAACAGTGTCCCCGGGGTACGTGTTAAACATATCTAAAAAAAAATAAAAAAAATAAAATTTATATTGAAAAGACAACTTTTTGTACTTTCGAGGATTGAATGCACGCATTTCGAGACATAATTTCAATTTTAACATGCTTAATCAGTGCCCTAAGGGTACTGTTTAGCATTTTTCAAGTAATTTTTTCTGTTTTAATAAATTAAGAGTAAAAATAACTTAATTTATCATTATTTATTAATAAACTCTAAAAAGAACAAAAATTTGGGACGAATGGAGTTATAAAATAGTAAGAGAAAAAAAAATAATAACTAGTGCGCATAACTAGTGTCTCCGAGGCACTAGTAACATAACCTCGAAACTTGTATAATCTATCTTTTTAAAATATATATATAAATTTCTTTTCAATATAACATTTCCTTTTTTAGTTTTTTTAATGAGTCATGCTAAACAGTGCCCCGAGTCTTTTGTTAAGCATACCAGAAAAGGAAATAAAAAATAAAATTATTGTTGAAAAGATAACTTTTTATAATTTTTAGATATTGAATGCACAAGTTGCAATACAAAATTTCTATATTAAACACCGACTTCCCACATCCCCCGAGGTTAACTAGACTGAGTATAACTTATACTCCCCCAGTCCTTTTTATAAGGAACAATTTGGAAAAAAATTGATCATTTTTATAAGAAACATTGATCAATTTTCAAATGTTTTAAATGTTTAGTTTCAATTATTCACTTATTTATTATGAAAGATAATATTAAAAATAAGTAAGTTAGTTGAATTAAGATTAATTAAATAAAGGTATACGTGAAATAAATTTAAATTTTAAAAAATGTTAATTGAAAATAACCATTTACAATGTATTTTCTTGGTCTATGTGATTTTTTCAAAGTATTCCTTATAAAAAAGGACTAGAGAGAGTATTTACATAAACTTTATGCAATGTCATTGTAATTTTCTCTAATTTATATATTAAAGGCGGGATGGAATAACTTATTTAACTATTAATTAATTTAAGGCTTAATTAGTCTATGAAATTTGCTTTTTAGGCCCCTATATTACTCTGAGGTCCCCCGTCTTGACGATTTTGCCCTTGAAAATCAATTTGGAAATTATAATACAAATTTGTATGTGTTCGTACTGTAACTACCGAAATCACACATTGCAACATTTTCGCCCTACGTCAACACAAAAAAAAAAGTGTTGTGTAATGTGCAAAAACCGTTATCTTTTTCCTACTTTAGAGAACAGTTTTCTGTGCTACTTTAGAGAACATAGGAAACCGTTGTTGTTGACCGTGACATTTTAAAAAAAATTAGAAATTTATGGTGAGGCCTATTGATGAGAGTAGAGCAGCAACGATATTCACACCCTTCTTATTTAACCTATACCACAAGGCATTAACACAAATGTTACTTTTTTTTAAAGAGGCTAAATTATATTAGTAAAAGAAAGTAAAGGGAAAATAGGTACAAGAAGTACAACAACTTCTCTAAAACTAGAATTGAAAAGAAAAAAAAAATCCATTATCCATATGTTTGTATATGTTATATGTGTATTGGCCACATATTCATGTTTATTCATAGAAGTTAATTTGTAATATCTGTGAAGGTTGATGTATTTACCATTTTCCATAATGTAAATCAAAGGATTGTTGTATTTTTCCTTGATGTAGACCAATAATTTCTTAAATCCCGTTGGATAACTATAAAACCAATATGAAGCAGCTTGTAAATATATATAATAATAAATGGAGTTTATATTTTTATGTTATCAGAAAGATATATAAACTTCATTTGATTATTTATAACATCCCAAACTGCTTTCAGAATGACCGACTGATTATTTATAATGCTTCAGCTAACTCATCTTCCCTAATAAAAGGACTAGTGGAGTGAGAACTTGATCTGTTGTTATCTGATACGAACCTCACACGCTGATATTTTAAAACAACTTCATCCACTACTTAGAATTATATATGTTTACCTACGTTTACGATGGATTTAACCAAATTGCACTACAATAGGAACTACTTTAGTTTCCCCTTAGCCGTATATATCCCATGGACCTATCATATTAATCCCCTCTTCCTTATTAATAAGATATACATGTTGTGTTTAAAAATAATGGGTAACGGATAATGATTAAGCTCACATCTTAGCAACTTGACTTAACCAAAAACTAAACTCACGTGTGTACTAAATAAGTATAAGATCCACTAAATAATTAGGAATAAGATCTCAATTATATATATATATAAAAAAAAGTACCATCACTGAATAAACCATAAAGATAAACATGTTCTAGCATAAAATTTAAATAAAAACACCGGGATGTCACATTCAAGAGAATAAAGAAGATGAACATGCTGTGAAGGTCACAAATGAAGGGAAAACAGGAGGAAGAGGAAATGGTTGTGGAGGAAGACGATGGAGGAAAGGAAGACAATCTAATGAATTCTATAAGTGTCCCGAGTTAAGGCATTTTCAGTTTGAGTCTTCAACTTTGGAAGAAAAAGTAAACTATGTTGAGTTTGATGAAGACATAAATGTTAATTGCGGCTCATATTGAAACAAATGACACTTTGGAAAAGATTGTATCGTTTCTTGATTAGCGATGCATCAGCCATATGTGTGGCAATAAGGATTAGTTTCACAATCTTAGTGAAAATTTCAGAGTATCGGTACTAAATAAGAAAACGAAAATTCAGGCGCTATTATTTGTATGTCTCTTATTTATCAGTATTGTCATTTCTGTTCTAATGGCTATAACAAAACCAAAATTCAGGATTGAGCATATCTCTCTCCCTATACTCTATACTTTTTTTTTTGAAGAAGCTAAATTAGCCCGCCCAAATTGACATCAGAGAGAATCGAACCTCATACCTCAAGAGGAGCACACTCTTAGGTCTCAAGCCAATACCAATGCACCAATCCAAGTCTTACACTCCATACTGTTCTAATTAGTAAATTTAAACAATTATTAATAATAAAAACAAACCTCATAAAGTAACATATGTATCTATTTCATCAATCAAGCCAATTAGCACTCATAAGAATCAATTTATCTAACAATTTAAACTACTAATATACATGGCATTCAATGATAAATCTTCTCAATATATGCATTTAGTCTATTTTCATCACAAACATAAAGACCCCACATTCAACTAAAGTTCATATATATCCTCAATCTTGAACTACACTACAACATGTATATACACATAAATACATGTTAATTTGTAAATTTATGTTATACCCTCTCATTCAAGCATTTTCTCAAACATTTGGTGCACATAAATCAAACTAAAAATACAAACCCTATGCCCTAACTTTAATTAACATCCTAAATTCATGGAATTCAAAACCTAATCAAAACCCTTGTTCAAAACATAATCACGAAAATAATCCAAAGCAAGAAAATGAGAGATGAGAGTTATTATTTTGAAATCTTACCTGTATGATTGAAAGATTCGAAAATTTCCAACCTAAAACCTTTGTTCTCGTAGCGCCTCATAAGATTCGAAACTGATTGAATGAAACCCTTGTTAGCCGTTTTTGTCCCTAAAATTCAATTTTCTTCAAAGTGATGAAGTGTATGGGGTTTCGCCGGTATAATACACCACTTCGGTTCGTAAGAACCAAAGACTAGCAATTTCGTAAGTTACAATACGAATCGAAGCAAGTTCGGGTCTTAATTTACGAAGTCATGGGTTTTCTTGTTTCTTGCCATTTTCGACCTCGTGTTGTAGCCATAGAACACTACTTCGGTACCTGCGAAACGAACTGGAGCGTATTCGTATTATGTAATACGAAATATTTGGCGTTTCGGATTGTATGAACCAAATTAATCTAGGTCGAAAAATAGGGGTATTTTAGGATTTTTGGGGGTGTAAGAGCAATATGGGGGCCTAAAAAGCAATTTTCATTAGTCTATTGGTTCCTTAAAGACATTTTAGGTTTCACAGTGGTCCCTTAAAAAAAAGTCCGGATTGGTCCCTTAAATAAAAAAGGCCCGGATTGGTCCTTAAAGACATATGTTTGTCATATTGGTCATTTTCGTTAAATTTTAACTCCAAATATAACAAAATATTTCACTAGTTAAAATTTTAAAAATTAATAAGGTTTTTTGTGGACCACTTATGCTTAATAATATCCATAATTTAGTCAACTAAAACTAACGTTTTTTGTAAAAAAAATTGACGGAAAGGACCAATGTGAGAAACATATGTGTTTTTAAAGGACCAATCCGAACCGTTTTTTCTTTAAGAAATCATTGTGAAACCTAAAATGTCTTTAAGGAATTAATAGACTAATTATTAATTAAGCCTTAATTGATCAACCGCACTGGTAGACACTAGACATTGAATATAAACGAAAAAATAGCCTAAATACTACTTCTAACATAATTTGGATAGTATTAGATTTCATCCTCATTGCTAACATTGTATACAAAAATAAATAAATAATTAACTTTAATACTATCTTAGGGGTAACTAGCCTTTTTTTTTTTAATTTTATACAATAGTTTTCTGGAGATAAGTAAATTAGTTTAACCTTTAACGACTAGTGGAAAAATAAAATAGAATACGGATAAGCGATAGTAGATTCATCCAATTCCCATGTGTTATTCTCAATATGAACATTAACTACCTCATGACATAAAGATTGAAGGCCTTTTAAATTTATAATAACATAATGTATATGCTAGTTCCTTCAATAATTTTAAGGCCATTCATCACAATGGTTTAGCCACCATTCCCATAGTACAAATAGATGATTACAATGCTCGTCATTAACAAAATGTGATAGAAATTAAGCACATTATTGATTGAGCAACTTTGAGTCACATGCCACTATTTTAACCCGTCCAACAGTCTCTTGCTTGTCTTCATTCTTAAACAAAGCATCTTGCAAGATGAAGGTCCAAACATTGTCGCAAAATCTGTATGTATGGAGATGTCCCTGTGATTCAAAAGTGAAAAGAAAAAGGTAAATAATTATGATAATTAATTATGCAGACTTGAGCTTCACCAAAATCATATATATGCAGTATCAAACATAAAAAATGTTAAGGTGTTGTTGGATGATTCACTACACGCAAGTTGTTGAATTAAGAGCTACCAAAAATGCCGGCAACGTAAACGAAATGGCACCCACATCCAAATTA
This sequence comes from Trifolium pratense, assembly GCF_020283565.1. Lineage (NCBI taxonomy): Eukaryota > Viridiplantae > Streptophyta > Magnoliopsida > Fabales > Fabaceae > Trifolium > Trifolium pratense. Next base: position 27,738,262 of record NC_060062.1, read on the forward strand.
ATATTCTATGAAACAAAAAACAGTGCAATTTAAACATGCATTCACGCAACATAGTGAAAACAGTGGTGCCAAATCATGGAAATCAACTCTCAAAAAATTATCTGGTCATCTTAAACTATGTTGGAGCCATGAGAAAAAATAAGACTACACGAGAGGCATTAAACTATTAATATAGTGTTCAATTGGTTATGTGGTTCAGGTAACATTTTATCTTAAAACCCCAAAGATTTAATTCCAATATGTTGATATTCTGCTATGGTCCTCTAAATCAATATAAGAAACTAAGATCCTAGAAAATTCAAAGATCAGCTAAAGAAATATTTTATGAGACAAACACAAACCTAGAATATTTAGTTAGAGGTATGACAGGGATGACTGTAACATCAATTTACCCATATAAAACTATTCTGTAGTTCGCGTCAATTAAATCAAAAGCTTTCCATTTTCTGTTCCCTATATACATTCATCGTGAGAACTAAAACAAACCCGTTCAACAAGACATTTCCACAGAGAAAATTGCTTCATAAACAAACTACAGTTGTTATATTCAACATGAGACATACAATAATAGTATACACCGTCACTACCCATCAAAGTCTACTTAGTCTTTGCCCATCCCCTCAAAAAGAGATGAAAAAAAATGGGAGACTGAAAGAGTATGGAGGAAAAGGCTGCAACAAATGATAAAAGTCTTGATCAAATAAATGGTCTCAATGGTAGTCAGAAGACTTAAAAGTATGGAAATCATGATTTGGAGAGGGTGTCTCTAAGTGTAAGAAATTTATATATTTCGACACTAAATTTGATATTTCAACACTTCATTAAAAAATTTCTGAATTTCAGTGTCTCAGAACCACCATAGAACAAAATTTGCAATTGAATCTCAAACAAAAACAGAGGAGAAAAATAGGAAAAGGAGAAAGAGTTTTTAAACAAAAGAAAAAATAAGACGTCTCTTTCAAGGTGTGAAATGAAAAATATTCTCTTGCTTCGGACTCCTAATTATAACTGTAAATACAAGGAAAACGCAAGAGAAAATATACGAATAAAATTACTGCAGTCCCTCTTCATAAAAGATATTGTAACACTGATTATCAAGATCAGCATGATATATACTCAATTCTCAAAGATTACATATAAATGTTACTCCTTGTGCTAAAAATAATGCATGTTAACAGCCATTGTGTACCTTCTTAGAAATGAGTATTGGACCTAACTCATCCTTACAAAATCGGCTTGTAAGGTGAGGATTGCCTCTAGTATATAAACACTTGGTCAGGCCATATCTCAACCGATGTGGGACTCTTAACACACCCCCTCACGCCCAGCACTATTGGGCTTGGTGCGTGGATATAAACGGTAGGTGGCCCAACGGATCGGGGAGAGACTCTGATACCATCTTAGAAATACCTCAACCATAGAAAACAGGAGGAAAAAAAAAATCATTTTTAAAGATAACGAGAAAATATCCTGAACAAATCTATTGATTGGCACCAGAAACAGTCAGACGCTTATGACCCATTAACTGAAGAAGAGAAAACAGGCATCATTTAGCAGCAGACACACCACTGAGTTAGCACACAAATCACAGGACAAATTTCTTCAAAGGATACTGTAAAGGGATGCCAGTTTTACGAATTTGAAAAGCTAGGAAAGGGATAATGTGTTTCAGAAAAAAGTGGTATTCATGGCACAGCCAATTACAAAAATTTCCAAGCAATTCATGGCCAGAGAGCAAGGAGCCATAGGAAAGTTTGTGAACAAGTATCAGATAACTGACAGAAGAAGCGTGAAAAAGTGAGGAAGAGGATCAGGAAAACTTCCATGTGAAGTGTAATTAAAATTTACTTGTATCCATTATATCAAAGTGAAATCAAAGGTGAGGATTTAGAATAACTCTTGGAGACATGGTTGTCAAACTCAAGATCCCACCTAAGATCATTTTGGAATAGGGAAATTGTAAATCACAGGATTTCAACAGGGATCCTAAGATCCTACCATAAATATTAAATAAATTTTATTCTAAAAATATAATAATATAATTGAAATATATATTATATTTATTGTATTTCAAATATTTTGATATTCGTATTAAATTTAACAGTTATTATGAAAAAAGGATGATGTGATGCTGAAAATAAAGCCCATAAATATACACCAGAAAAGATAAACACTAATTGAAAGGTAACATTAATTGACACGGCCATTGGATTGAAAGTTCCAATTAATTGTTCAAGCTGGTGAGATTTCATACAATTTGAAAGCTAAACACTAATTGATATTTTATCTTATTAACTATTTTATCATATAACTCATAAAAATTAATAATCTTGAATATAAATACATCAACCTTTGTACCGCGTGCCCCAACCCCTCCACCCACACACATGCGCGCCTATTTGTTCCTTAGTTTGAAGTCTGGTATTACCAAAATAGGAAGGGCCGGTACATGCGACTCGAGGGTAACTCTCATACTCCATTCAAAAACTCTCTGTATGTGTGTTTGTGTGAGGACAAAGCCCTCATAACTTATTGAGAAGAAAATAAAACTACAACATGCAGTTACCCTACAAATAGCTAGAGCTCAGAACAAGCCACTTCCAGTCCTAACTACAAGCAACCAACAAAAGAGCAAACAGCCCTAAGCATATCCTAACAACAACAAGTCAACAACCGTCATTCAACACATCACACTACATAACAAAAGATAAGCAGCAAACAAAATAATCAGCTTTACCTTGATAGAAACTTTGCTCCTAACCTTCGTTTCCAGAGCCTCAGTCATAGACTACAAAATCCTCATGCAACCAAAATTAATTAAATTAAACAACCAGATCTAGAAACCAGAAACCTAGCACCAAATCCAAAACCTACCTTATCAAACTGAACAAGAATCTGAATCGCATGCTCAGGACTAAGAGTTCCAGCCTGAACCATCTCATCCAAAGTCTCAGTAAGGCATGTTCCGATCTCCGACCTACGATAAAGTTCGAACGTCGCCATTCTACCTTTAAAAACGCGATCTACATCGAAAAAACAAACATTATAATACTTTTTCTGAAACAGATACGAAAAATCAAGAAAAAAATGAAAGACAATGATTATAATAATTAACGATTATGATGATGAAAAATTGAAGAACAGTATGTGATGAAGATGAGGAAGATCTAGGGATTGAGATCGGAATTACAAATTCGGAGTAGCGTTGTTGTTCTTTGTGGTGTTGGTTGTTCTTCTTCAGTTAACGTTCGGGTTTGTTGAATGCGTTTGCGAGGGTAGAAATTTTGGGGCTTTTATACCTAGAATTTGGAGATGAGGGTATATATAGTGAAGGTTGGAGAATAGTTTGCAATTACAATTGTACCCTCGAAAACGTTTTTTATGGGCTTCTAATATTTTTTCTTATGGGCTGGGTTGGGCTGTCCTCGTAAACGTTTCGCTCAGTCGCGTAAGATATTGCAAATATTAATAACAATAAAGATTTTAAATATATTTTTAATTTTTAATCCCTCCAAAATAATGAGCTTTTAAGTTTAGTCAATAATTATTAAAAAAAAGAGTTTAATCAATGAAAAAATCTAATCAGGGTCCATTTGGATTGACTTATTTTTTAGCTTATACGAAATAATTAATGCAAATAAATAAGTTTTTATGTATTAATATAAGTTTTTTCATATAGTTTATGAAAAAATATCTTATAAAGATGCAATTTTTGTTAGTTAACACTTATGAATTAACATAAAAGTTTATGTATTTGCATAAGCAATTTTCTTAAGCTGAAAAATAAAAGTTTATTTATTTGCATAAGCAATTTTCACTTTAAAAATTGATGTTACGTAGACAAGGACCATATTGAAGGCAAAATACATCAAAAAAGAAGATGAACGTTGAGGTACTAAATTGTCTGAAAGATAAAATCACCCCCAAATATACAACCCTAAATCAATCTACATCTTCTTCACCTTCTCATTGAACTTTTATCAATCATCTCCATCACCATTTTCGTAAACATTGAAAGATGGATTCTTAAAAAGAGTAGAAAGAAAAGAAAGAGTAAAAGATGATAAAATGAAAACTAATGTTGGCAACAAATATGAAAATGATGACAAGTTCAAGAGAGATGTAAACTCAAAGTTGAATATATTGGTTGTTTACACGAAGCTTATAAAATACTTTCTATTTGTTTTTCTTGTGATTCAACTTTTGTATATGATTGTTCATAAGTAGTATTATTGATTAATAATTGAAATTAGTGAGTGTAATATTATTGGCTAGTGAATGTGATGTATTTTAGCTTTAATGAAAACATATTTGTTTATTTAATTTTCTTTACAAAACATATTTGTAATTAAGCTTGATATATTTATCATACTATAATTTATTTATTTATTTAATTTTCTTTACAAAACAACTATTTATTAACTAACACAATTTAATCGTGTGTAAAAAAAAAAAAACTAACACAATTTAATCAAGCATTTTTAATGCTAAAGTTAAATATGAACCTTTTTCTTTACTAAAGATATCAAGTTTCTTAGATCATTTCTCCCATAATTTTGACCGTCCCTTTTGTGGGCCCTGGTCGGGTGTATGGTATTCCGGTAGATGCACGACACTTAGATTTCTTTAAAATGTTAAAAAGCATATGGAACATTCATCAAAGAAGACACACGATGGACGTGGCTAGACTGATGTTGAGAAGGCCGATCGAAATTGAAATAAAACAAAAAATTCATTGAAATTGATTTGTTACAACGTAAAATAAATTAGTTTTATAGATTAGATAGATAGCTTACATCATCTAATACACTCCATCAAATGTTTTGACTTCAAAGTGAATGAAATATTACTTTGAGCAAAATTAAATAGTACACATTAGACAGAAAAAATAAATCAAATTTAATTAAATTAACAATAAGGACCATGAAGAAGAGCACGTTCCACATGCCGACATTTATTGACGTAATGGTGAAGAATCGGGACAGATTATTCACCACTTTCTATTTCTACAAGTTTGAACTTAGAATGCCCATGTTTCATTTCCAGTCCTTCATGCGACCACTTAGCTACTACCACATTACCAATTTAGCAGCATAAGACAATCTCATTTGTGCATGAAAAAATCTCGTTTGAGTAGCATCTATTTCGGCTAAATATATGAAAGGAAAAAAAACTAACAAAGGAAAATGAAGAAAAAAAAATAGAAGAAAAGAGTAAGAGAAGAGAATGAGGGGAATTTATAGAAAATTTGGCTGCTTTCCTTTGGTCATGTTGTGTTATGATTGTGTGTTACGATATTGTCCACTTGATAGATCTTTGACTAATGCAGAAAATTTGACCACCAACCGGTCCACTACTTAAATAGTAGACAGTATTTTCGAAAATTCTCCAATTTTTTTATAATGTCTGTTACTTAAATAGCTGAAGGGTAAAATAGAAACTGAATAGGGGCGTAAGAACCACGAAGGACATCAATAGAAAATGGCACGTTTAGTCTCTAATATTCACAAACTTGCGATTTTGGTTCCCTAACTTTTATAATAGCACTTCTGGCCCATAATTTTAGCATTTTTTTTGCAAAAGGTTAACCCATTGATTTTAACCAAATCAACGCACACGTGAACAAGAACTCACATGCCAGATCATGTTGATGTGACATGTGAATTGTTGTCAATGTGTGCGTTGACTTGATCAAAATTAATAAATCAACCTTTTATAAAATTGGCTAAAGCTAGGGTACTAAAAATACTATTACGAAAATGATCATGTTAAAAAGTGTGCTAAAGCACTTGTTAAGTATACTAAAATGAAAATTAAAAACAAAATTAATGTTAAAAATATCACTTTTTATTGTTTTAATACATTGAATGCACAATTTTCATTATAAGCTTAAATAGCATTTGAGAAACACTGAATTTAACATTTTCTTTATAAAAGTTAAAATGCAAAAAATGCAATTCTATGAAAGTTAAAGACCAAAAGGACAATTTAAGTTTCTATTTTTCGTTTATAAAAGGACTTGGTTACAAGGATATTTCATTTCATCTTCAATTAAAACTATAACTAACCATACTTAAAATAGTAGTATAGCAAGCAGATAGACATGGAAGAGATGGGTTCTTCATCTTCAACTCCTTTGCCAAATCACAACAAGACTTCTTTTGGGTCTAGCCTGAAAAAGAGTTGCCTATCTTTTGCTGTTTCTATACAAGAAACCTTTAGATATGCAAAAGCCTTCTTTGTGGGTCAGGTAATTCGATTTTTATAGCTATAGTATATTTCAATTGTATCATTAATTTTTAGCTATTACTTCCTCCGATTCTTTTTATAAAAAATAAAAGTGAATATTGTGTAAAAAAATAACAGGCAAAGACTATAACAGCAAAGAATGAGAAGGAAGCAAGTGAAGCTGAACTTGAGGCTACAAAGAAACAGGTTGAGGCTGCTGATGCTGCTGAAAACATCAAGAATAGACTCAATAATCAGCATAACTAATGTTTAGCTTTTTTTAATTCATGGAACATATGTACTAGCCAGTTTCGAACAAAATATTTGTCCTTTAACATTTCATAGGAAACAACAAACATGTATTGTAGTAGCTACTGTTTTTTTTTTTTTTTTTTATCTTTCTGGTTTTATTAATATGAGTTAGGATCCTCTCCATTTCATGTAGTTCTGTGTTTGTATCTTTCTGGAGTACTGTACTATTTTTTTTTGTCTATCATGTTTTTGTATTTTTGTATACCAAAGTTTTTTTTTTTTTGAACCAAAGTTAAGATACCAAAGTTTTTTTTTGTATACCAAAGTTAAGATACGCGTGATGACACAAACTATAAGTTTATGGGTGATTAACACGCAACACTTTTTTTCTTACCAATTTGACACGTACCTAGTTGTTGGTCATTCTAATAGAAGAAGTACTATTAGGAATATTAATTAAGTAAAGTACTCATCTTAAAAATGGTCATGTTAATGTGTCTTTTAAGGACACATGTTAAGTTATCTAAAAATAAAAATTTAGTATTTAGGTATATAAAATATATATCATATTTACTTTCTTAACATGTGTCCTTAGGTCACATGTTAACATTCTCAATTTATTTTTATTTATTAGTAAAAAATACGGTCAAAATAATATCTCTAAATAATATAGAATAATTAACTGGTTCACTTATTGTATAGCAGAGATAATATTCTATCCATATTTTTAGGGTAGGACTCGGTAGAGTTGTAAAAAATGTGCGGATTGAACCAATTTTGGATGTGTCAATCCTTAAAAAAAGTTTATAGATACAATTGGACACTGATATTACACATCCTTAAAAAAGTTTATAGATATAATTGGACACTGATATTTTCTCTTTAGGCCTCCATATTTCTTTTTTCCCTCTGAATTTTACTTTTTGCCCTCCAATAAAAACTTCGGTTTTTACGAACCAATTTTTTTTCCTTGAAAAAAAATTTGGTTTCTTTTAATCAAATTTTTCCTGAATTTGAACTACAAAACACTTCGGTTTCTGCAAACCGGAATTTTTATCGAAGGAAAAATTAGAATATTTAGGGTATAAAAGATACATGAGAAACCTTGAGAAAACATCTCGAACACTTGGTCCTATTCTATTTAGCCCACATGAAAGTTGGATTGAGTTAGGCTAATCCATTGGACTTTGTGATCAACCAATTCTCAAAAAATTTGTCATTCTTGTAAAAACAAATATCAATCACCAATGGAATGAAAATCCTAAAAATTAGACGTACATTTGGCCTCTAAATGTCAAACCAAAGAATCGTTATATCTTTATAAGAAAAATGTAAATGCATTTTTTCATCTTAAATTTATACAAGATTTTAGCCCTTTCATTTCAAAATCCAGAATTTTTTGTCCTCTATTTTTACACATTGTTTAAATTTTGGTCTCAACCAAGAATTTTTAAGAAAAAAACACAACAGTGATCTTCTTTAACCTTGAAAGCTTCAACAAGAAACACATCGTTAATCTTAAGAGGAAAAAAAACTACTACTTCAACAAGAACATCATATGTCAAGGACCAAACCCCACAAGAACCATGGAATGAAAGAACACCTAGTTCCAATCATTTGGGACTTGGGAGCATAGCATAAGAACATGTGCCACATCAAGAAAAAGTCATGCCAAGCTATAAACGAAATCTGTTGCAGCCTTAAATCATCAACAAGTAACACTGGTAATTTGAGCAAAAAACAAACCTCTGAAATGTCTTATCAAAGGAAAATAACAGTTACATATACAATAATTTGAACATCTATCAAGCATAACAGTTATATATACAAATTTAGACATATATGTTAACAAACGAAAATAAATAAAACTGATTTCAACCAGTGTTTTGTTGATAATGTGCTCAACATTGAAGCGCAAGTCTAGTCCACAATTATTCGGGAACCCTAATTGTCAAACCCAGCTCCTTTAATGGTTGCATCCTTTAGCCCAGATTCAACCACATGTGCAATCGAATTGGAATACTTGTGAAACTGCATCAATCCACACAATAATAATTCAGTTATTTCTCATTTACAATCACACTAAGCAACGCAAGAATCGCCACTCAAAATTGGTAATCAACAGTTACATGGCAGTGCGTAGAGCAAGGAATCTATTTACCAAAAAAAGAAAAGGTAAAATCTATGTAAACCTTGCAACTAACATAGTGACTTTTGAATTCCAATTAAAATTTTCATTTTCCTCTTGTGAGGTATGGCTGGAATTTAATGTTTTGAAGCCAAGCAGGGTAAAAGGCGACACCGGCTTCCAAAAGAAGATAAATGGCCACATACCTCTTCGACTATCTCTCTGCGTTTACCATCTAACTGGTCCACTTTAACTGTTGCAGATTCTTTAACCGAGGTTATTGTACTATTTACAGCATCCACCTATCAATTGTAAACAAAAAATAACAATTAATTCTTTAATCAAACTTGCATGATTTAATATGAAAGAAAATGCTAACAGGTGCCTAAAGAATACTAGTTATGATTTCATTTTCAAAAATAATAAGTATTCAGATAAGAAGCAATGTTTTCTTTAGTTATGGATGTATTTAGTGTTTATACTTTCCAAACAGTTTTCTATTCCACTTAATAAAAGATACCTTTGATAACATAGCCTCAACATTTCTCTGTCTAGTTTCAATGACAAGTCTCTTTGATTCCACCTCTGATTTTTTACTGCTTAGATATTTAGTTCCTTCCTCGGTCACAGAACTGCATTCTTTCTCCAACTGCTTCTTCGACCCTTCCAGATGCTCGACTGAGGAGGAAAAAACAAGCATAAAAAGATGAAGGGAAAACACAACACAAACACATATAATATACATGTTTAAAGAGCAATGCTATATAGCATTGAAGTTTTCTCGTAGAAATCAATTCAACATAGCATGGCATAGTGGCATATATAATGTACACCATCACACCGTCCACTTGGAAATGGAGTACCGCCATTGCTTGCTTGCACAAGAACATACCTTTACTTTGCATTTCAACCAATTTGACATCAAGTGACTTCTCCAGTACTTCTTCATCGCCAAGTTTAGCTTTTATTGCTTTGAGATCCTTTTCAACAGATTTAGAAGAACTCACCTATAGGAAGTTCTAAAAAAATCAAACAATAGGTTTTGCACAATAACTATCTTTGAAGGAAGAAAAAGCCCACAGATCATCGTATAACATCTCATATCTCTATGATAGTTTTCCCATCATGAGCTCCATTCAAATACAAAAAGAGAAAGTTTTTCGTTCTTCAATATACAGCGGAAAACTCATAACAAAAATTTAAATCCTCATGTTAAATGACAGAGCAGAGGTCAAATAACCAGAGGACGGGGAATACCTGTTCTTGTATAGCCTGCATCTGCCTGTAGTGTTTTGACATTTTTTTGTGAACCTGAAAAGGAATTGATAAAAATTGATCTATATATTATCGAGGAAAAACATTACATTATGAATATTAGTCACAAACCCATGACCCATGAGAATGAGATACTGTTAGGTTTTTGTAGTTTGCTTTCTGAAATGAATAAATGGCTACAAACAAACATAACTGTTAACCAATATAAATCATGTTGAAAAGTGAATGATAACATTTATGATGCAAATTCTTAAAAGCAGATTAAGTAATCTGATTACCCCCTTTATGTTGATGTTTATTCTTTAAGCCCCCATTACAAGGGGAAAATCATTTTACATATGTACAACATAATTTCATCAACGGCAGCACCGCCAAATGGACTACTTGACTGATAAGTTTGCTATACAGCCCTATTGGTTGAGGTTTCACAAAAGTTGAATCATATTGCAAGTTTAGGATAGGGTTGCAATTGCATCATAAAGAAATGTTAAGTAATTAAGAAAGAAAGTCACTACAGTCCAACAAAATTATTACTTAACCCAGACCCAAAATGCTGATGAAGAGCAAAATTAAACTAGCCTTTGGCAACATACCTTGGATAAAACTTCAACATGGGAAGTCTTCTCATGGAAAGTGTGCATGGCTAATCTTTCAGCATTTCTTGCCACCTCTCGAGCTAACTTCTTTTCCTCTAAAGCCCTCTTCATGCAAGATAAAAAAAAAAAAAAAAAAAAAAAGAAAGCAAAGTTAAATGGGTAGAAGTAGGAAAAACATTCTAGATCACTCTACAGTCTACACGGAATGTACATTCTAAAATAACTGTGGTTTTAGTTCATCTGAACTGCAATAACAATTCCGTGGTTAAATTAAATTTTAGTTTCCACTTACTTTAAATTTAATTCCTACAATTTCTTTTCAATTCAACTCTCACACTTAAAAACATCTTCAAAATAGTGTCCACCACCACTTTTCATTGTAATATGATTAGTTTAGCCCTTGTTGGACATTGAGTAAAAAAGATCATCAAGTGAGCACCTTTTGATTTATAGGAAAAGAGCAATTGTTTAAAACTACAACTGTGTTAGCTGAGAACATAATAAGTTTGATTTTGCGAACAATAGAATAGACTAAACTACAACATTAAATTTTTCATTGGCAACTGATTTATGACGAATGGAGATAATGAACTGAAAAGGATACCTGTACTTTATTAGGTGATTGGACAATCTTTGACAGTAGATTTCCATTCTCTTGAACATTTTGTACCAGTCTAAATTCAGCACCAGAAATCTGGGGCGAGAAAAGGAAATAGAAATTAGAATTATCAACAAATATCATAATCTATCATCAAATACCCGCAAAGCTGCAAAGGAACTAACATTTACTAGGAACTAATCAGATTAAGCTTTAATTACCGATGGTTATAAACCAAAAATGAACAAAAGGAACCTTCCAAAACTGCATCCTGCTATACATGTTCAAGTTACAAAAACAACCAGAGGTTCAATGTCCTAATCCTAACATCAATTGTTCACAAAAACCTATGCATTAATTGATTTTTCTTCTATATACTGTTCAAAAAACCCATAAATCAAAGAAGATTATGTAACTCATTATGTTAACTAAGCTTCAACTATTGTTCAAAGCATATTATGATTGTGATCTATCAAATGAAAATCTCACCTTATCATCCATTTCCACATTTTTCTCCTTCAACTTCTTTAGAGTAGTCCTCAGAGACATCTGTTTGTTGTTCAGGTTTGAGATCGTTTGACGCAGCTCATTCACTTTTGAGTCCACTTCCTGAACAGAAGGCATATCTCTTTCCCTGGCTTCTTTGATTTCAGCAATCGCCAATTTCAACTATAACAACGGAATCAAACTCAATCAACGAAATAACCTATCCCAACACACACATACACACACAAAAAAAAAATAAATAAATAATTTATAACCTGGACTATCTTGGTATTTTCAATGTCCAATATTTTCTGTTCTAAATCGTTGAATTCGTCAACAATTGGTGATATGGAATTCATTCTCGAATCCCTGACATTAAAAAAATTTGACAATTAGGTCATATTCTAGAGTTTTCTATCTTTTGTTGAATTATTGAAATGGTTGAAAAGGTGAGAGTAACCATAACCAACCTGTAGAGACAGAAATTGAGAAGAGCGCCAAGGAAGAACTCGGTTCGATGAGGATCAGGCTTGACAAGATCGGCCATGTTAAATGTGAACTTGTTCGGACATTCAAGAGCGGTGAGCATTTGTTTGATCTTGTGGTAAATCTTGATAACGCGAACTGATCCAAGGTGAAGATCAGGATTCTCAAGACGCTCTAACGAATCGAACTGAAGTTGGTCATTGTCTTCCCTGTGAGAAATAAAAGAAAGAAACAGTGTTAACAAGAAAAGTAGTGAATGAATGAGAAAAGTGTGATGTGAAGGATTGAAGAGAGATTATATACTCAGGGAGAAAATCGAGATGGTTCAGGATACGAGTGTAGAGATCCAAAACAACAACGGATTTAGGGTTAGAGATTTCATTCTCGGTGACAGATGCTATTCCAAATTGGGATAAGACTTGAACTATTTCCTTCCTCGGTAGCCTCGGGTACTCGTAGTTCGACATTGCGGTGGAACGGCGGTGGAACGGCGGTGGAACGGCGGTGGAACGGCGGTGGAACGGCGGTGGACACGGACGGAATTAGGTAATTAGGTAATACTAAAAAGGGGCGGTGGAGTTTCTCAATGGAAGGGAGTGAGTGATTTGAATTTGAAGCGAAAACGAGTTATTTGACTCGTTTTAAGTATATCTTCACCCGTGGTTTGGGCTGGGTGAGGGTTTTGCGCCCGATCCGACCCAACTCGGCCCATTGTCCACTCTTAAATTTATAGATGTTTTCTCTCTAGGCCCCGCATGTATCATTTATACATCTAAATATTCCAATTTTGTTCATGCTAAAAACTTCGGTTCGAAGAAATCAAACTTTTTTCTAGTTCAAATTCAAGGAAAATTCGGTTAACAGAAACTGAATTTTATTTTCAAGGCAAAAAAAATTCGGTTCGTAGCAACTGAAATTTTTATTGAAGGGCAAAAAAGTAAAATCCGGGAGGGGGGGGGGAAGAACGATGGGGGCCTAAAGAGAAAACATCAAATTTATCACTATACATACAATTGGCAATCCAAGAAGAATGAAGATGTTCGGCCTAGTAATATTAATATTTTCACTGATATCTTATCGACGATTATGCATATTCTATCTAATTACTTTCTTCGGTCTCATATATAAGCAACAAAACAAAAAATTGGAAGTCTCAAATATAAACAAAAACCTACTATAATCATTATATTTACTAGCGGTCCAGACAGATGCGTTTCGCGTCTGCCTGTGTCTAACTTATGTAAAAAAAATGCTTAATAACAGATTTTTGCTGCTAAAAAAAATGTGTTTTATGTTATGGTGAGTTTGGGGCAAAGTTATGATGCATAAGCCAAATATCCCAGATTGCTTAGCGCGCCCCCCAGATTTCTAAGGCCCCCCAGATTTTTATTTTTAATACAAATTTTGATTAATTGAATTTTAGCTTATTGATTAGGGATAATTTTTAAAGTATTATGTATGGTTAAATATTTTCGTAATTAGTTTTAAACTAAAATCATGCTAAAATCATTTTTGTTGTGGAATGGTTTCAGAAATCTGTACTCCAAAACCATTTTGCTGTGGAATGGTTTCAGGGATATGTACTCCAAAACCATTAGATGTACTTAATCATGCCAAAACCATTTTGCTGTGGAATAGTTTCAGAGGGTTGTACTAAAAAACCATTACATGTACTTAATAGTTTTTATGTTAATTGTGATAAATTAAACCATAATTACAGTACATGTTTTAATATGTAATTTTAAATTAAAATATGGCTATATAATCATCCAACACAATTAATTTAAAATTAGTTCTTATAGTATGTACTTCAAAGCAACAAAATTATTTAATTGGAAATGGGGGTCGTGATAGAAATCTTGGGGTGCGCTAGAAATCTGGGGGAGGAAAACAAAACTAGTGGGGCGTGCTAGAAATCTGGGGGAGGAAAAAAAACTGGGGGGGCACGCTAGAAATCTGGGGGAGGAAAAAAACACTGGGGGGCGCGCTAGAAAAAAACCTATGGGACGAAAAAAATTGGGGGGCACGCGAGAAAATTTGGGGGCGCTCTAAGCAATTTGGGGGTGCTCTAAGCAATTTGGGGGTGCGTTAAGCAATTTTCATTATTTATGCATGGTACATAAGGAAAAAGCTTATGCACTATAACCTCTTGTGAGTTTGTTAATAAAAAATTTTGTGCTACTAAAAAAATCAAGAGTATTGTTGGTATTATGAAAAATCTACACTAAAACTCATGTATTCTCTTCATATATAGTACTATCGGGCCAGGCAGGCGCGAATATATAAAAAAAAATGTCTTATGTTATGGTGAGTTCGTTAAAAAAATATTTTTGTTTGCTAAAAAAAAGATGTGCCTTATGTTTTGGTGAGTTTGTTAATAAATTTTTTTTGTTGCTACTAAAAAAAATCAAGGGTATTGTTGGTATTATGAAAAGTCCACATCAAAACTCATGTATTATCTTTATATATAGTATAGATATAGATATAGATTATCAATATTCTAATTTTACCCTTAGTTTCACTTTTATCCATAATAAATAGTAATTTTTTTTATAAGCGTAATAAATAGTAATTTAATTTAAAACAAAAAGTAAGGGTAAAATTGGAAAGAAGAATGTTAACATGTGCCCTTAAGGGCACATGTTGGCACATGTTAAGGAAGCAAATTTAGAAAGTATTTATTGAAATTAGTTGTACATTTTATCTTTCAAGCATTAAATTTCTTGCATCATTAAATGTAGAATTTCTATATTAAGTTATCTTAACATGTGTCCTAATGACATACATTAACATAACCCAATTGAAAATGACATAACTTTATCTAATCATTTACTCCACTTTCTTAAAGATGTGCTTTTTTCTTGCTGCTTTTATTCAAGACTAGAGGAGTATCTTATAGAAAACTGTCCAAACATAAATAAGTGTTTTTATTGTTAATTGCACAAAAATATTCTTGATGAAAAATTGGGCATATCCTTGCAAAATGGTTTTGTGGTTTCGTTTTGTACCTCCGAACTATATATATATTATTATTTTGAAAAATATTCATGATTTAATTTAAGAAATTCGGAATAGAATTAGTGCTACTAGATATTCTTATAATATCTATTGATGTCTTATAATGTTTTTAGTTTACAAAAAAAATTAACCAATTGATTTATTTAATTTGCCTCAATATATTGTATGTATAATTGAGCCTAATCTATATCTATATCTATATATATATATAGAGGATGTATATTATGAGAATGATAAAGATATATGAGAATATGAGAATGAATATGAATCATTAAGATTTAAATGAAAGGCTGAGATTAAAAAGTGACTCTTGTACCTAATTACACACTAACCATCTTTCTATCTTCTTCTTCCTCGTTCTCAGGTGCCACACTTTTGCTTTTCTCAACCTCTCGCGTTATTCATCTCCTCTCCGCCATCCACCGACAGATCTGGCCAACCTCCTTTGACCATAAATTTCGTTTGCGTTCTCTCTATGTTCCGGCCAACCTCCTCCGACTGTGAATCACTATGTTCCGGCCAATTTCTGCCGTCCTCTGGCGATCAACTCTCTGTTCCAACTCACTCCTCCGTCGATCAAGTCTCTCTCCTGGCGAAGCCACTCACGCTTCATGTTCATCCACATGACAATTTTTTGTAACATGAATTGATTTCAAACATCATCTTTTTTTTTGTGGGGCAAAGTCGATTTTTTTTTTTGTTTTTCATTCATTGTTCTGGGTTTTAGATTTCATATATTGTTGTAAATTGTAAACTTATCTTAAACAAAAAAACGTTGAATTTGAGATATATTGTTGTAAATTGTAAACTTATCTTAAACAAAAAAACGTTGAATTTGAGAGTTAAGGGATTAGCACTATACAAAAATTCCATTATCCCAAATTTTCCTTTTGATTTTAAAGCCATCATTTTACCTAAAAAAAAAAAAAGACAAAGGAATAGATCTCGCAGACTGGCACAACAAAAGAGATGCGGAACACCATATGGTCAGCGGTGGCGACCGGGGTGGAGGTGGTTCAACGGCCACAGATCTGGTCGTGAAAGGATTTTTGTTGCAAGCTCTGTGGAAGGAGAAGAGATGAGGCACACATTAAAGTTTTGTGGAACATTTTAATCTAAGCCATTAAGTTTAATCCAAAGGCTGAAAATTCATTCTCATATTCTCATATAAAGATATCATTCTCATGTGATACATCCTCTATATATATATATATATGGGGTTTTCTAACTTAGACCCTAGTTTGGTCTAAGTTAGCAAGGTGCACCTTTTCAATTGGACCAAAATACCCATTCTTTTAATTTTTGAAAGAATAGAGCAACAGGGGCATTTCTGTAATTTTACATAAAAAAAAAACATAACAACACGCGCCCCACCTTCTTAAACAATTAATAGACGTGGATCCAGTGTCGCGCGCGTACGGAAGGACCATGGTTACAGACCGTTGATTTCCATCAGACACCCAAGATGTGATCTCATTAAGACTGTCTGATCAATCAGACAGCCCAGATCATCCTGATCTATCAGATCATCCTGTCTGCGCCACACTAGATTATAAGCTGGAGAGAGAAAATTTTGCTTTTGAAAAGGCAGCCACGTGTCAGCATATGAATGGGTCTGCGTGATTTTTTCCATTTTATACTTTAAACTCGATTATTTCGTCGTAAATTAATTTTTTATTTTTTATACCAAAATTCATAATTTTTTTTTCTCTACAAATAGAGACTTGGTTCGTTTGATTTGGACACAAAAAAAAAACGCAATTTTTCACTACCTTAATCTCATTTTATTGTTTACTAAATACGTTACTTGTGTGTTGTAAACTCAACCAACTCACTGAAACCATTATACCAGGAAAATAGTAGATAATATTCTGGAACTTTTGGTATATTTTATGAAATTTTTGGAGACCTGAAACTATTTTTAGTTAATTAAATGAGATAAAACGGTAATTAAAAACTAATGTTTGCTTCTGAAACCATTTAATTGGTAGAATGGTTGCACATAGTTGTATTCTGAAACCATTTTACTGGTAGAATGGTTTCAATGGGTAATTTATTAATTGTGTTTGCTTCTGAAACCATTTATCTGGTACAATGGTTTCAGAGAGTTGTAATCTGAAACCATTTTGCTGGTAGAATGGTTTCAGTAAGTTGATTATTAGTTATTTGCTTCTGAAACCATTTAGCTTGTAGAATGGTTGCACATAGTTGTATTCTGAAACCATTTTACTGGTAGAATGGTTTCAGTGAGTAATTTATTAATTGTGTTTGCTTCTGAAACCATTTATCTGGTACAATGGTTTCAGAGAGTTGTAATCTGAAACCATTTTGCTGGTAGAATGGTTTCAGTAAGTTGATTATTAGTTATTTGCTTCTGAAACCATTTAGCTTGTAGAATGGTTGCACATAGTTGTATTCTGAAACCATTTTACTGGTAGAATGGTTTCAGTGAGTAATTTATTAATTGTGTTTGCTTCTGAAACCATTTATCTGGTAGAATGGTTTCAGAGAGTTGTAATCTGAAACCATTTTGCTGGTAAAATGGTTTCAGTAAGTTGATTATTAGTTATTTGCTTCTGAAACCATTTAGCTTGTAGAATGGTTTCAGAGATTTGTACTCCGAAACCATTTTTCTGGTAGAATGGTTTCAGTGAGTTGATGTAAGGTAGTGAAAAATGAGATTAAGGTAGTGAAAAATTGGGTTTTTTTTCTGTGTCCAAATCAAACGAACCAAGTCTCTATTTGTAGAGAAAAAAAATTATGAATTTTGGTATAAAAAATAAAAAATAAAAAATTAATTTACGACGAAATAATCGAGTTTAAAGTAGTGAAAAATTGCGTTTTTTTTTCGGTGTCCAAATCAAACGAACCAAGTCTCTATTTGTAGAGAAAAAAAAATTATGAATTTTGGTATAAAAATTAAAAAATAAAAAATTAATTTACGACGAAATAATCGAGTTTAAAGTATTAAATGGAAAAAAATTAACGCAGCCAATCATATCATGACACGTGGCCTGCCTTTTCAAAAGGCTTTCTCTCTCCGCGTCATCCTTTCCACCACGCGCGCCTGTCGGCGCCTGTGATGCACGCGCGTGATTTTTGTGCAATCAGGAGCTGCCAGTGTCCTGGGGGGGGAAAAAGAAGTGGGGGGCGCGTGTAAAATTGCAGAAAATTACAGAAATGCCCCTGTTGCTCTATTCTTTCAAAAATTAAAAAAATGGGTATTTTTGTCCAACTCAAAAGGTGCACCTTGCTAACTTAGACCCAACTGGGTCTAAGTTAGCAGCCCCCTATATATATATATATATATATATATATATATATATATATATATATTATATATATAAGATGGTAAACTATGCGACCCTAATTGCAAACCCTAATTTCTATCCAATGGTTGATTGACATCTATAGCCTTAGCAAACCACATGTTGAGGAGCAGAAGCTTACACATGGCCTGCTATATGGAACACATGTATTGGGCCTAGTGGGATATATATTTGTCTTTTCCCAATTTTTTTTTTCATTTGTGAAGTTTTTTTCTCTCTCTTCTCTCTTTTCTCTCTCGTACTCTCTCTCTCACTATCTCTCTCTCGTGCTCTCACCCTCTCTCGTTTCATCATCATCAAGCCAAACACCACCGAACTTTCATCTTAAATCAACATGCAATTTCATAAATAGGTTCCTCTCATCTCAAGCTCCAAGGTAAGGGTAATTTTGTATCAAACATCCATGGATTTCCTTTGAATTCTTGCTGTGTTCATCACATTTTAAGAACTCAATTATGAACTTGATTGCATGTGTGAGGTTCTGATGGCGTTCAAGTTTTACAGAGAAGTTATAGGTAAGAACCATAAACTTTTTTTCCTTCTTCTATTCAAGTTAAAATCCAAAACACCATTCTTCACTTCTTCTCATTTGGTAAATTGCATGTGAGTTTAATGGAATTGAGATTCTCTGGGAATATATCAGAAGCAATGAACATGGGCACAAGATGCAAGCTTTGGAATTTTGATCGGTGATTTTTGAAGAAGTTTGGGTTAAACCCGTGTTCTAGGACAAGTCTCCACTAAAAAGATAAATTCTCACTCCTCGTAACTCTGATTGAGATGCCGTTTGTTTCTGTGGTTAGCTAACTCAATTCCGGTCGTTGTGATGCCAATTTCATAATTTTTGATTAGGAAATGAGGTCTAGGGACGCGTTTGAAGTTGAGGTACTGAAGCTGTCAAAATGGTGTTTTGAGGACTACAGTCTACAGGTTTGGGTACTCGAGCGGCACAAAAGGATGGTTTTAGGCTTGCGAAATAACGCCGTACTGTTGTTAAATCTGGTGGGTTCCTTTAGGTAAACTCTCACTTAATAGAGTAGCTTTATTAGCTTTTCCCCAAATTCATGATGCATGTCAACTTAGGATTTTTAGGATTAATTAGGATAACTCTATAATTGAACTAATTAATGATTTAAACAAGCCCTTAGCATGATTGAAATGACTATATGTTGTGGAATTTAGGATAAACCAGAGTTGCTAGCGGTGGTTTTTGTGTTGATTTGATTACACTACTCACTATTCAAAGAGATTAGTAAGCATGTTATTGTTATGTAGACCTACCTTTAAGATATGTTAATTTATAGACTTAATTGATGATCTTGCATTGTTTTCGGTTATCAGTTATAACCATGTTCATAGGACGCACTCTACGCCGTAGTCGACGCCGATATTGAGGTTGCGCTTCAGGTATTCAATTTCGTTTTCATTCTATCACAAATTCACATTGTATACTAACTAATTGATGATCATTTTTTTGTTTAAATTTTGAGTTTATTATAAGATTGTTAATTAATAATGTGGAATTAATTTTGTGTAGAAAGCAGAGATTAGTAGAGGTTACTCGAAGAGATTCACAAAGATTGGCAGTAAAAAAGGTTATTGTCATTGGAGTGTGTTTTTCTTTCTGATATTTAGGTTGGAGTGATGAATTCATTATATCTGAATTTACCATGAGTTTGACAAATTACTGTGTGTCATTGCCCGGCATAATCCTCGCAAAAACTACATTTTGAGCTTTAACAGAATTACAGTTATGATTTAATCTAATTCATCGTTTTTCTAAACATGCATTTAGTTCTGATTTTGTTTGATTAAATTGGTTATGAGAATGAGACTGATGTACTTTCATGGCTGCAGGACATTTCCTTAGTTGTTGCATTGGGCTCTGCTACTCAAATTGCAATGTTTGTGGTAAATATACTCTCACCATCTAAATGTAAATTATCGATACTTTGGTTTTAAATTTCACTTATGGTCACAGTTGCGGTTTCGCTGCGGACTTTTATATAGTGGAAAAATGTGGTTGATGCTGTCAAAGTTCCGGCCGCGATAATGTTGTAGACACCTGAATATCCTTTATATTACGGCTGCAATTGCGGTTGCGAACTATAACTTAAAACCATTTTCATATATAGTCTTCTTTATTTTAATAATAATGAAAACTAATATTTTACAATTTATAGGTTCCACTCTGTGTAATTGTTGTTTGGATAATGGGTGTGAAAATGGACTTGAACTTCAACCTCCTTGAGACAGGTTCTCTTGCTTTGACAATTATTGTCACTGCCTTCACTTTACAGGTATATAAATTTGACAGAGAATTTTCAATTGAAGAAAACACCAAATAGTTATGATTTTCATTTTAATTTGAGATTATCTTTTGGGTTTGGGTTATATTTTTAATTATTTGATTAACTATAAGGTGTGTTTGTTTGTTGTTACAACAGGTTAGAAGCTCATCAAAATGACATTGAACTTGAAGGTATGCACTTCTGATATTTGCCATTATACGTGTGGTTTTTGTGTTTGATAGAGCACACAAATATTATTTCATCAATGTAACTACATATTTTTTCATTGTTGATTTTCATAATTTTTTCATTCTTGCTACATATTTTGTGTTGCGTAAGTATGCATAACTTTAAGTATCCATTATGCATTTTTGTTCACTTTTTCCTCAATTTATTCTGATGGCATTTATATTGGGCATTGATAGCCATGCACCACATATATAGAACTATTTTGATGGTTTTACATTAGTTCATTTACTTCTGCATTAAAATTTATTAGAATGGTGTAAAGAATGAACTGAATTCTTCTTCACTCACTTTATGTTTCAAAATATAGCAAAATAACTACATTTGGTACCCGGCTGATCACTTGATCAGTGGAGGCTTTGTTTACAAGCACTGGTGTTCAAGCATGTTCAAGATTCAATTCATAGAATGGTCTTTATCTTTCTTGAAGCACCGTGGTGTATTTTAAACACAATAACATGGATTCTTTACAAGAAACTTTAGAGAACATTACTTCTAATGATACATAGCTAATCTTATCTAATATATTTAGTGTAGAATGTTAATATACACCAATTATTTTGCTTGATTTAATATGGATATTTAATTGTGTTTACATGATCATGCATACTACAGAGTGGGGACAAGGCTATGATTTTTTGTTTTGTGGAGTTTACTGAACCCAAATGCGCTCTCACCGCCATGGAAGCTCTGCAAGGTAAATGTTTTTTTTTGTATATATAACTGAGTTTGATGTCTACCCACAGGGTCAATATAACTGAGTTTGATGCTTGGTACATTATAGGGATTTGTATGAAAATTAGGAAATATAGACCTCTGAATTATGAGATCTCATTCTATGATTGATGTGGATCAAAATATAGAACACTAACACCAGAACTAAACACTATATAATAGTGGCCATATGGTTTAATTTTGACGAATTATTGTGCATTTTAAACTTTTTTTCTTCATATTGTTTAGTTCTGGTGTAATTCACAAACTGTACACCATGATAATTTATGTGGTTGTTTGTGTAAATTGAATTTGCCTTCATAGGATATAATGAGGCTGGCCTAGAAAAACCTTATACATTCAAGGCTGATGAGAGGAATGGAAGATAGAAATAATTCTCATATGTTGAAGTGAGTTATTTTCTCATTCTTGGATGCATTTATTTTATTATTTTATTACTTTTTGTGTAAATTTTACAGCTTTAATTAATTCTCCTTTTACAAGTTTGATTGATTGCCTCATTGAATTGCACTTTCAGTAGTGATTGTGTGTACTTCTAACTTAAGTACCAAATTGAAGGAAAATAATTACAAATTCTCAGTGGTGACCACAAGTACTACTTCACATTTTCTCAAAAACTTTCCATATTGTCAAGGTTTGTCAAGTAATATTCTAGAGAGTTGGTTTTTGCTTTTGACCAGTCCCTATTCTTAAAGTGCCAGCAAATAAAAGTCACTTTTATTATTTTTGGTAATTAAAAGGAAAAGATCGTTCTACATATGTGATGGTCAGGGCCAAAGGCAGAAACAATAAAGCTTAGTAAAGTAAGATAAAAGTAACTGTAAGTAAAGAAAGGTTGAGTACAAAGGCAGTGTTCTAGGCTAGCAATCCCATATGGTTTCATAACTTCTATTCTAAAATTTTCACTTTAAGTTCTCATACTGATTTGCAAGGATTTTTTTTTCTTCTAAAAGTCTCTATTGCAACAAAAAGAATCACATTGTCCTACATTTCTTTAAAAAAATATGTAGTGTCCCTCATCTGTGGCACAGGGTAGACGGTGTCTGTAGGAAGGCAGCCATTAAGGTATACATGGTGCCACGACAGCAAATTGTTAAACATATCTAAGAGAACACTTTTTTAAGGCTTAAGGCAATAGTTAAAATTTGTTGTATTTTATATTTAGCCAGACGATACCTAAAACTAATAAGCATCAATCACAGGTATGGTTCATCACCAAATGATTTTGAAGGAGTATCTGCCCATTTTGATGTTCCTTTTGTTCAAGTAAACAATGTTGAATCATGTACTCTTTTCTCTTTTACTTTGGAGTTTGAGTGGTATTTCTTGATTTCTATCAATTTTGTAGGCTCCCTCATTTCCTACACTTTCCATTAATGTGATGAATCTTTTGAATTCAAGTAGAAACTGAGGATGAGGTATTATTATATGCTTTAACCTGTTTCTTGTGATGTATTCAAGAGGATGCAGACTTATTTTAGTATTCTGCTTGCAGGTAGTACTAATTTGAAAGTTGAAACTAATAGAATAACATCCATCTATAACATCAGTAAGTAAGCAAATGCAGTATTCTAAACATAAAGTCATTTAGTTTATATGCAAAAAAGAACATGTGTATTGTTCTAATTCTAATACTTGACTTATTCTATTCACATGTGTGTAGCCAATGATGATGTAGCTATGTGTCAGTTTTTTTTTGCAATTATTGATCATGAAAAGAAGAGGACATTTGTTTTGCGTAAAGATGGCCTTCCTGATGCTGGTCAGTATTATCTTATCTTCATCAATTTGTTTTTCATAGATGTGTAAATATACAAAAGAGATGTATGATATGCAATTCATAAATAATATATATATCACTTATAACTATTGGATTTTGGTTTTGGACACAACAATATGATAGATAGAGAAGTGAAAACAATGAATTGCACATATCCAATGTTTAAGTGAAGAGATTATGAATTCAACTTTCCCAGTTATATCACACAAACTCCTAACATTTGGTTTTACTATTTTTTAAAGTACATGTACATATATTTTGGTAAAGAGACGGTAGAAATATGAAGTCGTCACATACTCGTGTTTTTTTCAGAAACAAGAGAATATCGATAATGTTACACGAAAAAAGAATATAGAGATGAAAATTTTATCAGCTACAAGTTGTAATTATCCAGCCCCAAATCCCTCAAGGCATCATTAGCAGCTTCCTTATAGTTGGCATGTGTTTGCTTTGCCTTCCTTATGTATTTCTCAATTCCATTCTTAAGCAGAATAGTTCTGCACAATAGAAATTGTGTAAGCAGACATCATTAAGCTAGAATACAAGGATTGGAGTAAGTTTGTTCATCTAACTCCAATGATGCACTTTATTCCATCATTGTTTCGAACTTACTTATGAATTTGGTTCTTTTTCGTTGTAGAGGAAATAGGATACAGCTTCATATCTAAACATAAAAAAAAGGAACTCATTCAGACAATGATAAACGAAAACAACAAAAATTAAACCAACATCAGTTTGGAAGGCGAACAGGTTACACAATATCTGGATAGCCATGACCAATCCCTCCCTGTGATAATTATACTTCAATTGTGCAAACTTAAGAAATATCTTGGTAAGGAGAACTCGAATAATTTCAGTTCCATATTTATTATGTGCATCAAGTGAATTTGTTTGTCATTATTGATTAGGTTCAATGGGAGTCTCGAATTCTTTTTATGGATCCAAGTTATTCTTAAATGATGAACTTCCCAAGGTAGCTGCCTACATAGAAAGGTAATTGTAATGTTTCAACTGTTCTCTATGAGTATCTGTTGTTCTTTATTTGTTGAGTGTATAATTGTATTTTTATTTTACTAAATTTTGCAAAAGGATGAATGCTGCAAATGTAGAGTTAACTCAAGTTGTTAGCCAAATGTCTGGCTCTATGGTACTAAGTGTGGCTGATGATTTGTTGCAAACACCTAGGATGACTATTGAAGAGCTAATTGAATCTACTCAGGTTAGTTTTCAATTTTAAAATATTGTAGAAAATTATCTGTTTTTTAATCACACCAACACTATTGTTATTGCTGTAGAAATGCTATGGTTCTGTGTTGGCATGGGCCTGTGAGTTTCGATACCGATGCAGGTTGGTTTTACTAGGCTTGCACTAGGTGTGCTTCGAGAATCAATTTAGTTGCTGGTCAGCTCTATTGTGATAAGTGCACGATGCCCCGAACTGCGGTTCCTAGTTATGGACATTGCAATCAATGTGACCCTAACCAAACATGTTACTGACATTGCTATTCATCCTTATGATACAGGATCAATGAGTCTCTCTCTGATATACTTCATCCACCAACAAACAAGCCAGTCGGAAAGAGGTCTGCTGATGTTGACGAAGGCGATGTTACGACTTCAAAGGAAACCAAGCTTCCATGTGTGAAGATTGAGGGTGCTAAGTGACCATGTTCATGGTCATATTTCCTTTGTTTCTAATAAGTGTGTTTCTTGGTGTTTTGCTATTTCCCTGTCTTACTGTCTTTGTTTGTATGTGCACTTTGTGCTTAGTTGATGCTTTATAATAGCATCCCTCTATGTATTATGTATCTCTCTGGACCTCTGTCTTTCTTATTGAGAGATGTATCAAATATTAATAATAAATGTTAAATTTAAATATCAGTTGGTGTTTTGTTTTTATTTGGATCAAAATATATAATTGATTGTACTGAGTTTGACATCTATCAACTAATTATCCTCATTGTATAAAAAAATGAGGGTTTCAATTATGAATAGAATCATTATACATGGCCAGTTTTTTGGGTCACATTATACATGGCCAATTTTATTTGGATATCAAATTACTAATCACATCTTTCATTTAATAGAAGAACTGCTGCTAAGCGGGAAATTCTTCTCTATACAAGTTCTCGAACGAGGTTTTTGAACAGAACTTCGATAGGCAAGAGGTGTAAGCACCGCGAGGTGTGAAGCGATCTCGTACTAAACAAAACTGCTTTAACTTTCCATAACAAAAAAAAAGTCAAACAAACCTGCTAAATACATAAAGTTACAAAATCAATTGCTTCAAATAGCTTCTAACATTAGATTTGCAGGAAAGATAAACGAACATATAAAATTACTTTGTGCAGCTTTATTGTGTCAACAGTTTATATAAATTAGAGGCATATTAAAACAAACATTATTGGTCAGTATGAGCATGATATCTTTTATTAGTACTTGGGTCTTTGAAGGCTCTACTATGAAATTCTATTTGATGTCACTGAGCCATTTTTTATTTGTCTTTAAGAACCATATTAATTGCGCAAAAGAATGGTAAATATTAAATTTTATACGTGTCACGGGTCTTTGAAGACTCTACTATAAAATTCGATGTGACTGAACCATCCAACAATAGGGTGGTTCACTTTTGTATTGTACTTATTATGGTTTGGTTTTTAAGTTTGTTTGCTCTTTTAAATCATTGATGTTTGTCTTTTAGAACCATATTAATTGCACACAAAAAAGAGTAAAAATTAAATTTTATACATTTAACGGGTTTTTGAAGTCTCTACTATAAAATTCGATATGACTGAGGCATCCACTTAATTATGTTTAATTTACCATGATCTACAACATCTATGATTGACAACATCTATGATTGACATATAAATGGTGTTCCTTGATCAAGGAGCATATGAGCTACAAGGATCAAGGAGCCATGGTTAAGGGATCCCTCCGAGTATCGATATAGATTCGTAATTTTTGTATCCTTCTTTTTTTTGTTATAATTTTTGTATCCTTCTAATAGTGAGGTTTATAATTTATGCGCGCTGCTAGAGTTTCTTAATTTTTGCGCTTTAGGTCAGCCTCTAATAGAGTGTTTCTTAATCTCTGCGTCATATAGAGTTTCATGATACTACGATAATTTAGCATTCACATAGATTCGTAATTTTTATGCGTTCTTGATACAAAAGTTTGTAATTTCTGCGGGTCGCGAATATGATTTTTTAGTTTTCGCGCCACAAGTATCCACAATGGTTTGTAGTTTTTTTGTGCTTACAATATAGACATTTATGATCTCTGCGCGCCACTTATAGAATTTCTTTTAATAGAGAGATTCTTGATCTCTGCATCATATGTCAACCTCTATATATCGATAGAGAGATTTATAATTTTTATTCGACACAAGTATCCACAATGGTTCGTAATTTTTGTATCCTTCTAATAGAGTTTCTTAATTTTTGCGCTTTAGGTCATCTTCTAACAGAGAATTTCTAATCTCTGCGTCATATAAGTTTCATGATACTTCGATATTTGAGCATTCACATAGATTCCTAATTTTTATGCGTTCCTGATACAAAGGTTTGTAATTTCTGCATGCCGCTTATCTAAATTTTTAGTTTTCGCCCCATAATTATCAACAATGGTTCGTACTTTTTTTGTACTAACCTATCATAATTTGTACACTTTATTACACTACATGATATATCCATATTGCACCATATCCTTTACATCCATGATTGATATATAAATGATGCTCCCCCAAAGTAATTTTTGTATGCTTATGACTAACTTCCTCGGCTCATAGCATCCATGATTGATATATAAATGATACTCCCCCTAAGAAATGTCCATATATGCTTATGACTAGCTTCCTTGGCTCATAGCAACCATGATTGGTATATAAATCATGTTCCGCTGAACCCGTGCAACGCACGGGCAGCCGTCTAGTTTTCTTTAATGGGAAGAAACATATTTGGGGCCTTCTAAACGAATATAGTCATACATTATTCCTTGAAAGAGAGCCAAGGGGCCAGTAGCCATAGCTTGTGTTAAAAATATAGTATTATCTCCTTGGGATAGCAAAATACTTGACACATCAATGTTGAAGAGCCAATAGAGTCCATGAATTCCATGTCTAGCTATTGCATTGTCCTTTCCAATCACACCCGTAGTAAATAGTGGAGGATCTTGTTTCAAATCATTTACTCTAACCTTCATATTTAAAAGAAACAATATTAATCGAATGAGACACGTGGTAAGATTAAGTGTAAGTATTAATAAATTTATGATTACTTACTTGTAACTCAGAGACATTTGCACTTGCAAGAGCCAATCGCAATTTATAGATTCTATTTGCTTCCACATCATCTAGGTTGAACTTAATTTGCCATGTAGTTCCTTGATAACTGCCATCATATTTCTTCCTGTATTTCATGCATATATGTAGTATTTAATCTAGACTGATAATAAAAAGTCATCCAAATATCTACAAACATGATTAACATATTTAAGTGTGAGTGTGTATAATAGTAATAATAATAATAAAAGCAATTAACTTCTTTAGAATGATCAATAGAAAAATTGTTGTATATACAGTAGTTAGAGTTTGAATTTCGAACATTCAATTTTGTTTTAATAAATTCGAATACTTTACTTATTCATCTTAAAAGGGTAAAATTTTTGCAACACTAAATTAGTTGATAATTTTTTTTTGATATATAGTGCCTAATTTAGACAACCAGTTATTGGAGAAAATGTTAAATAAGTTGCTAATATAACATTAGTAACTTGTGATTTAACAACTTTATGAAAATCGGGCACAAAATTATTTAGCGACTTAACTAAATCACTATAAAGACAAAAACATTTATCCACCAACTATTGAAAATTACGGATTTGGATTGAGTGCAGTCAATAGCAACACCTCGTGATTGCATGCAATAAGTGAGATCAAGACTGTTCGATCAAGACTGTTCGATCAAGATCGTAGGGTTCATATTTGAAAGTCGGAATTATTGTATTTTAAAAAAAAAAATCAAAACTATCTTTATATATGAGCCGTCGAATTAAAATTACACGGCTATGATGCATTGAGTGCATCTTAGGCGACTACACTGAATCCATTTCCAAAAATTAGCGACAAGAGTAAATTTGTCGTTGTTACACACAAACTAACTTTAACTCCACTTAAAAATTTATTTATGTGGTTACTTTTATTTGCTTGTCGAATAAATTAGCGACATGAGTAGTGAATATTTGACATTTAATGGATTGAATTTACTAAAAAAGGTTCTACAATATTGTTTGATCAATCCAATTTTTACTAAAAAATTAGGTATAGCTCGGTATACCTGGTGACCTGGGCATAAAACCAATCTTTTGTGTAATCACTAATACCAACGGTATAAATCAAATCTTCATCTGGGTATAACTCTGCATATCTTTCCCACAAGCCAAATTGCCTAAACCTGTGAATGATCAACATAACTTATCATTATATAGATATAGATATAGATTATAGATGGTGGTTAGTTTTGTGGTAGATCACATATAAAATCAAAATGTTACTACCTTTAAGGTTATTTTTTTGGCAATGATTACGTGAAAAATTGTGGGCAAAAATTAAAAAAAAAAAATCGTCTAATATAATTTTCGGCCATCTAGACTAATGGTAAGGGCACGCGTTAGCATTTTCTTGAAAATATTTTCAATCAGATGTCTATAAAAGTTTAGGCAACGATTTTTCACTTTTAACCACAATTTTTTGTTGTTATCTAAAATTATTTTTAAGGAAGGTGACTAACTTATCTGGATGGTCAATAAAAAGCTTGTTTATGAATTTTGGATTAGGATCTGGAACATAGAACTCAGCAGCAGAGCGATCAGGAATTCCAATCTCCCATAATGTTGGACCATCTCTTGGAGGCTCATAAATTATGTCACCAAGGTTTATTTCACAACCTACATATATTCCATAGGATTCAACAAAACATTAACATTCGTTTTTGACTCAAATCAACAAACATGGACAAAATATAAGCCTTGCAAAGTAGTATACATTTGAAGACTTAATTTTGAAATTTTAATAGTAATATGTTAAGATCATGTGCTTTAAATCGAAACGGATTCTACGCAGTCACAATATTTGTAGCTATCTGATTAATATTAGACAGACCAAGAAAAACATATTTAATTTTTGTTTAATAATTTTAAAAATATTGTACTTAAATCAGGACCATCTGATCATAATCAGACAACCACTAATATCTGATTGCGTGACTGTATAGGTATTTTGACTGCACCCAATCCAATTCCAAGAAGGAACTTTACCAAGGCAGGATGCTTAGTCGGATCTGTTGAGCCGAACCAAAATAGTTTGGTTACTTTTCGGTCAGACTAACTGAGTGCTTATTTTCCCATCTCTATGATTTCTAAAAAACACTCTTATTCAAATTTAGTAAAATAATTGCTCTGGACCGGGCTTAGAAGCCCAATAGTTGGGGATTTGCTAGCTGGACTGTCGAGCAAGACCCAATAAGGAACGACCCACAAATAACGACTACGAGTCAAACGGTCTTAATGCTCAACGCATTGTAACAGTCGTTCACCGGAATGATGAACATTAACTGTTCATCATAACTTTCCAACCGTTTTCCGGCAGCCACTTGATGACCATTAATGTCATCAAGGACCTTGGCCTCGCGTTGAGGACTATATATACAATCTTCCCATGCATTCACAAGGTACGTATTCATTCTTAGAGAAAACCTATACTCCACACCAAAACTGTTTTGAGCGTCGAAATATCTGCAGGTGCACAACCCCCTCCACTTCATCGAGGGCATAAACGGAGCAATGCCGGCGCGGGTCGCATTTCTAGTCAGGTTAGATCAATAGTATTTTTCTCATTTGAATTATTAAATTCAGAGAGATGTGCTTTTTAAAGTAGCTCTCAAATTCATTGCTCTAGTCTAGAGTGCATGTATTTAGAAGAATTAACCTGAGGTTATTTTGAGGACTCCATTGTTCCAATATTCTCCAATAAAACCTGGAACCCATGCATATAGATTGTAATCTCCACTCCTTATATTATTGATTAAAAAGTAGCCTTCCTTGTTTGCTTTGGTCCAAAATTGGTATCCCTAACCAAAAATACACTGTGACTTGTGAGTCAAAATTGCTCGCCAATCGCTTCTTCAATCTTTAAATTTACGAGAATAAATTTTACGGTCCTATTACATTACTAAAAAAAATCTATGTATTTTTCATAAATATATTTTCAGGTGACATATTTTGATCGAAAATGTACTTTTAAATGATGATACAAAATTTACATTGTTTTTTAGATGTATACATATGAGATGATATTAGAGGTGTGAAAAAATTCTACAATATATATCTAATATATATAGATTTTTTTTTTGCATTGAATATATATAGATATTTGATCATGACGAACCTTGCATTCTCTTTGCCAAGATCCAACATCTCCTGGTGGTGCCAATCCTATGTATGCACCTTGAGCTATTATGCACTCGTCACTTACACACCTGAAAATTTTCATTTTCAGAACTTATAAACTGCATTTCATTATGGTAAAAAATATACAAATATAATTTTTTGACAATAAAATGTAGTATAACATTTTTCACTAGTATGAAGTGCAACTAATTAATATCTTATATTAATAATCAAATAATTTTAATATGATCTTCGAATAATATTTAGTTTTTTTTTTGTCTAGTAGCCCGGTGACTATAAATTATACCTTAAAGGTGAATAAGTGGAGTGTCTGAGTTCGAACCTCGACTCATGCATAATATATATGATATCCCTATTAACTGAGTTAAACTCACGAAGACAATAATATTTAGTTTATTTAGGCCTATAAATAATCTATTTGTCTCACACAAGAATTTATATATTATGGGGTTACCTGTCACGAACTAGTAATGTGCCACAAACGCTGCCACGTTGGTTTGGCTTTTGAAAATCATCTGAAGCTGGAAAATCATAGGGCCAACTTTGTACTTCCTTGTTCATCTAGAGAGGACATTTTAAATTGTTTTAGTAGTTTTTTTTTTTTTGGTATCGTTCTTCCTCCTTCCAATTTGCTCAAAAATCTCTCTTTTATTAGAAGATATTTTTCGGTAAATAAATTTTATCGAAAGATATCTTTTAATAGTGTATTTTTCTATGTGAGTGAGCAATGCGGAGGAGAATAAGAATACTTTTTTTAATTGTTACATGTATTTTTGCTAAATGAAACTAAAATTTCTACAAGTTAATTCTAAACCTGGTATTTGGCGTCCTCCCAAAGCTCTAGTGGATCCTCATTACCATCCAACAAGGTGTTAAGATAGACAAAAGTTGGCCCAAAAACTTTCTTCCATGGCTCATTGGGCTGGAGTTTAAGCACTATATCCTCTCCTGCGTAATGAGCACTAAGAAACATCTGACACATACAACAAATATTAAAAATATTTTCATTTTAGTTGATCATCAAATTAATCTTTAAAATTGTAGAAGCAAAAATAATTTATCTCTTAAATTTAAAACATTCTGAATGATTCTTAAAAAATTGAAAATTCTCTATCACATCAGTTTTTTTTAAACAATATTAAAACTAAATTGGTCGACTCAAAATGGCAAATGTGGTTAAATATTTTAATTTTATGAATCATTTTATAATTTTAGTGATAAGAAGTTGTTCTACATTCAAAAAAAAGTTGTTCTAAAATTTCATAACTTAATAATAAGATGGTGATACAAAATCCGGATCTGGATTGGGAGCAGTTGCCACCCATGATGATGACTGCATGCGGTTAATGAATTTGTAGTTGTCCGATCAAAATTGCATGCCTCAGAGCATCTGAATGCAACTTTACTGCAATGCGTTCAACCCATTTCATATAAAATACGCTATTTTTAACACACTCTCTAGCACTCATTCTCTAATTTGTTGAAATCATAGTAGTTCTCACCACTTTATACAAGTATTTTCAAAGTGAGAGACCTATATTAGAGAGTGAATATTATAAAGAGTGTTAAAAAGAGAGTATTAGAAAGAGTGCTTAAAATGTATTGTTATTGGTCGAACTCTATGGTGCACAAGTAAGATAAGTATTTCTCAATGCACAAATTTGTTTAGACCATTGAATTAAATGAGATATAATATGACATGTTGATCCAATGATAAAAACAAACTTATGCATGATAAAAAAAATCATCTCACTTGCGCATATTAGACAAAAACCAACGTTACTATATCACTCTTCCGATCAATATAGTATATTGTAAAAAAGGTTGGTGAAATTTTTTACAAAGAATACTTACTGCAAGACTGATGGGGCCAACATGAGAGGTGAGATTCTGTTTAACAAGGCCACCTGATCGAAACTCATTGCTGGGTATGATTACCCAAAACCCTGTTGCTGGATTTGTTTCAGATTCTGTACTTATCCATCCATGAACCTTAAGGTTTATGTTCTCACTTGAGTATTGGTACTTGTCATCAACCTTAAAATTTCAAGAGAAAATATTTAGAGGTTCATGTTGAAGTTGAGATATATGAAATAATTTTTAAAGTTTACGGTATAGAATTTTAGTATTTTTTTTCTTAAATTCAAAGTTAATTTAAATGAATCTTTGAATAAAAAGTACCTCTCCTGTGAACTCTGGTTCAACTGGATTAACAAGCAAAACAGCTTCTGGAGGAACAAGTTCTTCTCCTCTTCCGGGTAATCGATCATCAGGTAGAGGCATCAACCTCTGTCTATCATCCGCCACAGCCATGTAATGAAACCTATATACATACATATGAGTTATTTATGACCTCAAAAATTATAATTTGCAGAAAGCTAACTTCATAGTACTATATGGTCTATTATTTTCATAAGTACTATCTACCATGTGATATACAATGAAGTATTATAAGTGGCAGAGTAGCTAGCTTTATTGCCACGATTTACTGAGATTCAATTCTTGTCGTTTAAACTCTTGTCGTTTAAATTCATAAAAAAAACATATCTACTCTGTATGTGTGTGTGGTTTCATTGGGTAATTGTTGCTTACTTGTCTTTACGAAGCTTATAAACAATCCTTATTTGAGGTATGTTAAAAGCTGGCCACTCCTTCAGGTGCTCAAAGATAGCATAAGAGTAGAATCCTGACGAATTGCTTAGCATCACATACCTGCACAATCATTCATTACGATTTTACAATCGTTTTCGAGATGATTATGGATTTGAACTCAATATCTTAAAGTTATAAAACTAAGTTCCTACAACTGAGTTACATCTGAAGTCAGGATCGGTCCAAGGGTAAGGCAGCCTAAGCAAGGACTTTAGGCCCCCAAAGATATAAAAAAATTATCAAGAAAAAAAGTTATCTCATAACTCATAAGTAGACACAGTGATCTTGTGATACACTCTCTATAACATATAATTCTCTCTTATCTTCTTCTCTCTATTCTCTTCTCTTTCTAGATTCCAGCAACCACAACATTACCCTCACCCTCTTCCATAAATTAAGCAAGACATGACATAGAAAGTAAAACATCATCCTCTTCAACAACCTCTTCAACAACCTCATCTTTCTTTAATTAATCTTAAAAAAAATAATTGTTTTTATTTATAGAGGAAAATCATTCTATATACAAATATTTTCCTGTTTTTATTTCTCTAGAAAATATATATATGTAATGGTAAGAAACCATTGCAAAACTTTAGTAACAAATACCCAAAATTATATCAACTATGAAATTATATCCACTATTGTATTTTTCTTATGTATTTGTAATTTTTTCCATTCAAAATTTGTTCTGTTGTACAGTGTTCATTAAAAACTGTTTTTTATTTTTATTTTTTTATGGTGTGTTCTTTCAGAAATGTGTTTTTTGGTACTGTGTTCATTCACTGAAATGTTAATTGAGATAAAATGAGAAAATTTTAGTTTTTTTATGAAAAATCTTACTCATTAATCTTTCTCTAAATAATGTAGTATTAATTATTTGAGTCGGATGAAATTAGGAGCATAATTGATTGGGGTAGTAAGGGATCTATGAGAACTTTTAAAGATGAAAATTTCTAATCATAAATTTCGGTTAATTGAGGTTGAAGACAACTTGCTTCCATAAGCATGGATTGAAGAAGAGAACTTGTATTTCTCGGCGAAACGAAAAAGAAAGGGGAACGTGGATTTACTTAGAAAAGATAGCGTGTAGAGAGTGCATGATACTATTGTGTGGATTAATTAATCCAAAGGTAAAATAATTGTGGTGTCCATCTTGGACCAATTTATTCATGGGTCCATTTTATACGGAACCGTCATAAGTTCATTAGTTCACATTAATAAAAGAGTCTCGGAATAAAAGACAAATGCCTTCTAAAAAGAAAAAAATAGTGTTTTTAATGGTATAAAATAGTATGAAACTTTGTATTTTATGAGTAACATAAAAGTATTTGGGAAATTTCTTTTAAGAAAAAAATACTTTTAATATTATCTATGTTGGTTTGAAACTTTTACTCTTTTTCTAAATAAGAAAAAAAAAACAAAAACTTTAAAGTTTGTTTTAGGCCCTCAGAATAAGAAAAGTTTATTCTTGGGCCGACCTTCTATGAAGTGTGTATCATGGTCACTATCTTGTTGTCAGAGTAATCTTTAACTATAGACTAATTTCAATCTTAACATGGGACTGTTTGTTTTAGATTTAAAAAATTGGATTTTTTTTTTTTGTATTTTTGAAAATAGATTATCTAAAACCATTTTTCAAAATATTACATGTTTTTTTGTCATCATATAACATAAACACACATTATTGAAAATCAAAACATAATCAAAATCACAGATTTTTCAAAAAGTTGTATTACAAAAATGATTTTTATGAAAATCTATTTGAAATAACTACAAAATTAAGTGATTTTTCGAAATTTTGACATCCAAAAAAATTTCAATAAAAGGATCAAATACCTAAAATAACATTTTAAGAATAACTATTCAAACCAAATTTTAATTTGAAGCTTTTATAAAAAGTTTATTTGTAATTTTTACACAAAATGCTTTTTCAAAAAAAAAATTTTTACACAAAATTATTTAACACTTATTTTAAAAAATCTATAACAAATAGGTCCTATATAGTACCTTTTGTCTATATTTAGAGCTGATTGCTTTCCCTTTAGAGATTGATCCCATATTCTTGTAAATGAGATTTCAACTTGTTCCTCTGTTTCCATTATAACCTTAAAACTTGTTCCCACAACCCTGCATGTGTAACTAATTACTTGCAAACAACATCATAACAATAACAACACTAAAACAACAAAACATCTATTAGTGAACTTGTTTTAGGAAAAAAATTGCATTAACGACGAAAAAATTGAAGAAAATTTAGAGATGAATTTATATTTTCATTAGTAATTTTAGAGAGGAATTCATAGTTTTTGTCAATAATTTTTGTCTTTCATTCGATTATCATTTTTAACATACCGCTCGGATGTTCCGGTTGTTCCGGTGCTTCCTGCTTCACTCCAAACAAGATCCCAATACCTATTAATCAATTGAGGTCAACAATATATTTTGGTCATTAATTTAAGATTGATTGAGTCACATTGAATCGTCATTAGATCATCCTTAAAAGATTTAAATATTTATTGCGTGAAATCCAGATCCGTTATAATTGAATGATTAGTGCAAAAAGAGAAATTAATCTTATGATGTACCCTCGATTATTCTTTTCATTAAGAGCTTCAAGCAGATTATCAATGCCATTATATTGTATTCTAGTCACAAATCCATCTGGATTTGATAAATACACTTGTAGTATACCATTGTCCAAAACTACCTGAAATTTCAAGATCAAAGTAACAAAGAAAATTCAAAATTGATATAAACTCATAATACTAAACTCCAAACTTTACATATATAATATAATGAAAGAAAAACTATGTCTTACATGATTTTTTTTGACATGCAACTGCACTACTTGTGAGGACATATTGAAGGATCTTCACTAGTTGCTATATCTATAGTTTTACAATGTAGGTTTTTATGTTACAAATTTGATTTATTTGTAATATAAGCTGTTGAGTTATAATAGTTTATAGGAGTTGTTGAGCAATCAACTTTTTTCTTTTTAATAATCAATTCTTTACTCAATCGCCACTGTAGTGGCGTACCTTTGTAATTAATTAATAAGTTGCTTAAAAGTGTTGCTCCAAAAAAAAATATGCTGAAAAGTGAACAATTCGTGGCAGATATGGAGTAATTGTTTACTTTTTTTACACAAAAAAAGGAAAACAGCAATTTTATTTGAAACATAAATTTGAACTTTAATTTATCATATCGTAAGAATTTATCTAAAAACATTGACGAAAAAAACTTTAAGGGCTATAAAGTGTGAAAAAAAATCTTTAGGAACTAAAATAAAAATTTTGAAAAATTATATGGACCAAAAATATATTTAACCCTAAAATTTTATTTGAAGCATTCATATTTCCTATTCAAAATTCTAAGTTTAATTTGACATATCCTAAGAGTCTATCAAATCTTTTCCGCTAAATTAGGTCTCGTTCGTCGTTTATTTGGTGATTTGTGACTGTATTTTGGTTGGCTCTGTTTGGGAAGGTTATATTTCGAGCTTATAGCTTATAATTTTTAGCTTATAAGTGCATATGATAAAAAAAGATCTGTTTGGTAAACGCTTTTTAAAAAGAACCTACAACTTATTTTTCAAATGTTATTTAAAGTAGCTTATTAGCTCATAGCTTATATTTTTTTCATCCAATTTTACTCTTGCTTTCTTATTTGAAAAAATTTAATATTAATTAAACATAATTTTTATGTCATTTCATACTTATATGCTAGCTCAACCGCTAATTTTACCAAACATTATAAATTCAATCAATTAGCTTAATCACTATAAGTTAAAAACTAATTTATAAGCTATTCGCTATAAATCACCCGCTATAAAGTACTGTTATCCATTATTTTTTAGCGAAGAGCCTATTAATGAAGATGTGTTGAATCTTAAAACTATAATACTCTTTCTTAACTTGAAGCAAAAGTAAGTGAAGATTTATACTTGGAAAAGAAAAAGATTAGAGGAATGTCACGTGAACAAGAACATTTGAGAATGAGTCACGATTTATATGCCACTTCTTGCCCATCTTTTTGTTCTTTGTCATAATCCACCATACAAATATGTAATTAACTACCCTCTTACTTGTCTGAAAGCCTTTTATACATTAATTCTTTGTCGATCAAGGTACAAGCCCACCATAAAAAACAAATTATTATTATTATTATTATTATTATGTTATGAATAATTTGGTGGATGTCCATTAAGCATTGGCCCATTCCACTGACCCATTATATTGTCCTATAAATAGGACTTGTATTGTCATGTAAACACACACCTTGATGAGAATAATACAATCTCTATTCTTTCTCTCTTCTCTTCTTCTCTCCTCTATACTTATATATTATTACTATTACTTATATTTCATAACACGTTATCAGGTACGCAATTCTTATTCTATTTGAATGAAATCACAAGTAGTTTTTATTTTTGATTATTATATGATTATGAATCGCTTGAACCTTGTATACTTATAAAGATCAAATAATAATAATTAAATAATTAAATAAATAAATAAGCATCATTTCTTTATGTATTTAATTGATTCAATGTTGTTTACGCTTCGTGATATCCGACATTTGTATGGTGAAGCATAACACTTTGATCATTAATATTACATAAAATGTTGATCAATTATTTATTTATTTATAATATGTATTTTGGATGTTTGATATTGTTTGAGTTTCGTGACCGACAATAGTCTGGTGAAGCATCGTTATGCTTCGTGACCGACACCTGTATGGTGAAACATCGACACTTCGATCATCCAAAAGAACATAAACATGTTTAAGAATTCATAATTTTGGTTCCTGAAGAACCTAGAAAGTTAATACATGAATTCCCGAAGAATTCATAATCTTGGTTCCTAAAGAACCTATTCTTAGTTCCCGAAGAACTTAGACATTTAATACATGAATTCCCGAAGAATTCATAATTTTAGTTCCCGAAGAACTTAGAAAAATTAATTTTGTTCCTGAAGAACTTACGAAATATCACCATTTATCACCATGCATCCCTAATGGATTGCACATCAAAATACTTTTATGTGTTATATAGTTCTTGAAGAACTAATAAAACAAGTTCTTTTTCTCTTCAATGAATTCTAGATGAATTCAATATTCCTACATCCTTGAAGGATTGTAAATTGATAGTGATTTATTACATAGTTCCTGAAGAACTCATATTATTCTCTATGAATTCCTGAAGAATTCAAAAGAGTAGTTCATGAAGAACTCAAGATTATTCCATGCGAATTCTAGAAGAATTCAATAATTTAGTACAATACTAATACATTCATATGTCATTCTTATGTACCGTAAAAAAAAATGTCATTCATATGTTAATTTGGTCAATCAATCTCATTGAAAACAATTGAATGCCT
Organism: Trifolium pratense; assembly: GCF_020283565.1. Classification (NCBI taxonomy): domain Eukaryota; kingdom Viridiplantae; phylum Streptophyta; class Magnoliopsida; order Fabales; family Fabaceae; genus Trifolium; species Trifolium pratense. The sequence goes on from NC_060062.1 coordinate 27,777,213, forward strand.
TTTATTTCTTTCTTTTATTGTTTTCAATTTAGTACATTATCGATTAAGGAAGTATTATGATTGATTCATTTGAAATTAAATGATTTGTTTTAAAAATAAAACTAGTTGATTTGACAAATTTTCAAATATCAATTGAAATATCATATCCTTTAATTTCTTTTGTGATTTCTATTAGCCAAATTTTTGTAATTGTGATACTACCTATTACTTCTGGGATTTTTGCAAGATGAAATCAACTTGACCTTTTAAATGATGAATTAAGTGATTATTTATTTACATTATATTTGACAATTGTGATGTTTCCTATTACTTTCATATACTAAGTTTGAATGTTACTAAAATAAAAGGTGTGCATGACTTAATACTTCATTCATTTTATTTTATACGATAATTTTGTCCTCTGAATTATTATGAATTAATTTAGCTACTACAATGCTTAAGGTGTGAATCGTGTCTTATTAAGGAAATATTTTTCTTCCATAATAAATCAATTTAATTGATCTTTTTTTTCTTTTGGAAATAAAATTATAATTCATACCTTATGCATATCTTTTTTTTCTTTTGGAAATAAATTTAATTATAATTTATACCCAGAATATTTTTTTTATATATTCAATTCAAGAATATTTGTTTGATATTAATATCATATCCTTGGTTTATGGGATTTGAATTTATTTTGTGAAATTTTTTAAATATTTGGTGTTGATTGAATGTGAGAATTGAGAATCATATATAATTTTAAACTATATAATCTTACGATTTGAGCCTAAAATATTATATGAGAAACTCTCTCTTACTTTAAAAGTTGTAACACTAATGTTAATTATTTTGTTAAAGTGTTCTATTTGGAAATTTATTTTAGGCTCAATTTTGTTAATTATTATACCAAATGTTTTTTTATGATAATTATTACACCAAATGTTATTTATGTGAATATTTGTAAATATTTTGTAAATTTTATATTGTCTTGTTGTTATTTGAATGCTCACTTGCAAACTGTTATTGAAATTATTATTTTGAGGAATTATTAAGACAATTGAGTATTAAATTATCCTTACATTGATTTATTATAAGAGTTTTTTTTTATTATTATACATTGGTTTACCGTTGATTTGTGGCTATTTGAGATGACTTGTAAAGTCATCAAAATTTATTGGCTTCATTTGTAAGGAAAAATTCGAGTGGCAACCTGAAGTTTGCTTGGAGCTCATTTATATAAATGTACCAATGATTGGTAAAGGCACTCACTCGCTAATATGATGAAACGTTTTTAAACGTACATAAATGACAATAGTCCCAATTGATTGCATAAGTATAATCTTCTTTCATTCATATATGAATATCAATATGGAAACAAAAAATGAAGAGATGCTGAATATCTCTATATATTACCACACATATTTTGGATAAATTAAGTGTAATGAAAAAGTTATAAACCAGAAGTTTATACTACACTTTTATATATAATAATGCAATTGAAGCACAAATTATTGTAAACCAGAAGTTTACAAATCATATTAAATTTATTGTTTGCAATACCGGTTGGGTCATCCCGGATTTATTATGATGCGAAAAAAAAGACTATAAATATATATTGAAGGGCCTGAAGTTCCTTCATTCTAATAATTTTTATCGGTTACTAATTCCCAAAAGAAATTGATAATTTGAGATTTTTGACCATTTAGATATTTTGTGACTTGAATTGATGCATCAACTAAATTGGTCACATGCATGTTTACTCACAACCAGAAGTTTGTGAGTTTGTTTTCTCAAATAGTTTTGCTAAGATCTCATTTTCTAAATTCTTAGAAAATATTTGATAAGTATCGTATGTCAATTAAAATCGATATCAAATAGAATATGATCATACAAAAAAATGGACTAGAAGATCCATTCTTTAGACGTCTAAAGTAATTACATGACTGATACTTATGAGATCATAACTTCTAATTTATATTTTGGGAACATTCAAACATGTATATTGAGATACTAATTCGCATCAAGCCAACTAGTTATTATAAGTTCTCCCCTAATTTACAATTTGAACTTTGTTTATAAACATGATTCCCATATAAGCATTTTTGGATGTGTTGTGTATGTGCAATTGCTCCAATAGAATGCATTTAAACGGTTCTTAAAGAATATTGGGAAAATGTATTTGATATGAATCTTCATCTATTATAAATCATCTTGAGCCAAAAATTGGAGAATTATTTACAGCCCTGTAGGCTGATTTTCAAGTGATGAATTAATTTTCCCAATATTAGGGGGAAGAATAGGCAGCTGAAAAATATGAACCAAAAGTTCAAATGAATCACTTGAAATAAATTAATGTTATTATCTCACATTGATCCTCATAGTTTGAATCAAATATTCAAAATATAAATCATTTGCAAAATTTATGAAATCAACTATTAGCTGCTAATGCTCCAAACAAAATGGATGTCCCTGTTGGACAATCTTATTTTGCAAATCAGTATTAACCACCCTGAAGTGTGGTAGATCAGTCGGTTCCAACGTTAAAAATCCTCAAATAAGAAAAGGAGCTAAAAAAAAAAAGATGACCCAAGTGAGGATATGAAAACTTTAAAAGAGTATTTGACATAATTGAGTTTTAAGTTCCAGAAGAACTTCTCAGGTACCTGAAATTTATGATAATAAAGAGATCTTGACGAATTATGTCATGAATGGAATATGATGGAACCGAAAAGAAGTCAACGTTGATGATATTTTTATATATAATATAGCGCTATTTGTGAAAAGAGTTAATGAGGATCATGAACTAAATTCTATTGAGAATTATAGACAATGATCGTCTAAGTGAAAACACAATTGCTACGTAATTAAAGTCACTTTGCAAAGTGAAGATTTTTGGACCAGCAGTCCATACACCTGAAGATGTAAAACATGATAGATACAAATTAATTTTCGTGTGAATAGAAAATGTTGACATACAAACATTAAAAGCTTGATTTTTTTTATTCAAGCATATTGGTAAAAGTTTGCCATTGAATGTGAAGAGAAATATTCACCTGAAGTGAAATCAAAATCCTTCTCTTACTTGATTAAGTCTTACTTGATTAAGTTTATTAACACATGGAAAATTCAATTTATTTGAAAAATGTGTTACGCTATATTTATATGTCACTTGTTAGCGTGAATTATATAAAACTCCATGAAGGATTTAATTTCCACGAGACATACATTTCAAACTATCGAAGAGATGACTTAATGAAATGAATAAGCCACTTTGGAAATGAATTTGTTATATGATGACATAAACTCCCGAAGAGTTCTTGAAATCTATTGATTAAAGAAAAGTTTGAAATGAAATATATTTGATATTAACAAATATAATTTATTGTCACTTGAAGTGAACAAAGATCATTTCATGTCTCAAGAAAATGATCACTTACTTGAATTGGTCTTGAAGGACCATATTTTAGTTCAATTGAGAACACTCTTGCATTTTGCTAATTATGTATGTGATGGTATCAATAAACTCAAAGATATTGGAACAAAGTCAAGTATATAATTTGTATCTTAGAGATACAACAATATCATCCGATTATGTGGAAGTTTTAACACTACATTCAGAAAGTTCAGAGTGTGGTTTTGTTGAAGTTTGTGATTCTACACATACAAGAAATTTGAAGAAGATAATACTGCATCAACAGCTAATTCAGATAAGATTATATTAAAGAAGAAGAATCAAATCTTTCTACAAAGTCATCATCAAGTAAAGCTTCTGATCAACTATATTGAAGATTAATTGTTCTTATTCGTCTCAGATATAATTGTCTTCATGAGGGGGAGATATAACTGTGTCCTGCACTCTTTTTCCCTTAACCATGGTTTTGTCCCACTGGGTTTTCCTGATAAGGTTTTTAATGAGGCAGTTCACACATAAAGGATGATGTACTCTTTTTCCTTCACTAGGATTTTTTTCCCAATGGGTTTTCTCTAGTAAGGTTTTAACGAGGCATATCCTCGATGGACATCCAAGGGGGAGTGTTATGAATAATTTGGTGGATGTCCATTAAGCATTGGCTCATTCCACTGGCCCATTATATTGTCCTATAAATAGGACTTGTATTGTCATGTAAACACACACCTTGATGAGAATAATACAATCTCTATTCTTTCTCTCTTCTCTTCTTCTCTCCTCTATACTTATATATTATTACTATTACTTATATTTCATAACATATTATAATTATTTTGTAATTTTAATTTTTTGAAAACTTGGTATCTAGTCTATGATCGATTAAACCGAGGGAACCAATCCCAACGTCCATTTGTAGGACTCGATTTAAAGCCAGAGTCTTTTGTTTTGTATAGACTAGTTTACAAAATTGATACTAAAAGGAATCGAACCTAAAACCTTAAAATGAGCATACTCCAAGTTTTCAAGCCAACACAACTAAGTTGATGGGTTAAAATTTTTTTTTAAATACAAGTTATATTTTAAATTAGTATATAGGAGTATATAATACTCCAATATACAAAAAGATATTTTAAGAATATCTATATACAAAAGTAAAATAAAATATACTATCAACTTTTTCTAATATATATCTAAAAATTTGCTATAATATTTTTTCCATCAAATGAAGAACTATATTGGTCGTTTTCAATAATGTATATATGGTTATTTGTTATTTATTCATATATAAATATATAAATGATGACAATGCTGGCGTGTTACAAAATACACTAGAAAAAGTTACATCTCATAAGACTTCTGAAAGCAGCAAATGGATTATACAGATTAAAGTAGATTTGCAGAAGAACCTAATATGTTTCCTCTCTGTTGCTAATGCATCTCACTGGGATCTGCTTTCCTTTGTAGGAAAATAGATCCAAGTATAACAGCAATACCAGTGATGGCTATCGAGAAAAGAAGACGTTTAGTTGAGAACTCGTTCTGCGGCCGCCTTCGTTGAACACCTTCGTCTCTTTCAGCCTCCCTCACATTCCTTCAAACAAAACATAAGTAAATAACTTAATTACAATGTAAGCGAAAAACATTGTGTGATAATGTGAAATACGATAAAAATAAATTGTTTTGTACACGATATGCAAGAAAATTCTAAAATTAGAAAACTCAAAAACATAAGCGTTAAAAGGGACGATGTGGCAAAGCAATGGATACTCTTTAGATGTCAATGTAAAACTGGTTTATCTTGAAATAGATGGATTAATCAATGCAATTTGTATGAGTTATTTGTTATTTTATCTTGCTTTTCTTTCACCAATTCATACCAAAGAAATTGAAAAGTGAAATAAGCTTAAATAGTATTCACATGCAAAATGAAAGCTTATAAATTACATCTACATGCTTCTATAAAAAAATAAATGGCAATAACCTACTCACCTAAAAACATCAAATACTTCTTCCGGTCCTTTTTATAAGAAACGACTCACTTTTTAGGTTCATTGCATATTTGATGTATCTGGTGTATATTATAGACCAGATACATTAATTATTCCATTAACCTAAAAAGGACCGGAGGTAGTACTCTTCTAGAGCAATATGATAGGCCCATTACACATACATGTATATAAGAGGAGAGGGACGAAGAAGACCGAAGGAGTAAGAGAAGATGTTTGTGGGCCTACGAAACTATGCCTGTTGGTGCATGAAAGGATGAAACACATGGAAGCAAAGGAAAAAAGTGGTGGAGGAGGAGAATGGAAGGCACAAGGAGGTTGGAGAGAGAAGGATATATAGAAGGTGGAATTAAGGAATAGGTAGGCAATCGTTTGGTGAGTAATTAGGTTGGTAAGGCTTACTGGAGAATCCTATCTTCCTCAGGAAATAGGTTTAGTCTTTCATTTCTATTGTTGCAAGGAATTTACTGCTGTCCATAGTTTGTTTCCATTTCGTAGTCATTGTCCCTACCATTGTCCTATGTTTTGAGGCTTCTTCGGTATTAATATAATTCAATTTTGCACTAGATAGTTATGATCATATCACAATATAAAACATAGAAAACAAGAAGAATAGCTTTAAGTGGTTCAATTTCTTGTTATATGAAGTGGTCAAGGACTAAATCACCTAAAACTTGAAGCTATTAGGTTATAACAGATTCAATATTGGCTTTACTTCTTTAATACACAACATCATGCAAGAGCACTTTGGAGTTCAAGTGTGGACAAGCACAAATACATTCTAACATATGCTGAAATTCAACTTAATTATGAAGATTGAGGTAGCAAGCATAGAAATCATGACCATTTGGTCATAGAGGTTTTGATAACGACCACTGTTCCTTAAAACATGAATTGTTAGATGAAAAGCTCATGATTGGATTATATCATGGATACAGGATAGTAACCAACATGCAGCGTTGTCAATTGCGGATCGCAAAAAATAGTGGTTTGTTCACATTTTGCTATACAACAGTGCTATAGCACCGCTATAGCCGTAGTTGACAATATTTTGTACTAAATAGCATATCGGGTAACAATATCAATTTGTTCAAATTTCTCTATTCAACAGTGTTAGAGCCGCTATTCAACAGCAGCGCCAACATAGTAAAAAAAAAAACAGCAGCAACATGTTACGCTGGAAATATCAACATAACAGTTGGGATTTGGGATACTCGACCATCCCTTAAACTCAGGACGGTTGGTAACAATCAAAATTGAAATACTTTGTTAGGAGGCATATATAATTGCTAATGAGAAATATATACGCACACTATGATGATAGATGAATTGCACGATTCGGTCTATGAACAATTTTACCTATAGTCTACCGGTGAAAAAAAAAATGTATTAGAGTTTGTTAATGTGAATGATCATGATGATATATGTTACCTTGAAGAGCCAACAGCGCTATCTTGAATCCCATTGCACCTAGCTTCATGAGTGTATCTTTCACGAAGTCTAACATATTTGTTACAAAGGTGACACAGTTCTGTTCGATTCCCGCATACTTCCTGCAAGGTATGAATTACAAACTGAAATTAGTGCAAAAGCAAATATGTCAATAAAATCTTCTAACTCAAAAGCTCTTCATAAGCACCACCTGATGCTCAGCTAGGTCAACAGCTGGCAATGGGAATTCACAGAAGTCACAAGTGACAATCCTTTTAGGGCAATTTTCACCTTTATGGATATCTATGATATCACGATCTATTGTCTCACTGCACAATGAACAGGAAACCTACACAAGTCCACAATTTTGTTTAGAAAACTAACATACAAGTGGATTTTACGAAAAACACAAACAGAGAGCACGCGATATTTGATCACAGAGTTTGTCTAATTGTATCTATTTCTCCGACTGCAGTGCGGCTAAAGTAACTATTTTTCAAGCTTATGATTTCAGAGTGCAACTTGTTTTTAAATACTAGCTGCCCACTTATTAATAAACTATGAGCCATACCCGACATACTGTATGATGGTTACAGTGTGAACCGTGTGCATGGAGGCTGGGGATCCGTTGTAGGTTTCTATCCTAGGGTAGGTTTCTTTTGTGACTAGAATCATCCTCCTCGGCACCGTGAAAGCACTATGATTAGAATCATTAATACCAAGCCACTTCAAGTGACTACCAGAAGTGTAATCTGGTGTATGGTCCTTACCATTGTCGTGTACAATCTTTAAATCATCTACAAAATATTTGAACTGATCTTTATATGTCCCCCCTTAATTCCACTTCTTCTCTTCTCCAATTGCCAGAATGAGTGTCTCCCTTCTCCAGCTTCCTTGTTTTCCACCTCTCATTCACAATATCTCATTCTCCGCCTCACTACTCCTCCTTGGCCACAGCATCTCCCACACAAACTCCATTTTATTGGTCACTTATGTGCTGAGATAATACATCCTTAATAGTTACCATTAGCAACCACACAACATGGATCGAAATCGAGATAAAAAAGAATTCCAGCAATCATTTTGAACAAAAAAATTGTAAGGACTATAAAGAAAATAAAATGACATATTTATGTGTGTTTGGTTCTAGGAGGAGGGCGGGGGGGGGGGGGGGGGGGGGGGGGGGGGGACAAAATAGATCGTGATTTAATTTCTTTTGTAAAATTGATTTTAGTTAAATGTTTTTAAGGTAAAATGGTTTATGTTTAGTCGTTTAGATACATTCACGTGAAACTGAGTTGAACAATGAATTTGAGTGTAAAAATCACGTTTGGAGGCAAGATCTACGAATCCTACCAAGTTATAATCAATTCCAAATGTCTAAATCAAGAATCCTTAAACATACCAAAATCAATTTTATATCTTAAGAATCACTTTTGACTCTTCCAAAAGTGAATCCAAACATGCACTAAGCCTTATTATTTCTTAGAATTGAGTTGGGCCTAACTCATCCTTACAAAACCGGCTTGTATGGTGAGGATTGCCCTCACTTATAAACACATATCCAGGCCATCTCGCAACCGATGTGAGACTTCTTAACATTATTATTTAGTGGTGCGGGGTAAAACCTACGAACTCAATATTTAGAATTTTGTTCCATATATAGTAACATGAACTTCATACATCTGTCACTAATTTCTGTAAAATCGAACGATTAATAAGAAAAAAGAAGGGTAAAAGCATCACAAACATGACATACCGGCGCATGAGTGGTTAAATAATGATCCTCAGCATTTTTTTTAGGAACCATATCACCACAAACTTTGCATTTTTGAAGGTTCCTTGAGCAATGAGCATTATGCAAGTCAACATTTGCAATAGGGATAGCTCGATCACTGAAACCAATTAACCAACAAAAAAAATAACAAATCATCATCTTAATCATAATCATGTTCCTAAGATTACAATTAACATGGTTCTACATACAAAACAAATAATCCCAATTTCACATAAAACAAGATATATAACATAGATTAAAAAAATAAAACAAATAAATTTTATAGAATTTGAGGTGTTTTACCAGTGAGAACATGTACTAGTAGCTTGATCCAACGCAGCTTCCATTATAGAAGATAGAAAATAAAATTGAAAGGTACTTTGTAAGATAAAATCAATGAGAGATTTTGATTACTAAATTGAAAGGAAATGGGAGAGATCGAGAGAGATCTTATATTTTTTATTTTTTGACACACGGAGAGATCTTATATTATTATGATGAGAAAGGGAGATTCGGATTATACGAGGAAAGAGATGAATTTGTTGGTGTTTTTGGACAAGGTTGGATCCTGGGTGAGGAATAGAAAAAACACAAGGTTCGGTGGATCTTTTGGTTCTGTTTTTATCACTTTCTGGTTGAGATTGAGATCACTTTTTTTTTTAACAATAATTGATTAATGATTATTGAAAGCTTGTAGTAACTTTTAGGACATTTTGGTGGGCGAGAGCAATAAGATAATATATAAAATACGATAAAATATAAATAGAATAACAATTATTCTAACATATATTTGGTTACGATAGTAATGTTATAAGATATAAAATATGATAAGATAAGATATTAATAAAATAACAATTATCCAAACATATATTTGGTGTACATACGATAATAATGTTATAAGATATAAGATATAAAATACGATAAGATAAGATATAAATAGAATAACAATTATCCTAACATATGTTTGATGTAGATACGATAGTAATGTTATAAGATATAATTATATTTAAATGATAAAATTATTTTTATAAAACAATTATTTTTTTAAAAAAGAATTATTTTGTAATACTTTAAATTTTATAAATAAAAAATTTATGATAAAATAAATAACTTAATTATATACGTCAGATAAGTCAAATAAATATATATATTATCTTATATGTAAGTAATAAAACTATTGTTGCAAGAAAGAGACACACAAAACAATTTTATACTTGTTCCTCACACAAATCTAGAGTAAGTTCAGTCCTTATGCAATCCCAAAGGAGTTTCACTATAATAATTAATAACAAAGATCATAAATGGTTTATAAAAAAAGAAAAAACAAAGATTACAAATGCTTAAGCAAAAAGCAAGAGACTTTCCAATGTTCAAGTATACCTACAAGAGACTTCTACCGCAAAACTCTTTTGACAAGAGACTTTTCAATCCACAAGCACTCAGCAAAAGACTTCTAATTGCTCAAGTCCAATGACAAGAGACTTCTCACAAACTAACTTAACGTTCTTCATTTCTTCGGCTCCTTATATAGGGAAGTCAAAAGATTCATTGAAGAAAAATACGCGCCAAACTTGATGATGAAGTATCAAATTAAGTATATAATTATCGTATCCACAGGGATTGTTCCGAATCAAATAGGAGTAAATTGGTATCATACGAGAGTAATTTGCAATAAAATAAATAGGGGGAAATGTTCAGATTTCAGACTTGAGAAAGTAAATGACAAGAAAATAAGGTTTTCTTTCAAGATGCGAATGCGATTGGACCTTTTCGGTTCATCTGGTCACTATTGTCTCGGATATCTCATGCGTATTAACAAATTACAAACTTAGTTCCATGATTCGATTAAAATAAATAATTATATCCAATGTCTTGGTACATAGTCCTCTCAATTGATTATCAATCCCTAATGTCTTAGGATGACCTATAATCAATTGAGGTTTGTTTCCCTTTAATCCTTGAATTCACAATTAACAAACCTATATGTCTAAAGAATAAGTTAATTGTACAATTATCTCTAGGTCAATCAATTCGTTTCTAATGTCTTAGTAAACAAACAATTATCATCATCATACAATTCGCGACGTTGTATAAAGCATTAAGAACAAGAGATAATAGAATGAAACTAACTTCGTAATTATATTAAAACATCATATGAAATTCATGGTTCAAGACAATAATAACTAGAATCCCCTAGGATCCAATCATAGAGTTTAGTTACTCATAATCATACAAATAACAATAATTAGAGTGAAAGAATTCATTACAATGAAGAACAATGAAGAATTTCGTGCTCTGAACTTGATCTCAAAAGTGCCTCTGTCGCCGTCAAAACTGTTCAACCCTAATTCTGAACAGAAAAAGTATATATATGGTGTAATCTGCGTATCGGCGCCCCGCGCCAGCCCGTCTGCGCTGCGCGCAGACTGACAGAATCCTCAGGCAATTCTAGCATCGTTTCTGCGCGGCGCGCCAGCTTGACAGAATCTACAGACACTTCTAGCAGCTTCTGGGCGCGGCGCGTGATGCTTTCTTGGTCTAGGCGCAGTACACTTCTATTCCTTCACTTTTTGGCCTCAAATCCTTGTGTTCCGAGCATTCTTGTCATGATTCTTTTCCTCTTTATTCTTGCATAAAAACATACTAAATGCTATCTAGAAATGCCCTAAAATGTGGTTAAAACATAGTAATGACGTGAAGTCATCACAACCCCAAACTTATTTCATTCCTTGTCCTCAAGGAATATCTCAATCTCTAAGAAAACAAAACACTACCTCAATCCATTTGGCTACACAAACTCAAACCCAATCAAGTTAGACGCAATTTGCATAATATTTCAACGATCAATTTCGTCATGATTCAAATACACACAGTTTCAAATTTAGGCAAAACAAAGAGCATCAAACAAAGATTGACCATACTTAATCTCTTCACACCCTCACTGACTCTCCTGTTTAAGGGTAATATTCACTCAATCAACACATCATAACTAGACTACTATAAATTTGCAGACATTCTCAAAAATCAATCACCATGTCATGAGCACACACATTAGAGGACTTTTATAGGTTATAACGTGGCCTGGTTATAAGGTGGATGGTGGCATTTCTGGTACGTGAGTAAAAAAACTTGAAGTTAGATACCACTAAATTGAATAAATACAACACCCCACCCTACTTTTTAAGAATTGATACTAGAGAACAATTTTCTTTCAAGGAATTCTTTTTGTTTTCAAGATCACCATGCATGATTATTTTATTTTTTTTTCTTTTCGAACTTCTTTTCTCGGTGAACTTTTGAATTTTTCTTTCATAATTTTGTATTTTTTTTTTTTAGTTCTCTAGTATACCCACCCCAAACTTAAGTTGTTGCTAATTCCAAAAGCAACCCCAAACTTAGTGACATGCATTGTGCAAAAATCACTAAAGGTATCTAATTCTCCAAGAAAATCATTTTTTTTTTTATATATTATTTTGATAACTTGGGTTAGATAACAAACAAAACATTTTTTTCTTTAAGCTCAAAGGGGTTAAACAAAGGATAAGCAATGATAAAGGTGGCTAAAACAGGCTCAAGGTACCAAACAACTTGCCTCGTGTGTGCATCACAACTATAAATCAATTAAAGAGAACATGCGCAAATTCTATAGACATAGCTAAGTGTGGAATTCTCATAATCAACAAAAATCAGTGTTTGGGCTCAAAATCTCACGGTTTTGCTGGATTAAACTATGGTCAATATTTGTGAGAGTCCCTAAGCTTTGCCTAAATTATCACTATGATGCATCAGAAACATTCAAAAATATCACACATTCATATCATGCAATTGGTCAACAATTTTGAATCTAAGATGGTAGCCAAACAAATTTCAAATAGTGTGAGGTTTTCAAAAAGACTAAGACATTCAAGGAAAACAACAAATAAAACAAGTATTTATTCATGACCAATAAAGAGCAAGTAACAACTTCAACATAAACGCACGAAGCAGGCCAAAAAGTACACATGGAGAAGGTAATATCTGAAAACCTGATTCTTTTTTTTTTTTTTTTTTTTTTTTTCAGCTTTCGAATGCACTATACTCCAACTCCTCCATTGTCTTCTTGAACCTGCAAAACACAAAACCAAAACAAAGAAAAACATTGTTTAGTGAATAAAACCTTGGGTTGCCTCCCAAGCAGCGCTCTTTTAACGTCAATAGCTTGACGGTCCATGACTTCAAATTAGGGAGGATATTTCAGACTTGTTTCACCCCAACTCCTCTTTTGCTCTTTCTTCAACCGAGAATTATTCTGATCAACAAGCAATGATTTCACTATTATCGGACGGCGAATGAACTTTATCTTCTTATTCCTCCCCTTCTTTCTTTTCTTCTTTCGTGCTCCTTTTGGACCTTCCTTAGAATCATCCACACTCTTTTTCCTAAAACTCATCATGACGGTTTCAACTAGCTTCGTCACTTCTTTCTTTACTAAACCTTCCAAAGGAGGAATAACAATTTTACAAGCATCCACACCCGGATTGACTTCTTCGTCCTTATACACCTTGTGCAACCAAAAGGCAGGGATTATACCATTTAAATTCCAAGCCGAAGTGTCATAATCCTTCTGCAATTCTTTAACAAGGTCATCTTCTTCCAAAGGAGTAAGCAAGCTACTAAGTATGACCGGTTGCTTTGAATCTTCTCCCAAGAATACATACTTCCAATTAGGAGGAAGTTCTTGCAACCCCGGAGGACTTGGCTCAAATTCTTCCTCCACTAGCAATGTCTCCTCCACTTTTAGCGTTTCCGCTACTTGGCACTCATCCAATTGTTGAAGAAAAAGTTCAATTTCATGATCCCATTCTTCTTCTCTCACATCCTTTGCCACATCCTCTAACACATCCACCTTGAAACATTCGGGTACCACTCCACAAAACTTTGTTGCTTCAAACACCTTGAAGCATACTTGTTCATTGTCTAGACGAAACATGAGCTCACCCATCTCAACGTCAATTAGCGCCCTTCCGGTGGCTAAGAATGGTCTTCCCAACAAGAGAGGAACTTCAGCGTCCTCCTCCATATCTAGAATCACGAAATCAGCCGGGAATACAAATTCAGCACATCTTACCAAAACATCTTGTAAAATTCCATGTGGATAGGTAATTGACCGGTCGGCAAGAGATAGTTGCATCTTTGTCGGTTTAGCCACGGCACCCGGGATGCGCTTCATCATAGACAAGGGCATCAAATTGATGCTTGCACCCAAGTCACATAAAGCTCTCCTAACATGTAAGTTTCCAATAGAGCATGGAATGGTGAAACTTCCCGGATCCTTCTTCTTTTGTGGAAGCTTCTTTTGAATTATTGCACTACACTCTTCGGTCATGTCTACCGTCTCGTCATCAAGAGGTTTTCGCTTCTTTGTCAAAAGCTCCTTCATAAATTTCGCATATATGGGCATTTGTTCCAAAGCCTCTGCAAAAGGAATATTCGCTTGGAGACTATGAAGCATTTTCATGAAATTTTTGAAGTGTTGGTGCTCTTTCTCCGTAGCCTTCTTCTTTCGCGGATACGGCAACTTGGCATGGAATGAAGTGTTTTCCCCTTTATTGCTATCCTTCTTTTCTAAGCTTTGATCTTTCTTCAAAGTGTGGTTCTTTTCAACTAACTTCTCATCACTCTCTTTTTGAATTTTTTTCTCTCTCTCATTTTCGACTACTTCTTCTATCTCACCTTCAATCTCATTTTCTACTCCACATTCTTTTTCAACTTCACCCTCATTCTCATTTTTTTTTCTTTCTTTTCTTTCACTCCCTCTTCACTCTTCTCACTTTTTTTCTTCATCTCGACCTCCGGTGAAGGAACCACTCTACTTCTTAAGTTGATCGCCTTGCATGTTTCATTCCTTGGGTTGTCTTTTGTAGAACCTTCAAAGCCGTTATTTTGAGTAGCCGAGAATTGTCTTGACAATTGACCCATTTGATTTTCAAGGTTTTTAATCGAAGCTTCATGATTCTTGTTAGCAATATCTTGGTTAGCTTTCATTTGGTCTTGGCTAATCTTCATTGCTTCAAAATTTCCTTGAGTCACCTTGATAAATTGAGAAAGAGTATCTTCCAGTTGAGACGGTTTCCTTTGTTGAGAACTTTGTGAAGATGATTGTTGTTGAGATTGAGAAGAGCCTTGATTTCCTCCCCAACCAAAATTTGGATGATCTCTCCAACTCGGATTATAAGTGTTCGAATACGGGTCATGATTTGGATTGCTCCTCTTGAAATTAGCTAAATATTTAGCTTCCTCCGAACCTTCAGGAAAACATTCACCATTGGCATGACCTTGCCCACAAAAATCACACTTCAAATCTTGAGTTGCCCTTACTTGCAATTGGGAATTGGAAGAGTTGGTGAAATGTTTCAACATAGCCGCCATTTGAGCATTCATCAAAGTGGATTGTGCTAGAAGAGCAGTTTGTGTATCAAGCTCTAGCATACCACCCTTTTTCTTTGCACCTCTATCATTTTGAACTCGGTATTCATTTTGAGCCATGGATTCAATCAACTCTCTAGCTTGAGTTTGATTCTTATTCTTCAAAGACCCACCTGCTGATGCATCCAAGAACATTCTAGTTTGAGCTCTCAACCCTTGAGTGAAGTGCTGCATCTGGGTATGATTATCAAGCCCATGCTTAGGACATTTCTTCAGATAAAGTTTGAATCTTTCCCATGCATCATATAGAGTTTCAGAATCTCCTTGTTCAAAGCTTGTTATGTCTTGCCTTCTTTCAAGGTACTTATGAATGGGAAAATACCTATCCATAAACTTCATCTCCAACTCTTGCCAAGTGTTAATAGTATTCGGTGGTATTGTGTCTAACCAGTCTTTTGCTCTTCCAGTTAAAGAGTACTTAAAGAGCCTCAACCTCTTATCCGATGCGGTTACACCTGGTGGATCTGTGTAATCACATGCTTCATAGAAATGCTCAAGATGGAGATTTGGGCACTGTGTTTCAGCCCCTGAGTATTGATTTTCTTTAAGGGCGCTGAGCACTGAATTCTTGATGTCAAAAGACACGGGATTCCTAGGTTGAAAACCCAGATTGGCAAGCCCTCCGTTGTTTCTTTGGCCATAGTCACCTAACGTCCTTTCAGGCACAACTGGTGGAGGCGGTGGTGGATTTCCAGCCATGATGTTGGCTTCGTTGTCCGATGTGTCTGGACTAGAAACCACTTGTTCACTACTTTCTTGTGCAACACCTGTTAACCGGGCAACCTCTCGGGCTAACCGAACTGCTTTTCTGTTTGCTTTAGCTGTTTTCTCTATTTCAGGATCAAAGATAAGTTCTCTTGCTGCTTTCCTACCTTGCATAAACAACCAGAAAATACCTTTTAGAAGCAACTGCACTACACAAGAATGGAAAAAGAAAATAAAAAAAAACAATTTAGGACTAATTTTTATATGTTTTTCTTCTTAGAGGAATGCTAAATAAAAATAAAACAATAAAACTACTAAGTATGGTCCAATTGCCTTGTTGATTCAATCAACAATCCCCGGCAACGGCGCCATTTGATGAAGTATCAAATTAAGTATATAATTATCGTATCCACAGGGATTGTTCCGAATCAAATAGGAGTAAATTGGTATCATACGAGAGTAATTTGCAATAAAATAAATAGGGGGAAATGTTCAGATTTCAGACTTGAGAAAGTAAATGACAAGAAAATAAGGTTTTCTTTCAAGATGCGAATGCGATTGGACCTTTTCGGTTCATCTGGTCACTATTGTCTCAGATATCTCATGCGTATTAACAAATTACAAACTTAGTTCCATGATTCGATTAAAATAAATAACTATATCCAATGTCTTGGTACATAGTCCTCTCAATTGATTATCAATCCCTAATGTCTTAGGATGACCTATAATCAATTGAGGTTTGTTTCCCTTTAATCCTTGAATTCACAATTAACAAACCTATATGTCTAAAGAATAAGTTAATTGTACAATTATCTCTAGGTCAATCAATTCGTTTCTAATGTCTTAGTAAACAAACAATTATCATCATCATACAATTCGCGACGTTGTATAAAGCATTAAGAACAAGAGATAATAGAATGAAACTAACTTCGTAATTATATTAAAACATCATATGAAATTCATGGTTCAAGACAATAATAACTAGAATCCCCTAGGATCCAATCATAGAGTTTAGTTACTCATAATCATACAAATAACAATAATTAGAGTGAAAGAATTCATTACAATGAAGAACAATGAAGAATTTCGTGCTCTGAACTTGATCTCAAAAGTGCCTCTGTCGCCGTCAAAACTGTTCAACCCTAATTCTGAACAGAAAAAGTATATATATGGTGTAATCTGCGTACCGGCGCCCCGCGCCAGCCCGTCTGCGCTGCGCGCAGACTGACAGAATCCTCAGGCAATTCTAGCATCGTTTCTGCGCGGCGCGCCAGCTTGACAGAATCTACAGACACTTCTAGCAGCTTCTGGGCGCGGCGCGTGATGCTTTCTTGGTCTAGGCGCAGTACACTTCTATTCCTTCACTTTTTGGCCTCAAATCCTTGTGTTCCGAGCATTCTTGTCATGATTCTTTTCCTCTTTATTCTTGCATAAAAACATACTAAATGCTATCTAGAAATGCCCTAAAATGTGGTTAAAACATAGTAATGACGTGAAGTCATCACTTGAGTCTCGGAGAAGCTTGATCAAACACGTTGGTTTCTTCCTTAGTTTATGATCTGCGCAATAAGAAGGTGTCAGATTACTATTTGTTCAGAAAATAAAATAAAAACTAAACTAAACTTAGAAAACACACTAAAAACAATAAAAATAACGGGAGAAATCATAGAATTGTCGTAGCACGAGATAAAAAAAACTGCATTAAAAATACACCGATCACAATCCATATTATCAAACAAAAGTCTTTTATTTATTTTTCTCTATGTTCTTGTTCTTATTCATATTCATATATTCATAGCTTAGTTTCACCATGTCAATGTATGAGTAGTCCACCCACACATTGAGGTTATGGAGATCATTCCATAGCATAACCTCTTAAACCTTTCCATATGTGTGAAAAAGAAATATCATACTTTACAGTTGTTCTTCGTCAAAATCTTAGAGTATTCGGTGAAGTATCGAGAGGTAAAGACGTTACTTTAATGTGTATTTATCGTCTTGGTAAGAATATAGTTTGTTTTTTAATATTCTTGCTATAAGTTTAAATTGCTTATGTTACCTAAAATTGTATTTTAATCTTGCTAACATACAAGCTGGCTCAAGATGTCGTTTCACTTTAGCAGATCCACCTCAAGTCTTGAATGTTGTTGTCATGGATCAACAACAGTAATTGTATTATGTCAAATGAACTTATCATGGCTAATGTGTTGTAGTTGATTATGTTATTAAGTTAGACCTTTGATTTAAACAATGCTTTGTATTGTTGTCTAATGTTGTTTTTTGGTTTTCAGTTAAAGTTTTAAATATATAAACAATTATATTTATTGGTTCTGTTAGGGTAATTAACATAGGTCTAAATATTATATTAAAAAAGCTATGTCATTATTCAATCATATCAGCTATAGTCGCCCTGTGCATTGCACGGGTACGTATACTAGTTAAACAACAAATGGAAGCAAACCCCTGTATGTCTAAAACATAAAACACAAGTAAAATTACGCGAATTAGACAAAATACCTCTATAAACTAATGCTGCTCTCATTGGTAGTTTCTCTAATAATAATCTCAACCCAACAAAAGTTCACTTTTGACGGGATATCATTCTTCCATAGTTTCTTAACAACCATAAATTTTTTTAAATGAGGGTAGCATCTAAATTACCTTGCTTTATCAAAACATTATAACAAGAATTGACACAAAAAATTCCTGCAACATCCGGCATCCAATGTCATCTATCCACATTATTTGTGTTAAAAAAGAAATCAGATAATATCACGCCTTTCCCAATTCCAAATTGTACCTTCCGAGTTGTTTTTCAATCTTGCCGCAATCATCACTTCCTGGTACATCTCCTTAGCATAAAAAGTCGGATATAGTTCTCTGAAAGAATTGTTCCCAAACCATTTGTGTTTCCAAAAAACTAATGTTAATTAGCACCATACCAACAATACAACTAACATTTGTGCGAAACCAATCTTCCGGTATTGATTTGTCCACTCCCACAACATTCTTTCACCATGTAGAGTCTCTAGCTCAAAAATTAATCCTCTCCCCCCCACACTAATTTAGAGGCTAGATGACTATGTCTATAATTTAACAATTCAGCCTACATTGCTTCTTCCTCCGTGATAAACCGCCATTTCCAGCCTACATTGAAAACCTCTAAATTTTTAATTCGTAAAACACCTTGGTTTTTAGGCAAGCATATCCGATTCCATCTAACCCAATATAATTTCTTATCCTCCAAACCTTCACCCTATAAAAATTCGTTTAAATCCTCATGATTTTATAAAAGTATTTAAAATTTGACCCGACCAAATGATTTTTATAGAAGAAGAATCAAAATCAATAACATTTGAAATTTCAAGAATTTGTAGTATAGAGATAATATTATTGAAATTAAATACTATCCAGTATCCACTACACCAACTAATCAATAATGGCTGATCATTAGTAAAGAAATACTACATAAAAGTTTGCTTTCTTCACGTGATTGTGTCTAAATTGTGAGTCACTTGCATGTTTTTAATTGGCTAATGCTACGGTGGACCACCATGGACAAGTGATCTATCGAATATGAATTTTACAAAAATTACTATTGGATTGAAAGTTTATATCGTATAGATCATCCATAAAATTTTTAAATTTTTTTGAAAATCATTTGATGTTTTATTGAGACCCATCAAGATTTGCGTTATTTAATAAACCATTAATCTTGATGTGTCTCAATAACATATCAAATGGTTTTCAATTTTTCTATGGATGATCTATATGATCTAAACTTTCAATCTAACGGTAGATTTTGTAAAATTCGTATTCGTTATAATGTTATTCGTGACTGATCTACCATGGACCACTTGATGAAGTGATCCATATTAGAATTTACCATTTTTTACTATATATATACACAATGTAATATAATTTAGTATGGGTCTCTTGCTCCCTTCTATGAGTTCTCGTACAAAGGGAAAATGGCAACCTATAGTATATATTTTAGAGTTCAATGGGAAATGTTATTATCCGTGTAACTAGGGTCGGAAACAGGCCAGGCCAGGCCAGGCCTTGATAGGCCTGAGCCTGGCCTACGATTTTTTTTCAAGCCTGAGCCTGGCCTGCGGCCTATCAAATGTTATTTTTTTTAGTCTGGCCTGAGCCTTTTAAAAGTCTGGCCTGACCTTGTAGCATGTTTAAAAGCCTGTGTTACATTAAAGATTCTCTATATAGTTTTTTTAAATAGGCTAAACAGGCCTTAAAAAGTTCACATTTAAATTTTTATAATTTCTACAACATTAAGAAAAAGCTAATAATATGATTAACACAATAATTAAAAACTAATAAAATAACAAATAGGATTACGAATATATTTTCTTTGTTTTTGTCAAAAAAAACATTCTCCAATATTTTGTATTTATATAAATAATATTTTTTATAAGATATAAATAATAATATTATATAAATAATAATTATTATAAACAGGCCGGCCTATCAGGCTTCGTATGCCTTTTTAGAAGCCTAAGCCTGACCTATTTATGTAAACAGGCCGTTTTCAAAGCCTAAGCCTGACATTTTTAATAATCAGGCCAGGCCTGACTTATACAGGCTAGGCCGAAGGCCCCTGTAAGCCGCCTGACCTATTCCCAACCCTACGTGTAACATAGTTTTAAATTATTATTCAATAAAATCTATTAATTTGTAATCCAAAAAATTTAGAAAACAATATGAATCAAACTAAAAATGCATTCAATGTAGTAAATATATTTAAAAATGTATTATCTAAATTACGGCGGTGAAAGTTTCTTACCCAAATAACTCAAAATAAATAAAAATATATATATCTAAAAATGTAGTGAATTTATCAAAAATATAAAGGAGAAATATAAGAGTAAAGATCCAATTAATCTCTGGTAATTTTCTCTCAATTCAATTTATTCATGAAAAAAAAAAGTAAAACTTATTCATGAAAAAAAATTTAATTAAATAATTCTAAAAATTTAATTTATTTACATAAATTCCAAAAAAAAAATCTATATTTAATTACTTAACAATGTTTTTTATTATCTAATTACCCTAAGCACACACATTACCATTCAAAAAAAAAAAAAAAACCATTTTGCTCAAGTTTCCACACCAAAAATAATAAAAGGGGGCATATTCGACAATGTACAAGCCGCGAGTGCACGTTCGCGGCGCAGACCTCACGAATATTTGAAAGAAGTGCCTTTTTATTTTCCAAAAAAAGGAAATATTGTACGATCTACGGCTTGCGTAATAGTAATACCACGCGTCAGCAATGCAACGGTGATTGACACAATAGTCAAGAAATGAATATCTTTTCCTAAATGTCAATCCCTAATTGGTCCACGTGGCATCCTGAAAAAACCATTACCGGTTTTCCACTCTGGGTTTCACTCCACCAAACAAAAGCAGTTTCTTCACTTTCCTTATATAGCTACTCACTGTGATACCAATTCAGTCGCTTTGTCTGTTATAACAACCAACGCGTTCCGCACCAGTAAGCTATCTCTCTCTCTCTACTTTTTTTTTCTCTCTCTCTCTTTGAATTTTTCTTTTCTCCTTCTTTCTCGGAAAATTGATCCGATTTTTTTCCTCCATTTTCTGTTGCTTTCTATTGAACTGCAATATTTATAGTATTGAAGGATCTACTCGTTTTTTTAGTCTACTCTTTTGATTTTGATTTTTTTTGTTTTACTTTAAAACCTAATTCTGAAATTATTTTATTTTTTCTCATCTTCTGTAGATTTTCTCTTACTTTCTCGGAAAATTGATCGGATTTTCCTCCATGCTTCGTTCCTTTCTTTTTATATTGAATGCAACAAAAAATTGCATAATAATTTATAGTTTCGCTGGATCTGCTCTTTTGAAATTTCTTTTAGAGAAGCTGTTTTGATTAAGTTTTTTGATTTTATGTTCTTACTTATTGTTAATCTAAGCGATATTGAAGTGTTGATTTGTTTGATCTGATTGCAGATACAGTAGTGTTTTTCTGGTTTGTTAGGGTTTTTTGGAGATAGAAATGGGGAGAGGAAAGATCCAGATAAGGAGGATTGATAATTCAACGAGCAGGCAAGTTACGTTTTCTAAGCGAAGGAATGGTTTGTTGAAGAAGGCAAAGGAACTTGCGATTTTGTGCGATGCTGAAGTTGGAGTTGTAATCTTCTCTAGCACTGCAAAACTCTACGATTTCGCGAGTACCAGGTAACTCTTTAATTAGATCTTATTTACTTTTAAGTTTCTATTAATTTGCACTTTCAAACTCTATGCTGATTCGAATATATATATATATAGCAAAGTTTGTTTAGTTTTCAATTTTCATTTCTGTTTTTGTAATAAATATGACAGTTAATTACTGTTGTTACTTGTTAAATTAAAGCTTAAGTTCTTAAATGTGAATCAGTGAAGCTTTAGTTTCTCTAACATCGATCAAATTGAAAGTTGGAAGAAGTGTATTAATATGTGACATATTTGGGCTTGTTGGCATTATGACAGTAGTTTCATTTTAGAGAAAATTGTTTTGGAAGTAGAATGCGAACCTGTGATTTATATAGTTTCATAGGTTGGAGTCCCTTGGATTCTCCATTTAAGTTGAAATGAAATAGGTGGATAATACTAAGTATTTTTTTCCTAACTTAACCCCAATCTAGTATGCGCATTAATTTATGTCCCAACTTTGTAACACATGATTTGGTGTGAGCTCTGCAACTCTTTATACAAGGTGGATAGAGTCATCCGACTATAATGTTGACTTTGTATTAATTTGCTTATAAAAAAAATAAAAATTTAAGAGATTATATTAAAAAAATTACAAAAAAACAATTTATTAAGGTTTTGTTTGCGGGTTTAATTTTAAGAATATAATAATAACATAAAATAAATTAAAAAATTCATATAAACTCTAAAAAAACACTCAAATCTAATTTTTTTTAGAATTTTGTATTATGAAAAAATGACCTTCCAAAATTATCCCCTTTCAAACTTGTATTCTATTCACTTGTTCCTTCTTTTCAAAACTCTTCCCTCTCTTTCAAACTTACAAACAAAGTTGTAACAGAAGATTTGGCACTAGGAAATGAAGGCAATGCAAAGCTGCAAAACATGAATACAAGAGTCCTAATACAAGCTCATAGATTAGCAGAAAACAAGGCACAAAATTGAATGTAAAAATTCACATTTCTAAAAAGTGGTGACATAATTAACATTTCACATATCTGAAACTTTAATAAAGAAAATAACATTATTGATGTTTCTGTCAAATCAGAGGCATCCATGTTCTTTAGGACTGGGTATTGCACTGTCCCAAACAAAAATAACTGTACGGAATGTCAGTCTTAAACACTTGTTTTTAATTTTTAATAAATAAATGGA
The DNA here is from genome assembly GCF_020283565.1 of Trifolium pratense. NCBI lineage: Eukaryota > Viridiplantae > Streptophyta > Magnoliopsida > Fabales > Fabaceae > Trifolium > Trifolium pratense. Next base: position 27,800,368 of record NC_060062.1, read on the forward strand.
ACGATCTCAATATTATTAATGCAAAAGTGATAAGACTTAAGATATAATTATAATTATTCGGTAGATTCAATGTGTTTAATTTATATTTTCTGTTTTAAATATGTAGCTTAAGCTTACTAAAATAAAATATCCTAATTCTTAAATACTCCCTCCGTTCCTTTTTATAAGGAACAATTTGGAAAAAAAATTTGGTCCTTTTTATAAGAAACAATCATTAAATTTATTCTTACAATTCCATTTTTACCCTTATTAAATTGTATCCATTCCAAAGTTATGCATTAATTAGAGTGATATAGTATTCCCTAAGGATAAATTAATACACCAAGGTTAGTTTTGGAATAGATTGTAAAATTTTAGAATTTTTATTAAGAAAGATAAGGTTTCTTGGTATGTGTGTTTTTTCCAAATTGTTCCTTATAATAAGGACCGGAGGGAGTACTAAGAAGATCCTTATCCATTTGATCTATATTGTCATAATTTTGAACTAAAAGATTTGATCATTATTTTCTTTTAAACAAAAAAATTTGATAAATATTTTTTTGGGTCTTGATGTTAAGAATCCAAAATTAGAAATATTTTCTTAAATTTTGTGTAATTAATTTACGATTAAGTTTAAAAAGTGAATTATATGCATGAATTATGATAAAACATTTTCTTTTTTGAATCATTAACATGTACTTTTATGACATATTTTAGTTTTTCCTAATTTTTTTAAAAAAATGCTAACTAATTTTTGTAGAACATTAGTTAAGTAAACTTTAATACAGTAAATTAACTTTGAAACTTATGCAATATATCTTTTCAAAATATAAAAACTGTATTTTTTAATACCAATTTCAATTTGACATATTTTTATTTTTTAACTAGTAACTTCAGGATACTTGTTAGCATAACTTTTTTTAACGTGAGATTAGATCAATATATTTTTAATGTGAGATTAGATCAATATTATAAGCGTTCATGTGCATTAAAAAATTTATGCGAGGGATCAAAATTTTATAAGTTTAGAAATAAGACATGGAGGGATATATGTTTTCAATCAACTCAAATCCACACTATATTTTTATTTAGAGTACAATCTTTTTCTATAAGAAAATTTGTAATTACACCTAAAGTGTCCCCTTAAAGAAAATGCTCTTGAATATTTCAAATTGATGTTATAAAACTGTTTGTAGTAATGTAGTTTCGAAGACTGGTCAATAATATTATACAAAGTACAAACACACATGAATGGTACCGTGGTATGATTAAGTTCGACTTTAGGGCAATGTATCATGTATGCAATGGTATGCAATAATATTATCTAACTTTAATTGAATGCTGTTTATCCCTTTGATTATTTTTTTAAGGGAACATCAAATAGAAATAACATGTCTAATTTGGACTTCACTAAAACTATAAAGGTTCACATCACACTTAAAGTTTTTTTTTTTTTTTTCGGTCCAGTAGTCCGGTGACTAGAATTTCACCTTTAAAGGTGAATAAGTGGGAGTATTAGGGTTCGAACCTCAATCTCTGCCTTTTATATGCATTGTCCCTACCAACTTAGCTATACTCACGGGGACACACACTTAAACTTTTTTTAAGAGGCACATATTTTTTTCTTGAAGAGGCTAAAATATATTACGACCTCCGTCTCTAATTATAAGGCCCTATTTAATCACTACAAGTATGTCAATACACAATTTTAATCACTAAAATTTTTAATTGTCTATTAGTAAAATTTATAAAAATTTAATATTTTGAAAATACTCATCAAAACAAATTGAACAAGATCATATATACTACTAATTAATATTTACATTTATATATTATTAAAAAAATATGGTCAAAACAAGGTGAACGAATAATATATTTTTATCAAACATGGTCTTATAATTAAGGACAGAGGTAGGATATAAATAAAAGAGAAGAGATAAGTACAAAGTACCAATTTTAAGTGGCACATTAAACACAGTATTTTTAGCCATTAAAAAAAATTACAAAAAGAAAAGAAAAAGAAAACTGTATTTTTAAAATAGTCTTTCATCTGTATAGGTGATATGGAGCTCTTTTTTCTATTTTGAAATAGTATTGTACTCTTTTTTCTATATTTGAAAAATTGAAATATAATATTTCTTTTAATGAAAGGCGATAGCCTGATCGTATCCCTATAAGTAACCCCTTTATATCTAGCAAAAATTATTAAGCTCACAAAAAAAAAAAAAAACTAACCTTTTAAAGTTTTTTTTGTTTACCAACAAAAGAGACAATTATAAGAAAAGGGAGAACAACGAGTATTTCAACTCAAATACAGTACAAAAGTAGATTACACAAAAGGTAACGATAAAATCATTTCATATATTGGCTTCAATTATCATTAGCAAAACTAACTAATACACCAGTAACAACGAAAACCTTTTGATATTTAACAAAAGAGAATTACTTTTTATTCCAAAAACAAATAAAAGTACTTTTTTATGTTTACAAATTAGTTTTAAGAAATGATACCTTAAGGGTCCGTTTGATACACAGGATAAGACATGATATGATAACGGTATCATATCCTGTCTCAATCCAGTGTTTGGTGACACAACAGGATATGATAAGTTAATCCTGAAGCTTATCCTATCATGTTTCTCTAGTTAAAATTCTAAGTTGGGTTACCAGCAGGATATGATAAGAATTTTTTTCTGATTTATTCTATAAAATATATTTTAAAATAAGAAACTGAAAATTAATAAAATAATTATTAAAAATTGTAAAATAGGGATATTAATTTAAATTTTATAACAAATTAAATATAGTTCTTTTGCAATGGTAGTTTTATTATTTACATATGAGATATATCATATATTTATTTAGCTTAACTAAGTTGGGAGTTCTTCTGGATCTTTTGATGTCATTATGCTCTTAGTTCACAAAAAAAAAAAAATTAAATTTTATAAAATTATTTGATTACTTATTTATATTTTTATTTATAAAATTCAAAGTATTGCACTATAATTTTTAAAAAATAACAATTGTTTTACAAGGGTATTTTTGTCATTTAAATATGTTATGTATCTTTTCATATTGTTATGAGCAAATATGTGTTAAAAATATGATATAATAGTTATCATGTTTGTTATCATGTGTGCACCAAACACAAGATATGATAACTAATGATAACTGTTATCCTGCTGATATCCTATCCTATCATTATTCTGCTTGTATATCCTATCCTGCGCACCAAACGAGCCATAATATAATTAATTAATTATAGACATTGGAAGGTATACACAATATAAAAACACACATTTTTAAAATGGCGATAAAAATTATTCCTTTTCTTATCAAAAAAAAAATGGCGACAAAAATTAAATATTTATACATCAAAATTATGACAATGGAAGTTTCCATTTCTTTACTAAAATGTTACAAAGAATCTTTTCTTTGAAAATTAATGAGAATACAAAAATAGTTATTAATTACAATCTCACCAGCATAAATTATGGTTAAATTCTCCTTTGGATTTTTCTCTCAAAAGGTTTTCTCTCCCATGATTATAAATGACACAAAATATGATTTTATAGCTACATTAGTTGATCTAGTGGCGATCAGGGCTGAATTTGGTAGGGAGGATGATAGTTCGATCGCCCGCAATTGTAATTGGGAGAAGACTGAAACACTTGAGGCTAGAACTGACCCTCCGAATTAGATCAGGTGGTCTAATGAGCTGGATACTGGTGGTGAAAAAAAAAGGTATGATTTATAGCTAATGAGTGTATTAAAGCTATAATCCATTAATTTACTAAAAGTTATCTCGTACACACTTTAATTTGTGATGTTATCGATCCTTCTTTTTCCCTCCTCCTAAAGAGGAAAGCCCATCAATCTCCCCCTTCCGATTTAGGTGGAGGGTTTCATCAATCCAGCAACTCTTATGCAAAACTTGTACTACGAAGTATATTCTTAGTACATGTTTTGCAAAAATGCTGATGGACGAGTGGATCCCTTTACTTAAATTGAAAGGGGGGATCAATATATTTTCTCTTTAGAAGGAGAGAAAAATAAGAATACATACATTATGAAATTAAAGCGAGTACGTAATAACTCAGAGTAAATTGATGGGAAAAGGAGACAAATTATTCTTAAATTATAGTCATCTATTTGTTACAGGCTATAAAAATATACTTTGTTTTGTTTCTAATTTGTGCAAATATTCAGCACAAGCTAAATATGGAAAAGGTTGAAAGTCTAATGCACCTTTACACATTTTATTTAGACATTTTAGAAATTGATGGAAAAGTAGTTTTCTCTTGTGATAATCAATCTTTTTTCTTTAGACATTTTATTTCTTCATACAAGTTTATTGTTCTATGTAAGTTATTTTGTGTTCAACTTTAGTAAGACCTATTTATATTATTCTATTAGAAGTCTATTATTTCATGCTCAAGTTTATTAGAAGTCTATCTAGATCAACATCATAATCCGAATCAACAAACCCGCTTGTTTGACATGTATCTCCACCAAAACACAAACTAGTGTTAATGGTACCTTTTAAATACCTCAAAATTCATTTCACTGCTTCCTAGTGCACCTTTCCCAGATTCGTCATGAATCTACTAACAACACTTACCGCTTGTGAAATATCCAGACATGTACACACCATAACGTACATCAAACTACCAACTGCACTAGCATAAAGTACATTATTTATATTTGCCTTATCTTCTGCTGTAGTGGAAGATTGGTTACTAGAAAGGTACATTGTTTATGTTTGTCTACCGACTTAGATTCCAAACCTTTCAAAGATTCTAAGTCAGTGAATACTCCATTAGCTCCATATTTTAGGCTTTCTATTAACCAATCTTCCGCTACAGCAGAAGATAAGGCAAATAAAAATATGTACCTTTCTAGTAACCAATCTTCCACTAAAGCAGTAGATAAGGCAAACATAAAAAATGTACCTTGTGCTAGTACAATTGGCAGTTTGATGTACGCTATGGCGTCTACACGTTCGGATATTTCACAAGCATTAAGTGTTGTTAGTAGATTTATGGTGAATCCAGGAAAGGCGCATCGAGAAGCAGTGAAATGGATTTTGAGGTATTTAAAGAGTACCATTGACACTAGTTTGTGTTTTGGTGGAGATACATGTCAAATAAGCGGGTTTGTTGATTCAGATTATACTGGTGATCTAGATAGATTTCTAATAATAGGTCTCACTAAAGTTGAACACAAAATAACTTAGCTAGAACAATAAACTTGTATGAAGAAATAAAATGTCTAAAGAAAAAAGATTGATTACTATAAGAGAAAACTACTTTGTTACTCTGTTTTGCTCGTCATTATTACTAACAAACCTATGCTTAAGTTTATGTAGTTCTCTACACGTAGGGGTGTGTTCATGAGTGCGGGTCAATCCGCGAACCCGTCGGCCCAATCCAACCCAACCTGTTATTTATCCGAACCCATTTATTTATTTGCGGGTAGAATTCGGCCCAACCCACCATACCCATAAGCAATTGGTTTGGGTGTCAGATTTGAGTTTTTGGACCCATTTACATGTGTACCCAACCCGGTCATGAAAATGATGTATTTTTTGAAAATTTGCTACTCTTGTTTAGTTTATTAAGTGTTATGATTAAGGATGAATTTTTATTTGAACTTAAATGAGGGTGTCTTATTCAATTTAAGTGTTAGAAATGCGTCACAATTGTATTATAGGTTTTTTAGAAGATTTTAAAAATTGAATTTTTTACAAAAAAAAAAATATTTTCAATTTTATGAGTAATCTGCTAACCCAACCCAATCTGTTAATAATCGGGTTGGTTCGGTTTGAATTTGATAGTAAAAGTGCGGGTTTGATGATGAACTCGACCCATTAGATATTGAACGGGTTGGGTAACGGATTGAGCCAAATCCTCCCCAACCCAAACCGAGTACACCGCTACATAATTCGAGTGAAGTACATTTACAAAAGAAATACAAGCCTTTGTTATTCTTATTAAGGCTCTTTATTCTTATCATAGTAAAGGTGCATTAGACTTTCAATCTTTTCCATATTTGACTTGTGCTGAATATTTCCACATAATAGGAGAGAAAACATTCTGAGAGAATAAATTCAAAAGAGAGTTTAGCCAACAATTGTGTTCCATTATTATTATTTCTATTTTTTTACTTAAAATAAACTATATTCATTCATTCAAATTGATAGAGTACATCGATGTAATACAAATTCAAAGTGGCTAAAAACTAAAAGGATAAATCTGCGAGCAAACTCACAGTATTCATGTTAATAGCATAAAACAGCAAATTCCATATGCCTACAAATTTAAATATGACTATATTGAAGTATCCGGAATATCCATGTCTCCGAATTTGTAGCGTTGATGACACCAAAGTTGACGTTGATTGAATCTGCAGTATATCGGAATTAATCCTTCAATCTGAAACAAATAAACACTGCACAAAGACGGGACAAACAAATACATTGCACAAAAACACACCGTACAAAAACGAGTAATCAAAACAAACAAATGTGAAACGAAAAACAACTTTGAGGGGTGATTTTGGATCAAAAATTGACCCAAAAACCACCCCTCTTTGGTGGATGAAGAAAAAGAATAAACTAGGGTTGAGAAAAGAAGGTTCTCTATTAATTAACTTTACATCAAATGCATAAAAAATTGTAGAATAATTTTAATTTATATTGATTTCATTATTATTATTACTATTAAAAATCATTTTTCAAAAAAATTATGCGCAAATATTTTTGAAAGAACTCAAACAATTGCAAATTTAAAACAAAAGAAAGATCAACACAAGAAGTTTATACTAGTTCACAATCAACCCGATAGCTAGTGCAAACCCTTCAACTTGGAGGATTTCTACTAAAACATTGTTTTAAAAATCGGACCGGTCAGTCGGACCGTGAACTGGAGGGGTCACTGTGTTGATTCGCTAATGGACCGACTATGCAAACAAACCGAATAAAACCGATCAAACTCGAAAAAACCATCGGCGGTTTTTTGAAAACCCGACCAATCTAATTGCATTATTTAAAAATAAAAAAAGGGGGTCATATATAAAACTAGAAACCGTAGAAACATAGAGGGGAGATTTAGAAGAAATTAATAAGAAGGAGGAGAAGATTGGAACTATAACATAGATTTATTCCTACAATTTTAGAGTCAAAATTCTCTATTTCATAATTATGTTATTACTTCTCATAAGTTTTAATGATATATGCTTGTGGGAATAGAAGTAGCATCAGAGAAGGGAGAAGTGAAGAAGAAATTTTGGAGAAGTAGAAGAAGAAGAGGAGGAGGATGAGGTAGGTGATTGACAACAAATAATAGATAATTAGGGTTGTTTCAATTTGTAGTCTTACTCTTATTGATAGATTTTTATAGCAAGTGAACTATATAGTTGCCAAGTAATAAAATGATCATCCTCGGGGATTGTTTTATTTCATATAACGCAATCGAACTTCAAACTTTAGTTTTGACAAAAATAACATGATTGGGGAAAAGTTTTGTAAAGTATATTTCTCGCGAAGATTTGAGTCAAAAGATTGTTTCACAAGGTCTTTTAAGCGGTTGGATCTACTTCGCCTCATTCGATTCCGTGTAATTTGGTAATCGATTGAATTCTAGTTACATAATCCATTGATGCTAAGATAGATCAATAACGTTGAATAAAGCCAATTTCTTGGTGCTTAATCCTCTCATTTAACTACAACTCCCTAGTTTCTTAGTAAGATTTGTAGTTACTTGAGGTTTTAGAAAACATTGATCCTAAAATCACAATGAACAATTCAATATCTCTAAAACAATTGAACCATGAACAATTAATCTAGGTCTAAATTCAACCTCTATTCTATAGCAAATTGAACTCTCAAATCAAAACATATGTGATCAATATATGAAAAGCATCAAGAATGAGATTAATTGAATAGCATCAAGTTCATACATTCACTAGAAACCAAATCACAATTACATTGATCAAATTACACAAATCACAATAGATCCAACCTTTATGAGTTTAGCTACACATGATGGAAGATCTTGCAAGGTTCCTAGATGGTGAAATCATGGTGAATAATCTTGCTAGAGTGGAGAATTGCTTCAAGAATGGTGGAAATCGAGCTTAGAACTGCAAAATGGAGCAGGTGCACCAAACTTCAAACCAAAAATAGAACCCTTTTCTAATAACACAGCTTCCCTTTTTATAATAGATCAAAAGAGTTGTAATCGCCAATTTCGCCTCAGGCGTAATAATTTCGGACCAGGCAAAATTTCATTAAACACGTGACAACTCCTTATAGGGTGAAAAGCAGTCTTCCACACAAACCACGCACCAAACGAACTAATGCGTAAAAATTTCGCGCCAAATTCGCCCAGGTGAATTTTCCACGCGTAAAGACAGAGAGTTCAATAAAATCACCAAATTTCGCACCAGATTCGCCCAGGCAAAATTGGGGCGAAAAACAGGCTTTCAACACAAAGTTAAAGCTTCTTTCTTCCTTTATTTTTTGAATAAGCTAAATTAGCCCACTCAAATTGGCATCAGAGAGAATCGAAGCTTAGACCTCAAGAGGAGCACACTCCCAACTCCCAAGCCAATACCAATGCACCAACCCAAGTAAGTTAAGCTTCTTTCTTCCTTGATAAAATACCTCCATAACGTGCTTTTTCTCATTTCTCAAGGTAAAATCCTTCTAAAACACTTTGAATTTGGTCTTTATTTATGTGTAATAACGCAAGTTATCACTTATTTTAAGAGATGAGTATTGAGTTGTTACTAGTTTAAGCCCATATATTATTTTTTGAAGCAAAGTCCATCTATATATGTTAAGAGATGAATAATTTATTCAAAAATAAAAGGACAACATATTAAGAGGGAGTACTTTATTAAAAAATATTATAAGAAAAACGTGAGAGAAATGAGTTGTTATTAAGAGAGGTAATTTATATTACTATTCTATTACCCACTTATCATTGGGTTTTCTTTATAAAAAGTGGGTGAAATTTAACCATTACTAGGGAGAAAAAAAAATTAAAAACTTGCTCAACTTTTCCACACCATATTTTTTTATTAGACTTTGTTAGAAATTTATTTGAATTTGTATTTTGTATTATTTTATTGTATGTGTGAGTGAAGGCTATGTTTAGAATTTAAATTTAATGAATAAACTTGTAAAATTATCATATTCTAAAATTTTCATATTTTTTAAGTGTTATGATTTTTTAGAGAGCGAGTCATCGGGTTTAATACATATATAGTTTTTTATAGAGAACGGTTTATTTAACCGAGTTATTCGGTTTTATCCAATTTAGTCATGCGGTTCGACCAGTGACCTATTGGTTCGACTAAGGAACCAACGACCTAGTATTTTTATCGATTCGATAATCGGTCCGATTTTTAAAACATTTTCTGAAAGTCCCGCCGAAACCACCAAAATATACAAATGTTAATTTGATTATACTATATAGTCTTCTTAAGTTTGGCTTAGTCTAGTCAAACTTTTGACGAACACACCACTATTGTATTGAGAATTGAGTTACAGGATGAACCAAGTTTGATCAAATTACTAAGTTTTCACAATGAAATACTCCCTCCGGTCCTATATATAAGGAACACATTGAGAAAAACACACATATCAAGAAGGCTTATTTTTTTATTAATTGGTAATATCATTAATATAATGTTAATGACCTAGTCATTGATTTAATTTATAATTAATTGAAATTGATTTGTCAATTTGAACCAAACAAACACCCGAATAAGGATTCCGGAAATCAAACAATTCGCATTCATGAAGGAAGAAAAATGTAATAAAAATTGTATCATATGGAAACCATTTTTTTGTCAAACCAAACTCAATCGTGAATAATCAAATAATTCGCAAAACACAAATATATAAAATCAAAGATACAATGACTAAATCATAAATCGGCCCCTCTAACTATGCAACGAACAACCATGTTCATTTGTTGTCTGATAAACTTACCTGAAAGTTAAGCCACTAGGTTTGGTCTAGTGGTGAGGGATTTGAGTAGTATGTTATAGGTCCTGGGTTCGATCCTCAGCTCATTGTAAACAAAAAAAAAAAAAAAACTTACCTGAAAGTTTGAAAGTAGAGATACAATACTTGTAATATGGAAAACCAAACTACTAAACACACACACACCTCTCTTATGAGTTATATGAGAGTAAATTCCTTCCACAAGTGACTGCAATTCACTTTCGAAAATCACTCTTTGATGCCCCAAATTACTAACCCGCTGGACTGCCTCTAGCAAAGCTTCAACTTCTCCTTCAAACCTGCTTTTATACTCTGAAAAACATACCATTATTGTCACGCAAGTAGTAGCAGCCCATGCTTGTAACACTGTCACGAAAACTTGCATAGACATTGCATATTAGCCGCCTTTTACTTAGGGGATTCCCTCTGCCTAGCTGAGTTGTTCAAACTGTCATTCCTCCGTATTGTTCACTGGAAATGTATATTATGCCACTCCTCCCACATCTTATTAGCTTGCACAGTAATCTGAATGTCATTAATCTTTACTTCATTCCACACCCAATTGTTCTGATTTTTCCATATTCCCCATGCCACCAACACCATATGACTTGTTGTTTCGTGACTCTATCGAACACACATCCATCACAACTTACTGCATAACCAGACTCAGACCTGCAGCACTCCAAAACTCTTGACTCTGATCACACTCAAACAAAATGTGTCTATCATCCTCCTTGGCATGATGCAAGCAAAGAGGACAAATTAGAGGGGATTGCATACTATCCACACTCACAATCTCCAAATGGCAATTCACCTTTCCTCCCTCTAGCTAATAAGATCCACCATGTCATACACTTTGCCGACATTAATCTCCAAATGGCAATTCACCTCTCCTCCCTCTAGCTTTTCTCTTTGACGCATTAATTTTTTTTTTAACAGGTCTTTGACGCGTTAATTACTTCTATTGCAATGAGAGCATTATCTAATATGGATCTACCTTCCACAAGCACAAACTGGTCCTCCAATACACATTTACAGTCACTCCTTCAATCTATTAGCTTTCGATATCATCTTGGATAGCACATTACAACAAGAAATAGGTCGGATATATCTCATAGAATATGAGTTGTCACACTTCGGAATAGGCAAATTTCGTATCCTTGAGGGTAGTGGGGAAATACCCCCGTTCCAACCAAGACTTTGTTGCTTTAAAATTATCATCACCACAGATATACCCAAATCTTTGTTAAAACGTAAAAGCATGGTTGAAACCATTTAGGGCCAACTAATCCAAAACCACTTGTTTTTCGATAAATAAAGAGTAGAATTAGAAAGAAAGTGAAACTTATCGCTTATATTATGAAAGTGAAATCTTTTGCAATTACTGTGAAATTAAGTCGCGTTGCTCCTATAAAGTCTATGAAATCGAACTACATTTGCATTTAAAGCATCTCCAAATCTGTTACTCCTAAAATATACTCGCCAGCTTGCTACTTGTATTTTTTTTCTTTTTTGGTCAAGTAGCCTAGTGGCTAGAAATTCCACTTTTTATGGTGGATAAGTGGGATGACCGAGGTTCGATCCCCAGTCAACTGAGCTATGCTCACTAGACAGCTTGCTACTTGTATCAAGTTTTACATTATTATTATTGGATTTGGAAATAAATATATTCTATCTGCATGCAGTATATGTACCTAAATTTTTTGATTGAATTGAATGTATAGCAGTCAACAGCTCAAATATCTTATGCAAAATAATTTTCAATGACTTTTTCCAGCATGAGATCAGTAATTGATCGATACATCAAATCAAAAGAAGAACATAATCAACTTGGGAGTTCATCCTCTGAAATTAAGGTATTTATAAATATCTTATACCAATATTTGCAGGTGAATAGATCACATAATTGTGTTAAGCTTTTGTCTTCGGGTTGACATTTTAACTTTGAATTTCATCGATGTTGTACTCATCCTCAAGAATGTTTTGTTGTTGACTCGTGATTTTAACTTTGAATCCCCACGAGTTCTGTTGAATGATTATTGTGATAGACGTATTTGTATTTGGTTAATCATTTACCTCTAATATATAACCAGAATGTATTTTGTTTCTTCCGTTTTCTAGTTTTGGCAAAGGGAGGCAGCAATGTTGAGACAACAATTGCATAATTTGCAAGAAAGTCACCGGTACACCCTTTTGATATATGTTTTTTTGCCACTAATTTATACACTAATTCTTGTTTTCTCAATTATTTATTCATAATACAATTAGTTTATAGTCATGCAATATAATCTCAATCCAGAATAACGTCTTACGCTATAGCTCAAAATTTGGCCCCTACACCTGACCAAACAACTACATTTTATCTCTTACCTTCATGTGATGTTACTAGATTTTGACCTTAAGTGTCACCCTGTATTTGCAACTAAACCTGCATAATAAGCATTTGTTTACATCTCTATGGTCAAATTTTGCATTTGTACTCAACCTGCAGTATAAGCATTTGTTTACTCCTCCGTGGTCAAATTTTCACCCTTTCGTACTAATCCACTTCCAAGCATGATTCTTAGATGCTGGTGAATCTGATTCACACTGCAAATCTCTTTCCCGGTCAAGCATGGCCTGTAAGACTTTGCAAATATCTTACCAGTAGTCAAGCATGAACTGGCTTGCAATAATACAACATATACTAAATCAAGTTTTGTATACACCAAGTATATTATTTTCCTTATAGAATTTACCAATCATGGACTCTTCATTATTTTCCATCCTATCATTCTGCTAAATGGGAAACCGGTAAAGGTAAACCGGTAAACTTATGCCTGAGCATCTTTCTGCAAAAATCCAGGACATATTTCCTCAAAGATACATCTTTCTATGTATTGCTGGTTGTAACTTTCCTTGAAGAGTCTATAGATTAATTAATGAGTTTTTGATATTGGTATATATATTAATCTGTTTTGGTATATAATCTAGATTGGTATCTGGTATTTGGTTTGGTATTTTGGTTTGGAATTTGTAATCTGGTTTGACAAGCATGTCATGGTATTGTTTAGAAAATTGAAAACTGTTAGTTTGTTTAACATATGTTGGAGTTGGTTTAAGCATGATTTAACTACATATGTAAACCTGTTAGTTTAGCTCCTAGGCAGTTTATAAAGAAAAGCTGATGAGGGTGTCATCGTGTTAACTTCGCTTATATCCCAAAGAAACTGTAATTTTTTGTAAACCTCCCAATCCAATCAGATGTAAACCCTGCTATTTCCACTAGGAGGAGTGCTAGCAACACACTCTAACACACTCTCTTCTATTGGTTAAAATTTATATGGGTCCCATAAAAGTTATATGGGTCCACATTTTTTTATGGGGTCCGTGTGAATTTCAACCAATAAAAGAGAGTGTGTTGAAGTGTGTTTGTTAAAGAGTGTGTTGCTAGCATTATTCTTTCCACTAGAGGTATCCAACGGAAATCTCACATACAATTTTCGGAGCTCCAGGACAACATTTTTTACATCAAACTATTGTAAGTCTAATAAAGTTTATTAGTTGAGGGAGTTAGAGTGAGGGGTTAAGTTTGGATTAGTAAGGTAGGTTATGTATATAAATAATAGGAAATGATGAGTGGAAGAGCTAAGAGAAAAAAGTTACATAATAATGTTAAGAAAACTCACCAATTTGACAATTTTAAAACTTGACTAAGGAATACCTGATGAAAGTGTAGATTTGAGCGAAGAAAACGGAGAATACTCAAGATGATTTTGTATTGAAGGAAAATTTGAGAAATAAGGTACTGATAGAATGATTACATGATGTAGTCACTTACAAGCGAGGCAACATTCAGCCCATACCAAAGAGGTAATGCAACTTTCCCTGTTCCTTAGAAACTCCAATCGGGTTCCCAAACAAAATCCTAAAAGACACAATGAGAATAGAGAAACGTTATTGCATACTTAATTGGTATGCCTGTCAAAATACAGTCGATTATTGGAAATTTTGAGAACAAGGAACACATTATTTAAGTGTAAGAAGAGATGGAATTCAACAGATATAGTTATATATATATGAATGTTTATTAAAGAAGGGTTTATAAAGAAGATAAATGTAGGGAATAGAAGATCATGTGATTAGTAGAACCACTACCAGGGTAAATAATACATAAATCCCCAAGGATGGTGCCAAATGCATTAAATGGTTAAGAACACAAGTTCTTTATTTATGACTTTCCTTCGATCAAAGATTGTAGAACCAGAACAGTGTCTGCGCCAAATTTAAACCAAAGAAAAACTCAATGATCAAGTCTTTTTTTTTTTTTTAACAGAGATCAAACCCTTTTAACAACCTTGTTTAATGTGAAACCATTCTTGTTACATTCTATTTTCAAATTTTTATATTTATCCAACTCAATCCATAGGTTAATTTGTAATTGATAGTATGTACTTGGTGTTAAAAATGGTTGTCTTGGGAGAATGTCTGGAGAAAATTGTAGCAAATTTGCCAAGAATAAAGGGCATATAGTTTGTTCTCATCTCAGGAATCGTTGTGTTCCAAATCAAAATTAAGGAGGCCTTACAATCAAATGCCTCACAGGCATCATTCTTCTCTAATGAAGTTCCCTCGTTATAGTCATAATCGTTTATGGACCCACTAGAGATGCAAAACAAGCAGGCTACTGAGACTAATTACTTGAATCATAAGTCTAAGTATTCACTCCATAAAGTGATTAAGATTGGATGGAGTAAGTGATAGTGGCTAGGGTTCAAAAAACACCATCACAAGGTAGCAACTACAACACAATAGTGAAACAATTAATGCATACAATGAAATATATGAAAACCACTTCTCACCATTTCTCAGATTTTTTTTCTAGATATTCTAGCAGAGACATAAAACCTAATGTATCCCTAATAACTTTTAACTTTTCAGAAAATTGGTCCATTACAGTTACCAAAAATGTCTGATACCAACACAGAATACACAATACTACATAGGCTATCAACACAATGCAATAAATTATGTTATGTAGTTTAGAGTACTATACTAGATGTGATATGAGCTTAAAAAAGTGTTAACGAGAAGTGACGGGACTTTCTACACCATATAAAAGACAGTTTCATAAGATTTACTTAGATTTCGAGTTGAACTATACTATTGTATTTGAGCCTAATCTAATCGGGGCACACTCTAGATGTCCAATCATGAATATGAGGGTGTGTGTGCTGGGAGTCCTACATTGGATGTGATTAACCTAAAAAGTGTTTATAAGTGGTGGATGGACATCTCTTATTTTGCAAGTTAGTTTTGTATAGTTGAGTCGGGCTCAACCCGAATTCTAGCATGTTAATCTGGTTACCATGCATGATGCAAAATGGTGCTTTCTTAAAAATTGAATTAAATTATAACAATTAATTGGAAACTAAGAAAATAAAATGATTCAAGTGCGTTGATTATCAGTTTGAAACATTTGTTCTTATTGAAACAAAGTGTTTTGGGAAAAATGATGTGTTTAGGTTATGCTATGAGTGCATTAAGTAGAGGAGCTAATCAAGGACTAACTATAAAGCTATTAAACAGATATTATCATAACTACAGTTGACTAATATTCTAATTGGTATAAAGGAGATTCCTTCTAACTCACAACCACCTTAATAAAACAAAATATAAAATGTGTTCTCCAGAAACTGTAGTTGAAAAGGCAACTTAATAAAATGACTCGGAAGATAAAAAGACTAAATGAAACCTGCTAGAAAGATAACACAGGTGAAGATGGCTAGAATTGTGCACAACCTAGTTGGTTCAGATTTTGCATAGTGACAAAGACACCGTTGGGAAGATGTGCAACAAAATTTTCAGCCACACAGCCATATTATATTGTGGCCAATACTTATCCATATTCAAACAGTCTAATAATGTAATGAGCAAGACAATTGTTGAGGTTTACTTCATTGCTTCAAAGAGTTTAGAAAGAAAATCTTAAGGAATAAGATTTTTGTTTCAAAGGATACTGATAAGACTTTAGGAATGTTTTAGATATATTTTACCTCTCCAAGTAACAACCCTGAAAAGACAACAGAAGTGTTGGTAAGGTTATCGTTACAAAAAAAAAAAAAAAAAATGAAAGTATCTTTCAAATATTAGCTAATAATAATACTAAACAAAATCTTTTTGGATTATACATTCATTGCCTACCCAAGATAGTAAACTAAGATTTAAGGTTCCAAACCAAACATTTCATAATTAGCATGATTGTACAGGCAAATAATGGGCGGGGAATTATCAGGTTTGACAGTCAAAGAATTACAGAGTTTAGAGAACCAATTGGAAATCAGCCTCCGTGGTGTTCGTGTGAAAAAGGTTTGCATTTATGTCAAAAATTCAGTTATCAACTTTGAATCTAAAGATACCATAGTTCACATACAATTGACTTATACAGGAGCAACTTTTTATGGATGAAATACAAGAACTAAATCGAAAGGTCAGTCCTGAAACAGAGAAATTAAGAACTTAGTTATTCATTATAATTAAAATATGTATTTATATTCTGCAGGGAGACATCATACACCAAGAAAATGTGGAACTATATAGGAAGGTAAACCTAATTTGTCAAGAAAATACGGAATTGAAAAAGAACATATTGGTTTGTATGGCAATAGAAACTAAAATAATCTGAAACTAAATTTTGAACTTTTTAAACGAGGCAACCTTGTTAGGTGTTATATTCTGATCTCCAAAAGAGACTTTCACTAACTCAGGTCTATGGAACAAAAGATAAGAATGGAACAAACAGAAATTTTGTTCTCACAGATGGTCTAGGCATAGGAGAAGGAGACGATTCCGACGTGCCTGTGAATCTCCAGCTCAGCCAGCCACAGCAACAACACTACAAAGCACCCTCAGGAACTACAAAACATGGGTATGATTTTGATCCTTTAGCTAGTAGAACATTGATCATGATAAAAAACTATTGACATCAGAATGTTTTGATTGCTTCAGCAGACTACAATTGCATTGATGCATTTCCTGGAGATCTGTGTTTCTCGCCTGCTATCAAGAAAAATGGAGTCGGATTTTAATTTCAAACATCAATGTGGCATATAGGCCACAAACCATTTACGTCAAATGAATTTAATTTGAAATTATGAACCACAAACAAAAAAAAATGTAGCATGTATGTGTGATGAACAATGAAGCATCGTGTGGAGCTGAGACTCAACAAAGAAATTCTCCAAATTGAGCAGATGTGTAATCCATTTTACTAGTGTTAAAAAATTTATCACTAACTTCAAACGGGTGAAAGCTCATATTAAACTATTAAAGCATCCATGATGTTGGTAACATACTGGGCAAAATCAATGCATAGGGAATATAAAGATTCCAGCAAAATGAACTTAATCACCAATGCATGAAAAGTAATGACTATTAACATAAATTAACATACCCGTAAAATTTAGACCTAATTTTCTCTTAATTAAAAAAATGAATGGTTAACATTGACCACCATTTTGGACTTCTTGACTTAATATTTTAACATTTAAAAGGGAGAGAGGAAAATTGAAAATAAAAGCCTACAGCACCACGTTAATGCAATGTGGCTCACCAACAGTTAAAAATAGAAAAGGGATGCAATAAGGGGGACAGTTCAATATGAAATGATAACTAATATATGGAACAAAACCATATGCAACTCAATTTATGATAATAAAAGAAAATTCACTGCTTGAACATGAAACTTGCATTTTTCTTGAAAACTTTACAATCATGGCTATTCCAGTTTCAGAATCAGAACCAAAACTGTTACGATATATATAGCCAAATAAATGAGCATTATTATGCCAATTTCCCTCTGTTTGTAAGATCTTCAATCTAGGAGAAAGCAATCATTGCTATCTCAAAATTCTACCCCTAATGTTGGATATAAAATCATTAATGAGTCTTCACCAAACAACAAAAGACTCTCAGAGTGGGTTCTTGACCTGGTATAAGAGCCTAATTTCCTAACTAGTTTAAAATTCAACCCTTGCCTCCCCTTTCTTCTAAACAAGTTGAATTTCAGAAGGTATATGGGTCCACCCATTCTACATGCTTCAAGTCAAGAAAAGACTATTGTATAATGCAAACTATTCTAAATTGTCCTACATTATCTGACTGGTAATGGATTTTGTTTGAACTCCTAAAAAACTTGCAGGCATAGGCAAAATATTTTATATCTCCCTATATCATGCGTAATTTCAACATATGTATATTGTGTTTAATAAAATAAAATCAAAATTCACCATCAGCCGCTCAAATAAGTTGTGTAAATTGTACATTGGATAAACTATATGCACGGTATGTGCATATTGTTTCAAATGCAATTGTCAGGGCAATTATGGCAATTCCTGTAACATGGAAAGCTCAACTTACTCCCTCTATGATTCTAACTTTTGCCCACGTAAAAATAAATGAAAAAGCGTCTTAACTTCCTTATAAAACCGATTTGTAAGTTGAGGAATGTCTCCCACTAATAAACACTTTTTAAGGTCATATCACATCCAATGTGGGACTCGCAACAGAGTGCTCATGCCTAAAACTAGACATCTAGTGTGAGCTGGGTGGCCCAATAATGGGTGACCAAATGGATCTAGGATTGGCTCTCATACCATCTTAGAATATAGATTGGGCTTAACTCATCCTTATAAAATCGACTTGAAAGGTGAGATATAGCACCACACTCTGATGATCCTCCCATACAAAAGTACAAATCCCTAAGGAAACCGAATTGGTTGGAGCTGGCCAAACTCAGCCCCGAGATGGTACGTAATTGCTTATAGATAAGTGGTTGTTGATGGGAACTTGTTGCAATTAGCATTGGTCGATTGAGAATTATCTTTATTTGTTTATATGAATGATCGATTATAAATATTGTGATTGTCAAAGGATGTCTTTTGGTGTCTTTGATTAGATTTTTTGTGATTTTTGTACTTAGAATTGGTTCGTTGAATATTATCATTCTTCATTTATATGAATGCTTCAATATTAACTGTTGGAAAATATTTAGTTTCCTAGTTTGTTATTTCTAGGAGATTCTAAGCTTATCTATTATTTCCTTTTATGTTTGTACTCTTCCTATTTAAACCAGCCTTGAGCTGAGGAATAATATATAACAGTATTCACTTATTATTTTCTACATGGTATCGAGAGCTCCCGATTTTGGGGGTCTCGCTTCCGCAAAACCCTAGCCGCCTTCGTGTTTACAATCTGACCACGGCAACTGATTTTATGTGCGGCACTGTTCATTCGCTGGCACTGTTCATGTGAACTGTTCACTCGTTGGTACTGTTCATACGTACTGTTCACCCGTGGTACTGTTCATACACACTGTTCATCCGTTGGCACTGTTCACGTGATTACTGTTCACGAGTACTGTTCACCGGTTTTACTTTTCCTTTGCTGCTCCCGGTACTACTTGGCTAAGATTATTAATTATGACGTTTTTTTATTCTCGACGACGATCATCCACTTTCAAATATCGTCGTGAATGCAAATATTGTCATCGTTTGGGACATACTATTTTTCAATGTTGGAAATTACATGGTCTTCCGCGACCTTCAAATCAGAAGAACAAAGGTGGAGGTGAGGGTCATACATTCCAAGCCAGTAATTCTGATCAAGAGCATCAGTCTTCTTCAATTCAGCTTTCATTCACGATGGAACAACTAGACAGACTGTACAAAATTCTTGAATCTAACACACTTTCTGGCTCTGTTGCCCCCAAAGGTACTTCTGCCCTTTTTAGTGTTAGTCCCAGTCGTGCTTGGATAGTAGATTCGGGTGCAAGTGATCACATGACAGGTGATTCTACTCTGTTTTCTTCTTATAGACCATGTGCAGGTAACCATAAAATAAAAATTGCGGATGGATCCTTTTCAGCCATTGCGGGTAAAGGTTCGGTTGTGTTGTCTCCAAGTCTAACCCTTAAAGATGTTCTTCATGTCCCAAATCTATCTTGTAGTCTCATGTCTGTCAGTAAATTAGCCCAAGATAGAAATTGTCAAACTAATTTTTTTCGTACTCATTGTGTTTTTCAGGATTTGAACTCGGGGAAGATGATTGGTAGTGCTAAGGAGAGTGGAGGACTCTACTACTTCGACATTGAACCTGAATCACAACTACCTTCCAAACCAATAAGTTCATGCTTTGAATCTTTTTTAGTTCTGAATAATAATAATGATGATGTTATGTTATGGCATTCACGATTAGGTCATCCTAGTTTTCCTTATTTAAAACACTTATTTCCTGAGTTATTTCGTAATAAGGATTTATCTTTGTTCAAATGTGAAGCATGTGAATTTGCAAAACATCATCGTTCTCATTTTCCATTACAGCCCTACAAACCATCAAAACTTTTTTCTGTTATTCACAGTGATGTTTGGGGCCCTAACCGAACGAGTACACTTTCTCATAAAAAATGGTTTATCACATTTATAGATGATCACTCAAGAGTTTGTTGGGTGTACTTGTTAAAGGGGAAATCTGACGTTTGTCAGGCCGTAAAAGATTTTGTTAAAATGGTGCAAAATCAATTTCAAACAAATATTCAAGTATTTAGAAGTGATAACGGCAAAGAATATTTTAACACAATGTTGAGTGATTTTTTTCGTGAAAATGGAATTGTGCATCAAAGTTCATGTCCTAACACTCCCCAACAAAATGGAGTTGCAGAAAGAAAAAATAGGCACTTGTTGGAGGTGGCTAGAGCTTTACTTTTCGCAAGTAAAATACCAAAGTATTTGTGGGGTGAAGCAGTTTTAACTGCTGCATACTTAATTAACAGAGTGCCCTCCAAAGTTCTTAATTTTAAAACTCCAATTCATATTTTCAAAGAATGTTTTCCTAATGATCGTGTTTCAAACGATTTGACCTTAAAAATCTTTGGTTGCACTGCATTTGTTCATGAACATAAGAATATTAGCAAACTTGAACCGCGTGCTATAAAATGTGTTTTTGTTGGGTCTCCAACCCAGAAGGGATATAAATGTTTTGATCCAAAAAATCAGAAAATGTTTGTCACCATGGATGTTACATTCTTTGAAAACAAACCTTTTTTTGACACGCATCTTCAGGGGGGAAATTTAAATGAAGATTCGTCTCAAACTGAGGACATGAGTTTTTTTAACTCGTTTCAAACTGAGGACATGAGTTTTTTTAATAATTTATCTTTGCCGGTATCACAAAGTTCTAAGACTTATACTTCTGCACCAACGAAAAATGGCCATGATTCTTTATCTAATCCTACTCCTGTTATGAGTAGTGAGCTTGGTGAATCCGAGCCTACATTTTCTCATGAAGAAAACAATGAGAATCTTGAAAACAATGATAATGATGATCTAATTGAAATGCCACAAAATAATGAGTCATATAAAGATAAATAGGTTTGAAGCAGGAAACAAGACTTGGAAAGGAAAGGTTTTTGTGAGAAAGAATCACAAAGAAAGTGATGAGTCCACATCTCAACACTGTCATGAATCTGAACCGGGGGATGATCAACTTCCTAAAAAAAGAAAAGGTAAGTCTATCTCTGTTTCTGAGAGTCGTATTTTGTATCCCGATATCGATGATCCTGTGGCTGTTAGAAAACCTATTAGATCTTGCACTAAATACCCATTGTCCAATTTTATATCATATTCAAATTTGTCTTCGTCTTTTTCTGCCTTTACCTCAAAATTGTCTAGTGTAGAGATTCCAAAAAATGTACAGGTTGCTCTAGAAGTTCCAAAGTGGAGGGAAGCTGTACTTGAGGAGATGAAAGCTCTTGAAAAGAACAAAACCTGGAGTGTTATGACACTACCGGATGGCAAGAAGACGGTTGGATGCAAATGGGTGTTTACTGTGAAGTATAATTCAGATGGGTCAATCGAAAAGTACAAGGCTCGATTGGTGGCTAAGGGTTTTACTCAAACTTATGGTATAGACTACTCAGAGACTTTTGCTCCTGTTGCAAAATTAAACACTGTCAGAATTCTCTTGTCTCTTGCTGCTAACTTAGATTGGCCCCTACATCAGTTGGATGTTAAGAATGCTTTTCTCAATGGTGATTTAGAAGAAGAAGTATATATGGACATTCCTCCTGGCTTTGAAGACAAGTTTGGATCAAATGTATGCAAACTAAATAAGTCTTTGTATGGATTAAAGCAGTCTCCTAGAGCTTGGTTTGAAAAGTTCACTTATTCCATGAAGAAACAAGGGTACATTCAAGGACAAGCTGACCACACCTTGTTCACAAAGTTCTCCCAAGATGGAAAAATTGCTGTCCTAATTGTTTATGTTGATGATATCGTCCTTACTGGAGATGATATAGTTGAAATGGCAAGAGTAAAAGAGAAATTAGCATTAGACTTTGAAATCAAGGACTTGGGATCCATGAGATCTTTTCTTGGTATGGAGGTTGCTCGATCAAAAGATGGTATTCTAGTTTCCCAGCAAAAATACATTCTAGATTTATTGAAAGAAACAGGAATGAGTGGATGTCGACCAGCAGATACTCCCATGGATCCTAATGCAAAACTTTGGGAAGAAGGTAGTGTTCCTGTTGATACTGGAAGGTACCAAAGATTGGTTGGGAAACTGATTTATTTGTCACACACTAGACCTGACATTGCTTTCTCGGTTAGTGTAGTAAGTCAGTTTATGCATTCTCCTTTTGAGGAACATCTTGAGGCAGTCTATAGGATACTGCGATATTTGAAAGCAAATCCTGGAAAGGGATTATTTTTTAAGAAGACTAATGAAAGAAATGTGTCTATCTTTACCGATGCTGATTGGGCAGGTTCAGTCACTGACAGAAGATCAACCTCCGGATATTGTACCTATGTTTGGGGTAATCTTGTGACATGGAGGAGCAAGAAACAAGGAGTTGTAGCAAGAAGTAGTGCAGAAGCTGAGTTTAGAGCTATGGCTCAAGGTATTTGTGAAGGATTATGGATCCACAGAGTCCTAGAAGAGCTTAAGATGAAAATTGAGCTTCCGTTGAAATTATACTCTGACAGTAAAGCCGCTATTAGCATAGCTCATAACCCAGTTCAACATGACAGAACCAAGCATATTGAGATCGATCGACATTTCATAAAAGAGAAGTTAGATGCCGGAATCATATGTCTACCTTTTGTAACTTCGAGTCAGCAAACTGCAGATATCTTGACCAAAAGCTTAGCAAGACCCACCTTTGAGCATTTGATCGGCAAGTTGGGCATGATAGATATCTATGCACCAACTTGAGGGGGGGTGTTGGAAAATATTTAGTTTCCTAGTTTGTTATTTCTAGGAGATTCTAAGCTTATCTATTATTTCCTTTTATGTTTGTACTCTTCCTATTTAAACCAGCCTTGAGCTGAGGAATAATATATAACAGTATTCACTTATTATTTTCTACATTAACCATCTTAAGTGATTGTTTTATGATGCATCTTCTGTAGCATTCTGTCACGTGTGTATGTTCATTTGAAGTGCAGTTTACTTATGTAATGTCTAGATGGGAAGGAACTGTGAATGATGCAAGAATTTTTCTTGAATGTGTTATGAAACCAGAGAACAAGTTCCCATTGCCTTCAGTCTGTAGCTTCAAGTACTTTTAATATGAAATGAATATTAGCAGGCGTGATAGGAGTCTATTCCCAATTCTCTTCTAAGCCTTATTGCTTTCGGATACACATAACTAACAATTTTCATCCTTTAAGGTCTCTTGAATTGAGTTATGCATTTTATAAAATCAATGGCTGCAGCAAAACTTTGATGCTATGTAGACTACTCTCCCCCTAAAGGACTGGTGTAAAAAGACTCGATTTTATAAAAGGTGACGACTCTGATGGTGATAACACGTGTACCCTTCTTGTTTGAAGCATAAGAATGAAATAAATTGAATGCTCAAGGATATAGTTTTCCATGATTGATTATATGCATGAAACAAAGGCAATATGTCCAAAGTCACAAGAATGAAGATTAAAAATTATGGAGTAGAAGGGAAGAAAAACGTGATGAATAAGGCTGATGCTATCCAAGACACAAAAGCTCAACTTGATTATCAAATAAGAGACATTTTAGACAACTTTGACACAATAGGTTTGAGGAACAAGGAGATAGCAGATCTTGCTTTTTGCAACCACCATTTGTCGGGGAGTATCAACACAAGTTATGTTGTGAGTTGTGCCATTTTCTTTAAGAAACTTAGAGCATCCACAATGGAGATACTCATTTTTACTAGTATTTAACTGGGCCTCACGTGTACACATCACTCATTTATAATTTTTTAATAATAGTACCTAATAAGTACTCAATCCCTCCAATCCAACATCTCTTAAAAAGTTCTAAATAGGCCCTACCAATAACACATCTCACCAATAACTATACATCTTTATTAATGGGACCCACAAAAACAAAATAGGTACCAATGCTTATTGTAGAACCAGTACCTATTAGGTACTCAAATGAGTATTGCTCCAATGGTAGTACCTAATAAGTACCATGAGTACCTAATAGGTACTACACCATTGGAGATGGTCTTAGAAAACTTCATATATCCAGCAATCACAAGGTGAATTGAGAAACTAACAACATTGGCATGAACAGAAATATTTGGTCGAGTTATGGTGAAATAATTCAATTTTCATTTTCACATTAACCTCCTATATTGGCCTATGTC
The DNA here is from genome assembly GCF_020283565.1 of Trifolium pratense. Lineage (NCBI taxonomy): Eukaryota > Viridiplantae > Streptophyta > Magnoliopsida > Fabales > Fabaceae > Trifolium > Trifolium pratense. Next base: position 27,825,030 of record NC_060062.1, read on the forward strand.
TTGATGGCCACCTATAAAGACATGGTCATAGAATCATATACGTACAACATAAGATAAATAGTTTTATTCATGTTAGATTCAGACAAACAAAGTAGAGAATGAACAAAGGGAAGCTACTAGGGTTCCATAAGAATAGAATAACATTACTTTATAAAATAGAATTACAAAAGATTATATAGTAAAACCTAGTGGACTATAAACCTAATGTGCCCAATAGCTTAAGTCCAATGACTTATTATCTAACACCTATCCTCAAACTCACGATGCAGCATCGAGAGTTTGTCAAACAGAAAACGAAAAACATACTTAAAGAATATAAACTCAAAACTTATTATCCTAATACTACCCCTCAAGCTAAAGCTTACTAAGCTTTAAGCTTGTTACAAATTAACCCAAAAATAAATCAAACTAATTAAGATCACGACCAACGGAGAGCAGCAACAATTCACATTCAATAGAGAAACCATCAAAGAGCACCAACAAAAGAGAGTAACCAAACCAAACAAAAAAAGAAACATCCAAAGAGAGAGGAGTGCAATACATCAGAAAAGTGCAATGCAATCAGAAGGGAAGTGCAATAGGAGGCAATAGGAGGGAGAAGTGCAATGCAATCAGAAGAGAAGTGCAATAGGAGGGAGAAGTGCAATGCAATCCATCAGAAGAAAAGTGCAACAGGGAGAAGTGTAATGCAATCAGAAGAATCAATAGGGAGAAGTACAATAGGAGAAGTGCAATAGGGAGAAGTGCAATGCAATCAGAAGAGAAGTGCAATGAGAGAGAAATGCAATGCAATCAGAAGAGAAGTGCAATAGGGGGAGAAGTGCAATACAATCAGAAAAGAAAACCAAAGCCAACCAAATTAATTCAGACAAAACCAACAAAGTCAAATCAACAAGCAAAGGACCAATAGCAAGCAACATCATGAAGACAACTTTACCGAGACAAGAATTTCACAACATAACTTGCAACAAACCCCCAAATAAATTCAATATCCAACAAACCAATAGCCATACAATTTAGTCCATGAGAAGAAATCCAACATCACAAAAGCCGTGTACCAAGTTTTTCCCAAAACAAATGTCAAATAGCTTTGATATGATGACCTTATAGACTAGAATTCCAAGCACTAAATCAAGAACAAAGCAAAGCATTCCGGCCACTAATAAGTCACAGCCGCGCTACTTGATGAAAACAAACAAAACAAAATCCAACCAAAAAGAAACAATTACCACGACGGTCTTTTCACGGCAATAACAGCAACACAACAACAATACTCTAACCTTCACTTTTTTTTTCTTCTTTCAATACAACCGAGCATCAAACAAACACAATAAACATATCCCCAAACTTTTAGGGATTTGATAGTGGAAGCGACAAATAGTTCAAGGTGGATCGTACCATGCTCTCGATACCATGTTAGATTCAGACAAACAAAGTAGAGAATGAACAAAGGGAGGCTACTAGGGTTCCATAAGAATAGAATAGCATTACTTTATAAAATAGAATTACAAAAGATTATATAGTAAAACCTAGTGGACTATAAACCTAATGGGGCCAATAGCTTAAGCCCAATGACTTATTATCTAACAATTCAAAGGTAAGCGTCTAGAGAATACATAATGATCCGCTTCACAACAGGCCAGATATCAACTTATGGCAAAATTACTTGTGAACTTATATGATTACTTCATGGGTTAAAGTTTGGAAGTGTTGATCAAAAGAAGGTCGTTATAATAATCAGTCTTCTCTATTACACAAATCTAATTTTTCATGAATGAACCAATCATACAAATGATAGTTCACTTTATCAAGGAAAAAGTTCTTACTAAGGAAATTTCTATTTAATTTGTTAATTCCAATTCTCAACTTATAGATATTCTTTAATTCTTACAGTTATTTTGGGCTCCTCAAGGACAGTCCATTTGTAACAAGTTTGGTATTTGGTATAGATAATTTGTATCCCTATATTGAGGGGAAGTGTTTGAACATATCTCCTATTCAAGGAGAATATTTACTATATTTAGGATATATATATATATATAAATATTGTAATTGTACATATTTGATTTAATTCCTATATAAATGTCCTTAGTTCCTTTCTTTTCTTGGATTCCTAATATTGTGACCATAAATTATGTAATTATGTAAATTGTGTATAAATAACCAATAAGAGAAGGAACAAAAGCAACTCATGTAAGTATAACTCAGTTGGTAGGAACATTACGCAAGACTGAGATTCGAACCCTAATAGACCACTTATATTCTAGCCACCGGGCTAGTTGACAAAAAAAAATAAAAATATTTGACAGGTAAAGTTTAAGTTTAATTTGGTAATCAATACTATGATATAACCAAAGATACAATTCCCCCTAACAAAGTACATTATAATGTACCGGAGTAAGAAACTAGCAAAAGTTGCATAATAATAAATAAAAATGAATAACTAGCATATAGCCATATACAGCACTTGTAGATTCGTTTTCTTAATTACCTGAGATCCAAACGCAATTCTCCATTGAAAAGCAAGCACAAAAGTAACCTATATATGACAATAAAATAAACTGCTAAGTGTACGATTAGAAGAACCACCGCAACAATTCTAAATCCGAAAATAAATAAAAATCTAAAACCAAAATAATTCTTCTATTCACTAAATTGCATCTAAAAGAGAGAAAAAATTACAATAGTTTTCTATATGCATTCGGTTACGGTGCAATAAGATCAGCATTTCTTGTTTTGAATGTTTTCGTTTGGTTTTTACCTATATTTTATCGGCGTTTCTCAGCGATTAAACGGATCAGGAAGATGGAAACTCGGTCCCGTTGAATGATGGAAAAGATAAACAACGGAAATTCGTTCCATGAAAGAGGAATCCGCCATTGAACGATGACGCTTCGAGCAGCGAAACAAGAGAAAACGCTGGAAGAAGGAGAGAGAGAAACGAAAGAATGAAAATATCTGAAGTAACAGTTATAAGAATTGATTTAAATAAATTCGTGTGGGACCACAGGGGATTTGCATCGTTCGTTCCCCTAACTAATTTTTTTCTTTTTCTTTTTAGGCACTAACTAATTAATTAACTGGTGTCCTGATTATAAAAAAAAAAAAAAAAAACACATATATTAAAAGTTTGATGTCTAGAATATAATATACACTAGATACATTAAACTTTTAATATATTTAAAAAGTGAAGCTTCTGTTATAATTAGAACTAGAACCATAGGGAGTACGCTATTAGCTAGTTTTTTTTATGGCAAAAAACTTGATACACTTGTCTTCGTGAGCTTAATTCAGTTGGTAAGGAACATTGCATATTATATGCTGGGGTTGGGAATTCGAGTCTCGGACATCCTATTTATCCACCTTAAGGATGAAATTTCTAGTCATAATGATTTTGATCCCTAACTTTAGCCCATTTTGCAAAAGATTGACGACCCGTCGATTTTGACCAAGTCAACGCACATATCATATGTGACATATGACAAGTGTGACTCATATGTCACGTCGACACCAATAATTTAGCAAGTGGGAAGAGTGACAATACAAAAAATTGAAAGCAGTGCCGTTTGGCAACGGATCCCAATTCTCTAACTTTAAGCGGCAAAGTTACGTGATTTAAATCTTTCAGAGAAATTCTATCTCTTTGCTCTTCTCCTCTCGCTTGTCAATCTCGTCGCTAAATCACCGAAAACAAACCCACCGTAAAATGGAACAACGGCAACAACAAGATCTTCCCTCTATCACACTTCAAATCCTCGCTGGTCCTCGCAAAGGCGAAACGCTCCAATTCCAATCCGAATCCATAATCAAAATTGGTCGGGTCATCCGCGGCAACACTCTCCCCATTAAAGAACCAGGTATATCCACAAAACACCTCTCTATTCAATTCGAATCCGGTAATTGGATACTCACAGATCTAGATTCCTCAAACGGCACCGTTTTAGATAACAACCGCATTCCTCCCAACACACCTTTTCACCTACATGATGGTTCCACCATTAAGATCGGTGAGGTTACCTCCATCGTCGTTAACTTTGTTAAACCCCAAAATAACCCTACTTGTACTGAAGTTGAAGATAAACCAATGAGGGGTAGAAGAGGTAATAATAATAATAAGGGTGTTAAAGTTAGGGTTCCTGTTCACAGTATTGATGAAAACGCAATTTTAAGTGATGTTGATGATGATTCTGAGTATGTGGATCGACCTGAGATAACGCGGGTTACACGAAATAAGAGGAGTAAATGGAGTGGGGTTGTTGTTTCTGATTCTGCTGATGGGAATTTGGATGTTGTTGAAGAGAAGGTGGAAGAGCTGAAGAATGTGAGGGTGACGCGGAATTCGAAGAATAAGAAGAATGCGATTGGGAATTTCAAAGCTCCCGAAGAGAAGGTGGAGGAATTGAAGAATGTGAGGGTGACAAGGAATTTGAAGAATAAGCTGAACAAAATGGGGATTTCTGAATCAGGTATTAGGGATTCGGATGCTGTGAATGAGAAGGCGGAGGAGAATGCGGAGGGGCCGAGGAACGGGAGGGTGACAAGGAATACAAAGAATAAAAGGGTTGTAATTGAGGAAAATTCAAGCTTGGTTGATGGGTTGGAGAATGTTGTAAAAAAGAAAATGAAGGGTGGTGCCAAGGGAAAGAAGAAATTACAGGAAGAGTGTGTTGGTGATGGAGATGGTAAAGTGAATTGTGATGATGGGAGAGAAAAGGAGAATTTGAATGGGGATGATAATTGGCCTGATTTGAATAAGATGACTTTAGGCGAGTGGTTTGATTTCATGGAAGTTTATTTGCCTAAAAAGATAAATGATGAAACTGAAGCCATTATTGATTCTATGAGACAGAAAGCCGAGAGACTCCACGAGTACGTCATAATGTATCAGAATCAAAAAGCTTGAACTCCCTTAGAATAACTTACTGATTGTTATTTGAAGCATTAGCATAACTGTTAATATATTGTACCTCGATTATTGCTTTTAATGAAGTAACTCAAATTTACAGAAACTATTGTGTTTTACCTTAGATCCTTCAATGTTGTTTCTTCTTTTCAGTAACAAAGTTAATTCCTCGTCTGTTTTACAAGTTCCATTTACTTTTTAGTTTGTAATTATTACTAGTATACAATAACGTAAAGCATGATCTTGATTCTTGATGAATTTAACTCGTATTCAATTGCTGTATTATATGCAATATTCTGGCACTAAATATTCTATTTTGTAAGCTGTTAATGATTTCTGCTATTATTAGACGAGGTTTAATAAAATTGGAGTGAGAAGGACTGCTAGTGCATGGAGTGATGTGTGATGTTTAAGGAAACTCGAGTGAGAGTGACTGCTAGTGCATGGAGGGTGGTTTGAGGAAGCTGGAGTAAGAGTGACTGCTAATGCATCGGCTGATACCAGCCATGTTGATTATCAACATCAAGAGCAAAATCAATCACTTGTATATCTTCAAAGATCTGATTACAATGGGCTATATGCTGCAAATACAGCTGTGATGGAACATGAAACTGATTTCCTTCTGATTCTAATTCAGATAATGAAGGGTGTCGTGATGTAAACAGCATTGGTCGTAGGGTGACTGGAACTTCTCAGACATGAAACTGATTTGCATCTGGCTAATTCAATAGTTTTTTTCTACTGTTACAGTAATTGCATTTAACTGTGTGTGTGTGTGTGAATTCTTGCATTTAGATCATCTTGAACTTAGGGATACACGCTGTGGAGTCTGATCAGCCAAAATTCCCCTTCCAACTATATGTGATTTGAGAGGCCCTTGTAGATTGGTGTCCTTTATGTCCTCAAGTTCCAAAAGGGGCATATAGCTTAGTTAATACTGGTCCAAGTCTTTGAATTTGAGTTAGTTAAGATAAATATGCACTTTAAATTATATCAAGTATTGTTGCACTTTTAGTTTTTAACTTTAGAGTCAACCTCATCCTGTTGATGGAACTAACAATGGTACAGTTCAGGTTTGATCTCCAAGATCATGTTTTGATATACTCCCCATATGTCAAAATCTAGAAAGGAAGGAACACTGATTATGTTTGGAATTGAAGATAAAAAGAGATAGGATAACTTTCAGGAAGTTATATAGTAAGTTAGACATAAGAGATTTAGAGAAGGTAGAATAAAGGTTTAATATTCTTTGGATGTGTTAGTTGGGCTTTTTGTAATATTAGTCTTGGATTTGAACTGAAATTGCAGTGTAGATTCATTTGCAATTGCTTTGTTTGTAGATTAGTTTTTCATTTAATGATGCTGACGATATAGAAGAAGGAACATTTGTTGCTTTCATTGGGCGCTGGAAATAGCAAAGCGATGATCGACGAATCCACAATCCAGGAGAAGGTTAGTTGGGATACCTTTTTCTTTTGGAATTATATTCTGATTCTAATGTTTTATGTGAACGGTGCCTAAGTAAGTAAATATATTTGGGTGATAATTTCATGTCTGCATTCTTCCAATCCATTGTTGTTGGCCTATATGTGTATATTGCTGTCAGAGGTGATCTGTTTTGTGCACTGCTGCTGTGTATGAAAATATAATTTAGAATAACATAACTCAGATGAATTTTTTTCCCTCTTCTGTTTTAGGTAATATAAGCATATACTGCTGATATAAGCAGGTGGATTCCTTTCTCTAAGGAAAGCATCCTCATGTTGATTAATCCTTTCAGGAAGAGGAGAGAATTCGCAAGCTATCAATGACGAGGTAGATAAGACCGGTTCTGCTTTCCCTTGGTGGGATAATTCTATTGATAATATGGGTTTATAATCTCTTGAAGAAATTAAGGATTCTTTGGAAAAATTGAAACTTAATTTGATACTTAATTTAGATGCAAAGAAGTTAATGTAGTGCCCTGTTTTGGCCATTATTATTTTATTATCATGGATTATTATTTATTTATTTATTTTTAATATCAAATTTGTGTTCTCCAAAGAATGTCTTAAATTGAATCTCCTATAGAATGTTGAGTATTGAATTATTGTTTGAGCAATGATCAAATTATATTTCTTGAGCTAGTATTGACTTATTCTTGTTCTCCAACTGTGGTGAGATAAGTTTTAAATCTAATCATGTAAGATATTCTTGGGATGATAATTGTTTTGCTTCAAGTTGTGGGATGATTTGCTAAATGAAAAAGTTTTAGGGCTTTTGCCCAACCAAAGCAATCTTTAATTTAAGTTAAGAAATGAAGGAACATGATATATCAGACACTAAAGCATTAATCATAGTGTGTGCCTGTGTGTGGCATGGGACTTCGGTTCTAAATTGATGTATATATGGTTAATGCATTGGTTGCATGTTAATATGTCTATAATACTGGCCATACCCGAGCTATTCTATTTCTAAGGGACATTTTACCAAATATTAAGGCAAACTCTTCATTCACCATCTCAGATGCTAAAATGGCTTCCGAATCGTACCTGATATGGCAAAAATGAAAATTTAAAAGGGATACAAAGGTGTTGGAGGAAGAGAACTTTTCGTATGAAATGCTCAATTGTCCCCAAGACTGAACACGTTGCCATTAACGTATATATGCTCATATATACTGAAACACCCTGAACTAACTACCCTTAAAAACGTGATCTTAAAAACTCTTTAAAGATAAGTAGCCGGAGCACTACGGAAAAACATTTTATAAAACGATCGTGCACACGACACGAAACGTCGCAGCGGAAAACATTCTATAAAGGATTTTCAAAGCAATGAACCGAATAGTTCAAAAGATAATTCATTAACATTAAAACATAAGTTAAGATGTTCGCATCGATATACAACGGAATACAAACGATCCCCGACTCGATGTTACAACATACCAGAGCACTAATATACATCACAACCCAACTAAACTTAACAAAACTATACAAAGGTAGCCTACACTAGCTCCTCACCAAAAGTGCTCCACACCAAAACGATCTGCAGCTAAAACTCGTCGAGACCTCGACCTGAATACCTGAACCCCCAAAGGTCCAGCACATAACAAATAGGTAGAGAGTTAGTAAACATAATCACATACATACGAATATAGAAACGCACCTATATTCAACCTATCACGTATTACTAACTCACACACATGCCTCCATAAGCAATACACCAAATAACACATACTCACAAATACACAACCAGATAGTTTCACGTCGTTTCGGACAACACAAAGAACTCACATAACACATAACACATAATTGCACATTTACTCAAATGCGACTAATGCCAAACATTCAATGTCATGCCAACCTAGACACGACTAATGCATGTGGTACCATCTTCTTTATCAAGGAACTTACCATTGATATCCTTCTTTATTGGACAAGTCTAATATCCTTCTTTATCAGACAAGTCTGATATCCCTAAATAATGCATGAATTTATGAATGTCATGCATTTACCAAACATATGATAATCACTTAGCACGAAGCTACTGCTCGCTACATGGATAACATAATCCATTAAACTTCTTTATCAGACAAACTGATATTCTTCTTTATCGGACAACCCGATATACAAAAATACATATACTTCTTTGACATTTTATATAAATGCCATTACACAACACAATTATTAAACATATAATAATTCCAAACCAAAACAAAACCATGTTACAAGTGCCTAGATACACTTATAAACATTAACAAAAATTGCTGTCGCAGAGGCCTTCGCTAAGCGAGGGCTTAGCGAGACATGGCGAACCTCACCAGGAAGTCACCTGCTCATGGCGAGTATTGGCGAGCTTCAGCGAACATGTTCGCTACAGCGAACTCCTGGTCGCTTAGCGAACTACACCAGAAAAATATCTGTTCTTGAGTTTCAATAAGGCGGTTTAACATTGAATCCAACCAAAAATTCATTCAAACATGTTATAAATTCTTATAAACAACAAATCCGAGCATATATGATATCAAGGAACATTAATCATCCCTTCCAAACATCCAAATACATCAAACACTCAAAATCATGTCAATTTCTTGCAAAATAAGCAAAGTTGCATAAACATGCAAAACCATCATCAAACATATACATATTCCCTCCTAGATGTTCATTAAGCATACTAAGATGAAAAGACATGTTTATGATAAAGAAACTTCACCCAAACCCCAAAGAAATTGGATGAGAGAGTTTAGGAATGGAGGCTAGACACCTCCCCTCTCTTGGATCACCCAAGCTTATGCTTAACCACTCTCACCTTGGATTGAATGATGATTCTTGGCCTCTAAATCTCTTCTCCTTGCTCGTGTTCTTCTTCTTGCTCTCCTAGGGTTTTTGCTTTGCTCTAGCTCACCACTTCTAACTTCTCATGAAAAATGAATTGTGATACTATTCCTTAGTTTGACTTGGTTACTTATACCACTCTCTATTGTCATGAACCAAGCCCAATGGCTTAGGCCCATTAAGCTCTCACACACGCCCCAAGCCCACTAACACGACAAAGGTTTCGCTCACAAACTTCTGTTCGCGATAAATAATTATACGTCGCGTAAATAAATATTTAACACTAACCCAAAATATATGCAAATATATAAAATATCGATTTACTAAAAATCGGGTCGTTACAACTCTACCCCCCTTAAAAGAATTTCGCCCTCGAAATTACCTAAGAGATAAAGCGGAGAACGAACCCTCAACGCGGCATCTTCGGTTTCTTGCATACCGGACTCTTGTGACCTTCCTCGCCACAATTGAAACAAAACACTTTCACCCGACAAGCATCGGCCTTGTGCCCAAACTGTCCACAATTGAAACACTTGTCGCTTTTCCTCGGGCAATCATATGACAAATGACCCCGCTCTCCATATTTGTAACAACTTCCACTTCCTTGCTTCTTCTTTCCACTTCCATTGCCCTTGTTCTCATACGGCTTACCACGATCCAAACCTTTTCCTTTCCTATCATTCAGAGCCTTATAGTAGTTGGTCTTGGCTTTGTTATCTTCATCACAAATCCTTGCCTTGGTCATAAGGGTCGGAAAATCCCTGATTTCAGAAAATCCAATCAAAAGCTTGATATCCGGACGAAGTCCACTCTCGAACTTGACACACTTATCCTCTTCGGCTTCCACCGTGTTGTAGTGTGGACTAAACACACACAAAGCTTCAAACTTAGCCGTATACTCGGCGACCGATAAATTTCCTTGCTTGAGCTCCATGAACTCGATCACTTTCTTATTCTTCACATCAGCCGGAAAGTACTTCCTTAAAAATTCCCTTTTAAAAGTTTCCCAAACGATAGCAACACCGTCCACTCCTATCCTGAGTCTCACATTCCTCCACCAAACAATTGCCTCCCCTCTAAGGGCATAAGTTCCCAAAGTAGTCTTGTTCTCCTCAGAACAACTCATTGCTTCAAAGATGATCTCAACCTCATCTAACCACTTGATAGCTCCCTCCGGGTTATAGCCTCCGGTAAACAGAGTTGGTTTATGCGACATAAACCTTTCCAATCTTTTCTCACTATCCCTTTCCGGGTCATTATCCCTTACCACCAATGTAGTCAAAGCAGTCAAAGCTTGTGCAATCTGAGCGTTGGTCCTAGCAGCAGCCATGATTCCTGAACGAATCACAACTCGACGTTAGAATGTATTAACAGTGTACCCAACACATGCTTCATACAAGAGAAAGAAAATCCTAATGGCTCACATGAACCGACCTGCTCTGATACCAACTATTGTAACACCCCGAACTAACTACCCTTAAAAACGTGATCTTAAAAACTTTTTAAAGATAAGTAGCCGGAGCGCTACGGAAAACATTTTTAAAACGATCGTGCACATGACACGAAACGTCGCAGCGGAAAACATTAAATAATGGATTTTCAAAGCAATGAACCGAATAGTTCAAAAGATAATTCATTAACATTAAAACATAAGTTAAGATGTTCGCATCGATATACGACGGAATACAAACGATCCCCGACTCGATGTTACAACATACCAGAGCACTAATATACATCACAACCCAACTAAACTTAACAAAACTATACAAAGGTAGCCTACACTAGCTCCTCACCAAAAGTGCTCCACACCAAAACGATCTGCAGCTAAAACTCGTCGAGACCTCGACCTGAATACCTGAACCCCCAAAGGTCCAGCACATAACAAATAGGTAGAGAGTTAGTAAACATAATCACATACATACGAATATAGAAACGCACCTATATTCAACCTATCACGTATTACTAACTCACACACATGCCTCCATAAGCAATACACCAAATAACACATACTCACAAATACACAACCAGATAGTTTCACGTCGTTTCGGACAACACAAAGAACTCACATAACACATAACACATAATTGCACATTTACTCAAATGCGACTAATGCCAAACATTCAATGTCATGCCAACCTAGACACGACTAATGCATGTGGTACCATCTTCTTTATCAAGGAACTTACCATTGATATCCTTCTTTATTGGACAAGTCCAATATCCTTCTTTATCAGACAAGTCTGATATCCCTAAATAATGCATGAATTTATGAATGTCATGCATTTACCAAACATATGATAATCACTTAGCACGAAGCTACTGCTCGCTACATGGATAACATAATCCATTAAACTTCTTTATCAGACAAACTGATATTCTTCTTTATCGGACAACCCGATATACAAAAATACATATACTTCTTTGACATTTTATATAAATGCCATTACACAACACAATTATTAAACATATAATAATTCCAAACCAAAACAAAACCATGTTACAAGTGCCTAGATACACTTATAAACATTAACAAAAATTGCTGTCGCAGAGGCCTTCGCTAAGCGAGGGCTTAGCGAGACATGGCGAACCTCACCAGGAAGTCACCTGCTCATGGCGAGCATTGGCGAGCTTCAGCGAACATGTTCGCTACAGCGAACTCCTGGTCGCTTAGCGAACTACACCAGAAAAATATCTGTTCTTGAGTTTCAATAAGGCGGTTTAACATTGAATCCAACCAAAAATTCATTCAAACATGTTATAAATTCTTATAAACAACAAATCCGAGCATATATGATATCAAGGAACATTAATCATCCCTTCCAAACATCCAAATACATCAAACACTCAAAATCATGTCAATTTCTTGGAAAATAAGCAAAGTTGCATAAACATGCAAAACCATCATCAAACATATACATATTCCCTCCTAGATGTTCATTAAGCATACTAAGATGAAAAGACATGTTTATGATAAAGAAACTTCACCCAAACCCCAAAGAAATTGGATGAGAGAGTTTAGGAATGGAGGCTAGACACCTCCCCTCTCTTGGATCACCCAAGCTTATGCTTAACCACTCTCACCTTGGGTTGAATGATGATTCTTGGCCTCTAAATCTCTTCTCCTTGCTCGTGTTCTTCTTCTTGCTCTCCTAGGGTTTTTGCTTTGCTCTAGCTCACCACTTCTAACTTCTCATGAAAAATGAATTGTGATACTATTCCTTAGTTTGACTTGGTTACTTATACCACTCTCTATTGTCATGAACCAAGCCCAATGGCTTAGGCCCATTAAGCTCTCACACACGCCCCAAGCCCATTAACACGACAAAGGTTTCGCTCACAAACTTCTGTTCGCGATAAATAATTATACGTCGCGTAAATAAATATTTAACACTAACCCAAAATATATGCAAATATATAAAATATCGATTTACTAAAAATCGGGTCGTTACATATACAAATATACAAGATATTCATATACGTCCCCATTAATGTTTGCCCACTAATATCAATGGTACTAGTTCTATCTCCTGTAAATATTGTCTTTGAAAATAGCTTATATAGAGTTTCATACAACTCTCATTACACTTAAATGCAAACAAAACACTGTTTAACGTATAGTATTTTTTAGTGCACTTCTGTCCACTAGTTGAAATTTAGTATATAAACTAGTAGAAAAAATACATTTGCCCAAGGGTTTTTACATTGGTGGACCTAATATCCAATGTAATTGATAACACAGTTGCAATTTTGAGATTTTTAATATGGTGAATTTTACTTAAGAGTTTTTACATCAGTGGAGAAATTACTCGAGAGAAAAGATAAATGCTTATGAGTTTTCATATATGTGGAAAATTATAATTCATACATACACATAATAAGCCACACGATAGTAGTGCTACACACTAAACAAACTAACCTAATATGTTTAAAAAGACCGATTCTAGAATAAATTAGAAGAGTTATTACTATTTTTTTAGCCTGCATATAATCCTATCTATCACTTGAGCATCTATAAATGTGAGTGTCTCTCCTTAATGTAAATTAAAACTGTGGTTTGCCACAAAACTAACCTCATTCGTTAAACTTAACACTCATTTGGTTCAGCATTCCATAAATTCATAAATATATCTAGTTTAAGCATGAACTTATTTTAATAGTCATTATTTATTTGTTTTGAAAGGCACTATTATTTATTAATTTAATTATTTACTACTTAATATCCTCAATTATTAACCTATGATTGTATACGGAAAGTGCTCTGATTCGGGTCAGCAATTTTATTTTCACTTCCTGATTCCATGTAAACTGTTGTGAGCCCACCATGTTTTACCCATTTGAATGAAAGTTTTACTGCATTATGAGATTCCTTTTCCATACAACCAATCCATTCAAAACGACAAAAAAAGATTCTTCACTTTCATTTCATATAATCTTTTTCAAGCTCAAAAGTGTTGCATCTTTTGACCAAAAGATTTCATAAAGTACAGTTGGCTTAGCTATGCAATTGCAAATTGTTTCAAAATTGTTCAGTTTTTATTTTAATTCCTATAAAAATATACTTTTATTTTGTATTTGTAAAAAATTTAAGCCATCCATATTCATTATCTAATTTTATCATATATTTAAAGGAGCATATATTGCATTTTGGTCCTTATTGTTTTATTTTATTCCATGCAATTATAGCATTCTTCTTTTTTAGTCATTGTAAAGTTCTTATACTGGATTTAATCCGTTCAAATTTAATAATTGTTGTTTTAGTATCTGATGTTATATGTGACCCAATAAAATCACGCAATGTTTCTCCAATAAGTTGGCAACGCAACAAGACTAATAGTCACGTTCTATTAATTTATAAGGACGGATAAAAACAACAAAAAAGCTTACAAGACTAATACTAACAAAAAAAAACTATAATTGCAGGGTTAAATCATATTTAAACCAAGAATATTTGATTTTAATGCTTCAAAGTAGGACTAAAATGAATATTTTAAGTTCATTTTAAAATTGAATAAAAAAAATGAATATTTTAAGGATAAATTTCAATATGAACCAATTCTATAAGTAATAAAACAAAAACCAAGAACCAAAAGAAAAAGGTTTGCGGGTACTAAAATAAAAAATTATTTTTAAAAGACAAAAAAAAAAATTATATACTTATTGTGAATAAAATCATGTTAAGCTTTGGATTCGAATTTAGTCGATCTTGAAAATGCAGTAGTGTTAAATCTCTCTCAAGAGAGTTTTTTCAACTATTGCACCCGACTCGAAGAATTTATCTTTGAAGTTCCGTGCAGATGATACCCGATTTAACAAAAAAAAATCATATATAAGCATTTTATAGTACCATATTCCCTAGACCACACATTCAAAATCATTGGCAAAAAGTAGTGAATAAAAACAAAGGCTTCTCCACGTGTGAAGTTCAATTCCATGAAGCTCTCTCAAACTAATGGAGAAAAGTTCATCATCTCCTAGAAGTTTTACAGTTTCATGCTGGGGGTGTCTTAAATTGAAGCTTCCTTGGAGAAAGAAAAAAAGCACTTGCAACAAATCAGTTGGTGGTTTTGGCTATGACCCTTTAAGCTATTCTCAGAACTTTGATGATGGTTTGATGGAGGATGATGAAGAATCTTCAAGTCATAGATTCTCTACAAGATATGCAGCACCTTCATGTCCAATTAAATATCAAGTAAACCATGATTAAGGTATGGTAATAGTACCATCTAATGAGAGGAGAGTACACGTTGTACAATTACAAGTGAATTATGAAAATTTAATATTTAAGTAATGCAATTTTCATCTTCTATTCAATATTCATGCATATTGTACGTGTTTGTGTTGGTTTGTTGATCAACAAAACATGCACTATAGTACGTAATTGTAGCCATAATAAATGTTTTGAACCAAAATATCAATTATTAGTCCCTAAATTATTACTGTATTATATTTCTAATTAATTTATTTAACTACATAAATATAATAAATAATCTTTAAGTATATGAAATTCATCGATTTAATTTCTAAGTATAAATTGACATATTATATTTATAGGAGAATGTTAACATGTGCCCCGACACATGAACATGTTAACATTCTCCTTTATACTCCTATAATACTAGTGGTGTGCCCGTCTGTGTGGTCAAATTTTTCTATTATGCTAAGTTGTGTAAAAGATTATAATCTAGATATTTTATATATCTCTTTTTTATGAATTTTGTTGAAGAAATAAGGACAAAATTTGTAAACTAAAAGAATAGAACAAATAAATAGAAATTGCTAGCTAGTGTGTAGTTGGTTTTGGAAGTTAAAGAAGAGTAGTTGATTTTTGGAAGTTATTAAAGAAGAGTATGGATAAAGTAAAAGGGTCCTTTAAAAGGGTCATTTAAAAAAGAGGGTCATTTAAAAAAAATTAAAAAATTGTGATGGTTATTTTAAACCAAAAAATCGCATTTTGTAGAGCATTTCTCATGTAAGGATAGTTCATCAAAATCGATGAGTTTATGACATATAGTCCTCATATGTGGTTTTTGTTCCAAAAATGGATTGATGTTGTTTTATAAAAAAAACCAGATATGTTATAATTTAGTGGCGATGAATATGGATTTTATGCATGAGATTTTGGGTTCGATTCTCATCACCTAAATAAAATAAAATAAAAAACAAAAAACATATATGTTATGATGCATTTTTTGCTAAAAAAAATGTTACGATGCATAATGATGTTTAAGTTCGTTAGCATTGTGTAGGGATGAGAATGAGTAGGGTATGGGTAGGGTACTATAATACCCATCTCAATACCTGCACTTTGAAAAATACCCATACCCATCTGCGTACCCGTGTGGGTAACAACATTTGTACCCGTCCCTATACCCTATAGGTACCTAAGTACACATACCCGTACGTACACATTACCCGCATTTTTATTAAAAATAAATCGATCAATTATAAAATATCATATCGTTTTAATATGATTAATTTTTTTTTTAAGATTTCAATATCGACTCATGAAAATTATAAACAAAAATTTGATTAACATCATATTAAAGTTCATTTCTTTGTTGACATTCACATTGTGTTTAGATTAGGTTATAAATAAACATTTTATTAAAAACGGGTAATAGTTTATCACTATTGTATTTTTTAAAATTGATAAACATGCTTATTATATAATAATAATAATATATATAAAATAAATAAATATATATTATGTGGGTATTGGGTGCGGTGGGTACTAAGGTATCCGTACCCGCACTCATACCCGTTCATTTTTTTGAGTAATTACCCATACCTGTCCCCATACCCAAAATGCGGGTTTTTACCCTACCCGTTCTGGGTATTTTATGTGGGTTCCCACTAGGTATGGGTCAAACTGCCATCCATAGCATTGTGTCAATCTGTAATGGATTATATGCATTGAGTTTAATAGTCATGCACAATCAGTGTAAAGTTATTTTATATATATATTTTTGGTTTATAACCCTCTGGTTTCTAGGGAAAGGGCCCTAGTAGTCCAGAGTTCGGCCGCAAGGTAAGTAAAGTCTAACCAATAAATTGTTTCACTTAGGAATCGATCCTGGACATTACATGATCATTTAATGAATGTGACATGTCATGTGTTTTAAAACACATTACATGATGTGTAAATATATTATTGAATTCATGTGTACAATAATTTTACACCGACAATGTATATAAATTAAATTCATATCATTAGAGCATTTTTAATAAGGGTATTTTAGTTTCATAGAAGAATGATTTTATTTATTTATTTATTTTATTGGAGAAATTTAAATAAGGTACAATATCATCATTAATATATGGTACCTTAGTTTGTTTTTTTTCATTGAAGCAAAATTTGTAAGAATTGCAAAAATATAACTAGCATTGAAGGGACCATTTATTAGTAGTATATACAACTCAAATTAGATATCATAAGAAAAACCATTGAAAATTCTCTTAGACGAGTGATGATTCTCTTCCGTGTAAATATTACATGAGAGTGTCCAGTTTTAGCATCCGCCCTTTATTCATTTTTTTTGTTATAATTAGACACATGCCAAAAATAAAATTAATGGTTGAAGAAAAATGTGACCGGAGACAACCATATCCCTTCTTAGACACATAACTTTGATATATATATATATATATATATATATATATATATATATATATATATATATATATATATATATATATATATATATATATATATATATATATATATATATATATATATATATATATATATATATATATATATATAACAATGTAGGTCCACATGGGTTTTCTTGTGGTGAAAAGGTAGTGGTGGAAAAAAGGGCTAACCCGTTTCACCACTAATCTCCCAAAAGTAATGTGGCACGCCAAACTCGTAGCAGATTGAAAATCATATCCATTTTATTTTCTATGACGGGCTACTCATCAATATTTTTTTTTAAAAAAAAAAAGTTAATTAAAAAATTCACATGGATAATATAAAAATAATTAAATTAACATTTTTGTTAGTAAAAAAATGTATCAATTGAGTAAATATAAATAATCATTCTGAATTATCATTCAAAAGTTTATAATACATTATAAAATATCTAGCTAACAAGTAAAATGGATTGTCTCAATTTTTTTCCCTCGTATTTCTCAATTGTTCGATCCTCACCTTTAAATCCATATTTTTTTTCTTTTTTCCTTCTCTTTTCACCCAATTCAATGGCTAATTTGTTTTGACCATAATGTCACATTGATAGAAAGAGAGTTTAGTTGGTTCGAGGGTTAAACTTTGAAGGGGTTCATATAACAATAGCACATCATTATTAGCCTAAAATTAAAAAATTTAGGGGGTTCACTTGCATCTCTGACACCTGTGTGGCTTCGCCATTGGACGAGGTGGTTAGAGCATGACTTCAATTGATTTAACAAGCTTGAGCCGATATAAAAAAAGATAAGAAACCTTTCACTCCTATTATTAGTAAAAGTTAAAGGAAGAAGAACAATCAATTGGTTAGGAGCAGAGAGCAGTCATATAACTCTCGTTTTAAGGAAGTCCCATCTCACAAGTCACTGTGAAATGGGATGGGGTTTGGTAAACTAATAGCTTGAGCTCTTTACGATTTTCCTTTATAGGAATGAATTTTTGGTACTACAATTATTTTGGGGGTAAGATTTAGTCGCCTCGTGTACATATTTTTTTTTCTTTCTATTTTTATATATTATTATGAGCTATAAGTATACGAAGGTAGTGTTTACATGTACCAACTTAATTGGCCGTCTACACACTCCTTAATATATACCTAGATGCTTTTAGTTTATTAAAAATAAAATAAAATTAGTCATTAAACTATTTAACATAAAAAAAATATAGAATTTTAATCATTAAAATTTAAAATACTTGATGATACTACCATATAATTAAATTACATTTTCAACTACAATCAAGAGGGTGTTGAAACCACTTGATACCAGAAGTAATACTCCAAATCAAATTAAACCGATAGTAAAAGAAAAAAAATATTACATTTTCAACACCAAAAAAGAAGCAAAATATTCGGTATCCCATACTCTTGCAGAAAATTTATTTTGTAATAGATGGATGGATCAATGAATTAAATTTCATAAAAAAAAAATTAATGAATTAAATTTACACCTCACTCACACAAGAAAGAATTATGTTAAGTGGAAAAATTGAGGAAATATGGACATTTAGACCATTAAATTATAAATATATAAGATAATATTTAAATTTAAAAGAAATCGAGAAAAATTGATTAACGATTGAAATGTAAAAATTGAAAATAAAAATAGAGAGATCAACCAACAATGAATTGGTCCAAGTAGTAAGAGTTTTAGTCTTTTTAAACATGTGGTCAGAGATTTGACTAATGACTCATGAAAATTCGATTGAGAGGTCACACTTTTATGCTCCACAGATTTTCCGACGGAGATTAATTATCTATGGGTCTTGTTAACATGTGCCCTTAGGGCACATGTTAAGATATACCAAAATAGAAATTCAATATTTAATGATATAAGAAATTTAATGCTTCAAAAGTCAAAACAATAATTCATGCATTGCGTGATTGCCCTTTGGCACATAATACTTGGCAACATTTGGTCCCTATACAAAACAGATTAGACTTTTTTACTTGTAATTACCATGTTTGGTTTCAAAGAAACATGGAATCTGTTACATCTTTAGAAGGGGGTATTGAATGGAGGGTGATTTGGGCTTCTACTTGTTTTCATCTTTGGTTATGGAGGAACAAAGAAAAATTTGATACTGAGTATGTGAGACCGTGTCTTTCATCTAGATATATCCATAATTATGTGGAGAATTATTATAAGGCCCATCGTAGCATTGCACTGATAATGGAGCACCCACGTGTTGTTATTAATGTCCGGTGGGAAGCTCCTTTAGTTTCTTGGAACAGCATTAATACGGATGGTGCAGTACAACATGGAATAGCTGGGTGTGGAGGAGTTTTACGAGATCATCGAGGAGCTTGGATTGGAGGTTTTGCAAAAAATATAGGTACAACAAATGCTTTCATTGCTGAATTATGGGGGGCGTATGAAGGGTTGTGTCTAGCACGAAGAAGAGGTTTGATAAATGTTGAATTACAAATCGACTCTCTAGCGGTGGTGAAAACTATTGGAGGAGAGAGCATCGGAAGCAATGGGGGTAGGAGTTTGACTAGAAGAATTCGCCGGTTGATACAAGAAGAGTGGAATGTTCGTATTCGGCATGTATACCGCGAGGCAAACAAAGTGGCTGATGCGTTGGCTTCGATAGGGTGCCAGTCAGTTGGATGCATTTTATTTGATGACCCTCTTGCCGGGGTAGACCAGTTATGTTTTGCTGATAGATTGGGAGTTACTACTCCCCGTAGTGTTGCATTGTAATCTCTTTTCTTTTGGGCTTAGTCCCCTTTCTCATGGCAAAAAAAAAAAAGTCAAAATGCACAAATTAGCATTTAATAACTTCTATTTTTGCTTCCTTAACATGTGCCTTAAGGGCACAAGTTAACATTCTCCATTATCTATAATGGCAGTTAAATGCTTCAAAGAGCAATGCTAAGGACACACTCTTTTACACACTCCTTTAACACATACCAATCACAATTAGCCATGTCATCCCATTTTAATTTTCTTTTACCAGTTACCGGATTCATTCTAGAAACCATTTATTTTATATTTTTTATTTATTATATGTAGATTTTAACTTCATCTTCTTCCACACCATGGTTGTTCATGCTCTCATAGATTTCACACAAAAATTGAACCAGATGTGGAACACAAAGGTGCTTACTATACTAAAATAACAAATTGAACCAAGTGATGCAACTTGTTTAGATCCGTGCATACTCCTAATTTCTTTCGTCTTCCATCCATCGTTGACTCAAACATAGAAAAATTTACTTTCCAAAACGTGAAAGTTCTGATGAATTCACAACTAGATCTGAAAAATCCTGCAACAAAAATAGAACTCATCTCTCAACGACCACATGAACTGTCGACCAAGATTGACATTAATGGTCACCGGAGCTTATAGCAAACACGATACGGTGGCGGCTAACAAAAACGAGATGGGTCAAGTTGAACCTGGCGAAAAAGACAGAGAGCTTACACAATACAAATCAAAAGGAGTGAAAAAGCCATGGACAGATCGAAAGGGAAAGAGCCATGGACAGATTAGAATGAAGCCATGGAACCATGTGGTGAAGGACAGAAGGAGAACCGACAATTCAGTTTTTTTTTTTTTAAATAAAAAAATAAAAAATGTTTTTGAGCAACTTGCACTACCGGTTATCAGGTAAAAGGAAATTAAAATGGAATGACATGGCTAATAGTAATTGGTATGTGTTAAAGGAGTGTGTTAGAGGGTGTGACCCTAGCACTCCTCATGCTTCAAAAAAAAAAAAAAAAAAAAATAATGGCTGTTAAAACATCGTAAGTAATATCATGTAATGAAATAAAAAAAAAAAAAAAAAAAAGAGAGATCCATTCTCCATTCAGACACGGACACCATCATTCTCTTGCATAAAAAATGGTAGTATATAGAATCAAATCAACATCACCACCAACCTCGCTCACTCACCTTCCACTACCGCCATCCCATATATATAGTATACCATTACCAACACTACCCTCCTCACCAAACAGCGAAAAGAGAAAACGAAGAACCATCACAACTCCACAATGGCTATGGCTCTTCGCAGACTCACATCCTCCATCAACAACACCGCTTCTCTTTATCGCATGGTATGTAACTAACCTCATCTTCTATAAACATCTCATTATCGATCAAATCTGCTTTTTCATTTCCCCGTTTACGTTTTAACCGTTTTTGCGCCATGTTTCGTTGCAGTCATCTTCTTCTCTCTCCGCACAACAGAAGAATCACAAATCTCATCCCGATGTAAGCACTTTTAAGATTCAACAAACTCCGTTCATTTCATTTTTTAATTCACGGCGGCGCAATCTCCTGCACACCGTCATTTTATTAAACTCGCCGTGATTTCACATATGTACTTTAACCAAATCACCTTGCCGTGATTCTGAATATTCGCTTTATATATGTTTCGTTTTTGCATCTGTTTTGATCTAGAATTTCAAAAATTGCAGTGGATTAAGCAGCTAAACGATCCTCTTGAAGTGGTGGATCCTGAGATCGAAGATATTATCGAACTCGAAAAATCTCGTCAATGGAAGGTTGGATCGGAGTTTATTTCTACAGTTTTTTTTGGAAGAACCAAACAGAGAATAACGTTCTCATTTTTTTTATCTTTTATGAATGTGTAGGGACTAGAACTTATACCTTCAGAAAATTTTACATCTTTGTCGGTTATGCAAGCGGTTGGATCAGTTATGACGAATAAATACAGTGAAGGTTATCCAGGTGCTAGATACTATGGTGGAAATGAGTATGTGAAATTGTGGATCTGGTTATGGTTTTGTTTTGTTTTTTTTTTTTTTTTTTTTAAATTTCAGAAGTTTGTTATGGATTGATTTTGTGTATAATTTGATAAGGTACATTGACATGGCTGAGACCTTGTGTCAGAAGCGTGCATTGGAAACTTTTGGGTTGGATCCAGCAAAATGGGGAGGTACATAAATGATAAACATTGATGTTGCAATTTGAGTTTCTTTAGTTTTTACCAAGAATGGTCATCTATGAATGACTAAGAATTTGGAAACATTATAATTTTTATTTGTTCAGTTGTTGATTTGTTTTTTGGTTCAAATTTTTGCTACTCCATGCTAACTGCAAAGCATTGCCAATATATCTTGTTTTTATTGGTAATCATGGATTCAAGGTACCTGATTATAGTGATTACAACTTTACAAATATTTAAATCACATTAGAGTATATTTGTTTCAGTCATGGAGAGTCATTACACATATGTGTTAGAGTGACGCACAACAGGACATGTGGTTCTATTCAATGTTTTGTGCAATTTGAAAACAGAACAAAAACATGGCACGAGATTAAAGAAATGGTAGATCTTGGTTCCACTGAAACGATATAACCAAGAAAACAGAACAAAATATTAATTTTCTGTTTTTTTCTGTAAACTTTACCTGCGTGTGCGTTGAAATGAACATTTTGAGTGAAATTAGTTTCTTTTGTTGTAAAACAGCTGTCTTTGATGTTTTATGTATTTCCTTTTTATTCTCTTTTCTTCTTTCTCTCATTTTACATTGTACTGTATATATTAGAAAACATGGTTGCTCTTTTTTAATTCACAGGGTCTAGTGCTTCAGTTTCTGGTCAACTGAAAGTTATTTTACTATTAATGGAACAAGCTGCAAAATAATTTAGCTTGTTGAACACTTATATGGTGAACATCTGAAATACCAAATTAAATCATTATATTTTAAAGCTGGGTAAAAGACAGTTTTTATTCTCTCCTTTACTCATTAAAGAAATTTATATAACTGGAATAATTTTCTCCTCCTTCTTTTGATGTACTATAATATTTTAGCCTCCTTGTTGCTTTGTTGGGTAATTAGCTTGTTATTCTTGTGGTGAATTTATGATGTTCTTTCATGGGATCATTTATGTATGACTTTTCTATTATTTTGCTCTGCAATTTAGGTGAACAAAATTTTGATTTGTTTTTTTGGAATCTTACATGCATACTCTGCTTTGACAGTCAATGTGCAGTCATTATCTGGATCCCCTTCTAACTTCCAAGTTTACACTGCTTTATTGAAACCTCATGAGAGAATTATGGCACTCGATCTTCCCCATGGTGGGCATCTATCACATGGATATCAGGTTAAGTTCTGCTTTTGATTATTCACCTGCTGTCATTGCACGATGAATGAATGTTGTAGCAATAACTCATATCGTAAAAAGAATTTCAATAGACCCAAAACATTTATAAAAATATCTGCATCTCATAAAATTGCAAAACAGTATAGTGCATATAAATTGCAAATGACATGCCTTCTAACTCTTCAATCTATCCAAAAAGACCTCTAATTTTACCTCACTCACAATCCTTCTCCTGCAATTCCATGTACTATCTCTTCCGATTATTCCACTCTTGTGTAAGTTGTGGGATTTTGATATAATTTTTATAGCATTTGTAGGTTAAGCCAATGCAGATTTTTTTTTTCCATGTTCTATTCAAAATGGCTCATTATTCACAACTTTCGATTGACATTAACCTTCCAATTTTCATTTTGCTGTTAAAAGTTGATTTATAACATTTTCTGGATCAAAATTCAACCAATACATGCCAAATGATGTCATTTATGTAATTCAACTGTAACATGAATTTGTATTTATTAAAATTATTAAAACGTGTATTATATTTCTCTGTATATTAAATTTTATTTATATCTGTGTCATGCAGACTGACACCAAGAAGATATCAGCTGTATCTATATTCTTTGAAACAATGCCATACAGATTGGACGAGAGCACTGGTTATATTGATTATGACCAGGTAGGCAGGTACCATTGTATTTCTATGTTGTGGACATGTATGTTTTCATCAAAGAGAATTTTCTAATTCTAAATAGTCTGTACTGTTTTTATTTCAGTTGGCGTCACCTTTATCTTTGCCAATGAGCTCAGTATTTTCTCATTCAATGTATGGTTATAGTTTGTATTGGGAGAGATCATGGTGTTTAAATCATTAACTATAAGTAGAAACTGCATTTATTAGATGAGGATATTGATCAAGCTTCTCCCATAACTAAGGTATAATTAGGGAATGGCTACAAAGAATTGGGAAACCAGTGTGGGCACGGAGGAAAGGTTTGCCATCAGCTTGTTGTTGGTTTGTTTTGTAACAAAAACCCTTTGTTAAGAGATGATAAGCGACTGCTTAGGATCGTCTTGAAAACAGGTAAAAGAGGAACTTGACCCTAACCGCGACCTGCCGGTAGAACCAAAGTTATCAAGGAAAAGAGGAACTTGACCCTAACCGCGACCTGCCGGTAGAACCAAAGTTATCAAAGAAAGTGCGACCCTAACCGCGACCTGCCGGTAGAACCAACACTATAAAGTTCTTATCTCAAGAACAATGTTCTTATCACAAGAACAAAGAAAAAGTTCTCACAAGAGAAACTCTCAAATTAGATTATATTCCAAGCTGTTTGAAAAGTACATGATAGTCCTATTTATAGCATATCCTTACATAGTAGGATTTATTGTCCACTACCATACATTCATCATAGGACTTAGAAAATTTCCACTAACATGCTTATAAATTCCCACAAGCCACTATAATGACTTAGTGCACCACTAGGAAGCATCTAGAGAGCCTAGGGAGCAACTAAAGGTCATCTAAAAACTCTCCTAATACCAAAAACGAAAATTACAATAAAAATAAAGAAAATTGGACTTAATTGTTTTTTTATTTAGTCCAATATTATTAGACCACAATTCAGCCCAAAGATGCTTCTTATCATATGAATTGGGCTTCAAGTTGGGCTCAAGCATCTTCATCCAAATATTTTTTTATGCATTTTTTTATAAGTTTCCTTCCACATGTTTAGGGAACTCATGATCGTATCAAGAGATTTGATACAAAATCATTCATGATTCACATCTTTTAGCATAAGCTGTTAGGATAGATAGTTGGCTCATGACATGTATCAGAGCTTCTATGTACAACTTGTACAAGTGATCTTAGTGTTTGATCATTGTCATCCGTCCCAGTTTCTCTTATGATTGATTGAATTTCAGCACAGAAGGTAGGTATACTTGTGCAATTTCCGTGCTTCAAGTCCAGGGAGCGCTTGTGCGATGGTGGGGGTGTCAGAGATGCAATTTAAACTCATTCATGATAGTACAAACTTTTGGTATAATTGGTTCATATAAAACTGGAATAGAGAGCTTGAATTAAACAAAAACTAAAATAAAGGTTTGGGTCCTTTGGGCATGGAGGTCAGCAATACCTGTATGTTGGTTTGTCTCTTTCTTTTGGTGTAACCAAGAGGCATTTTCCTTATTTTTAGGTGGGAGATTCCATTTTGCTATTTTAGTAATACAAGTTCCAGTTAGATTTCAAATATGACTAGTTTCTTTTCATGAGTTTATGTTATTGAATTTTACTCATTATTGTACCACATAAAAAAGAAATCAAATGTGTTTTGCACATCATTTACCATTGTTTATTCTTATGCCAATACATGCTTTCTCAGATAAATTTAATCATTTTCATGCCCAGATTCAAAATGTTTGTCAGCTTTGTAGCTGATTACCACACCATTCATCATTATGCTATCTATTCTTTATTATCACATTAAGTTTCCTAGCAAATGGTAAAAACAATAAACAATTTTTTTTTGTGAGAATGGTGAGAGGCATTAGGTTTGTGCTTATTCACAATGATTTTCATCTTTCATGCATGTCATTTCATGGGTTTAAGCATGTCTTTTATACCTTGACTCATCTAATACCTGCAGATGGAGAAAAGTGCTGCACTTTTTAGGCCAAAATTAATAGTTGCTGGTGCTAGTGCTTATGCCCGTCTTTATGATTATGCACGGATTCGCAAGGTAAACTATATCTGATTATAGAGACTTAGATATTTGAACCTTTATAACAAAGGAGTGATGATATTGTATTTTTCACACATGAATTATTTTAGGTCTGTGATAAACAAAAGGCAGTTATGTTGGCTGATATGGCACACATCAGTGGATTAGTTGCTGCAGGTGTTATTCCTTCTCCTTTTGATTACGCTGATGTTGTAACAACCACAACACATAAGTCACTTCGTGGGCCACGTGGGGCTATGATATTCTTCAGGAAGGGCGTGAAAGAGATAAACAAGAAAGGGCAGGACGTAAGTTTGAAATGCTAAATTTAATGCTATTAATATTATAAGGAAAAGTGAATTAAAAATAGAGTACCCCCCACAAAAGAAGAAAAAGAATGAGCATCAATCTATCATAACTTCCATGAAGTTGTTTATGTTATTAGTTAATGTGTGTGTAGTTTTATTTTAAGTGATAAATCCAAACTCCTGTGTGTTAAAATCCATCAACTGGGTATATGGGCAAATTAGCTTTTGGGGTTGAGTTAGGTTCAGTCTAGTCCAAAATCTAACAATTTAATTTAGTTAACTTCAACAAAAATTTCATGGGTTGAATTTCATCCTGACAGGTGTTGTATGACTACGAAGACAAAATAAATCAGGCTGTTTTTCCTGGACTTCAAGGTGGTCCCCACAATCACACTATTACAGGCTTAGCAGTTGCACTGAAGCAGGTTCTTTATTTGACCAGTTGAAGAAATGAAAAGTCATTTTAGTTTTTTTTTAGCAAATATGTACTTCAGTATAAAAGCAAAAATAATCCTTGTGCATATTTGTCTGGCTGATGCAATTTAAGTTTTTTCTTCATTTTATTATTGTAGGCTATGACACCAGAATTCAAGAATTATCAAAAACAAGTTCTGAGTAACTCCTCAGCATTTGCACAGGTAACCTGAATGTGGTTTGTACGATGAACAGCAGTGCTGTATTAAACAATTGAAAACTAGTTATTAGGTGTATCTTCTGTTGATTGTTTAGCCTGACAAATTTTACTGTTATTTTTGACTTTGCTATGTTAATTTATCTCCAGAGTTTGTTAGAGAAAGGCTATGACCTTGTATCTGGTGGAACTGAGAACCATTTGGTGTTGGTGAACCTAAGAAACATGGTAAATGTTACGATTCTTTCGTCTAAAAATTTCTTGGTAATATTTTTATCTCAGAAATAGTATGGTGCCATTTTGTTCATACTTGTCAATTTACGAACAACCTTTATATGCTAAGGTTGCAGTTAAATTGAGTACTGAGAATGTAAGTCAGCTATTACATTGAGTTTTGTACAAAGCCTCATTCCTTCCTTAGTATTTTTGAAATGAACAGGGAACAATGTGACATATGGTTTAATGGCGTTGTTCTTAAAGAAAATAATTATGAGGGACATTTTATTTTGGGATAATAGATAGGCTGAAATGCTGAATGATAAGATTTTCTATTTAGACAGTTCTTAGAACCTTCAAATAAATCAAAGTGTTTGTTAAATGACCAAGTTATTTTATCGACTGTTTCTATTATTTAGATTAACCCTAGATTGTAAAGATGTTAATATTGTTACCTGGTTTGATTTGTTGACAGGGCATTGATGGCTCACGGGTTGAAAAGGTGTTAGAATCAGTCCATATAGCTGCCAATAAAAATACTGTTCCAGGGGATGTGTCTGCTATGGTTCCTGGGGGCATCAGAATGGGTACAGTCTCTGGCTCTGCCTGTAATGTTTTAATATGAATGAAATATATTGGTGGATCGATAATTACATGTTGATTAATGTTATGTTTTCATGATTCAGGAACCCCTGCTCTCACATCCAGGGGTTTTATTGAGGGCGATTTTAAAAAAGTTGCTGACTACTTTGATGTGGCAGTCAAAATAGCCTTACAGATTAAGGAAAATTCAAAAGGTTGATTCTACCTTCCTGCATCATAGTTTTTTATTTGTCATAACATTTGCTGTTCTGAATGCAAAACAAGGTATCTGGACTTGCACTTATGCTGGCTGACTCTTGTTATTGATTAAAATAAATTCAGGTACAAAGTTGAAAGATTTTGTGGAAGCTATGCAGTCAGATGCACAAATTCAATCTCAAATTGCTAATCTCCGCCGTGAAGTAGAAGATTATGCTAAGCAGTTTCCCACAATCGGTTTTGAGAAAGAGACAATGAAGTATAATAAGTGAAGATGACATGTGGAGTTTTATTTGCCGGTTTATGGAATAACAACACAAATTTGGATATGTTGCTGAACATTTTCGTACTCTGCTCTTGGAAGAAATTGTGAATTGTATTATCAATGGTCAAAGTGAAAGAGAAGGGAACACTTTTCTTTCAATGATAATAAACCATTTTATATGGTATTAGGGTTGAGCATTTTCTTTCAAACTTGAGAATAGATATTAATTATTTGGAGTGGAAAATTCCTTTTAATGATCAATTTTGTAGTAGTGTAGCAAAACTGAAATTGAGCATTTTTGGATTTGTGGTTTTCTTATTTGTATTTTCACCTTTGAAGAAATAAAACTCCCCCTTATTTTTTCATTGTAGCATTGCACTTACGAGTGTGTTTAGATGGGAATATTTTGAGGTAATGTAATTTTTTGAGGGAATTCAAATAATTTTATCTTTCTCTAACCTGGTAGTATCAAGATTTGATATCTTATACGTATCTTATTAGTGTCGCTTTGGATTGTATTGGATTGGCTTGAGTCAATTGCCTTTGATTTGTATTGGTTGTATTTTATCAAAAGTTGTTCCTTTTAATTAATAAACAATACAATTGCAATGCAAATTAATAGAACCATAATATATGCAAATTGAAAGTACAACCATTCATTACATTGCTTTTGACACAAGAGAACCAAGACAAAACTACAATGTAAATATCATCAATCTAATTTATACATCATTTTAGAGATAAGTTGCTGTGTTTCCTTCAACACTTGTGTCTATAAAGGGATATGAAGGAATATAAAATTGAAAAGAAAAAAAACCACTACGCATCCTTTGAAAATCAAAATCACAATCAAAATTAAAGGAAAAGAGACTTGAAGTTAGGAACAGTGTATCGATTTCTTCTAAAAAGGGATATGGGCATGGTAGTAGGTTTTCTTCCATCAAGAGAGTAGTAGCATCGTGAGTGATGGTCTTCCTGGGCAACATAAAATTATTTTTTTTATTAATTTCTTCCTCAAGGGGTGTAAGCACTAAGCATATTACTAATAATTGCCGGATTTGAGCTAATCCTTCCCCAAGAAAACATACTTGAGATGAGATGGAAGTACTTTCAACTCTGGTGGACTTGGCTTTATCTCTTCCTTCATGTTCAAAGATCCCTGCTCTACCTTGGTCTCAACTTTCAACTCTTCGACTTTTGGTTGCTCATCCACCCGACAAGCATCTAGTTGCTTGAGACAAATATCAATTTCTCTCCCACTCCTCTTCCAATGCATCTATAGAGTTAACAATCACCCTTTCCAAGGGAGGAGTAGGAGTTTGTTCCACCAAGACATCATCAACCACCTCTTCTACTACATCAACTCGACAACACTCCGGGTCTTCATCATGTCTTTTCATTGCCTCAAACACATTGAACATAATTTGTTATCGATGAGTTCTAAGTATTAATTCACCCATTTCAACATCTATGAGTGCTCTACCAGTTGCTAAGAAAATGCTTATTATGTACTATGTGCTAAATTTTTTAATATTTTAGGTTATATTAAACAAACACATTGATCCAGTGTAGGAAAAAAATTGGAAATTAAAAGTCACAGAGAGGGTGAGAGGATTTGTGTAGATGATAATGTGGAATAGGCTACTTACAAACTCTCTTAAACATCAAATGGGGTTGACTACTCCTATGTGTTTTTACTGTGGTGTGCTAGAAGAGCCAACCATGCATGCATTATGTGATTGTAACTTGGTGAAGCATTTTTGGATACAAACACTCCCTGTTGAGAGAAGAGGAGGCTTCTTTATGCAAAACTAGCAAGAGTGGGTTAGTGACAACATCAACAATAAAAATAAAGATAATACTGGAGTGGAGTGGTGTGACTTTTGGGCTTTGTCGTGTTATTGTTTTTGGAATTGGAGAAACAAGGAGTTGCATGATTGCAATTTTTTAAGACCAATTGATCAAGTGCAATATGTTAGCAAGTTAGCAAGAGATTACAAGACGGTTATGTGCCCGAATGATCTTATATTGCAGCGCCCGAGGGTTATATCTCATATAGGCTGGACAATTCTTCATGGAAACTTTGTAAAACTCAATATTGATGGTGCTTGTAAAGAAGGAGGAAAGCAGGCTGTGGTGGTGTTATAAGAGGAAATCAAGGAGAATGGGTTGGAGGTTTTGCTAAAAGGATTGGTATTTGTAATGCTTTTACCGCTGAACTGTGGGGATTGTTAGAGGGATTAACTATGGCTCATAGAATGGGTTTTACAAAGTTGTGTATTGATTCACATGTTGTTATGCAAGTTATAAGTGCAAGACGAGCCAAAGGAGTGACTGGATTTGCATTGGTTAAAAAGATCAGTTGATTGCTAGAGAAGGATTGGGAAGTGGAAATCATGCATGTTTATCGGGAAGCAAACAAATGTGCGGATGCATTAGCAAATATTGGTTGCTCTCTATACCATGATATTATTTTTTATGATGATTGTCCGAATGAAATTAAGGACATATTGTTAGATGATGCAAGGGGGATTACTACCCCTAGGATGATTGTAATTTAGTCTCTTATTCTATTTGGACTTATGCCCTCGGCTATATAAAAAAAAAAAATCAGTTAAAGATGTTGATATCCAAAATTTAGTGAGTATGATGGTACCACATGCATTAGAATTGCATTTATGAACTCGTTACATTTCTAATTGAGATGAATAAAGTGTGTTAACTTGTGAATTTGTTGATCTGGTGATGCGTAAATGATGTAGATGAATTAATATGAGCAATGTATGTTTTTTTAATTGATATATTCATACTTTGCTTATGTATCTTTACTTTTTATTCATAAAAAAAATATAAACTCGTCCTTTTTTGTGACACCGGAGATCATATAATCTTTTAACTTGTAGTTTAATGATTAAAAATATATCATTTAGAATAAAAATTTCGAAGCTGGTGTTTATGCTAATTAATTACTTTATAGCAATGTATGTATGAAATAGAATGTAATGCTTCAACCAATATTTTATACTTTCATTTTTTATCTTCAAGTAATTGAAGTTGTTTTATCCGCGGCGTGATTATAAAAAGCATTCTAAAACTAGAATAATTAGGAACATTGGGTTTAATGGAATTTCAAGCCGCTAGGGTACTTAAAAAAAAATCTAACCGATAAAATACTAACCGAAGAGGATGATAAAAAGTACAATCAAATTGGAAAGAATCATAATGATTTGGTAGTTGGTACTTTTTTTTTTTACTAAATCATGATTTGGTACTTTTTTTTTTCTTTTTCTAAATCATGATTTGGTACATAACTAGGCCAAAATAAGCAAGAATATAAATTAACCAGAGCAGATACATAAATAGAAATCATTTCCACAACTTCCTCAGTGACATATTTTTCTCGGTTTCCTTTTTCATCACCTTGGCCACAGCCATCTCAAAATCTTCTTGTGCCACATGTACCCTTCTCTCCCTCAAAGCAAACATCCCAGCTTCGGTGCACACCGCCTGCAGCATAAAAGCAGCAACCGAGATCGAAAATCAGCCGGCCACAGACACACACGTGAAATAATAATGCATCAATTTAAGCAAAAAACCTATGAAGAACCAAAACATCCACCGTATACTAATATGTAGACATCGATAATAATTTGAGAAAATGAAATAGATCAATTGAATGTAACTATATATGTTAGTATCGTGTTGGTATCATACACTGACCACATTCAGTATGAAGTATTGGTGCCACATAACATAGCTAACAACATCACAAACAAATTACTCTACACTCTCATCAGAGTCATCAGAGTGAATGAGTACTGAAATTCATAGCTAATCATTTTTACCATTATGGCTTTTTTTCATACAAATTTTCAGCAGAATGAGGCTCTCCTCACTTTTTCATAACAGGGTCTGCATTTTTTGTCATACTCCTACATGTCAAACACCAAACAAGTTCATGATTCCGATTTCTGCAGTATACACACTGTTGAGCATGATGCAGATTCTGTTTGATCAACTCACTCCTAATATTATTGCAGTTTATAAGCACAAACTAGTTATTCTTAAGTTTCTTTCTTGCATTTGGTAAAAAAAAAATATAGTCTTTCTTGCAGTTTATTTGCTCTACACTCAGATGAACTTATCTATATCACCTCACCGGCGTCGGTTTTACATTTCTTACTATCAAAACACTTCATTTTTCCTCATAACCTGAGATAATATCTTGAACAATAACACAAGTTAAGGTTAGTTGAAACTTTTATTTCATTTTTACAATGTAATATTTTTCTGAAACCTTATCCATCAAACGAAGTGAACACATGCATGCTTGTGCTTGGCATCATGGGAATATTATATTGCAAAAACAAAAGGCATCCATTGTCCCAACAAGTGAAAAGAGAAATGATAAAGGTATTCAGCTTTTCCCTCACAAATAGCTTCAACAAAGACAAATATTAAGATCATAACAGAGCGGCAGGAAAAACCGAAGATGCATTGCAAATTAAGTAAAATATACCTTAAGCTCGGCACCAGATGCTCCATTCATCTTCTCAGCAATCTTCTTCAAATCAATCCCTCGCATTAAATTCATTCTTCTTGAATGGATTTTCACAATATCGAGGCGAGACTGCATAAAAATAACGTCATTTTCAGGAATTTTGTTACGTATGCAGAAAGTGCATCATTCTTGGTACAATCATATCAAAGAGTAACATGAAGTAGTATACAAACCTCTTCATTAGGGTTTGGAAATTCAATCTTCCGGTCAATCCGTCCAGGTCTTAGGAGTGCTTGGTCCAGGATATCAATCCGATTTGTAGCCATCAAAACCTATAATTGCATATTTCTGTTCAGAGTTTTCTCAAATTGTGAACGTATATCTTAAATGAGTCAGATAGAAATAAATGTCCATTATGTGACAGATTTATATTTACTGAAGTACGCATGATGCCAGTTTTAGAATTCCCTTCAATACACTATAGCCTCGTTACAAAGCAAATGTATTACCTTGATTTTATTTGAAGCTTCAAAACCATCCAACTGGTTGAGAAGTTCCAGCATAGTGCGCTGCACTTCACTATCGCCATTGCCACTTCCGGATTCCATCCGGGCGGATCCAATACTGTCAATTTCGTCCATGAAGATAATTGATGGAGCATGCTCCCTGTGAAAAAAGAGTATTATTCAATGATATGAGAATATAAGAATAGTTGTTGATCTGAGTATGAAGGTAATAGACGGAATATGCTCCCTGTGAAAAAATAGTGTTCCGTGATAGCATTGGTTAACCAAGGGGCTCGTTTGGCCCAGCTTTTTTTAGAGCTTGTGCAAACAACTTATGCAATATAAATTAGGTTTTATGCTATTTTATAAGTTCACACTAGTAAAAATTGTAACTTTATAAGCTATTTTATCATAAACTACCTTGACAAACTTATAATATTATATAAAAATTGCATAAGCTCTTTGCATAAGCTCTAAAAAAAGTTGGGCCAAACGAGCCCACATATTTCATTATGTTACATTAACTGGGCATGGGAACTTGTGAATTAAAATCGTGAGGCACAGTTTTTTAGAGTTATAAAAAGGTTCATTTTAGTCTTTTCAAAGACTGGTTAGTAGAAATTGGGAAATGGACAATGTGCACACCAAATAGATTTTCTACAACAAAATTCAGCTTGAGATTGGTAAACTAATTTACTACAGATTTTTTTTTACCATTAGATGGGTTTATATATTGACTTCCGAAATTCATATCGTCAAAAGATTTCTTTTTTCTACCTTCTATGTTTGCTGCGAGGAAACAGATAATAAGTGGAAGAATTTGAGTGAAAAGATTTTAACCTGGCCATAACAAAAAGTTCCCTGACCATTCTAGAACCTTCTCCAATGTATTTCTGAACTAATTCAGAACCAGACACCCTGATGAATGTACAATCGGTATGATGTGCAACTGCCCTAGCCAGCAAAGTTTTTCCTGTACCAGGTGGCCCGTAGAGCAAGACACCCTATGATATGTAAAAGAGAGCAAATCAACAAAAATATTAACAGCTGCGTATGGTGATGGAGGATGTAAAATTCCGCCATAAATCAGAGGGAATATTACCTTTGGTTGAGCTATTCCAAGACTTTCAAACAGCTCAGGGTGTTTAATCGGTAGCTCAATGACCTGCGAATTCGAACACATACATGAGGCCCAAAAAAACAGCAAAAAAATTTCTAATATACTTTACCGCATTTGTCCCACAATAATTGTCACATTTACAAAAACAAAATTGTGCCAAAATGAATGCCACTTTCATTTTTCAATGTAATATTAGTTATTTTTTCCAATTGTACCCCCTAATTAATACTATGTGTGCATCACTCCCAAGTCCCAACTCAATATCTTTCACTATGTATTTATGGTAATAGTGAAAACACCAATAATTGATAATAAGGTTAATTTGGTAAAATTACTATCACCTTTCTTTCATCTAGTCTTTTCTTAATCTGTGTGAAATAAGCAAGTGGAAACAAAACATATATACCAGACAATTTAAAGTTTAAATACTAATATCAAAAGAATGTCATGCAACTTACTTCTTTCATTTCTTTGATTTGCTGATCTAAACCACCAATCATGTCATACGTAGAATCAGGAACTTTCTCAACTTTCATCAGATTGACCAACGGATCAACTTTGCTTGGCAGAACAAAATGAAGCACATAACTGTCATTGCGGAGAGCAACTCTAGTCGAAGGAGTAAGCTTCGTAAAGTCAATATTTTTAT
Source organism: Trifolium pratense (assembly GCF_020283565.1). Lineage (NCBI taxonomy): Eukaryota > Viridiplantae > Streptophyta > Magnoliopsida > Fabales > Fabaceae > Trifolium > Trifolium pratense. The sequence goes on from NC_060062.1 coordinate 27,860,238, forward strand.
CAATATCAACAACATATTTCCCTTCCGGATGAACCTGAAGTAAAGTAAAGAAAGGAGCAATCAATACTTCATCTAGGGTAATAGGGTTTTATTCCTGTTTTATTAGTCTCAACTCTCATGCACAGAAGAATATTGCCCACCATTAGATAAAGTAATGAGTTCAGAAGTAACATGAAAATGAAGAATGGATGTTAGTCTGATGCACCATCAGAGTGATTTTATTTTTGTATTAGAAATTTAGAATAAAACTTTCCATAAGCCATACAAGACTCGGCATGATATAAGGACAGAAAAGGTATGCACTATGCAAATAAGCAAGACTACAAGTGTAGGACCATAAAAGTAGATGAAACACTAAAGCCAAGGGAGCACACGATGCATATTCGTCCCTCAGATAGCATTCTGCTCGAGGTAAGTGAAGAATTTTACAAAACTGCATTAATTCATGATTCAGAGTGGAAGCTCAAACAACATTCCTATTTATTTTTCTATAGGGAGACACAGACAATTGCAACAATGATTAATGGAGAGAGAGAGAGAGAGAGAGAGAGAGAGAGAGAGAGAGAGAGAGAGAGAGAGAGAGAGAGAGAGAGATGTCAAGTCAAGCAGATGTAGGGATGGCAATGGGTAGGGTATGGGTAGGGTACTATAGTACCCATCCCCATACCCGCAGATTGAAAAAATACCCGTACCCATCCCCATACCCGCGTGGGTAACAACTTTTACCCCCGTCCCCATACCCTATGGGTACCTAGGTACCCATACCCGTACCCGTTACCCGCATTTTTACTAAAAATAAATTGATCAATTATAAAATATCATATAATTTTAATATAATTAAAAAAATTTCAAAGATTTTAATATTGACTAATAAAAATTATAAACAAAATTATTACTAACCTTATGTTAAAGTTCATATTTATGTTAAATATTCACATTATTTTTATATTATGTTATAAATAAACATTTTTATTAAAAATATGTAATAGTATAGTAGAGTTGTATTGTTTTAAATTGATTTATATATATTATAATATAATAATATAAATAAAATAAATAAATATATATTATGCGGGTATGGGGCGGGGTGGGTACTAAGGTACCCGTACCCGCACCCATACCCGTTCATTTTTGCGGGTAATTACCCATACCCGTGCCCGTACCCAAAATGCGGGTTTTTACCCTACCCGTTGTGGGTAATTTTTGCGGGTACCCTCTAGGTATGGGTCAAATTGCCATCCCTAAGCAGATGATAATGATAGATAATATAAAAGAGAAAGGAAAAAAGGTTTGATTCATTGTGGTCGATCAAAGGAAATCAGAATAGAAAATGAGCTGACCTTGACCAATACTTTGCTCTTGCCCATAACTTTGACAACTTCACCAACATATGAACCAGGCTCCTGGAGAAGCTGCAGTTCTTCTCGGAGCATCCTCACTGTCCATATTGAAATTGAATAAGGGACAGATACATAATCTATTAGGGGGCGGGGGCAAAATTTTTTGACAATGGCTTTCAAGACAGTAATACATCATATTATTAGAGGTGTAAAAATGATAGGAAATTAGTTAAGCATTGATGAATTTAAATAAATTTGGAGGTACCAGTGTGTGTGCACACACGCATAAGTAATTGCATGTAAAGTTATAATAAAGCAATTGATAGGCAAACTAATTTTACTGCAAAAAAAAAAAGCACTTTTCTTAAATAAACTTCCTAATGAATTTGTGAAACAGAAAATATGAAGTTGGAAAGTGTGGCTACAGCCCACGCTGCCCCATGCCCCCATGTATCCTTTATTGGATAAGTTAATAATTTAATCAACAGTTTGATTTAACTATCATCAACCATCAGTAGTAACCTGCTATTGTCAAATTCTGATTATTTGCAATTGGCTCATTCAGTCTAATTTTGTGAAATATCATGTCAAATGAGATATGGTGTGTTTATAAGTGGGAGGCATGCCTCTTAGAATTAGACCCAACCCAAATTCTGAGAGCCACAAAGTTCCAAAACAGAATGGTCTAGGACTTTGAAAACACTTCCAAAAGAGCAACATTCATTGCAAAACTATACAATCCAAAAACACTATCTCAAATAGAAAATTAAAAACAAAACATGATCTTGTCCCCTTTTTACTTCTTTTTCAGCACTGCCTCCTTACTTTACCATACTCCACTATTCTCTACCATTGTCAACCTCCCCAACACCGTGCAAGGTGCAATAGCCCCAAACCTTTTTATCCACCTAATAAGGATATGGACATCAAGATGCACCCACAAGTCAGAACCCAAACCTATTCCCCATGCTAGCCACACTCAAACCCGCACAAAAACAACAAAGTTAGCCAAAGACCGTCACCCTCAGCACCATGAAGTGTTTCCTCGTATATGATCGATCTGAACCTAGTAACCACCAACGTCTAATTCCCCACTACTTGACCATCCTCTAAAACCACCACCTCCTCTTATTTATCGAATTGAATAATTGTAGTAGAGACCAACGGAAAAAAACTAACAAATTGTCGATAAATACAAGAACTAAAGAATAAAAAGAGGATTAGAGTTAACAGACCCTTAGAATTTAGATCATTCCGTAGAGCCTTGAGACGGTTGAGGTTATGTGTCTTTTGGCGAAGCTGGAGCAGTAGATCATGGATCTCCTGCAAGTAGTACTGGCGGAGACCCTCACCTGGTTTGGTGGGTTTGGCAGAGCAATTATCCTCCAGTGCACTGTGTGCGTGCTTCACTTCTACTCCCACAGTAGCCATTGATCAAATCAAGTAACTCTTCTAGTTCAAGGGTTTTTCTCTGATACATAATGTATACATTTTCAGATACATAACATGATATAAAATCAGCAAAAAGTGCAATAAAAATATTACCAAAGAGAATTACAAAATACATATATAGCATTCCAATTATCGGTATAGAATAGATAGACCATTAGAAACTATCTTTAGCCATGGAGCAAGTTATTTGAATCGGAACTTATATTGTCATGTATTATGTTTAGGAATCAATCACGTGAGTAGAACCAAAGGGATTGGATATTTGCGTCACATCATAAATTATGACTACAAAATAACATGCATGAAAATTACAAGTATAAATTATCCAAACTAGATTCTTTTCCCCTTTGATAAAACAAACTCCTTTATGCACAAAAAACCCTTTTCTATGAAAAATCACATGATAATGTCAAAGGGTACTAAATCTTCCTCGAGTTGTAACTTCCAACAGTGTCTGTGTCTATCACAACAAGCGTCTAATATATACCATCCCCAAAGGACGGATCAAGTCATTGAGCTCAAATGGTTAAGGAGCTCTCCAAGGACAAATTCTTTGAGAGAACCCGAGTTCGATCCCTGAGTGACACGGTTCTTAGTCAGACTTTACTTATCTCCATGTCAAACTCCAGATTACCACAACCCCTTTCCCCGGGAAAGGGAGGTTAACAACAAAAAAAATAATATATTATTCCCAAAGATATGATTTTTTTATACTTTTTGCCATTTCAACGTGAAAGGTGAAGAAACAAGAACCCTTTTATATAAGTTTTTACACTCAAAAATCAAAATTTGTTTTTAAAACCATGTTACAAAATGGCAACTCAATCAAAATTCAATTTAAGGTTTTAATTAGTATGAACAGTAGTGACATTAATTGGTAACAAATTAAAATCGGAATAAAATGCAAAATAAAATGATAGATGGAAGCAAAAGAAAGAAGAACAAGAATGAATACCTTATACTAATGTGTTTAATGGAGCAGCAATAAACTAAGAAGATGGAGAAGCTTCTCGGGACGGAGATTGAAACGAAAACAGAGATAGATGTATGTCGATCGAGTCGAGGATGCGATCACAAAATCAAATCGATATCTTAATTTCTTTTTCTTTTATATTTTTATTTTTTACTCATATACAATACATATATATTATGGTTTCTTGCTCAACAATGTAAGAACAAATTTTTTTTTTCTTGTTCAACAATGCAAATCGATATGTTAATTTCTTTTTCTTTTATGTTTTTATTTTTTACTCATATAGTATTATGGTTTCTTGTTCAACAATGTAAGAATAATTTATTTATTTTTTAATAAAGGAATAAGTTTGGCTTTGATTTTTTTATTAATTTGAGGACAAAGTGACCATCACTATTTTTTTTTACCGAAAAAACAAAGATATTCATCCATTCAAATCGGCAGAGTATATCAATCGAAAATTATTACATATTCAAATTCACTAAAAACTACTCCCTTCGTTTTTTTAAGTGTCCATTCAGAATAGTAACACCAAATTAAGAAAGTGTATTTCTCCATCTTATCTTCCTATTATACCCTAATGTTAATCCACCAATAAATTCCTATTTTTTTGCACGCACTTTCTCTTTCCAATAAATTTAATATATTATGTAAAAAAAAATTAATGTTATTTACCAAAGTATCACTGTCCGCTACTTAAGCAACAGACGGATTCTACGTAGGATGGTGTTTTTTTTTTTCAAAAATCTCATTTTTTATAACATCCGCTACTTAAGTTGCGGTGCTTGCCACAACTCTATTCCCGACTCTAAATCCATAAAGGACTTTAAGAGAGGATGAACAATTCCTCGGATGTGAATTGTCGTTCTGAGATGTTTGATAAGGGCGGGCAAGATTTTTATCCGCTACTTAAGTAGAGGATGTTATAAAAATGAGAAATTTTTATGTTAGAGGTTTTTTTTCCTCAAATTTCACATTTTTATAATGTCTGCTACTTAAGTAAATAATTATGTTCGCTACTTAAGTAGAGAACTAGTAAAAATCTTGGTAGGATATTTTTTCTCAAAATTTCTCATTTTTATAACGTCCATTACTAAAGTAGCGGAATAGTAAAATAGGAAATGCATATGACACGCGAGTAACCGGTATGGTGATGGACCGGACAGTGGATTAGAGGACCAAATAAGTTAGGCCCAATAAGTCCAAAAGTAACAAAGCCCAATCAAAGTGATCCAGGAAGGCGGGATGGCAAGCCTACATGACGTGGCGGGACGAAACAATGTGGCGCCAAATATCTTTGAACTAGGAATTGCGCCCAAAATATCTTCTTCTTCCAGAAAGTCAACTACCTAGCTTCACGGGAAAGAAACCATCATCCTCTATCTCCTCCATAGCTTGGGGACGAAGGAAGGAATAACCACCCCTATCCTTGCGCTGGTTCGCCGGAGAAGGCGGTGGTGGCCGAAACTCCAGTAGATCAAACTTGGGGAAGAAGGAAATTGTAACCTATAAATAGCTCTGTATTTTCAATGTAAAAGGATCGTGGTATTTTTTATCAGTCCATATTTAATAAGTTCATGTAATATCATTCATATATTATCAATAATACAACCCCTTTGAGTGTTCACCAGAAAATGTGACAAATATAATTCTCATATGCTATTATCTAACCATATTGGGTTTTGATGAAAGAAACCCTTGGGGTGCATCTCACCCCATTGTTATGCTCAAAATTCCACCTTTCACCCACCATAAGTTAGCTTTATTTCTTGCCATAAATTTTCCCACACTTTTCACAATGTTAAAATGTGCGGCTAAGATTTTTTTTATAATTTTATTAATTTAAACAGTCCGATAAAAAATCAACCACCAAATTTTTAAACTATGTAAAAATTGTGTACTTATTTACTACACCAAATCTCAATTCGTGTTTTTCTTTCACATTATCTGCAGAAAGATAAATTTTTTAGAGTATTATATTTGTTTTGAAGTGCCTACTATTAAATAAGTCATTGTAAAATCTGAATCATATTAATTCGTTTTTATGACATGAATCATATTAATTTTAATCACTAAAACATAACATTAATTTTATTTTCAAGTATAAAAGCTTATATCTATAAACATTTTAATAATTTTTAAGCATTATTAAATTGTAATTTAAACCTAATAATAATAAGTAGTAGTAATTACCTTTTCACAAATTAAAAAAAAGTTAGTAGCGATAATTTTTTTTTCTCTTTCAAATAGTCTATTGACTAGAATTTCACTTTTAAAATGAATAAATAGATGTCTAGAGTTTGAATTTCGACAATCTTATATAAAATGCAATGTCTTTGTCAACTGAGTTAAGATCACAGAGATATACAGATATAAATATTATAGATATAAATATATAGATATAAATATTATCATATAAGATCTTGTTTGATTTGTTTTGATGAGTACTTTCAAAATATCAAGTTTTTATAATTTTTACTAATAGACAATTAAAAATATTAAAGATCAAAATTATACGTTGGCACATGTGCAGTAGTCAAAGTAGTTCTTATATTTTGGGACGAGGGAGTAGTAAGTAAGGAAATGTTAAACAGTGTGTCTCCGAGACAATGGTTAAAGAAACAAAACGTGGTAATTAATTAATTTTGTAAGTATTGCATCCAATGCCTTGAAATTTTTTTAAAAAAATCATTTCTACTTAAAAATTTTATTTTTGTTTTCTTAATCATTGCCTCGAGTCACGGTTTAGCATAACCCTAGTCAAATTATTATTATCAACACAAAAGACAATATTTTTTTTAGAAGAAAGGTTGCCGGTTAATCCACTTCTTTATTAATAATTTTTTGTCAAGTAGTTTAATAGCTAAAATTCTCTTGAGGTGAATTAGTGGGAATTCTAAGTCCTACCAATTGAGTAATGCTCGTGCAGAAAACCAAAATGTATAATATTTAAATTTGAAAAATGCTATTTAGTAAGAAATTATTATTATTTTTTTAGAATGATTTTTTGTTGTTGATAATAAATAGCAATAAATTATTGTAAAATATTTTTGCTTGATTCAAATTTATAATATTTAGTTTTTCTAAAGTATAATTTTATACTAATATATAAGTTTTATTTTCAATATCCATTTATTTATCTAGTTTTTTTTCTTACAAAACCAAACTAATTTCGTAACTTAAAAAAACACATGTCCTCAGCCACTGGTTCACATTGTATATCGGTTCTTTTATCAAGAAAGATGAAATATTTCTGAATTTCTTCTATCCCTTCATAGTCATCATAGGATGAATTTGCATGCCATGGTTTCTCTACCTTCCTCACTTTCTGTCACTGCAACTCTTAACCTCCAACCACAATTCAGAAAATACCCACCAACCACTTTTCCACTAGATAAGGTACAAAATATCTTAGTCTTTTAATTTAATTACTTCTTTATATTATCACTAATGCTGATTGTTACCGAAGCAGTTCTAAACCAAATGCAAGAATTGCATTTACAGTTACATTTTTATCCAACAATCAGTCTTTTTATTATTTAGTTGTTTTTCTATATAAATAAATTGTGTTTGGCTAAACAGCTTAATTGATATTTTTGGAATAAGAGATTAGTATCATATAAGAGCTTATCTATAGGCTGATTCTTTTTCTATAACCAAAATTGATATGCCAAAGCATCATTATATGATAATTGACATCCCAATCATACTTTTTATTTATTTATCAGTTACCACCAATCAAAGCGTAGTAAGTTATATGTTGTAAGCTATTTTCATAAGTTATATTGAATCAACTTAAGGCCTGATTAGGTTAATTAGCCTAGTGGTCTTGACTCAGGGCTTTCGATCTGAAGGTCTCGGGATCGATTCCCCCCGTGCCAATTTTGGTGGACTAGTCCATAGAGAGCTTTGCTCTAGCTTTTAATGGGCCTCGCGGATGGTGGGATTGGACCCCTTGAATAAATCGGTCATTGGGCCGAATACCAAGTTTTCTAAAAAAAAGGCCCTGTTTAGATTGACTTACTGAGTTTATCCACTGACACAAACACTTGTGATGCTAGATTGTTCGGAGAGCCTGTTAAAACAACTTAAAATAGTCCATAAGCTCTCCAAGATAGAAATAACTTATGTATAAGCACGTAGATGATAAATGTGTACGTTATACGTGTTTAATTAAGTTATTTGTCTAAACGTAGGGCCCGTTTGGATTAACTTATTTTTGAGCTTGTGCAAAACAACTTATGCAAATAAATAAACTCTTATGTATTATTCATAAGCTTGTCAAGGTAGTTTATGAAAAAACAACTTATGAAGATACAATTTTTGTTAGTGAGAACTTATGAATTAACATAAAAACTTATTTATTTGCATAAGCTATTTTTCATAATCTCAAAAATAAGGCAATCCAAATGGGTCCATAGTCTTACTGAAATAAGTTAAAAATTGCTTATAAACATGTCATAAGTTATTTGTATAAGCTCTCTCAAACACTAACACAAAGCTTACAGTCCAAATAAGTTATTCAAAAGTCAATCCAACAATACCCTAATTCAAACCTTTAAACGGAGTTGCAAAATTATAATTATTAATTAAGTTATAAGGATTAAAAAAAAATTAATAATTAATTTTTGTAATTAACCTTAAAAAGTATCCACTGTTTATTTCATTCTAAAGGAAAAAATTCTAGTTTAACTAGTATATAACATTAATCTCTTCTACTTAATTCAATGTTAACCTGTACCTTATGCTTTCAGGGACAAAGCATTTCATTACAGAAAAGCCACATATCCACACATTTGAATCCCAGTAGGCACCTTAATTTTCAAGAAGCACTTTCATTTGCAAAAGAATGTAAAGAGGAAGTGGATTCATCTTTCTACATTCCCTTGTTACAACAATGCTCACAAAACTGCTCCTTTTCATCCACACAAATTATTCACTGTCACATAGTGAAAACAGGTAACCATGAAGACCCTTTTTTGTCAACATTTCTAATCAGCGTTTATGCCAAATGCGGTAACATAGAGGATTCTAAAAGAGCATTTGATCACTTGAACAGCAGAAATGTTATTGCTTGGACAAATTTAATGAAGGGTTATGTACAAAACTCAATGCCAATACATGCTGTACATTTGTTTCAAGAGATGTTACATTCAGAATGTTACCCTTCAATTTACACTCTTGCTATAGCCATTAATGCTTGTACATCTTTGCACTCTTTGAAGTTAGGAGAACAGTTACATGCTTACATAATCAAATACAATGTTGATTTTGACACAAGTATCGGCAATGCACTTTGTAGTTTATACTCTAAATGTGGTGGTAGGTTGGAATTTGGTCTAAAAGCATTTAGGAGAATCAAAGAAAAAGATGTTATTTCTTGGACTGCTGCGATTTCTGCTTGCGGCGAAAATGGTGAAGCTATGAAGGGTTTGAGAGTTTTTGTTGAGATGCTTTTAGATGAAGTTTGGGTTGAGCCTAATGAGTACACTTTAACTACTGTGTTGACTCAGTGTTGTGAGGTTAAGTGCTTGGAGCTTGGCGTTCAGGTTCATTCTTTGTGTACTAAATTAGGGTACGAATCGAACCTACGCGTTCAAAATTCTTTATTGTATTTGTACATTAAATGTGGTTGTATCGGTGAAGCTCAAAGGGTTTTTAAAGGAATGGATGCTGTCAATTTGATTACATGGAATGCTATGATTGCTGGATTTGCACAAATGATGGAACTTTCAAAGGATAATCTTTCTGCATACCGAATTGGAAGTGAAGCACTCAAACTTTTCTCCGAGTTGAATCAGTCTGGCATGAAACCTGATTCGTTTACGCTCTCAAGTGTGTTGAGTGTTTGTAGTAGAATGATGGCTTTAGAACAAGGAGAACAGATTCATGCTCGGATGATCAAAACTGGGTTGGTGTCAGACGATGTTGTAGGTTCTTCTTTGGTTAATATGTATAACAAATGTGGAAGCATCGAGAGAGCAAGCAAAGCTTTTCTAGAGATGTCCATTAGAACAATGATATTATGGACTTCCATGATTAATGGTTTTGCACAGCATGGTTGGTCAAAGCAAGCATTGAATCTTTTCGAAGATATGAAACTTGTAGGAGTTAGACCAAACCAGGTCACTTTTGTCGGCATTTTATCGGCCTGTGGAAATGCTGGTATGACCAATGAAGCATTCAATTACTTTAAGATTATGCAAAAGGAATATAAAATTAAACCTTTGATGGACCATTATGCTCGTTTGGTTGATATGTTAGTGAGGCTCGGTCGGCTAGAGGAAGCTTTCAATTTGATAAAAAAAATGGATTATGAAGCTAGTGAGTTTATTTGGTCGAATTTGTTAGCTGGTTGTTTAAGCCAAGGGAATCTAGAATTGGGATGTCATGCTGCAGAAAAGTTATTAAGTCTCAAACCAAAAGATGTAGAGACATACGGATTGTTGTTGAATACGTACGCCTCAGCCGGGAGATTCGATGAAGTTTCTAAAGTGAAGAATATAATGAAAGAAGAGAAAGTTAAAAAGTTAAAGGACTGGAGCTGGATTAGCATCAAAGACAGAGTGTATTCATTTGAAACAAATGATAAGGCACACATAGAGAGTTCACTAGTAAATAAATCATTGGAGGATTTACTTGTGAAAGCAAAGAATCTTGGATATGAGATGTTAGAAAGTGTGGAAATATGTGACAAAGAAGAGGATGAAAAGACATCTTCCCCTAGCATTTATCACAGTGAGAAACTAGCCATTACATTTGGGTTGGAGAATTTGCCAAATTCTTCACCAATAAGAGTTGTTAAGAATACCTTAATGTGCAGGGATTGCCATAATTTTATGAAGTATATCTCAACACTGACTAGTAGGGAAATCATTGTTAAAGATAGTAAGAGGCTACATAAATTTGTCAATGGACAATGCTCTTGTGGGAATGTTGGTGGGTTTCTCTGATATCCCCTAAGATGCAGCTAAAAAGTTCATGAGTTACCAATCAAGATATGACCAAAAGCAGAAACATTTTGTTTACACCTTTTGACATTTACTTTTACATCACATAGATTACTTTATATATTGACTAGTTTTGAATTGTTCTAGGAAGTTAACTTTTGAGTTTTGATTGTAGCTTCACACAAAAAAGTACAGCATGTATTAACTGAGTTCAAATCCACTCCATTTCCTTAAGGATGAGATTAAAAACCAAGTTCAACATTTTATGGTTACTCTCCTCTTCTCTATTACGCTCCCTCTTCTCAGTATCACAGTGCTGCCGTGACGGCCACCACCACCACGCCAAAGCTCTGCTGCCACTGTGTATATTCTTGGTCCTCTTTCTCCCAAATTCACTATTTTGGATCTGCAATTTTTTCCCAAATCTTTTGGATTTGAATTTTTTCTAGCAATAATCATCAATGAACCATTGGAGATGGCGACGACATTGGAGATGGCGACGACATTTAAAGAGTTGGCAACCGCAATTCAAAGAGAGCAACAGCGATTTGTTTTGAAGAGCCATGGCTATAATTTCATAACTCATGTACAATATATAAAAAGAAAATACATATGAAATCACTAATTTGCCCCTATTTTATTTTTTGACACATAATCATTTTTAAGGGTATTTTATGTCTTTATTAAAAAAATTAGTAGAAAAATGTTAAAACATTTCTAAGCAGGATTCAAGCACTTAACCTTTTAGTTACATTTTTTATTATATTTACCACTAAGCCATATGAATTAATTTGTTATATTTTTGGAACCAATATGAGTTAAATGCCCAATTGTAACCACAAAATTCCACTTTATTTGTTACTTCTCCCACGATTTTTTTCTTTTTATCTAAAAATCCAATTTTTTGTATGTAACCCAAATTCAAATTAAATTACCTCACTTTATATCTACAATATATGAAAAGAAGATGCATATGAAATCACCAATTTGCCCATTTTTCATTTTTTTGAGACATAATCATTTTCATGGGTGATTTCATATGTATTTTCTTTTTATATATTGTAAATTTTTGGAACCAATATGAGTTAAATGTCCAATTGTAACCACAAAACACCACTTTATTTGTTACTTCTCCCACGATTTTTTTCTTTTTATCTAAAACTCCAATTTTTTGTATATAACCCAAATTCAAATTACCTCACTTTATATAAATTCAATTTTTTTATTAAACAAAAATCAATTAGCTGGGCATCGATATATCCTATACAATCTACTATATCTACAATATATAAAAAGAAAATACATATGAAATCACTAATTTGCCCCTATTTTATTTTTTGACACATAATCATTTTTAAGGGTATTTTGTGTCTTTATTAAAAAAATTAGTAGAAAAATGTTAAAACATTTCTAAGCAGGATTCAAGCACTTAACCTTTTAGTTACATTTTTTATTATATTTACCACTAAGCCATATGAATTAATTTGTTATATTTTTGGAACCAATATGAGTTAAATGCCCAATTGTAACCACAAAACTCCACTTTATTTGTTACTTCTCCCACGATTTTTTTCTTTTTATCTAAAAATCCAATTTTTTGTATGTAACCCAAATTCAAATTAAATTACCTCACTTTATATCTACAATATATGAAAAGAAGATGCATATGAAATCACCAATTTGCCCATTTTTCATTTTTTTGAGACATAATCATTTTCATGGGTGATTTCATATGTATTTTCTTTTTATATATTGTAAATTTTTGGAACCAATATGAGTTAAATGTCCAATTGTAACCACAAAACACCACTTTATTTGTTACTTCTCCCACGATTTTTTTCTTTTTATCTAAAACTCCAATTTTTTGTATATAACCCAAATTCAAATTACCTCACTTTATATAAATTCAATTTTTTTATTAAACAAAAATCAATTAGCTGGGCATCGATATATCCTATACAATCTACTATATCTACAATATATAAAAAGAAGATACATATGAAAACATTAATTTGCCCCTATTTTATTTTTTGACACATAATCATTTTCAAGGGTATTTTGTGTCTTTATTAAAAAAATTAGTAGAAAAATGCTAAAACATTTCTAAGCAGGATTCAAGCACTTAACCTTTTAGTTACATTTTTTATTATATTTACCACTAAGCCATATGAATTAATTTGTTATATTTTTGGAACCAATATGAGTTAAATGCCCAATTGTAACCACAAAACTCCACTTTATTTGTTACTTCTCCCACGATTTTTTTCTTTTTATCTAAAAATCCAATTTTTTGTATGTAACCCAAATTCAAATTAAATTACCTCACTTTATATCTACAATATATGAAAAGAAGATGCATATGAAATCACCAATTTGCCCATTTTTCATTTTTTTGAGACATAATCATTTTCATGGGTGATTTCATATGTATTTTCTTTTTATATATTGTAAATTTTTGAAACCAATATGAGTTAAATGTCCAATTGTAACCACAAAACACCACTTTATTTGTTACTTATCCCACGATTTTTTTCTTTTTATCTAAAACTCCAATTTTTTGTATATAACCCAAATTCAAATTACCTCACTTTATATAAATTCAATTTTTTTATTAAACAAAAATCAATTAGATGGGCATCGATATATCCTATACAATCTACTATATCTACAATATATAAAAAGAAGATACATATGAAAACATTAATTTGCCCCTATTTTATTTTTTGACACATAATCATTTTCAAGGGTATTTTGTGTCTTTATTAAAAAAATTAGTAGAAAAATGCTAAAACATTTCTAAGCAGGATTCAAGCACTTAACCTTTTAGTTACATTTTTTATTATATTTACCACTAAGCCATATGAATTAATTTGTTATATTTTTGGAACCAATATGAGTTAAATGCCCAATTGTAACCACAAAACTCCACTTTATTTGTTACTTCTCCCACGATTTTTTTCTTTTTATCTAAAAATCCAATTTTTTGTATGTAACCCAAATTCAAATTAAATTACCTCACTTTATATCTACAATATATGAAAAGAAGATGCATATGAAATCACCAATTTGCCTCTTTTTCATTTTTTGAGACATAATCATTTTCAAGGGTGATTTCATATGTATTTTCTTTTTATATATTGTAAATTTTTGGAACCAATATGAGTTAAATGTCCAATTGTAACCACAAAACACCACTTTATTTGTTACTTCTCCCACGATTTTTTTCTTTTTATCTAAAACTCCAATTTTTTGTATATAACCCAAATTCAAATTACCTCACTTTATATAAATTCAATTTTTTTATTAAACAAAAATCAATTAGCTGGGCATCGATATATCCTATACAATCTACTATATTTACAATATATAAAAAGAAGATACATATGAAATCACTAATTTGCCCCTATTTTATTTTTTGACACATAATCATTTTCAAGGGTATTTTGTGTCTTTATTAAAAAAATTAGTAGAAAAATGCTAAAACATTTCTAACCAGGATTCAAGCACTTAACATTTTAGTTACATTTTTTATTATATTTACCACTAAGCTATATGAATTAATTTGTTATATTTTTGGAACTAATATGAGTTAAATGCCCAATTGTAACCACAAAACTCCACTTTATTTGTTACTTCTCCCACGATTTTTTTCTTTTTATCTAAAAATCCAATTTTTTGTATGTAACCCAAATTCAAATTAAATTACCTCACTTTATGTCTACAATATATGAAAAGAAGATGCATATGAAATCACCAATTTGCCCCTTTTTCATTTTTTGAGACATAATCATTTTCAAGGGTGATTTCATATGTATTTTCTTTTCATATATTGTAAATTTTTGGAACCAATATGAGTTAAATGTCCAATTGTAACCACAAAACACCACTTTATTTGTTACTTCTCCCACAATTTTTTTCTTTTTATCTAAAACTCCAATTTTTTGTATGTAACCCAAATTCAAATTACCTCACTTTATATAAATTCAATTTTTTTATTAAACAAAAATCAATTAGCTGGGCATCGATATATCCTATACAATCTACTATATAGGCGGTATTAATTTTGTTTTAATTACTCAATTTAAAATGTTTCTTTACCTTACAAAAAAAAAATAAATAACATATAGAAATCCACATAAAATTAATAATTATGACCGATGAATGAATATAATGACACATCTACGATATATGAAAAGAAGATACTTTTTTTTAAGGAAAAAAGAAGATACATATGAAATCACCAATTTTCCTCTCTTTTTATTTTTTGACACATAATTATTTTCAAGGGTATTTTGTGTCATATTTGAAAGTTAATAACTAATTTCAATATTTTAATATTTTTCTTGAGGTGGTTACTTCCATTTTAATATTTTAATTTTGTGTCATCATTACATTGGTTAGATATTTTAATAACTAAATTTCAATATTTTAATATTTTCTTGAGGTGATTTCCTGATTTTTAATAATTTATGTTGGACCTAAATTTATACTCAGATATTAATGGGAGAACCTATTGTTTTTCTGATTTCTACGAGATTTATATTTTTAATCATATATTAATAAAGTTGTTCATTCTTTATAATTTCTACATGACATATATTTATACTCAGGGGCGGAGCCCCTCATGGGCTGGACAGGGCCAAGGCCCGCCCCAATGTTTTTAAATTTTTTTTCATATACATGTCTTTTAGCGGCGGTTATGATACTATGTAGCGGCGGTTTTAAATAGTACGTGTAGTTTGTTTTCCTCCAGTTTTGCGGGGGTTTCTATCTCCATTTTTGGACAACCCAAAATTATTTAACTGCTTTCCAGTTTGCGGGGGTTATAAACCCCCTCTATTTGGATTTGTTAGATAATTTATATATGTTTTAAAAAATTTGTAATTTATTTTGTAATAAAGTTCTTAAATTTTTATTTAAAATTGTGTTTTAGTGTATAAAAATTCATGTTTGATCAATCTTTTGTTAATTTTTTTTTAAAGAGATTCATATAATACTATAAACATAAATACAAGAATTAATTAAAAAGAATCAATTTTACACATGAATTGACATAAAATATATTTCATAATATATTTTTAAAATTTATTTATTAAAAATTGTAATGGTTCATCTTTTGACTATTTTTAGATATTCAAATTAGATATACCCTTAAATATGATATGCTTTTAGAATTGAACATGAATGATCTATATGACATAAACTTTCAATCCAACGGCGAATTTTGTAAAATTTGTATTCGTTGAAGCGTTATTGAGCGGTGTAACATTACTCAAATGTCACACCGGTGTAATTTGATTCATCCCATATATATATATATATTGTGTTTTTAGTAATTTTTTTTTTGGATATTCGATTTATATTTATAGCGGCCCGCCCCCATTTTTTAGGCTAGCTCCGCCACTGTTTATACTCATATATTAATACAAGGATCTAATTTTTTGTGGGATTTATGCGAGACCTATGTTTTTACTCTTATTAATGAAGTTGTCAGTTTTTTACTATTTTTTGTGAGACCTATATTTATACTCATATATTAATACGAAAATCTAGCTACTATTTTTTGTGATTCTGAAAGACCTTGTGTTTTTACTAATATATTATGTTGTCTATTTTTTTAATAATTTTACGGGCTATATTCATATTAATACGGGAACCTCTTTTTTTTGTTATATCTACGGGCCTTATATTTTAGCTCCTATATTAATAAAGTTGTTTTTTTTTTTTATAATTATACGAGTTATACTCATATATTTATACGGAGACATAATCTTTTGTGTGAATTGTGAGTGACCTATATTTATCCTCTTATTAATAAGGTTTCCAGATCTTTAATAATTTATGTAGAACCTAACTTTATACTCATATTTAATACGGTGACCTAATTATTTTGATGATTGTTGTGAGACATATATTTTCACTAAGATCGCCTATTTTTTAATAATTTTTACGGGACTATATTCATACTCATATATATATATTACAAAGGACCTAAGAAAACAAGATACATGTGAAAATCCCCTACTTAATAATTTGACATATCATCACTTTCATGGGTATTTTGTGTCATATTTGAAAGTTAGTAAATAATTTCAATATTTTAAAAATTTTCTTGAGATGGTTAATTCCTTTTTAATATTTTACTCCTTTTGTATTTTTATAAGTGTTCAGTTAGAATGATAACACTAAATTAAGAAAGTGGATTTTTGCACATTATCTTCCTATTATACTCTCATCTTAATTCACCAATAAATACCTATTTTTTGCACTTTTCCAAATAAATTTTAGTTTTCAAATTTTTACTATTTTTTTAGAGCTATATTTATAATCATATATTAGTACGAGAACCTAATCTTTTGTGTGATTTCTGGGAACCTATGTGTTTTTTTTTTGGGTACATGGGATTATGGGAACCTATGTGTTTTACTCATATATTAATAAGCTTGCCCATCTTTTATAACATTTGCGAGACCTATATTTATTTATTTTTTTTGAAACAAAAACTTTATTATAAAAGAGAAACAAAAACCTCAGTCAGGTCTTATATCGTTTTGGATAAAGAGGGCTATTTGAGGGGGTACATTAGATAAACTTTCATGGGTATTTTGTGTATATATTATAGGGTTATATTTATACTCGTATATTAATATGGAAACTTTTTTGTTGGTGTGGTTTCTACGGGACTTATACTTTTAATTATATATTAATTAAGTTGTTTGTAACAAAAATAAAATAAAAATTAAGTTGTCTATTTTTTTTTTTTTACAAATTTACAGATTATACTCATATTTAATACGGTGACCTAATTATTTTGATGATTGTTGTGAGACCTATATTTTCACATACGATTGCCTATTTTTTAATAGTTTTTACGTGACTATATTTATACTCATATATTAATACATTGACATAAGTTTTTTGGTGATTTTTACAAGACCTATGTTTTTACTAATATATTAATAAGGTAGCCTATTTTTTTCATAATTTTTACATTATCTATATTTATATTCCTCTATTAATATGGAGACCTAAAGTTTTTTTGTGATAATTTTACCATTGTTCTTTTTCCATTTTTTTTACCAAATATTATATCCCTTCTATTTTTCTTTTATATTTTAATCTACTTTCCAATAAATTTTATCTTACCAAATGAGGAGCGGCATTGATTATTACAGCCACCATTGAGATTAAATACTGAAAGTAAGTATTTGTTTAATAAAAAAAATGATTCAGTTCTTAACCCTTCCATCTCTCCCTTCATCTCCAACCCAACGCCGTCTAAAACTGCCCCTATGTCTGTCCCTGCATCACCCCCTCTTCCTCTCATAGCAGCTCGCCCCCATCACACCTCGCAACCACAAAGTCAGATTTAATCAAAGTAGGATTTATTTTATTATTTTGCAAAATCAAAAACATTGAAATCAATAATAATAGCTTGATCAAGAACAATAGTGATGGCATTTGGGTGGTTCGTGATGGTGGGATAGAAATGGATGGTGAAGCAAGAAGACAGAAACGAGGGTTGTTGTTAGTTCACAAGTGTTTCTATGTGGCTTAAAAACTCACCCATTGAAATTTTTAATTGCCACATGTGACATTGACATGTCATTGGATTTGAACTAGTAAAAACGGCTTGCTCGTCAAAGTAGTACAAATTCAAGTGTGAACTATGATTGGAAGTTCACTGGCAATTTATTTTAAAGTAAATTGTACTTATTTATCTTTCATTTTTCTACTAATTTTAGTGATGCAGCGCACTGAAATAAAAAACACATGAACTAACATAACTCATGTAATTCAATATACAACAGTGTTAACTGATAATCTGAAATCTATTAGTACATACTCAATCAACACTTACACTCTTCTCTTGTAAAAACTGGATACATTGTAATGATAAAGACCAACAAAAATAAGGCCATATAGAAACTTATAAACACCAAACTTGCTATTTTTTGTCATTACAGATTATACCTGATTACTTTTTCTCTTTCAAATTTGAATCTGCTCTTCTATATATTTAAAAAGGCCCGGGTTGCAAGAGAAAGAGGCGAGTTAGCCGAGCTGGTTTATAACCTTTATATGCAAGGCTCAGGTGTTTTTTCTAACACTTCCACACAAATATATATATATATATATATATATATCTTCCACAACCAAATTTCTTTTTCTCCCATTTTCCACAACTAGAATTTTTGTCATTTCTTTTCAATCATAACAGAAGATACCATGGGCAACAAAACTAATGTCTTTTGCTTCTATTCTTGGAGGTCTTCAATTTGCTTGTTTCATGGGGCGATTTCCAGATGATATCCTCAAGATTGCTAGAAAAATTCTTGTAAAACTGCAACATTAGAAGGCATACTTTTTTTGTTAAAAATACAGTAAATTGATGGGAGGAAAGGTGCAGTAACACCAAATATTAAAGCAGCTCATCATGAACACTGACCTTGAGATATTCACTAGCATCTCCGGCTGCTTTCTGAATGTCCACCATGAAAAATGTGGGAGCAACTTCAAAAACCTTTTCAAACAGAGCAATAAAAGAGATCAAGAAATGAAATTATTATTCAGAATGTCTAGGGACTGTTTCAAGGTTTAAATTATGGTCGCAGCAGTGAAAATGTGAAAGAAAAAAGAAAAAAAAAACAGAATTCTCTGTCTATTTGGATTTTGTCGTGACCGTTATGGCGTTTCGTCGTGATTTTATTTCATACTGTAAAAATGCTATTAGAATTTGAGAGGCCTATACTCAACCACAAAAGCTAGCTTGAGAGTTGAGGTTTGCACTACACTTATAAAGGCTATCTATGCCATATCTCTAGCCAATGTGGGACTTCTAACACACCCCCTCACGTCCAGAACTGAACAAGCTGGAACGTGGAATCAACAACAACGGGTGGCCCAAATATGGGAGGTCTCCACAACAAACAACAAATGGATCTAGGATAGGCTCTGATACCATATTAGAAAATGAGTATTGGGCCTAACTCAACCTTACAAAACCGGCTTGTAAGGTGAGGATTGCCTCTAGTTTATAAACACTTAGTCAGGCCATCTCTCAACCGATGTGGGACTTCTTAACACACACCCTCGCGTCCAGCGCTATTGGGCTTGGTACGCGGATATAAATGGTAGGTGGCCCAACGGATCTTGGAGAGGCTCTGATACCATCTTAGATTTTATATTGGGCCTAACTCAACCTTACAAAACCGGTTTGTAAGGTGAGGACTGCCACTTGCTTATAAACACTACACAGGCCATATCTCTTAGCAATGTGGGACTAAATCCACCCCTTCACACCCAACACAATGAAGGTGTTGGAGGCTGCAATGAAGGCAACACAAATGCCGCAATTAGGCAGATGGGGGCGGACCGCAATGAAGGTGGAATTTCCAACACACCCCCTCACGCTCGGGCCTAGAGCTGTAAAAATGGCCTTAAGGGGCCGGCCCTTTAAGGGGCGGACCCACTTATTTCTGATTATTAATTTTATTTAAATTTTAAACACAGTTTTTTTAGGGTGCCGATCGTGGACAGTGCTGATTGAAGAAAACGAGAATAAGTTCACGACACTAGAAAAATTGTTTAAAATTTAAATAAAATTAATAATCAGGAATAAGTGGGTCCGCCCCTTAAAGGGCCGGCCCCTTAATGCCCTTTTTACAGCTCTACTCGGGCCCAATGTGCCTGAAGCGTGGACGATGCGGGAAGCCCAACAATAGATCTAGGATAGGCTCTGATACCATCTCAGATTTTATATTGGGCCTAACTCAACCTTACAAAACCGGCTTGTAAGGTGAGGACTGCCCCAAGCTATATAAACGTTACACAGGCCATATCTCTTAGCAATGTGGGACTAAATCCACCCCTTCACACCAAACACAATGAAGGTGTTGGAGGCTGCAATGAAGGCAACTCAAATGCCGCAATTAGGCAGATGGGGGCGGACCGCAATGAAGGTGGAATTTCCAACAAATGGGAAAAGGGGTAACGGCTGGTGCCGATACCATTTTGTCGCGGCCAATTTCTCGGAAACGAACTGTTTCTTAAAACCTTGAAATGTTTAAAGTCTAGCAGAGAATTGTCAACTTACTTCCAGTATAACTGAGAAATGAGATGTCTTTTTTGCTGAAATACCTTCTATTCTCATCTGAAAATATAGACGAAAGATCACTTCAGATTAATAAAACTAAAATAAGGCAAGCTTAATCCTAAGAAGATATAATAGCAAATGCTATGTATTTATGTTGATTTACTTAGAATAGAAAAGTTAATAAATGTACAGAATAAATAAAGATGGAAGGTTGTGAGAGATGGAAAGTGATAAAGCAATTTAGCACGCGTATATTACAGGCTACGAACCTTATAGTTGCGAATATGTGTCTTAAATCCCATTGATTGCGCCACAACTTCCATACTTGATAAAACCACTTTCGCTGGCTTTTGGGTGACGAAGCGCGTTTGGTACTTCATTGTGTCCTTAAGATAATGACAAAATATGAGAGTGGAATTATGCATTTTATCATAGCAAGCCATATTAAATGGGCAGATATTTGACTATTTGCACATATGATTATTGAGTCATAAAATAGCAAACAAACAACAATATAATAATTATGCAATAAGGAAATACCTGTCCACGATCAAAGATTGTTGCAAGGTTTAGGCCTTGAGATAACATTATCATGTCGAATGCATTAAGAATTAGAGGACCCGTGTCCTCAATCTCACATTGCGGATTATCCCCCTGATCCTTCAGTTACAAAATAACCAATATATCAACATGACTGATATAATTTTCATATAAATGCACACGAAACAGAAAAGCCTCTTCCTTAACTGAACGGGCGAAAAAAGTTAAGATAATTGTGGCTATAGCTTTTGCATTCATCAGTCCTTTTCAATCAATATCTCCATCATCATTCATCTTTGAATTTTGAGTATACCAGAGATTTGAATGCCATTAATTGTTTTACTTTTAAGACATAGTATAACTTAAATATCTTTCACTGATTTTGTTATTTTGTGAACTACTCCAAAATAATTTAAGGTAGATAGGAGGACAGGGCAATCACAATGTCAAACCTATTTAAATGATTGGAAGCTGATTGGTTACATTTGGAAAAGTTGAGGTGAATTAGCTCAAATGCAAAACATTCTAATATTCCAATAAAATTAAACTTCGCCTATTGCGGAATTAAAAAATAAACAAACCTCCGCACTGTCAAATGCAGCATTAATATCATCCAGATTTACATCTTCATACTCAAGGAGATGCACAGGAACATAGTTTTTTTGGAACCACTCATCACTTCTGATCTGCTCAATAGTTATACGCTGAATTTAACATGCACATAAACAAACATGGATGAGAATGAGAAACACATGCAATGAAGTATATATTATATCCACTAGACTGTAGATATTAAAACATTATAATAATCATATGTAAGCTAAAACAATCTTCACAACAGAAAACAGAATAAATCCTTGAACTGTAAAGATGAATAGTCCATATTCACGTTCAACAATATTAGTGGAACCAATAATATAGCAAATGATCAATAAATATTTGGCGAAACATAAATTACATAATTGATGGTTTTAGGTTTCACACCAATGGGATTAGTGTAGTCAGAACCAAAACTTCAAATTAACTCTCTTCTTAGAATTTGAGCTATTATGCCTAACTCAACCCAGAAATTAGCTCTATAGGTGAGATGGCCAAGTATTGTAAAGATTACTTCGGCTACATCTCTAGTCAATGTAAGATATCACTCAAGACACCAACCTCATGCCCAAGCATGTAGATATGTTGCGTGTGAAATTTGCAGGACCAAACATCTACAAGTGACCCAATATAAGATCTATGATAGATTCTAGGCTAAAATACACTTTTTGGTCTCTTACTGTATATTTTAGCTTCAGTTTAGTTGTATAACTTTCAAGGGTTTCAGTTGGATCTTTTAAAATGATTTTAGGTTTCAATGTAGTCCTTTATTGATGGATTGTGTTAGAAAAGGACCACATTGGTACTACCTTAGTAAAATAAGAGATCATTTCGGAGCAAAAATAGGAACCATGTTAGTTTAACTATTACTACAAAATAAGTGATAATTTCAAAACTAAATTAAAACCCAATTGAAACTTTAAAAGTTATGGGACTAAATTAAAATAAAAAATAAGATAAGTTCAAAATTAAAACCCAAACTGAAACTTCTGAAGTTCAAAGGGTACCCAAACTGTATTTTAACCTAGATTCTAATACCATGTGGAAGATATAGGTTCTAAATAACGAAGAAAAGAGGAAGGCATAGAAACTTCCTAATAGAAAAGATACTCCAAAATTAATATCAAGATATTATAAGATGTTTTTCAAATAATCTAAGAGACAACAAACATTAAACATCCTTATTTCTACCAGGGAAGGAAATCTATCCGTGTGTGTATATGATTTGATATCCAATGGCCCATGCAACAACAGAAAAGCCATCAATACTGTTAGGTCTGATCAATCAATTTTTTCATTACAGTTTTTATTTTTTAATAAAAAAGAGTCAAATAGTTGATAACTAAGATTGACAACTACTAGATATCATGACACTCTTTGACTTTCTAGATGCCTAGTTATGCAACATGAATCATGTTAGGAACCCTATTCAATTTCTGCATCTGAGTTCACACAATATTAATTATAAATTGATTATAGTGAAAGGCCATGTCTCAAACCTCTTTAGACATTGATAAAAAAAATCTTGTTCTGCAAAGCAAATTCTTACATTTTCAGGGTTTGGGTCCAAAATTCTTTGTATCAAAGATTTTGCTCCCACAGGAAACCAAGCAGGGCATGAAAACTCTGCTTTATCAATCTGCAAGGAAGTAAGAAAAAAAATCAACACCATTAGACTATGTAGTATGTCCCGAGCCTTTTCACACCAAAACAAAAATCAGAATAATGCAGTCAGCACCTCTTAAATAATGCAAGTGACATTATTCTCTGTCATTATTATATGCAATTGCAAGAAATATTCAACACCGGGAATCCCATCATCTACTGTACAGAAAAAATGCATATTTGATGTCTAAATCCATGCCTTACTGTATAACGTGGTTAGATCAAGCTCATCAAAGGGAAGATATCCAGCAATTAGAACGTAGAGGATAACGCCACAGGACCAAACATCCGCTGGAGCACCTTTATAACCCTTGTGACTGAGTACCTGAGATCACAAAGATAAATGTCAAATGCAGAAGCCTGAATACTAGCATAGTGAGTAGCTGAAGTTGATAAAAAATCATATTAAGAGAGCATTAAGCCACGCAAAATATTACCTCAGGAGCTACATAATTAGGAGTCCCACAAGTTGTCCGAAGCATACTAACCCCCTGTGAAAATTTTCAAATATTTAAGCATTTGTCTACTATTAAAATTTAAACCTATATATCATATGATCTACATTGATTCAAGTCTAATATTTAAGAATTATTTGCTAACAATCTCACTTGTTCTGGTAAAGCACTCAAACCAAAATCTGAAATCTTCATATTTCCTAGTGAATCAAGTAAAAGGTTTTCAGGCTGGAAAAGGAAAAAACAAAGTTAGAAGGAAATCATGATGTGGATGAAGAAAGCATTCCAGACCCGAGTCAATGCAAACCTTTAAATCTCTATGATAAACTCCTTTACTGTGGCAATAATCTACACCATCAATAAGCTGTTGGAAGTATCTTCTAGCTTCAGCTTCACTAAGACGCCCGTGGTGTACCTGCACCATTATTATCTTAATTATATTTTCAGCACCAGGAAAAGTGATGATAGAAAACACCATAGAAGCTTGACGAAAAAACAGTGATACATCTTGAGCTACTCACAATTTTATCAAATAATTCACCACCTGTGATGAACTCCAATATGATATAAATCTTAGTACGGCTTGCCAGAACCTGAAGAAAACCATGTTCAAAAACAGAATGAAGCACTTGTGAGTTGTGAACAGTAACAAATGGCAAGATAGAAACATTTATCAATACTGGGTCATTGGTGCAGTTCTTCTAAAACATACATTATAAGGACAATAAAATACTAATAAGAGAAAAGGAAAATTCTAAACCAAGTCAAATTCTCAAATCATTTCTCCAATATTGCCCCCTCTCCACACAGTTAAGGAACGCAAAACTTCATAATTTTGGTTTTACTTTACTAACCTGAAAAACTTCTGAAACAGTGAAACTTACTGGCTAACATTATTTCACACTCACATATATTCACCATGACTTGGAGCACAAGTGGCTAATTTCAGAATAGAAGCCAAACGACCCCTTAATCACCTTTAAGAAGAGAGAAAGAAACCAGATCTACAGCCAAATAAAATATCACATACCTCATGTAGGCGAACGACATATGGATGCCTGACTAGCTTCATGATAGAAATCTCCCTCTTGATCTGCATTAAATTAAAACAAATAAATACAACACAATATGAAAATAAAAACCATAGTAATCACAAATATAGTAAGCATCAAATTACCTCTTGTATCTTAAAAAGGAAGAAATCGAAGCCAAAATAAACTTTATTAAACTCCACCCACACTCACTGGGATGCTAATCCAATCAAAATATTTACCATCAATCAAATTAAAGAGACTAACATCCACAACTCGCCTTAATAGTATTACTAAATACTAACCACATCGAAACACCATATAACCACATGCAACCATCAATTTAACTTATTATGAGTAGCAACTAGAAAATGAAGCAGCGAAAACACAATGCGTTTGGTGGAAATTCCACCTTATTTGTGGTCCGCCCCTAGCCTCCTAAATGCCGCATTTGGTTTGCCTTCATTGAACCCCCGGCACCTTCATTTTGTTGGGTATGAGTGGGTGGATTTAGTCTCACATTACCTAGAGATATGGCCTAAATAATGCTTATAAAGTTTGGGCAGTCCACAGCTTACAAGTCGATTTTGTATGGTATAGTTAAGCTCAAATTCAGATTTTAAGATGTTTGAGTAAGCATGTGATAAACATGATTTTAAATAAAATTCATTTGGACTACAATTGAGTTTGAATTGGAATGATTTATGAGCAAATGCTTTTTAGGTTCTATTGTTTGGATTGGCTTATTTGAGCTTATTTACTAGCATAAGTTTTGTAAGAATTTTTGGGAGAACTTATGAAAACAACTTAGGACATGTTCATAAGTTGTTTTCAGCTAATTTTCATAAGTTCTGCAAGATAGCTTATGAAAAAAGCTTATAGCTTAAACGAAAATAATTTAAGTTCATTTTATCTTTTGCTACAGAATTAGGCCTGTTTGGATTGACTTATTTTTGAGCTTATGTAAATATATAAGGTTTTAGGTTAATTTATAAGTTCCCACTAGCCAAAACTGTATTTTTATAAAGCCACTAGGTTTGGTCTAGTGGTGAGGGGTTTGGGTAGTACGCTATAGGTCCTGGGTTCGATCCCCAGCTCATTGTAAACCAAAAAAAATTGTATTTTTATAAGCTATTTTTTCATTAACTACCTTGACAAACTTATAATAATACATAAAAACTTATTTATTTGTATAAGCTATTTTGGATAAGCTCAAAAATAAGCTATTCCAAACGGACCCTAGTTTATACATAAGTGCTTATGTTATAAGTTGCAAATAAGTTGTTTATCCAAACAGGGTTACTCTAAAAGCAAACTTAATCTAAAACTTGAAGTAAATTTTTCAAACCAACAGAAAAGCTACATTTTATCACTCTAGGTATGGAGTCAAATACACAATGACAAATTATAAGTATTTTAACTAGAATCTTTTTTTTTTTTGTTCAAGTAGACTAGCGGCTAGAAATTCCAACTTAAAAGGTCAATAAGCGAAGTGTCCGGGGTTCGAAACTCGGCTCCTGCACATAAAATGCGATGTTCCTACCAACTTAGTTAAGCTCACGGGGACACTAAAATCATATTCTACATGAAACAAGATCAATTCTAAATCTTTTCAAACCAAACACAAATTCAAACTATATTTATATATATCATCTACATCACCAGCATATAAAACAACAAAACATTAAAATAATTAATAAAAAAAAAAGCAATTAAATGAAATTAATCTTGATAAGAACAAGAGAAAAAGAGTACCTGATCGGCCATTTTATGCTTGATGATGGTGCTACGATCGAGAATCTTCATAGCAACACTTTCACCAGTTTCAGTATTCTGAGCGAATTTAACCTTCGCGAAGGTTCCTTCACCAATGGTTCTTCCAATTTCATACTTACCAACTTTCCTTAACACCATGTTTCAATGCTTCTTTTCTTCTTCTTCTAATTAACAACTATAGCTTAAAATCATTTCACTCACTCTATATAAGTTTTGATAAATAAGCTTCTTGCTTTTCCAGCGATTAATGACTTTATTAACTAATCGATTAATTAATTAATTAATTAGATTATCTTTTTCTTTGTGAGCGATGCTATGAAAAGAAGGAATGGAAACTGGGAACAGTGAGAAAGGAAAGTGGATTAGCAGGTAAGAAAATAAATAAAAAATGAAAAAGATAAATGTGAAAGCTGTTTTTAATATTGAAATTTGAAAGTTGAAAATTTGGAATTTTAAAATTTTTTGTTGGTGATGATTTTGATATGTTCTATTTTGGATTTGGAGCACCGGAAAAGACGGCTTTTAATTTAATTGTAGTGAAAATAATTGCCACTTGCCAAAGTTTATCTAAGAAAATAACAAATAAAATATATGATAAAATATATAATCATTTTCTTCTTAGGGAGAAAAAATAAGTACTAGTCTCTAAATTATTTTAATCTATTAAGATAGTCACGTGAAAATAACTCAGTTAGTAGGAACATCTTATTATATATACAAGCGTTTGAGTTCAAATTCAAATATGAGATTTTTCACTTCTTTATTCAAAAGTTAATTTATAATCACTAAACTAATTAAAAAAACGAAACTAATAAAAAACAATTGATAGGTTTTTTTTTAAAAAATAAAAAAATAAAAATTGATAGGTTAATGATAATTTCTGATTATTTACTATTTACTGTATTTTTACAATTTTAGATCAAATTGGAGGAATTTAGAAATTAAATTGACATTTAATTAAAAAAAATTAAGAATAAAATCAGGAGAGTTTGTATCTAAATAAAAGTTATTAGGGTTGGTCTAATGGTAAAAAGTTTGAGTAGTATATTAGAGATCATGTGTTTGATCCTCATTTCAATCATATAAAAAAGAGTTTGTATTTAAATATAAGTTCGTTTTGATTTATAATTTCATTTAATGCAATTTTTTTTAACTCTAATGTAACACAAAAATCATCCCTAAAAACATAAAATAAATATAATTTATTATTTAAAATAAAATTTTAACAACCTTATTTTTTATTTTTTATAAAACAACCTTATGTTATTTCTTGAGGCGATTGGCATGACTCTTGGCCTCAAATTTGGGAGATATGTTTTTTTTTTACTAAAGATGTTCTGAATATGGATAATGAATTTATAATTCAAGGGTTATATCGTAAGAAGAGCTTTTTGCGGCTATGTTCAATGTCGACAATAGTCTTGAAAAATTGTTAGATCTCAACTTTTAAATTTAATTTTATTTATATTTATGAAAATTTTAATATAAACTATTTCTTCAAGTGGTCCATGGTGGATCGGTATATAAAAAATATTTAAAATATGGAGAATGTTAACTTGTGCCTACGTGTTAAGAAGATAAATGTGGAAAAAATTTATTGAACTTGTGCTGTATTCAATTATATAAACATTAAATTATTTGTATCATTAAATGCTATATTTCTATTTTTAGGTTGCTTAACATTTGCCCTTAAAATATTGTTGATAATATACGTTGATGTTGGAAAATATAATTTAATGATCATTTTTATGATTGAAATAATGACTCAATTGACACTAGTTTGATTAAAACAACATATAATAGATGTAGCTCATATTGAATTGACGCTAATAATGTTTTTTTTAGTCGTAAAAACAAGAAGAATCGCGATTTTTACTTTTAAAAAATATTATCGACAATCGTTAAGATTTCTGATAATTTTAAGCATTGGTTGGTCACCCTTAAACAATAGGTCATGAAGGGGAGAGTGATTTTACTTAATCACCTTAAAAAATATTGATGACTTACTTGAAAATCATGAAAGTAGTAATGATTAGAGATTATAGTCATAAAATATTACATTTAAAGTTGAGTAGGTCAAATATTTTGAAACAAATTTTTATTTCATTTGAATTATCTATTTTAAAACAGATGAAGTGTTATTATTTATTTTTAATAAAAGTTTCGTATATTAGAAAATAACGTAGGTATACTATGACCCAACTAAAAAATACACAAAAGGGGCCATGAAGGGGTTTGGGGTCACACCCATTGTGAATTAGCAATACACATTTAGCTAAACAATAGGTCAACATCAACGTATATAGATGAATGATAAAAAGGCCATGAAGTGGAGAGTGATTTTACTTGACCACCCGTGAAATCACTCCCCTTCAATATTTTTTAAGGGTGATCAAGTAAAATCACTCCCCCGTCTCTCTCCCCTATCTCTCTATATCTATCTATCCATCTCTCTCCCTATCTTTCTCTCTCTCTCTCCCCTAATTATTACACTTTTCATAAATTGTGTGAAATAGTCAAACAAGTCATCTAAAATGAGACGGGGAAAGTATTTATATTTTAGGGTTAAATAGTGTTTACTTCCTGTAATGTTACCGAATTTTGGTTTACTCCTTGTAATATTTTTTTTTCAATTACCCCTTTATAATGTTAAGATTTTATTTTTTTTTTTCAATTCCCCCTTATAATGTTAACATTATGTGTTTTTAGCCCCTCATTGAATATATTGTCTTAAGATTTCGTCAGTTTGCCCTATGCAATGTTAGTGAATTTTGGTTTACCCCTCACTAAGCATGTTACGTCATCATTTATGAGGAATCTTAAGTCAGCATATTCCATGATGAGCTAAAAGAACATAATTTTGACATTACAGAGGGTAATAAAAAAATACTAGTATAACCTACCCGTGCAAATGCACGGGTTAATATTCAATGAAAAATATAGATATTTTTTTGACACATGAAAAATATGGATTATTAAATTTTCAATATTTTGTGGTTTTTTTAAATTATTTGTAAAATTAATTTTATATTTAATGTAATAATTTATTTAAATATGATAAATAATCCAAATTTTGGAGATTTTAAGGAGAAATGGTAGAACGGAGAGTGATACTCCACTCCCCGTTCCCAACCCACATGTTCGTATATTTGTTCTTTTATTTTCATAAAAAAGGTCATTAAGCAAAAACTAATCTAACGGTTAATATATATTAGTTCTTAATCGTCATCTCTCTCGTTTAGACATTTGTTTTCTTCTGGAGTATTTTAGCCCATGTCCCCGTGTGAAAAAATTTCACATTTGTGTAATGAACAGTAGAATTATTTGTCATTTGCTTGACACAAAAAAAATTTATATCATTTTTTTTATGCATATCTCATTTGTTAATGGTGCAAATTTTAAAAAATTTATCTATTTGTTTATCTTACAGTGATGTTTGGAAAATAAAAACAAAGTAATACATGATATTATTACTTTTAATTCTTTCTTTTTTTATATATAAAATCATTGTTACTTTCCTTACTTTCAATTGATATTTATCGTATTTTTTATATAATAAAATCTACAAATGTATGTCTCATCTCGTGTAAGTTATTTTTTGCTTAATACCTCCATGTAGATTATTTTTTTATCAATACCCCATATTGTAATATTATGTCACTATGTAACTTTTTTTTATTAATAAAATTAATAATAAAATAAAATAGAAAAATAATCTATGAAGTCAATTACTTCATTCTTTTTATATTTCAGACAATCACACCATTTTCTCTGTTCGATAAGTATGAAGTTTAAGAATAACTTTTTTTGTGAACAATTAAATTACTATTTATATTTTTTTTATATTCCTTTTAAGGTGAGTATTTTTGTTCAGAGATTTTTAAGCCTTCAATTTTGTTTTGAAACATATTAAGCCTTCAATTTCTCAGTTCCACATTTGGCCAATTCGTTCTATATAATTTTTTTTGATAAGCAATTCGTTCTATAGTATAGTCCTTCGAGGAGTTTCTATTATTTTATCAGTATATTTGTTAAATATCACATGAAAAATTAGACAAACAAAAAAATAATGAGTAAAAAGAAGAGTACAACATTTATTAATAATAGTAAAAAAAAAACATTTATAAGCATGATTTACACCAATAAAAAATAATATGAACAAAAAGTGTTTTTTAATAAGTAAACATGATTAAAAAAAATGACAATAAAATATAAAAAAATATAAATAAATACTTAAAACTCTAACATCAGTTGATAATACCTAATCCTAATTTGAATAACGAACAATATGTTCTTCCGTATGGACCTGCTAATAAAAAATTATAGCTCAAAATTAGTATAATTATGATTAATCATAAACATCATTTAAATACAAAGCTTATATATATATAAAAAAATGCATATAACATCTTCGAAAATAAGAAAATAGAACAACGAAAAAGTTGAAAATTATCTCCTTGTAAGCACAAAAAAGACGGGCACCTGCTGTAAAATAAGAATTAAGAAAAGAAGATTATCTCCTTGTAAAAGGATAGCATCAAAATACAAAAATATACTATATAATATTAAACTTGAAAAAAAAACATTGAAAGAAGAAAATAGAACAACGAAAAAGTTGAAGGAAATGAGAGTGAAATCACCCAAAAAAAGAATAGAGATAAAAGATTGCAAAAAGTATAATTTTGAATTGCAATAGTGTGTGAAATCGGTTGCAAATCACAGCTATTTATATTAATAGAATGAAGATCGAAATTATAAATATCATTTAATAGCAATTATCTAATTGACAAATTATGGGACAAATTGACTTTGTTTCTAAAATATAATATAATACTAATAATGTAATGATAATAATAATGAATAAAATATCAAATAATCAAATTAGAAGTAAAAATTGACATTGTCATTAAAAAAATTGAAATGTATTCAATTGTTTCCTTTTGAATGATTATTTTTGAATTAACATTAAATTTTGATTGAGAAGGACACCAAAAAAAAGTAAAAATTGAAATGTATTTAATTGTTTCCTTTTGAATGATTATTTTTGAATTAGCATTAAATTTTGATTGAGAATGACACCAAAATAAAAATTCCTTATATGAGTACATACATTACATAATTTCTATTGAAGTTCTCAAAGGTTGCCACATAGGAAAACATGCTCTCACAAGTTGCCACATAGATTATGATAAATGAGAGGATGCCACATATGAAAGTGATCAAGAGAGAGAAACTCCTAAACATATAAATAATAGATTACATGTGAGTAAACCAAAAATCGCTAACATTGCAACGGCTAAACACTATATTTAACCCTATATTTTATAAATGTAACTCATTTGACCTAGTTAAACCAATTCAAATATTACAAAAAAAAATGTATTAATGTGAGAGAGAGAGAGAGAGAGAGAGAGAGAGAATTCCTTTTGTCTTAGATGAAGTGACAAATACTATTGAAACTCATACAACTAAGTATTAAGTCCGAGTCCGAATGAAGATGTTCGACCTAACAATATTATTACTTGTAAGTTGTAAGTTGAGTTAGCACTAGTGAATATACATCATATATTGGTATATTCACTATTACTATAAATATACAAAGTAGAATATACTAAATTTAGAGTAATAATAATTATAGGGTACAATTGAAGAAAAATAATTAATACTATATTGAAAGATGAAATGGGTTCTGATGACCTTATTTAGCATGAGCCTTTAACATATAGGAAACTCATGATAGATGCATATGGGACCATTGTCGTGCAGTCACAACCTTCTGATTGCACAACAGTTAGTCCATTTAGACATTAAAATTGAAGGGGCTAGATTTTCAATTTAGATTGAAAAATCTAATCTTAAGTACGTATGACAATAAAATTGATACATGTAGGTACCCGAATGAACTCGTTCCAATTTGACAGGGAAAACTCGAGTTGACTGAATTTGGGTTCGAGTTTTCCCCAGTTATAAAAGACGGGGTTGGAAGGATAATTGAGATATTGATACTCAACCCAAACCGCATCCGCTTATATCGGAATTATTTCTGGTGTTTTTGGGAGAGGTTATAGTTTTTATTTGGGTGTTGGTGTTCCTCTGCTGGGCTGCATTCGTTTTTCTGATGCCCCTGTTGTATTTTTGTGTTGTTTTTTGGTGTGTAGTGGGAGGCGTATTTTGTCCCCTCCTGGATCTTTATTTGTATGTTCTTTTTTATTCCTCTATTGGTATTTCTTATGGCGGCATGATTGAGGATTTGCAATAAAACCTTTGATGTTAAAAAAAAAAAAATCGGGATTATTTTTTACATCACTTAAATTAAAAATCCTTAAATAAATTCTTAAAATTACATTCATAATTCTATCACTCGGGGGCTTGCTACGCCTGTAACAGGTAAGACAGTGGCTAAGGAATGCACATTAGGATTTCATATGGTTATTTTTAAGTTGAGTATTAAACATATTATTTTCCTCTATTTTTTCTTTGTTTAAAAAAATTATATTATTGAAAAAAAAAATAGTTTTGGTTTTTTAACTTTGACCCAAGTTTATTTGCCGGGGAGACAAACGGAAATACCCGAAACCCGTCGAGTATGAGTTTTGGGTTTTAATTTTTATCTCCATTGAAAATTAGATCGGATAGAGAGATACCCAAATTTGAATTTGGGTAGCGCAAAACCCGCCTCCGCCCCCTTTTTTATTTTTTCATTTTCTTTTTCAAAAGGTCAAATTTAGTAATCGGTTATTAGCGTTAGGTTTTTTCACCTAGTCAGAACTTCAACCCGAACCTTTATTCCTTAACTCCTTTCACCCTTGAGCTACCCACCCGGCCTCGCCCCTCTTGCCATGGGTAATCTTGAGCTGGTGGTCCAAATGGGCTGACCGTCCGACTGCATCAATTCCATGCAGTTTGGTTCAAGCCCCTGCTGTATTTTTTCATAAAAATATATTTCAACTATTTAGTCACAACAAACCACAAGACATCAATTACTCTCTTTGTTTCTGAAGCAACACCACACGTTCTTTTTTGACAACACAACGCGTATAAATGTTTGTTACTGTACCGTACATGGAATCACAAATGAGAGGAACTTAAGAAATGCCACTGTTGATCAATGTAACAACTCAATGGTAAACTGTATGTCAAAAAAAAAAAAAAAACTCAATGGTAAACTGAATTTTGAAGGAAAATCAAAATTGTTTGTCCTAAAGCCACAACAGGGTGACCCTGGGCAAAGATTGAGTCTGACAGGGCACCATTTTTATTGGAGCTGTTAGAATCAGAGATACACAAATAGGAAAAGAGAAAGAGACGGCTAGGGTTTCAATAGAATACCAATAGCTTAACATTACAAAAGAGTTACTAGAGAATATATAATAAAACCTAATGGACTCTAAACTAACAGGCCCAATAACATAAACTATTATTTTATTATCTAACACCTACTCTCAAACTCATGATGCATCAACAAGAAGCATTATGAGTTTGTCAAACAAAATACGAAAATAAAATAAACTACCAAATAAAATAAACTTCTAACATCACCCCTCAAGCTAAAGCTTACTAAGCTTTAAGCTTGTTACAAATTAGCCCTGACAACAAATCAACTCAATTAAGATCACGATCAACGCAACAATTTACCATCAAAGAGGGGGGGAACCAAATCAAATTAATCCAACATCCAATCCAATGCAGTCCAAGCTAACCAAAAACCAAATCAGTCGAACAAATTCAAACTAAACTAATCATAAGAATCAATAGGGAGAAGTGCAATACAATCAGAAAAGAAGTGCAATAGGGGGAGAAGTGCAATGCAATAAGAAGAAGTGCAATAGAGGGAGAATTGCAATACAATCAGAAAAGAAGTGCAATAGGGGGAGAAGTGCAATGCAATCAGAAGAGAAGTGCAATAGGGGGAGAAGTGCAATACAATCAGAAAAGAAATGCAATAAGTGCAATACAATCAGAAGAAGTGCAATAGGGGAGAAGTGCAATGCAATCAGAATAAGAAGAAGTGCATTAGGGGAGAAGTGCAATAGGGAGAAGTGCAATGCAACAAGAAGAAGTGCAATAGGGGGAGAAGTGCAATGCAATCAGAAGAAGTCAGAGAGAAATGCAATAGGGAGAAATGCAATGGGAAGAAGTGAATCAAGATACCAATACAATGCACATAAATCCATCACCATATGCTGCCACATTCTTCATATACCATATACACCAATTGCAAAAGACTTATATAGTGACCTTTAAATTCCACCAAAAGTCTTCCATTCCACTGCCGTGTGCGTTTTTTTTATTCAAAACACACAATTAGCCAAACAAACCAAGCTTCCAAAGATTTATGTCAGGAGAACAAATCCAACAATTTTGTTTCACAAAAAGCCATACGTACCAAGCTTTTCCCAAAACAATGTTAGAAGTTTATTTTATTTCTTTTTTTTTTCTTCTTCGATAGAACCAATCAATAAAAACAAAACAAACGTATTCCCAAATTATTGGGAACTTGGCAGCGGAATAACAACATACAATCTAAGGAGGATCGAAATAAGCTCTGATACCATGTTAGAATCAGAGATACACAAATAGGAAAAGAGAAAGAGACGGCTAGGGTTTCAATAGAATACCAATAGCTTAACATTACAAAAGAGTTACTAGAGAATATATAATAAAACCTAATGGACTCTAAACTAACAGGCCCAATAACATAAACTATTATTTTATTATCTAACAGGAGCATCAAAAATTTTATTTTTATTTGTATACTACATATAAATAATATAAATATTTATAATAATGCAATTGCAAGGTATTTTTTTTTTCTTTTTTAACAAGCCAAGATGAAATATATTAAAAAAAACAGTCTCATCAGCACAAGATGTATCGAGGTAGATTACAATGGTTTACAAAGAGTCAAAGAAAAAGAATCATAAACAAATCATGCAAAGCCCAAACAAAGCAGAGACTAGACCACCAACTATGGTTGTTTGAATAAAAAGTAACACTCGTCGTCTTCAACCACATATAGGAGAAAAATTTGATCTTGTCCAATAATTGATGGGAAGTGCTTGTTGAGCCTCTGAACAATCTATGATTTCTTTCCGTCCACACAACTCAAACGCAAACAAATTAAATGAGTTGGAAAAAAGCTAAAGA
Source organism: Trifolium pratense (assembly GCF_020283565.1). NCBI lineage: Eukaryota > Viridiplantae > Streptophyta > Magnoliopsida > Fabales > Fabaceae > Trifolium > Trifolium pratense. The sequence goes on from NC_060062.1 coordinate 27,896,260, forward strand.
GTTGGAGGTCCAGAATTCAAATTACGGCAAGGAAAAAAGCTAACATAATATTGTAATATATTAATCATTTACTTATAAAAAAAAATAAACAATTCAATCAGAAATCAAACTATTTTTTATTACTGTTACATCCTATGAAAGAAGTTTTTCTCAATTAAATTTGTTAAAATCTTATTTGAGATCTACTATCACAAGATAGATTAGATAGTTTTAATTTGATTTCAATTGAAAATAATTTTTTAATTAACCTTGACTAGTATGAACAAATTTGATTTTCTTTTTTCTTTTTTTAATATAATAAGGAGATATATGCAAAGGATGAGAATGAAGTCTGCTTTGTCCCTGATATCTAAATGCTCTTCGACTTATAAAAAAATATAGAGCATGAAATATTTTGTATGAAAGAATGATGATTTAAAAAATTAATAGCAATAATAAATACACCGGAAAAACTATAGCAAAGTATTATATATAAGATTAGGTTTTTTTTTTTAATATTATAAACCGATCCACCTAAGCAAACCAGTTAGTTTGGTTCAATTTCATTTTTAAAAAACAATAAAATCAAATTAATAGAAATTTTATCGGTTTAGACTTTTTTTTTTTTACTAAAACCGGTTCAAATCGAACGCATTATACCCCTGGTTATTCCAAAAATATGCAGCAATATTTATAGCCTTCCACATTATTTTAGCATAAAGATCAATTTAACTAATTTTTTTTTATATAAAATGTGGATTGCGTAAACTTATTTTTTATAGAATAAAAAGATACTTATATTCTTGTAAAATAAAAGATATTTATATTGTAAGGAAAGAATTACGTTAACTTTATGCAAGTTTTTTTTTTTTTTGTAAGGTGTGTAGTTCAACTAATTTAAATTAATTAAGGGTTAAAAAAATTGGAAGATATAAGTTCAAACTCAAACAAAAAAATTATTAACCTATTAACTATGTTGGTATTTCAAGTGTGGGTTGAGTCTCACATCGGATGAAACAGTGAACGTTGAATGGTTTATAAGTGAGAGGACCCATAAACCTAACACCTTAAGGTTTTGGGTTAAAGTGTGGTGTCCAGGGACGGATCCAGAAGTTTATCACACCGGGGGCCGGGAAATAGTAAAATAATAATAAAAATGAATGTAGATTTTCTATTACACTTGTCCATGTAATTTTTTTTTTAATGTTATCGTGTTATATTTACAAAGTTCTTGTTTAATGGTGACTGATGACTAATCGCCTTCGAGAAATATGTGAGGCACAAAAAATATGTTCTTCCCCTCAATCGAATTTTGTTCATACGTTAGAGCCAAATATGAAACTTTTGACCACTTACTTAAGAGACTCAAAACTCTTACCACTCGAAACGACTAATTTTTTATTTATTAAAAGCTTATATTTTTAATAATTCAACACTTATAATTGTTCGACAATATAAATATTTTTACACCGTAAATACATATCAATTAAATTCTTATTTATATAATGTAAATGATAAATAATAGATATATCTACAATATATTAAAAGAAGATACATATGAAATATTCACCAATTTGCTCATATTTCATTTTTTGACACATAATCATTTTTAAGGGTATTTTGTGTCTTTATTAAAAAAAGTTAGTAGAAAAATGCTAAAAAATTTCTAACATTTCTCAGCAAGATTTGAACCTTTAACCTTTTGGTTACACTTCTTAATATACTTACCACTAAGCCATATGAATTAATTTGTTATATTTTTGGAACCAATATGAGTGTGATTTATGGGGACCTATGTGTGTGTTTTTTTGGGTACATGGGGACCTATGTGTTTTACTCATATTAATAACCTTGCCCATCTTTTATAACATTTGCGGATCTATATTTATACTCATATATTAATATGAAAACTTTTTTGTTTGTGTGGTTTCTACGGGACTTATACTTTTAATTATATATTAATTAAGTTGTTTGTAACAAAAATAAAATAAAAATTAAGTTGTCTATTTTTTTTTTTACAATTTTACAGGTTATACTCATATTTAATACGGTGACCTAATTATTTTTATGATTGTTGTGAGACCTATATTTTCACATACGCTTGTCTATTTTTTAATAATTTTTAGTGACTATATTTATACTCATATATTAATACATTGACATAAGTTTTTTGGTGATTTTTACAAGACCTATATTTTTACTAATATATTAATAAGGTAGCCTATTTTTTTCATAATTTTTACATTATCTATATTTATATTCCTATATTAATATGGAGACCTAAGGTTTTTTGGTGATGATTTTACCATTGTTCTTTTTCTATTTCTTTACCAAATATTATATCCCTTCTATTTTTTATATTTTAATCTATTTTCCAATAAATTTTATCTTACCAAATGAGGAGCGGCAACGCCGCGACTCCCGTGCGGACGCACGGGTGTCATGCTAGTTTACAAATTAAAATATACTAATGGTATATGATATAATATTGCTTAAAAAAATGGTATATGATATAATATGATATATTATGTTATGTATATGTGTGTATGTAGATGAGGGGGAGGGGGGGCCTTGGCCACTGCTTGCCCCCCTCCAGGTCCGTCCCTGGTGGTGTCCAACTCACTTGTGTAGTTGTTCAAGGCCCGATATGATGATCCCCCGGACCCCCTCATGACCCAACAAACTAATTATTAACTTTGAACTTTAATGAAAGGAATCTCTCCATTTTAGAGGAGAGTCAAAATTCTGTTTAGAGGAATTTTGATCATCTCCCCTTTGTTCTACTCCAATCGAATGAACTTTTAAGGCTCATTAGATGCACATAATAGGATAGAGACATTATGTGATAATAAATTAGATAAGAATATGATATGATAGTAACGTGATACACACTTATAAGAATATGATATGATAGTGACGTAATACACATTTATTCTGTGTTTGATGCACACGTGATAAGAAATATAATAACATTAATTATTTACTATTTATTTAAGTTCAATAACATGTTTTACTTTTATTGTAAAAAAAAAAAACAACATGTTTTACTTTTAACTATAACATACTAAAATATGTCATATTTTAACGGTAAAATTATACCGAAGGTCATTTATCTTATTTATTTGTAACAGTTTGCTCTTTTATCTTTTTTATATAACGTTTAAGTCCTTTATCTTTTGTACTACGCATATATAGATCTTTTTTTCATTTTTTATTTAAAAAATGATGAGTTGGCAGGCATGTAAGAAAATCTTATATTTTTTAATATCAAAATTTTAAAATCCAAAATTCATCTCATGTTCATCACCTCCTTCATAAAATTAAAATCAATTGAGAAACAAATTCTAGATTTTAACCCAAAAACCCAGTTTTTATGGGTGGTCTGAGCTATTGTTGTTTCTGGCTATTACGTGAGTATAGTTTTGGTTAGGTGGTGCCAAGAAGGAGGCTTGTTGTTGATTCGTGTTCCCGGTAAATTGTTGTTGTTACCACCGTCCACCAATAGCATTCCTCATGATGCCTCTCTACATTTTTATATTATTGATATTATGCGCATTTCATTCTTTCTCTTTATTGATGATTTATTCACTTCACTTGGAAACAATCAATAATCTACCATAATGATTGATGATTTTAGGCCTATTTCTGGGTTAAAATCCAGAATTTGTTTATGGGTTAATTTTATTTTTATGAATTTTGGAGATTTTGAGAATTGTAGGGTTTAATTAAAATTGGGGATATCAATTTTGTAGTTTAGGAGAACATTGATGTAAACAAAACACATATACCATATTAGTCTTTTATCTTCTCAATCTAATGGGGATTTCAATTTTGTAGTTTAGGAGAAGATTGTTTTGTCTAGAACAAAAGATAGAGATTGATGATTTTGGGGGTTAGTTTTTGAGTTTAGAAGAAGATTGACTAGAACAAAACATAGAGGATATTATTTTGAAGTGTATTTGAGAAGAAATTGATTTTGGTTAAGGATAAAAATGATGAATATATGAAGATGATGAAGGTATGAAACACACATGGATTTTCTGGGTTTTATAATTTTAATAAAAAAAATATTTTTAAAAAATTAAATATTCTTATGTGGCCTGCCACGTCAGTCTATTTTAAATAAAAAAATGAAAAAAAAGGACCTATATGTGCGTAGTGCAAAAGATAAAGGATTTAAACGTTACCAAAAAAATAAAAGATTAAAGTGTTACAAATAAATAAGATAAAAAACCTCTAATGTAATTTTGCCTATTTTAACTCATTTGGCAGCAGATACATTGTATCTAATGTGGTGACATGCTTGGGCAATGGGCCTTGTCCACTTTGATGCTCATTTGCTTTTTATTTTTATTTTTGGAACAAAAGGAATTTTATAAAACCAACAATGATGAATTGGTTTAAGTATTTAGTTTGAGATGATTCTTGCCTTGTGCATATGAAGAAAATTCACTTGAGAGGAGAGAATTCACCTTGTGTGTTTCACAGGTTCTCCATCGACGAAGATTAACGGCAGCAAAAACTTCATACCAATATCATGGTAACAAAAAAAAGAATTTTATAGTAACTAACATGATGAATATTACAATTAAATATTATTATTATTATTATTATTATTATAATTTAAGAAGTGAAACTCATCTTGGAGAGTTAAAGGGAACAATGTGGTCTATGATGACCTCTGAATGGATGTTACGTACAAAAACAACCATTGATGAAGTTTAATATGCATTTGAGCTAAGAGTCACACGAAAGGTCATGATCTTCTTGTCTCACTATAGATTCTCAATTATATGCAGAAGGTTTATTCTAATAAAGAAAGTTAAATATTTTGTTCATCCTACTTATTCTATTTTGCAAATGTGTGATTTACTACTGTTCGAGGTAGAAAAATGGAGTTTGAAACTAGATAATGAGAATGAAGACACAATTATTTTTGACAGAATTATCACTTTATTTGAAAGTTGTAAAAAAAACAAAAAAATAAAATAAAATTATCTATATCTATACTATATATTATAAAGAGGATATATAATTTTTGGTGTGAATTTTTTTTAATATCAATAATACCCTTATTTTTTTTTAATAGCAACAAAATTTTTTTATTAACAAACTCACAATAACATAATACACGTATTTTTTTGATAACAAAAATCTTTT